>NC_060138.1:291271805-291896805 GCF_021461385.2 Schistocerca piceifrons | reverse complement strand
ACCCAACGTGCTCTAGAAGGTGTAAGTCAACTACCCTGGCCAGCAAGATCTCCGGATCTGTCCCCCATTGAGCATGTTTGGGACTGGATGAAGCGTCGTCTCACGCGGTCTGCACGTCCAGCACGAACGCTGGTCCAACTGAGGCGCCAGGTGGAAATGGCATGGCAAGCCGTTCCACAGGACTACATCCAGCATCTCTACGATCGTCTCCATGGGAGAATAGCAGCCTGCATTGCTGCGAAAGGTGGATATACACTGTACTAGTGCCGACATTGTGCATGCTCTTTTGCCTGTGTGTATGTGCCTGTGGTTCTGTCAGTGTGATCATGTGATGTATCTGACCCCAGGAATGTGTCAATAAAGTTTCCCCTTCCTGGGACAATGAATTCACGGTGTTCTTATTTCAATTTCCAGGAGTGTAGATAGTAGGAAAAGGAAGCCAAGAAAAGAATGGGAAAACATGGACTGGG
Organism: Schistocerca piceifrons; assembly: GCF_021461385.2. NCBI lineage: Eukaryota > Metazoa > Arthropoda > Insecta > Orthoptera > Acrididae > Schistocerca > Schistocerca piceifrons. Next base: position 291,896,335 of record NC_060138.1, on the reverse strand, counting down.
GAAAAAGGAATGAAAGAGAAAGCCACTTAGTTTCACAGAGCATAATTTAATCATGGCTAATTATTGCTTCAAAATCGTTAAATAAGACAGCTTACGTGGAAGAGACCTGAAGGCACAGAAAGGTCTCAAACAGATTGTGTTATGGTAAGACAGAGACTGAGACACAAGACTTTAAACTGCAAATCATTTCCAGATGAAGATGGGGACTCTGGCCATAATTTATTGTTTATGAAGTGCAGACTGAAACTGAACAAACAGGAAGAAGCTAGAAAATGGAGATAAAACTCTGGTAAGTTGAAAGACCCATACGTTGTTGACAGTTTCAAAAGGATTATTAGGCAACAATTAACTGAAGCTTGGGTAAGAAAGAAATAGAATGACCTCTACACTGGCTGTTGGAGCAGGGCTGGTGGTGGTCAAGAAAGCACCCTGTACACCACCCTGGACACTGCTGGAGTGGTAAGGTGGTAAGTTACATGTCATAAAAGCAGGTATCACTCTTTCGTTCCATGCCGAAATGCTTGGGACGTGGTGGTGGCAGGCAACGGTCAACACACCAAAGGCGCAGGCCAGACTCGGCCGGTGAGGCATGCTTGGATCTGCAAGCGACCCTTCGTCACGTGCCAGCAGGTGGCGACCGGGCGAGGCGGCGTGGTTACTGCTTCGTCGGTTTGTCACTGACGCAGGCACTGAAGCAGGGTGGTACGTGAAGGTCAGAGCAGGCAGCTGCGCAGACTGGTACAAAGACACAGCTCAGTATCAGACACACTGGAACGTGCTGACTGAGACAGCACAAGCTGTCTCTATGTTAAGTGGCCCAGACACGAACTACGGACCCCCAAGGTAGGTGGCCTGCAGTATGACACGTGGCAATCTGGTGAGCCCGAATGCCCATGTTTCTGTAAATAAAAGCAATCGATCATGGAAGAAGAAAATGCGGTTGCTGTATGAGCAGCGAAACAGAAGTTATAGCGAGTTTAATTAAGAGAGGGGAAGAAGAATTCAGTTTGATATCGAGCGTGAGGCAAGCCGGCGCGGATCGCGGGGTGGCAGTGCCGAATGCTTCCGGAGTGAACCAAGTAGGGTTCTGGCGCGGAGTCACAGTTACTTGCACGAGCCAGGAGGCAGACGAAGGAACACAGCCACGGTGGTGGCGAACACATTGGAAATAGTGGACTGGTCCTATCAGCGCCCTCCAACAAAGAGAAAATAGTTCTTGTAACAAAGAATTCAGATAAAACAGGACGCAGCAGCAAAAATTAGATAGCATAATTCCGTAATTTGAGTGATAGATGGTCAATAAGAATAAGTTGAGCATGTTCGACTTTAATAAAAGTATGGCAGCTGAAGTTATAGTGGAGCAAAGAGAGAGAATGATGGCAGGAACGCCATTCTTAGGCACTCATAGTTCTGATGGGTAACGGGACGGATGTGTGTCAGCGTCGCTTGCCCAAATCTTGTAAATAAGCTTTGCATTTTGGTCAAACTGAGCCAGTGTCTTTGCAGTCACTTGAGAGTGGGTTACGCAATTTTATACTAGTGAATTAAATGTTTGCTTTGGTCGGGGACGATGACAGGGGCGTAGACGAACGTAATTCACTTAGCAAAGCTTATTCTGTGCAACAACACGGATGCCGGCGGACATGCAAGTCAATTTCGGCACTTGCTCATGCTGCTGTACTTCTCATTTGTGATCAAGCAATTATCGACGATAAATTGTTGGTTACGACCACTACTGATTCTAATTGTGGGACACTTGTGCGGTAGTATGGTGTAGTTCCGTGTCGTTCCTTGGGAAAGAAACTGTCGTTGTGTTGGGATGCAACGCGTGCCAAAAAGCGCTTTTAGCGTGTGAGAGAGCAATTGGGATTAGCCTTTTAATTTGATTGGAGGCTGCACCAGTGGCGTAAGCACCGCACAGCGGGAGGGAGGGGGGGAGGGGCGGGCAGGCAAAACCGAAAGGTCGCCGTCGTAGCGGATTCTAAGTCGCGCTGTGCAAAATTTGTGGGATTTTAAAAACGTTGTAAGAAGGTTTTATGAAGGCCAATGAACCTCAAGGATATACATCAGTTTTACGATGCATTTGGTACTTTCTTTAGCAATGGCAAACATTCGCTTCACCGCATTAGGCTTTTGATTTTGTAGAGGAGCAGAATTCAGAGGGTGGTGAACAACGCATGAGTGGTTGCACTGCAGGTACAGTCAGGTAAGTTACGGGCGTAGAAAGTGGGGAGGTTGACTACGCATCTAATGCGCAGGTAAGTCGTAGATAACACACTCCACGCATCTCTATAATGGTATCGCTTATCACATGTCATCCAAGCTGGTCCAGATGTGTTGTAACGTAGTGATTGTTATTCATCCTTCTCCTTTTTAGACACCGATGGTAGTTCTTATTTTGTTTTTGCTGGTGGTGGTGACTAATATTGTCCGTCTCAAATGGGCAGAATACAGGGTGAATCTCATAAAATTTGCACCGAAAATATTGCGAGAATGGATGATAGATGTATTGATATGCGGTTTTCACAGAATGGCTTGGCAGTCAGCGGCTCGTATTGCTAGCTACTAAACATACTGTAATAATAAAGTGTATTTTTGTCCGAACATTCAACTTTCTAAATGGAGTAATGCCTATTGACATTTACAAATAGAAAGTAGGCTGAAAAAGAGTGTCAGTAGTTTAAGAACTTTCAGAATTGCAGTAGTGTTTGTTACAATATTCTAGTGCGAGTCGTTTCGAAGATATCGTATTTTGAAATTTCCCCACTGATACTAGTGTGTTCCATACAAGCTGCTTAGTTACCAGGCTCGATGTAGTTAAATTAGCTTACAATGTGCTTGTGTGTTCCTTAAGTGCACTACGACTTGCTGGTCAGTGTGTCACAGTCCAAGCAGTAGGTCGTGAGTTCAAATGGCTCGGAGCACTATGGGATTCAACTGCTGAGGTCATTAGTCCCCTAGAACTTAGAACTAGTTAAACCTAACTAACCTAAGGACATCACAAACATCCATGCCCGAGGCAGGATTCGAACCTGCGACCGTAGCGGTCTTGCGGTTCCAGACTGCAGCGCCTTTAACCGCACGGCCACTTCGGCCGGCTGTAGGTCGTGAGTGGACGATGGACGATGGGATTTACCAATGCAGAAGAATCTGGCATTCTCGTGGCGTATAGAGAGTGTACTAAGAATGCATTTCAGTCTTGGATGGCGTATGTGGCAAGATATCCCAACAGATATCAACCATCTTGGCAATTCTTTACCAACTAGTTATATCCAAGTGACAACATAACAGAAGGAAGCAAATGACAACAGAAGAAGGAAACTAATGTTCTTGCTGCTGTTGGAATTGATCCGCACGTTAGCTCCCACGCAATTGCACGAGGAAATGGCACGAGTCAGGCAATTATCCCACGCATTATCCATCGACATCGATTCCATCTCTAGTACCTTCCGCCGCGGAAGTCGAACACGCGGCAGAACAAATGGACGTGGTCAGCCCATAGAGGGCTATTACGCGCTGCGGCTCTCCCGCAGGGAGGGCGCCACCGCTAAGCCACGTGCAGACAGCGGCCAATAGCCGCTCCCTCCGGTTTCGTATACAGGGTGAGTCACCTAACGTTACCGCTGGATACATTTCGTAAACCACATCAAATACTGACGAACCGATTCCACAGACCGAACGTGAGGAGAGGGACTAGTGTAATTGTTTAATACAAACCATACAAAAATGCACGAAAGTATGTTTTTTAACACAAACCTACGTTTTTTTAAATGGAACCACGTTAGTTTTATTAGCACATCTGAACATATAAACAAATAAGTAATCAGTGCCGTTTGTTGCATTGTAAAATGTTAATTACATCCGGAGATATTGTAACCTAAAGTTGACGCTTGAAACCTCCGACATTCAGTTGCGTGTTGTAACAACCACGGGCCACGGTCGGCGAGCAGCATCTGCAGGGACACGTTTACGATGACGACCGTGTTTACGAGTGTGGCTGTAGTGCACTGTTGTGGTTTGGTCTAGCTGTCGCAGTGACCGCATGTAGCGCTTGCTGCTATTTTTATTCTGCGTTCGTCTCCGCACGCAGACCAACTGTAGTACACCGTGTTACCAGACGTGTGTGATAGTGTAGTGTTGTAGGAACTGTGACCATGGTGTATTCGAACTCTGAAAAGGCGGAGATGATACTCATCTATGGCGAGAGTCGACGAAATGCAGCTGAAGCCTGCAGGGTGTATGCAGAACGGTACGCGGACAGAGAGCATCCAACGTGCTGCACATTGCAAAACATCTACCGCCAACTGTATGCAACAGGTATGGTCGTAACACGCAAACAGGTCCGTAACAGGCTCGTCACAGGAGAAGCGGGTGCAGTTGGTGTGTCAGCTGCTGTTGCCATGAACCCACACATGAGTACACGGGACATTGCGAGAGCCGGTGGACTGTGTCAAAGTAGTGTCATGCGTATACTGCATCGTCACCGCTTTCACCCGTTTCATGTGTCGCTACATCAGCAATTACATGGTGATGACATCGAGTGCAATTCTGTCAATGGGCATTAACAGAGAATGCGTTGCAGTTCTACCTGTTTACCGATGAAGCGGGTTTCACAAACCACAGGGCAGTGAATCTACGGAACATGCATTACTGTCCGTGGACAATCCTCGCTGGCTCAGACAGGTAGAGCGACAGCGACCGTGTATGGTGCGGAATCATTGGCGACCACCTCATTGGTGCTCACTTCATTGCAGGGGCCCAAACAGCCGCAACATACATCGCGTTTCTACAGAATGATCTGCCAACGTTGCTCGAAAATGTCCCACTGGAAACGCGTCGACGTATGTGGTATCAGCATGATGGTGCACCTGCACATTCCGCAATTAACACTAGGCTGACCCTTGACAGGATGTTCGACGGGCGTTTCATAGGACGTGGAGGACGCATAAATTGGCCAGCCCGTTCTCCTAATCTTACACCTCTGGACTTCTTTGTGTGGGGCACGTTAAAGGAGAATGTGTACTGTGATGTTCCTACAACCCCAGAGGATATGAAACAACGTATTGTGGCAGTCTGCGGCGACATTACACCAGATGTACTGCGGCGTGTACGACATTCATTTCGCCAGAGATTGCAATTGTGAGCAGCAAATGATGGCCACCACATCTACCCCTCCTATCAACTTTGATCCTCCCCCCCCCCCCCACTTCCTGTGTCTTTTCCTTCAGGCACCCTCCCACCGTTCTCTCTCCTTTTCCCCCCATCCCCCTTCCTCCACCCCTCTTCCCCCAGGCTTCCCCTCGCCCTTCCTCCCTTCCCCCAATCTCCCCTGCCCGTGGTATCTCTGCTCTCCTCTCTCCATCCCCCACCCTCCTCCTCTCTTGGCAGGTCCAACGACTCGCACACGCTCAGTGAACATTCGCGCGCTGATCATCGCCATCAGTGCCTCGTGTGTGTGCCTTTGTTTTGTGTTTAGTGTTCTTTCGCCGTCACGCCACCACTGTTCACGTGTGCCGTCGCAGTCATCCGTGTTATGTGCACCGTGTCAACAAGTGTTAGTGTTTTTTCTCCTCCAGCGTGAACGGCTTCATGTTTATTGTTTTTCGTGTCTACAGTTTTTTGCCCGCCGTTTTTATTGTATTATCTGTGCCACCTGTGTGTCATGTTATTGTACCACTCACGGCTGAAGAGCAGCGTAATATGCTGCTGACAGCCCGCCTTGTATAAGGTGCTTAAAACAACAATAAAGAAAAAAAAACCTAGTCCAGCCAGTCTGGTACTCGCTCTGGATTTCGTTTCTATCTCCGCGGTACTGCGTTCTGGTCGTTGCTCGTTGTTGACATTTGCCTGGCTCTTGTTCCGAGTGGATTTGTGTTTGGTGTTGTGGTTTTCACAAGCCTCCATTGTTTATCTCTTCCTTGTTGTGTCGCTCATAGTCGGTCGTGGTCGGTAGTTGTCAGTTGTCGTTGGTCTGTCGTCCGACTCGTCCTGTGTTAACCTGCTGGTGCGTGCTCCACCGCCGGTGGCTTCCCCGCCTGGCGGCTCCGATCAGCAGTCCAAGGCGTTCCCGTTGTTGGTTGTGGTTATAACATTTGGCGACGAGGTAAACGGAACATAGGAGTATGGAAGAGAAATTACTCACTCTCTTAGAGAAACAGCAGCAGCTCATGCGACAGCAGCAGCAGCGGTTGCTCTCGGACAGGGTCAATAAGCGGGATTCCCTCCCACCTCTTGCCCCAGGTGCCCCGCTTTCGGACACGTTCCCACGTCCGCCGTCGTTCCCACCGTTCAACGACGCAAAAGAGGATTGGAAAACGTACCTGCATCGTCTGAAGCAACATTTCACGGCCATTCAGGAGTCAGATGACTCTCTGCAGCGGTCGTTGATCTTGTCTTGGGCCTCACCGGACACGTTTTTCTTGCTCCGCAAGTTGGCACCGTTGAACGACCCCGTGGCTCTCTCCTTTCACGAGATCTGTGTGTTGCTAACTAACTATTATTCCCAGCGATTCCACGTGGTTGCGTCTCACTTGGAATTCCATCAATACCACAAGCAGCCGGGTCAGTCCTACCGTTCCTGGGTGACGGATTTGCAAGGCCTCAGCCGCAAATGCAACTTCACGTGCACCAATCAGCTGTGCAAGGCGTCATACGCAGATTCGGGATGTGGTTGTTCAACTGCGCCCGATCCAGAAGTCCGCACCGCGGCGCTAAAGTTGGACAACCCCTCGTTGGAAGACATTCTGCGTATTGCCCATTCCTTCGAAATTGCTCAAGCGACGAACGAACGTCTCATGGCGCGGCCCCAGGTGGCAGCGGTCGAGTCCACTTCCCAATTCACTCCTTATCGCCGTCGACGGGGTGCAGTCTCCATAGGGCACCGCCGCTGAGATTCCTCGCTGTCTGACGTCTCTATGGCGTCCAAATCGCCGGTCGCCCCTCGACGTCGGCCGCGTGGCCCCCTCCCGTCGTGCCCCCAGTGCTTCTCGGCCCACACTCGACCTGACTGTACCCATCGCTGGAAGACCTTTTCGCTCTGTGGGAAAGAGGGCCACCTTCGATCAGTCTGTCGTAGCAGCTCGACCCGCCCCTGTCCCGCCCCTGCAGGCCAGCAGGAGGCCGCCCATGCTTTACACGCAGTCGCCCCTCGGACCGACACATTGGCTCAAAGTTATTCCTCACCCTACGCATCTTTAACGAGGACGTCCGTTTCCAGGTCGATAGGGGGGCCACAGTTTCTTTGGTCAATCTGACGACGTATGCACGTCTCGGGTCTCCAGAATTGTCCCCACTCTCTCGGAGGTCGGTCGCCGACGGCGACGGTTCCATCCCTCTCCGTGGGCAGTTTTCTGTCATGGCCATGTACGAAAACGTTCCCCGGCCCCTTACCCTATTTGTGGTGGACCACCCGTCGGCTTCGGACATTTTTGGACTAGATGCGTTTACACGGTCTGGCTTTTCCATTCAAGACGAAGTGCAGTTCGTTTCAACTACGATTCCATTTCAGGTCCTAGACGATCTGTGCGCGTCCTTTTCCTCCCTGTTTTCGGCAGACCTGGGCTGCGCTTCCGATTTCCAGGCACACATCACTTTACTGCCGAACGCACGGCCTCGCTTTTGTCGGGCTCCGCCTATCCCGGTAGCTTTGCGTGCGGCCGTCAAGCAGGAACTCGATCGGCTCCAGGCTGCGGGGGTTATCAAGCCAGTACAATCGAGTGCCTGGGCAACGCCCTTAGTGGTCATCAAGAAACCCAATGGATCGCTTGGTCTTTGTGGGGATTTTGGGACTACGGTCAACGTTCAGTCTTTGGTCGAAACTTATCCCATTCCTCGACAGGAAGACCTTCTCGCTAAACTGGCAGGTAGCGAGTACTTTTCTAAGATTGATCTGGCAGAAGCCTATTACCAATTGCCGTCTGATGAGGAATCCCAGGCCATTGTCGTCATCAACACGCCTTTCGGTCTCTATAAATACAAGCGTCTTCCGTTTGGCATTTCCTCTGCCTCTGCGATTTTGCGGCGGTATCTCGAGCAACTTACGCAACCAATACCGGCTTGTGTCAATTACCTCGATGATATTTTAGTCACGGGGCGCACGCGCCAGTAACATCTGCGCAACCTCAGTTCCTTATTTCACGCCCTGCAGGCTGCGGGTTTACGTTGTCGAGTGAGAAGTGCAGTTTTTTTCAACTTAGGACATTCGCTCAGTAAAGACGGCATTCGCCCTTCGGACCGCATTGTCGCAGCCATCGATGCCCTTCCCCGTCCACAAAACTTATTCGACCTCTAGGTATTTTTGGGGAAAGTCAATTATTACTTAAAGTTCTTACCCCAAGCCGCCCACGTCGCGCATCCTCTAAATCGCCTGCGTCGCAAAGGGGTACCTTACACGTGGACTTCTGCCTGCGATCAGGCTTTCACCCGCCTGAAGACGTTGCTGAAATCTGCCCGTTGCCTGACGCCTTTCTCTCTGGATCGTCCCTTGGAGGTGGCGGCCGATGCCTCAGCGTACGGGATTGGGGCAGTCCTGGCACACAGGAATGAGGATGGGTCGGAACAACCTGTGGCATATGCATCCAAGACGTTAGCCCCTGCGCAAAGGAATTACTCTCAGATCGAAAAGGAGGCTCTTGCCATAATTTTTGCAGTTCATAAATTTCACATTTACCTGTTTGGGGCCCAGTTCACCCTCCTCACGGATCACAAGGCCTTAGTGTCGCTTTTCGGGCCCCATTCGCACCTCCAAGAATGGACGGCTCGGCGTCTCCAGTGCTGGGCGTTGTTCTTGCCTAATTACACTTACACCATCCGCTATAAGCCCACCAGTCAACACACTAATGCAGATGCCTTGTCATGTCTCCCAGCAGGACCCGATCCGGAGTTCGACCAGCAGGAAGTCCTGTGCTTCCACATCGACTCTGCCCGCCGGGAGACTCTCGATTGATTTCCTCTGACAGCCAAGCAAATCGCCGCTTCCAAGCGCAGGGACCCCATTCTGCGGCAAGTCCTCCGCTATGTGACACATGGTTGGACTCCCTACCTTACCCGACATTTGAAAACTGACTTCAGCCCGTGGCGTCACGTCTCACACAGACTTTCGGTGATGGAGGACGTCCTCGTGTTGTCCATGGACTCGGACGCCCATCGGGTGATCATCCCTCCGGACTTTCGCCACAGCGTCCTGCACTTATTACACCGCGGACACTGGGGGATGTCCCGCATGAAAGCGTTGGCTCGACGACATGTCTATTGGCCAGGGATCGATGGAGACATTGAGCACCTGGTCCGTGGTTGCACAGTGTGTGCGCGTCTTCAGGCTAGTCCTCCACAATCCTTCGCGCCCTGGCCAACACCCAGCCAACCCTGGGACAGGATCCATCTCGATTTTGCAGGCCCCTTCTTAGGCTCCATGTGGCTCCTCATCATTGATGCCTATTCCAAATACCCATATGTGGTTCGCATGGCGTCCACCACCTCTGACGCCATCCTCACCGCCTTGGCCCAGGTGCTGGCCATTGAACGCCTTCCTCAGACATTGGTCACACATAACGGGACCCAATTCACGGCATCCTCGCTCCAGACCTTCTGCTCCGCTAACGGTATCAAACAAATTCGCTCTCCCCCCTTCCGATCTTCATCCAATGGCGCGGCGGAACGCCTGGTCCGCACTTTCAAACAGCAGCTGATGAAATCCGTGGAGCCGTCGGCCACCAACTCGGACCTCGTCTTGTTTCTAAGCACCTACCGCACTACACCGGTGGCCAGTCATAGTCCTGCCAAACTCCTTCACGGGCGACAACCTTGGACCCTCCTCCACCTGCTGACACCATCCCCTTCTGGACCCCGCTCTCGCCCCTCCCGGCACTATGCATGGCCGTGTGGGCCCACTCCTATGGCAGCACACCTGCATGGTCGTCCGCTGCGGTGACAGCGGCTCATGGGCGGCGAGTGACGACCGTACAGACACACAGAGGGCTCAAGTGTCGCCAACTCCTCCCTCAGGTCCCTGCCTTGATTCCTCCCCCACCGCCTTCCCTGCTTCCTAGTGTGGGCACGTTCCTCGAGGTGGCGCCCTTCCCTTCAACCTCCATCTCCTCGCCGGCTCTGCAGACACTCCTTCCACCTCGCAGGGGTATATAGAGACACCCACTGAACCCCTGCCCGCTGGTGACACCTTGATGGATGCCGTCCTCCACTCCACCAGTGGTCCCTCCGGACGTCTCACAACCCTTGCCCTCGTTCCGTCCTCCTCGGCCTCGTCCGGGGCATTTCCGCTCCTATGCACCAATTTCGGGGGGGGGGGGGGGGGGGGGGAGGGATCTAGTACCTTCCGCCGCGGAAGTCGAACACGCGGCAGAACAAATGGACGTGGTCAGCCCATAGAGGGCTCCGCCTCCGCAACGGCTATTCCGCGCAGCGGGTCGCGCGCGGCGAGGGCGCCACCGCTACGCCACGTGCAGACAGCGGCCAATAGCCGCTCCCTCTGGTTTCGTATATAGGGACCCGCTCTGCCCTAGCCCAGCGCCGGCCGCGGTGGTCTAGCGGTCCTGGCGCTGCAGTCCGGAACCGCGGGACTGCTCCGGTCGCAGGTTCGAATCCTGCCTCGGGCATGGGTGTGTGTGATGTCCTTAGGTTAGTTAGGTTTAAGTGGTTCTGAGTTCTAGGGGACTTATGACCTGAGATGTTGAGTCCCATAGTGCTCGGAGCCATTTGAACCATTTTACAACACTGTTCCGCTGCCAGCCCACCTTGTATGGGGTGTCCAAATTACAATAAAGAAAAAAAAAAAAAAAAAAAAACCTAGCCCAGCCAGTCTGGTACTCGCTCTGGATTTCGTTTGTATCTCGGCGGCACTGCGTTCTGGTCGTTGCTCGTTGTTGACATTTGCCTGGCTCTGGTTCCGAGTGGATTTGTGTTTGGTGTTGTGGTTTCCACATGCCTCCGTTGTTTATCTCTTCCTTGTTGTGTCGCTCATAGTCGGTCGTGGTCGGTTGTTGTCAGTTGTCGTTGGTCTGTCGTCCGACTCGTCCGGTGTGTACCCGGTGGTGCGTGCTCCACCGTCGGCGGCTTCCTCGCCTGGTGGCTCCGATCAGCAGCCCAAGTCGTTCCTGCTGTTGGTTGTGGTTACAACACCATCCATGCCACATCTCCCTCCATCAAGAGCTGCATTAAACGATTATGAGAATCGTGCTAACTTCTGTACGTGGGCGTTAAGACAGGATAGGCCGGCCGGTGTGGCCGAGCGGTTCTAGGCGCTACAATCTGGATCCGCGGGAGCCAGGTTCGAATCCTGCCTCGGGCATGGGTGTGTGTGATGTCCTTATGTTAGTTAGGTTTAAGTTCTAGGGGACTGATGGCGTCAGAAGTTAAGTCCCATAGTGCTCAGAGCCATTTGAACCAGGATACTCCAGACGTATCAAGTACCCTGTTTATTCATGAAGGCACAATTACCAGTCATAGCTAAATAAACCGCCGAAAAACGAATCTCCGTTCATTTCGTCATGGAATGTGAACGTGTGGTGTCGGGTAGTGAACCATCAGCTCTTAAGCCAGTTTTTCACATTAAGTTCTCTGAATTCGCAAGTATCGCAGTTTCCTATCAGACCATCTTCAAGGTACAAGAAGGAACCTGTGGTGCCAACACGATGGCTGTCCAGCTCATGGTGCACGATGTACTATAGCATGCCTTCACGAATTGTTTCTAGATCGTTAGGTTGGAGCCAGAGGACCTGTACCTTCGCCCAGCCCGTTCCCCGGATTTGACGCTTGTATATATTTTTCTGTGGAGAAAGCTGAAAGACTGTGTCTACAAGGACATACCATATACACCCGATGACATGAAACTATCTGTTACTACAGTCTGCTCTGAAATTTCGAATGAAATGCTAGCACGGGTACAGCAGTCTTTCCGTACCAGACTGGAAGGTGTGTTGCCGCTGCCGGTAGTCGTTGTATACAGTTTCTGATGCTCAGTTGTCTCGCTGCTGTCAGAATCCACATAACTAGTGAATGCACTTGTATTATGTTTTAGCGTGTGCTACAAAGCGAATTTCTTATTTACGATACCGTGGATCGCAGCTCCTATAACTCTGGAAGATTATTACTATTTCAATTTTACATTCAGAATTTAGATGGAGGCGATGAACTTCACGACGGCGCTTATCAACAATAGAGGTACGTGAATGTGTTCATTTCTTTCCCTTCCTTGCCGTCAATGTCAATTTCGATAGTTAGGTCATATTTTCCGCGAAGTCAGAACCTGCAATCTTTCTTTTCACTTAATTGCAAAGTCCGATTATTTTCTTTCTCAGATGAATAAATGTATTTTAACGACAATTCGTTTTACTCAGGCCAGGGGGAATGACAGTACTTAGAACATACGCGCCTCTATCCTGATCGTAAGTTCACATACAACTGAGTGTGTACCGACATTGCTATACTTATGACCCATTTCCATGACAGTAATAATTCTTACTTTGAACCACTCATCTAGGCACTACAGTCTGGAACCGAGCGACCGCTGCGGTCGCAGGTTCGAATCCTGCCTCGGGCATGGATGTGTGTGATGTCCTTAGGTTAGTTAGGTTTAAGTAGTTCTAAGTTCTAGGGGACTGATGACCTCAGCAGTTAAGTCTCCTAGTGCTCAGAGCCAGCCATTTTGAACCGCTCACTCGCGAATGTACGTTCCCTCTTATATTGTGTACTCAATCGGGTGTATTACTTAATTACATTATTTTTAATATTCAGTAGCTTAGTCTCCACAATAATTGAACTTTGCCTATGTCGCAACGGCGCTTCAGGCGAAATATTTATTACGCAACATTCATACGAATTCTCATTTCAAAATTACGACACCGGCTGACTGTTTCCAGCAATTTAAACAGGGCGGTTGCATGTGTTACACATGGTCAGTTTACTGCTGCTACGGTGGGGAGTACACTTCTCCAGCCGCCTGTTGCTCATCACACTGCCAACCGTAGTTTCCTGTCGCGAAATATACGGGAATCAAACCGTCAGGGAAATGGATGGTTCCATTGACACTCTTTATACCACAGCGTGAGGCCTTTTTATGCCGATTCTGAGCGGCGGTTTGGCTGTAATGTTTTCCTCGGCTACTCATAAGAAAATTCCGAGAGTTCAAATCCGGTTGTCATGGTTCTGATCTCCATGTGGGGATCAAATGTGGATAAGAGGAGCTGCAATGATCTTTCCATCATGTGTTGCGTCCACGGTGCCGTTGTGAAGAACTGTGGTGAAATTTCGTGCCAATAGGATACCATTAACAAACCTTAGAACTTACATGAACTTCAGAGCGTGGCCTTCTTTCCCCACGTGTCGACACCTTGCTGTTTGAAGTGTTGCCGAACCCGAGGGTAATGTCGTAGGGAGCTTCCGATTTGCACCATTACAGAATAATGTTGTAGGCACCTTCGGGCAAATTTCAATCTTGTGTGCCAACAGAAGGCTATTACGAGGCATCTAAAAAGTGGTCTTTAAATCCAGTTGCGCAGTGTAAATGCACTAAGACTGAAAATTTTGTCAGTGAAGTTGTTGCACGAAAGTACTTCATAGAAGTTCAGCCTCTGAAAATTTATTTTAAAACACGTAACATCATGCGCATGTGCGGTCGCTCAAAGATGGATAGAGGTGAAAACTCGCCGTGTCGGACCACATATTTTCCCGACATCAAACTGTACCTCTAAGGGATGGAAGCGTCATACACGTTCCTTACACATGTAGTTACTAGAAAAATTTGACTACATACTTTTTATTCTGAAAGCAACAATTGTACGTGCAGTTCTCTTAGTTCCTCAAAGCTAGCCTCCACTCTCTGAGAAAAAAAGAGGAGGAGGGAGAAAGGTAGGAGGAAACTAAATGAAACTTCATGATAACAGGGTGTGTGGTGTTATTAAATGATTAAAAAATCGAATTAACTTTACGATGAATTTGGCAGTATGAGCCCACTTGCATGTATGTTGTTGCACCCCTTGTGGACTGAATGAATGCATTATTTGAGTAGCAAGGATATCAAAGCATCTGTACCCTTGCCTGAGGCAAGTTAGCCCGTAACTGTTGTAACTGGTCCTTGACGTCCGAGCTGGTCGTAGACATTTTGTACCGGGGACAAGTCTCGGGAAACTTGTTGTTCACGTGAGTGCCGCCCCATCACGCAGTTCATAGGAAAACGTGTCCTGTGTGGACGAGCATAGTTGCGTTGAAAAATGTCACCACGATACTGTCATACGCGAGGTAAAACTTGATGTTGCACTCTGTCAGTGACGTACTGCTCTGCCATCAGTAACGTCAATGACTAGCAGCCGTGACCTGAAGTCATACCTAATAGCTGCGCCTCTGCAAAACATTGGAAGAAGAGGGACCTATCCCCAAGTCTCTGCTATAAATGGGGTAAGGATTGTGCAGAGCCGCAGTTCATTACACACAATGAGACGCCATTTACCAGCAGTCCACGCATCCCGATCAGGGCATCACTCGAGATACAGGCAGCCCTTTCTGTCAACATTAGCCTATATATTGGTCGGTGGTACACTTGCTTGTGAAAGGTAAAAGTCTCTTGTTTGAGTTCTAGTCCTTTTTGTTTTTTGTTTTCTAATCATCGGTCTTCAGCCTGGTATGATGCGGCACAGTGGAGTAGCAATTGCAATCTACGTCGTCCTCAATTATTTCAGGGATGTGTCCTGTGTCGTCTTCCTCTCTAGTTTTTAACTTTTACACTTATCCCTAGTAACACGGAAGTTATTTCCCGATGTGTTAACAGATGGCCTATCAGCCTGTCCCTTCTTCTTGTAAGTGCTTGCCACATACTCCTTTCTTCGCCCATTCTGTAGAGAGTGTCCTCATTCTTTGCCTTATCGGTTCATACAGTTTTCAACTTTCTCCTGTACGTCTGATGCCTCTATTCTGTTCTCTTCCAGTTTTGCCACTGACCATGTCTCACTGTCATACAACGCTGTGATCGAAACGTTCATTGTCGGACACTTCTTCCTCAAATTAAGGTCTGCCTTTGATACTGGTAGACTCCTTTTGGCCAGGAATACCCCTTTTGCCAGCGCTAATCTACTTTCTGTCTCCTCTTTCTTCGACCATCTGCGTTATTTTGTTGCCCAGGTAGCTGAACTCATTAACTTCATCTGTTTCGTGATCACCAGTTACGTTGTTAAGATTTTTACCTGTTCTCATTTGTGCTACATCTCATTAACTGCCGCGTTAGGTAGCCGCGCGGTCTGTGGCGACTTGTAACAGTCCGTGGAGCTCCACCCGTCGGAGGTTCGAGTCCTCCTTCTGGCATGGGTGTGTGTGTTGTCCATAGCGTAAGATAGTTTAAGTTAGATTAAGTATTGTGTAGGCTTAGGGACCGATGACCTCAGCAGTTTGGTCTCATAAGCTCTTATCACAAAAATTTCCAAAAATTTTCTCATTAATTTCGTCCTCCATCGAATTATTCTCAAACCATATTATCTATTCAATCCTGTTCCTTCGATTCAACAGGGCCTCTAATTCTTCTTCCCTCACTCAGGACACCAATGTCATCAGCGAATCTTAACACTGATATCCTTCCCACTCTTCACCTTTCTTTTATTTCAGTCATTGCTTCTTCGTCATATAAATTGAACAACAGTGACGAAAGACTACAACTCTGTCTTCCACACTTTTTAATCCGTGCTCTTCGTTCTTGGTCTTCCACTCTTATTGTTCCCCCCCGGTTCTTGCACGTATTGTATATCACCCGTCTTTCCATATAACTTACAGCTATTTTTCTCAGGACTTCGTATCTCTTGCATAGATTTATGTTGTCGAACGCTGTCTGCAGGTCGACAAACGCTATGTGCATGTGCAGATTTTTCTTCAGTCTTGCGTCCATTATCAGCTGCAACCTCAGAACTGCATCTCTGGTGCTTCAATCTTTCCTAAAGCCAGTTTATTTCACTTAAATCGTTGACCTTTCTTAATCTTGAAGGGGGCCGCTGAACACACTATTTAATCAGCCTGAACAGGATATCGTCTCATGGAAAGGAAGAGTGCTGGATGTAAACGGTTAATCATTTCCTCAAGTTCATGCATAGTGAAGTTGGCAATCTGCATTATCAGAGAATGACTAGCAAGTGGGACAGTCGCAGTTACACTGCAGGCGGAAGACATAGTCCCATTGCAATGTAACTTCCTACACATAAAAACCACTGGTGGGTATGTAACAGCACTGCAGATTCACTGTGGTAGGAAGGACGATCATCAGAATACCTTAGTGATGAGCATTACTGTTGTTACTGGAGCCTAGTATGGTATATGAGACGTGCACAGCTGAAGAATACGAAGATGGCGTGTAGGCATGTGGGACAGGGTTATCAGCGGTGGGGAGACTTTGAAATGCGTCTCATTGTGGAGCTCCAATTAGCCCACTGGTCGATTCGTGCAATATCCAGGTATTTGGGGCATTCGGATGTGACAGTGCCCCTATTTTAGACTGCATGGTCATGTGCACTGGCGATCAACGGTCAGGTGGAATACGTTTGGACATCACAAGTCAGAATCGGAAGGCTGTGCGTGCGCGAAGCACATTGTAACGCCTTCACATGTGTATTACCATATAAGAAAAACTAATGGACTTCCAGCAACATTGTGTATCATATCACATCACAGGGCGGAGAAAACCAGCAGAGGCGACGCAAACGATCAACTGTTGTAACATTATTTGTTTATGGTTCAAGTCAATTTTTAAAATTTTCGCAAATTGGGACTATATATGTAAAGTTTGTTGTACTAGAGTTTGAAGTTCTTGGCACTGTATGTAAGTAATGTATGTAAAACACTATGTAATTTGTTTACTACGTTAAATAACTTTCTGATGACATATTGTATTTAAAAATATTTGTTTCTATAAATTGTTCATGTTGATGTAAATCTGACAATTTAAGAAATGGTCACGCTTAAGAACAATGTAAGTAATAGGTGTTATGTATAGGCCAGAGTGCTTTGGTTTGAAACGAAAGTGGCTCTCGGGAGTGGAAAAGATGGCAAGGGCGAATTGGCGTGTTACCTAAAGAAAGTCACACAGTCTGTTGGCAGCAGTGATTGAGGCAACACCTTTGTGGAGCAGGAGAAGCTTTGCCTTCGAATTTGCACAAAAATGCCTCGAATGAAAACTGCAAACGGCCTACGGCATAGCTGCGAGTTGTTGAGCTACTGTACATAAAATTGAACGACGCCAAGAAGAGACATTGAGACTATACAGCAAGATGCTTGCAGGCCGTACTGTCGGTAGTCTAGCCGTCGTAATTGTTCGGCACAACCACGCCTACAGCCACCACATAAGATTTTTTTTTGTATTTTTAGCTGTATACAGCGTGAATCATTAATTTGTGATTTAATAATCATTCTTGAACTTTAAAGAAACTGGTTCACCTTGTCATTTCGCCCTAATAATACATCTATATAGGGTTAATTCCTGGTGTTTGATTAATCCGAGTATCCTGTTTTCCAGACTTACGAAGTGCCAAGGTATTATAGAGAGGCAACATTTAAATTGTTTTTGTGTAAATAATAATGTTTCCTTAACTATTGAAAAGTGGTCTAGTAAAAGTTTGCTTACGTAAAATTCAGAGTGAAGCCAAGTTACTAAACCTGTTAAATGACTATACCCAATTAGTTGGAAGACTAATAGCTTTTGAAAGAAATTATAGTAAGAAAGAGTCTTTCTTGAAGTGAAATTTTCAGTTTAAATAGTGTGTGCTTTAGTATCTAAGTATTTTAGTATTCAAGTCTGTTGATTATGGAAAGTGCTTTTCTAAGGTCCCCCTCAACCAAATTTTTTTAGCTTCCTTGATGTTACATACCGGGTTTTTTCTCTTTTAGAAACTTAATGAATAATGGTGTACTCCAACATTAAGTGGAGTCATATTGATTTGAAGAACCAAATTAAACAGTGGCAAGAAGGTAGGCAAAATTCATACTTCTGCTTTACCAATACTTCACTATTTCATTGCCTGGATAAGCTGGCGACCATTAACACATGTTTTAAACCACTAAATGAACTTGGAACTGAGTTGTCCATGCTTCAGGATATTATTCATACTGCGTTTCTATCTAACCGCTGGGTAAGATCTTAGGAAAAGAAGTGAACAGTCTGATTTACTTATCCATTAAACAGAACACATGGTCAAATCCTGTAAAAAGAGTAACTCTATTGATTAGCTTCCCCTGTAAACAGGACTATCCTCCATTACTGCACTTTATTTCGAAACTAAACTCAAATTTACTAATAGGATTAAATGTGGCAACACACATAGGCTTTCTGTTATTTAGGCAAAACCATACTAAATTACAATAGTACTGGTAGCGTTATCCTGTGACCTTATCGCAGGAAAGAATAACTACTCCACTGTTGGCATATGACAGAGGCATGCGATACGTAGCACGGATAGCTCATCAGACGTTGCTTCGATGAGTCCCCTGGTCACATACGGTGGTCACACGTCTTCTGTAACAGGTCAGGCGTTATCCGAACACGAAAGAGAGAATCACATCGCCATCCACATCTACGTGGTTACTCTGCATTTCACACTTAAGTGCCTGGCAGAGGGTTCATCGAACCACTGTCATACTACTTCTGTAACATTCCTCTCTCGAATGGAAAGTGGGAAAAAGGAACACCTAAATATTTCCGTTCGAGCTCTGATTTCTCTTACTTTATTATGATAACCATTTCTCCCTACGTAGATGGGTGTCAACAAAATATTTTCGCATTCGGAAGAGAAAGTTGGTGATTGAAATGTCGTAAATAGATATCGCCGCAAAGAAAACCGCCTTTGTTTTAGTGACTGCACCGGCCGGGATGGCCGAGCGGTTCTAGGCGCTACAGTCTGGAACCGCGCGACCGCTACGGTAGCAGGTTCGAATCCTGCCTCGGGCAAGGATGTGTGTGATGTCCTTAGGTTAGTTAGGTTTAAGTAGTTCTAAGTTCTAGGGGACTGATGACCTTAGAAGTTAAGTCCCATAGTGCTCAGAGCCATTTGAACCAACAGTGACTGCCTCCCCAATTTGCGTATCATATGAGTGACACACACACCCCTATTGCGCGATAATCCCCATTGCGCGATAACACGAATCGAATGAAATTGGGAGTTGCAGGACCAGTGGGACATGATTGCCATTTAAATACTGATTGATATTGCTTGCTTAAAACTGATTAGAGATAATCGAAGAATGCACACAAATTTAATTATGGTACAACGGGAAGAGTTAGTGGTAAATTGTTATGAATAAAAGAAATTTGTGTTGATTTCTTAAAACCGAGAGTACATTTGTTTACGGCGCGGCACGTGCTTTATATAGAAAGAGGACAAAAAATAGTCATATCAGTAGTATCAAGGATACACTTCCGAGCACTGGCTGCCAGTTGCTAAAGGAAGCTTTCCTTTATTTTGTTCCATTACTGTTCACATTCCGTTGTGATCAAATATACACTCCTGGAAATGGAAAAAAGAACACATTGACACCGGTGTGTCAGACCCACCATACTTGCTCCGGACACTGCGAGAGGGCTGTACAAGCAATGATCACACGCACGGCACAGCGGACACACCAGGAACCGCGGTGTTGGCCGTCGAATGGCGCTAGCTGCGCAGCATTTGTGCACCGCCGCCGTCAGTGTCAGCCAGTTTGCCGTGGCATACGGAGCTCCATCGCAGTCTTTAACACTGGTAGCATGCCGCGACAGCGTGGACGTGAACCGTATGTGCAGTTGACGGACTTTGAGCGAGGGCGTATAGTGGGCATGCGGGAGGCCGGGTGGACGTACCACCGAATTGCTCAACACGTGGGGCGTGAGGTCTCCACAGTACATCGATGTTGTCGCCAGTGGTCGGCGGAAGGTGCACGTGCCCGTCGACCTGGGACCGGACCGCAGCGACGCACGGATGCACGCCAAGACCGTAGGATCCTACGCAGTGCCGTAGGGGACCGCACCGCCACTTCCCAGCAAATTAGGGACACTGTTGCTCCTGGGGTATCGGCGAGGACCATTCGCAACCGTCTCCATGAAGCTGGGCTACGGTCCCGCACACCGTTAGGCCGTCTTCCGCTCACGCCCCAACATCGTGCAGCCCGCCTCCAGTGGTGTCGCGACAGGCGTGAATGGAGGGACGAATGGAGACGTGTCGTCTTCAGCGATGAGAGTCGCTTCTGCCTTGGTGCCAATGATGGTCGTATGCGTGTTTGGCGCCGTGCAGGTGAGCGCCACAATCAGGACTGCATACGACCGAGGCACACAGGGCCAACACCCGGCATCATGGTGTGGGGAGCAATCTCCTACACTGGCCATACACCACTAGTGATCGTCGAGGGGACACTGAATAGTGCACGGTACATCCAAACCGTCATCGAACCCATCGTTATACCATTCCTAGACCGGCAAGGGAACTTGCTGTTCCAACAGGACAATGCACGTCCGCATGTATCCCGTGCCACCCAACGTGCTCTAGAAGGTGTAAGTCAACTACCCTGGCCAGCAAGATCTCCGGATCTGTCCCCCATTGAGCATGTTTGCGACTGGATGAAGCGTCGTCTCACGCGGTCTGCACGTCCAGCACGAACGCTGGTCCAACTGAGGCGCCAGGTGGAAATGGCATGGCAAGCCGTTCCACAGGACTACATCCAGCATCTCTACGATCGTCTCCATGGGAGAATAGCAGCCTGCATTGCTGCGAAAGGTGGATATACACTGTAGTAGTGCCGACATTGTGCATGCTCTGTTGCCTGTGTCTATGTGCCTGTGGTTCTGTCAGTGTGATCATGTGATGTATCTGACCCCAGGAATGTGTCAATAAAGTTTCCCCTTCCTGGGACAATGAATTCACGGTGTTCTTATTTCAATTTCCAGGAGTGTAGTTTCCCAATCGCTCTTGGTTATTCTGAAACTTCCTGGCAGATGGAAATTGTGTGCCGGATCGGGAATAGAACCCGAGACCTTTGAGTTCCACAAGCAAATGTTCTACCGGCCCAACTATCCAAGTACGACCGTCGATCTGCCCTCACAGTGCCCACTACCGTCACTACTCCTACTTTCCGAACTTTACAGAAGTTCTCCCATATACCTTAAAAGACCAGCACTCCAGCAAGGAAGGTTATTACGAAGAAATGGCTTCGGCTATTCCTTAGGAGTTTCAAGAAAAAATGTTCACTCTGCAGCGGAGTATGCGCTAATTAGAAACTGATCAAGCCTTCTACCATCGAGAAATAAAAACCGGGCCTCGAACCTGGGACTTTTGCCTTTCGCAAGCAGGCGCTTTATCGACTCAGCTGGTTTACGACACACTTCGTACGAGTATTAGGGAGGTTGTTGGTTACGATTGCTATATTCTCGGTAATGCTGTAATTGCTAAGTTGACAGACGACGAAAGATGTATTCAGCTTGTAACACTGACAGGCGGCACCGTGCACTTTTATAGCTGTAAACGTGAAATATTCAACGTTATAATTTGCTACGCTTGGTTACGTCTCCGATCCGTTCGAGTAAAAATGGTTCGAATGGCTCTGAGCACTATGGGACAGAGGTCGTCTTACCCCTAGAATTTACAACTACTTAAACCTAACTAACCTAAGGACATCACACACATCCATGCCCGAGGCGGGATTCGAACCTGCTACCGTAGCGGTCGCGCCGTTCCAGACTGAAGCACGTAGATCCGATCGGCCACACCGGCCTGCTCCGTTCTAGTATTTAATGGTTCAAATGGTTCTGAGCACTATGGGACTTAACATCTGTGGTCATCAGTCCCCTAGAACTTAGAACTACTTAAACCTAACTAACCTAAGGACATCACACACATCCATGCCCGAGGCAGGATTCGAACCTGCGACCGTAGCAGTCGCGCGGTTCCGGACTGCGCCCCTAGAACCGCTAGACCACCGCGGCCGGCGAGTATTTAATCTCTTAGTCGATATGGAATCCGTACAGGTCATACTGCCGTTCTGCACGGTTATACAAATAAGTGGCGAATAACGATATGGGCAGAAACACTTTAAAGTCTGAAAGTGAGTCAGTAATGTGCAAAATAGTTTTAAAGAAACATATGGCTTGCTATATTACGATCCAGAACTGCGAGACCCTCGCGTTGTGCGACGAGCAACCGCGGACGTGCGTCATTTGCGGCTCCGCAGTATATCTAAAACGCGGACGCCCGTCTACCAAACCGCAACGTCAAGCCCGCGTCAGTGAAGCAGGAAGACCACCACACACGCAAGTACTGGTAGACAAGCCGTCACCAGGCGAAGAGCTGCCGAGGCCGAGTGCGCAGGCGCACGCCGAACCCGGCGCGACGGTAAACAACACGGCAGGAAACCGCGAGCCGGCTGCCAGTGGCGCAAACACAAGTAGGCGGAGGGACGGTTCCGACAAACAGAAACTTCAGTATGAAGACACAGGACACCAGCCTACAATACACCGTACGCAGAACTACGAGCGAAGAAACCTGACGTTATCTGTCATATTACAATTTCGAGACATTTTGTGCGTACGCCGGCCGCGATGACCGTGCGGTTCTAGGCACTTCAGTCCGGAACCCCGTAACTGCTACGGTCGCAGGTTCGAATCCTGCCTCGGGCATGGATGTGCGTGATGTCCGTAGGTTGGTTAGGTTTAAGTAGTTCTAAGTTCTAGGGGACTGATGACCTCAGATGTTGAGTCCCATAGTGCTCAGAGCCATTTTTTGTGCGTACGCGAAAACTATAGCAGCAGGTGACGAAAAAGGTGACAAAGAGAGCAGAAATGACGACACCTCAACGGGCATATCGGCCACCGAGAGAGTTCATCATAGGCAGCAGTCTCCGAAATCCAAACGAACGGCGGTGAAGCAGAAGCTCGATGAAATACAAAAATGAAGAGGTCAAGTATTTTTTCGTAACTATTTAGACATCGAGTGGACTGCTGAACTAATTGTTCAGAATAATTTCCCTCAGCACGATTTCGGGCGACCTTTTATGTGTGCTTCCGACTTTAAACATAGATTTTCGCCAACATATCGAGGGTGACTTCAACTTGCCCTCGATATGTTGGCGAAAATACATGTTTAAAGTCGGTGGTAGGCATTAAACGTCGCCCGAAATCGTTCTAAATGCCTATTCAGAAAATAATTTTGAGCCCACTCGAAGTGTAAATTGTTGTGAAAACGCCTTGACCTCTTAGCATCAAAAAATTCTGACGAAACTAGGAGTAACATGACAGATAGGGGTTAGTGACCACAAAGTTATTGTAGAGAGACTGAATACCGGAACATAAAGACCAATCACAAATAAAAGCACAATACATTTATTTGGAAATACAGATAAAAATTCGCTTAAAACCTTCGGGAGACACAGCGTTCACTCTTCCCAATCCGACTTTGAAAAAATAGACAAGATGTGCCTTAATTTCAAAGAAACAGTATCGACGGCCGTTGAATGATGTACACCACCTATTTAATTAAGAGATGGTGCTGATTCCTCACAATACTATTGCAGATGCAACGAAGAAAGCATGCCAAATTTAAGAGATCGCAAAATCCTCTAGCTTAACGAAGATTCTCAGAAGCTCGAGATTTAGCAATAACTTTAGTGCGAGATGCTGTTAAATTTCCAAAACGAAGCTCTATCTCAAAACCTGGCAGAAAATCCAGAGAGATTAGATACCTCCAGCTACCCTTAGATATTGCACCTTAGAAGACAGTCATCTTTAACCCGCCGTTTGGGTTGTATAAGTACAAGTTATTCCCCTTTCGCATTACCTCAGCCCCTCCAGTATTTCAGCGATTTCTGGAATAGTTGATACAGCGTATTCTGTCTTACGTCAATTACCCGTAAGACCTTACTGTAACAGGATCCTCCCAACGGGAACATTTGGAAAACCTTTGCACGCTGTTTACCACCCTGTGAGACGTGAGCCTTTGTTACTTGCCGGCCGCGGTGGTCTCGCGGTTCTAGGCGCGCAGTCCGGAACCGTGCGACTGCTACGGTCGCAGGTTCAAATCCTGCCTCGGGCATGGATGTTTGTGATGTCCTTAGGTTAGTTAGGTTTAAGTAGTTCTAAGTTCTAGGGGACTGATGACCACAGCAGTTGAGTCCCATAGTGCTCAGAGCCATTTGAACCATTTGTTACTTGGAGAAGTGCAGATTTTTTCATCAGGGAGTGGAGTACTCAGGGCACTGGTTCTCTAAAGATGGAATCGAGCCACCTAATGAGAATGTTGCCGCCTTAACATCTTTACCTCACGTGACGAACTTACCTGAATTACAGTCATTTTTGGGAAGCTCAGCTATTATGCTAAATTCTTACCCCACGTGGTCTACGTTGCACATTCCCTGTCAGTTGCGTAGAGAGGGGACCCGTTATACCTGGACCTCTGCCTGTGACTAGGCTTCTGTCGAATTGAAAACCATGATAAGATCTGCTCAAACGTAATTTGAATCGCGCGCCAAAACCAAGACAACCAATCAGAGACTGTGCTCGACATCTATTGAGCAGCCCACAGAGCATCCCAGGGTGCCCCAGAGAGCATCCCAGAGTGCCCCAGGGAGCTAAAACACCAAGAAGAATCGCTTCTCGGCTTTTGGCAAGATCAATGTGTAGTATTTGTGGCCCTTAAAAGGGCCGATTTGAGAACTGCTTTCAATGATTATATAAAGTACAATCACCCACAATACGACAATTTTCCAAAGAAGCAGGACCACTAGCCTTCACCCATAAGTGAATACTACAATCGGAATTTATCTTACAACGTCTACGACAAGACAAAGACAAACTCCCGTGCGGTAAAAGGTAGGAACCCTCACTAGCAATAATAATCTCAGAAACAGGTATAGTACGATAAGCTAGTATTTCCCTAGTTTCAAAGGATTCCAAACCTGCTCTTCCTGCATTGTTACAAGCAACGAAAGCTACAGTTATCCATCCGCATCCGTTACCCAAACTGGAAGATGAAGAAACTTTCATTAAAGAAAAATTTAACTTCGCACCACAAAATAAAGTAGGTCCATGAATAAGAACAAATTGAGTAGCTTTACCTACTCCTCTTACTTCATCCATTCCCCCGAATGTCCGTTCGTTGTGACAGCTGATGCATCCACCTCTAGTATCGGTCTTGACCCATAGGAAGGGATGGTTCCAAGCAGCCTATAGCATACATATCCATGACCATGACTCTGTCACAGTACAACTATTCACAGACCAAAAGGATACCTTGGCAATAGTGTTCAGTCAAGAAATTATTCTCTAGTTATGGATCAAAAATCTGTTGGTGGTGTTACTGATGCCATGTTCCAACCTCCCAGAATGAAAAGCCCAGTGCCTCTAGCAATGACCGTTGTTCCTCAATGCCAACAATTATGCTATCCCATACAAGCTGATAGTTCAGCATTCTGAGATTGAAACATTGTCCCACCTACCAGCTGGCCCAGACCCTTATTTCCACCAACAGAAGGTCCTCTGGTTCCACATCAATGCCAAATGATATGTTGGAGGGTTTTTCCTTTATAGTGACGTGTGTTGCCGCTCCAATGTGCTGAGACCCCACCCTCGACAGGTCCTTTGCTATGTAATCGATGGCTAGCCCCATTATGTCACTCGTCAGTTGATGACACAACTGCGCCGCTGTAAAAAGCTTTCTTTCAGTTATAGATGATACTGAGCTGAATGCATATTGAGTGGTTATTCCAGCAGAACTGCTTGCTGGCACGCCGCCATGTGTACTGGCCCGAGATCAATGGCGACATCAAAAGTAGTTGCACAGAATGTGCCCAACACCAGGCGGCATTCCCTCAGTCCTCCGCCCCATGGCCCACACCTAGCCTGCCTGGGACTGGGTTCTATGCGACCACTCATTGTGGATGTTTATTCAAACTACTCCTGTCATACACTTTGCATCCATCATGCCCAAGGCCAGCCATACTGCCCTAACCCACGTTGTGACCATCAAATGGTTCAAATGGCTCTGAGCACTATGGGACTCAACTGCTGTGGTCATCAGTCCCCTAGAACTTAAAACTACTTAAACCTAACTAACCTAAGGACATATCACACGTCCATGCCCGAGGCCGGATTCGAACCTGCGACCATAGCAGTCGCACGGTTCCGGACTGCGCGCCTAGAACCGCGAGACCACCGCGGCCGGCTGTGACCATCAAACGGCCACCTCACACGTTAGTCTTTGACAATTGGCCACAATTCGTGGCCTCTGTCCTCAAGGATTTCTATGCCGCCAATCGTAACAAGCACATCTGTAGGCCCAAATTTCACCCTTCCTCCTGTGGTGAAGCTGAATGTCCGGTCTGGACTTCTAAGCATAACATGAAGAAGACTATCAAATTCTCCACCACTGTGATGGCCCTTGCTTTGACCAGTTACCGCACCACATTAGTTGACAGTCATGGACCCACAGAGTTCCTACAGGGTCGCCAGTTCGCTCGTTTCTTCATCTGCTTGCACCGACGCTGTTAGAACTTCACTAGCGCTCTTCCCAGCGTTACACCCCTGGCACAGTGCTGTGGCCATGCTCCTATGGGAGTGCTGGGGATTGCACGGCAGCAACGGTAATGCTGGTCGACTGGCAATGAGTTATGCCAGTCCAAATGCAGAAGGAGCTCGAGTGCCGTCACCACAACCAGCTTCATCCTCGGATAGAAGCATTACCTTTGCATCCCCCTCCTCCAGTGCCTGCAGGTGACACGAAGGTCAGAACCCCAGGCAGTTATTGTGAGTAGCTTGTTATTGCTTTGACCCTACCCTCAGAATCCCTTTGGATCAGTGGCTCCCCCTGGCACGCCCATCTCCATTGTTCTTGCAATAGACACTGTAGACCGCACTTCCTCACCACAGCCTGCAGTAGCCGAGACCGCACCTCCATCCATACGTTCGATACACCTCCCATGGCACTGTCCAGGCGTTTCTGCCTGTATGCACCGGTTTTGGTGGGAGGGATCTGATACCTGGCTTCAACTAAGTTGAATGACCACCGGAACAAAGGGACCTGGATGGACGGTAGAGGGCAGTGGCGTGGTAGCGCTGCACTCACCTAGCGAGTGCACCACAGTCTCGCAACGTGAAGACACCAGCCAATAATGTCCCTCGCGGCCTGCATAAGTACCGCCGCACCTCGACCACTCGGTCAGTCGTGTACTCCATCTCACACCGTTCGTTACTATCCCCAGCGTACTAGTGGCTACTAGTCGACTACTTCACTTAGTTTTCCTCTTTGGTCTCGATTTGGATTGTGGCTCGTACTGTACCTGTTGACAGCTTTGTGCCGCAAGTTCGTTGCACTTCGTTGTTACATAGGTTGTTCTATTGACTTGCTCTATACGTGTTGGGTCTGCCGTTCTGTCACCCCTGTTGCTCGACTCCGGCGAGGATTTGAGTCCCATCGACAGGTGGTCGTCCAGCCGCGTGTCGTCATGGTTTCTTCTTTTTCTGGCTTGTGCACCGGTGTCCGGCTACTCGCAGATATAGCATATAGGACACGTTCCTCCAATTGAGAGGGAAATGCCATATGTCTAGGAACTCCCGGCGGGCAGACCGTCCGCCTGGTACAAGTCTTTCGAGTTGACGCCACTGCGGCCACTTGAGTGTTGATGGGGATGAAATAATGATGATAAGGACAACACAACATCCAGTTGCTGAGCGGAGAAAATCTCCGATCCATCCGGAAATCGAACCCGGACCGTTAGGTTGTTAACGGAAGCAACACTAAAGAAAAATAGAGAGACGTTCATAGTATCCGTCGATCACGAAAAAGCGTTCGACAATGTAAAATGGTGCAAGATGTACGAAATTCCTTAAAACAGGAGTAAGCTGCAGGGCGAGACCTGTCATACACAATATGTACAAGAGCCAAGAGGGAATAATAAATGTGGACGACCAACAATGAAGGGCTCGGATTAAAAATGTTGTAATACAGGGAAATATTCTTTCGCCGCAACTGTTGAATCTGTACATCGAAGAAGCAATAATGGAAATAAAAGAAAGGGTCATGAGTGGGATTAAAATTCAAGGTGAAAGGATATCATTGATAACATTCGATTATGACATTACTATCCTGAGTGAGACTGAAGAATAATAACAGGATGTGTTAATGGAACGGTGGAGTGCTGAACTTGGATTGAGAGTAAATCGAAGAACGACGAAAGTAATGAAAAGTAGCAGAAATGTGAATAGCAAGAAACTTAACACTAGGTTTGACGGTCACGAGGTCGATGAAAATAAAATTCTGTTATCTAGGCAGCAAAATAACCGATGACGGACGGTGCAAGAAGGAGATTAATAACAGATTAACACTGGCAAGAAATACATTCGTGTCCAAGAGAAGTCTAATAATATCAAACATAGGCCTTAATTTGAGGACGAAATTATCTGAGAATGTACATTTGGAATACAGCATTGTAAGGTAGTGAAACATGGGCTGTGGGAAAACCTGAACAGAAGATAATCGAAGCATTTGAGATGTGTTGCTAAGGACGAATGTTCAAAATTAGGTGGCCTGATAAGGTAGGAGTGAGGAAGTTCTGCGCAGAATCGGAGAGGGAAGGAATATGTGGAAAACACAACGGACAGGATGGGTGGACATCGTTAAGACTTCACAAAACAACAAGAAAATGCCATTTGGTGATATGTGACAACACAATATGTAAATCCTAAACCCAAACTTGTTTACTTCTCAAATATCAACTGACGTAGTCAGATTTATATCTTTCTGTAGATGTCAGATGAAGCGTACTATAATAAAAAATTCAGTGCTTATAGTGTTAATATACAACTACTGTAATCACTGGAATACGATATGGCAAAGAGAATTATGAAGTTTAGGATAGGTACGTCGTCCTAACAATGACTCTGAAACATGGCATGCGTGGGAGGGCACGCTGGTATCAGAGAAGCAATGCAGTCGGTGGACGCGTTATTACCAGCAGGTCTGAGCCGTGGGGCGGGCTCGTAAACCGAAGATTGTCCTGTCTGGGCTGCAGGGACCAAAGAAGAAAACTCTGACAACAATTTATGGCACTTTGCAATATTAATTCGGATATGGATCAGTTTTTGAGAGTGGTTGCCGTCCACCAGCGTCTCCTCAAGATTCGACGACACCAGAATCAAAATACTGTAAGATTGAATCTTAATGTGACGAGTAATTTAAACTACAAATCCCAGAGGCTCCCTAGAAGACGGTAATTGTCCTATAATTTAGATTTTTGTGCTAAAGTAAATTGTGTGGTGTACTACACTATTGTCCTATGACACTGATCGCAATATTTCATTTGGCATGATTGTCATTAATATGGAACAAAATTAAATGGCTCAAATGGCTCTGAGCACTATGGGACTTAACTGCTTAGGTCATCAGTCCCCTAGAACTTAGAACTACATAAACCTAACTAACATATGGACATCACACACATCCATGCCCGGGGCAGGATTCGAACCTGCGACCGTAGCGGTCGCTCGGTTCCAGACTGTAGCGCCTAGAACCGCTCGGCTAAACAAAATAAAATAAAATATGTTAGTTACCAGCACTCCGCTGCAGAGTGAAAATATAATTCTTCAACAAATCTGTAGTAAGGAAGCCCCGATTTCTGGCTTCATTTCTGTCGAAAATATTGGTCTTTAGGATGTAAGTTTGCAAGCAGGTTTTTCAGCGCTTTGCTGTCTTCCACACAGACCACAGTGCTGCACCAGCTGAGGCTGTGGTGCTACTGCTTCACCCTGCATACTGGCAGCGTTCTCGGCGGCACCTGCCGCCTGGTGAGTACTGCAGAACAGGACTGCTCCTCTGGTGACACGTGGACCACAAACAGCCTCTCAGATCTCTGTTACATCAGTGTCTACAAACACCTAAAACATTGAAAAGTTTCTGTTTGATCAAAACCCTAACGATAACAAAGTGTGAGATGTTCACAGAGACTAATAAATGTGGTGTCATCTCAATATAAGAAGCGACATTCCAGGCCTACCAGGAGGCATCTCAGTTACTCTCAAATTTGCTTTTTTGGAACACCAAATTTAATTTCTGAATTTTAATGGATAATGAACTATTATTTAGCTGTTCCTATACAAATTCCTGGGTACCACTGATTGTTTTATTGAAAAACCAAGAACGTCATGCAGTTCGTGGTGGGAAGGGGCAAGGGAGTGTGAGGGGTAAGATAAAATTTACATTCTCTCTTCAGCTAATACGTGTAATGTAAAAAATATATTTATCTAACACGAACTAGAAATTTAATTACAGACGACTAACTCTGTGGTTTAACTAAGTAAAAGCACTTATTTTGTTCACAATTTACTAAAAACTATTGACCGTGTTTATTTTACATCTGTTTCCAGATAAAAAGGAAAAGTAATGGAATTCTGTAGATTTTGAACTTGACTTGTATAATAGCCGTTGTTTCGGCCTAAAGGGGAAACGTAGGGAGAGAGAAAATGGTTGGGGTTTTCGGGAAGAGGTATCTGAACAAAACTGATGGAACGGGAAGTAACGTGGTATGTAGGAGACGAATCGTGATTGCAAAGTAAAAAGGGGATTCCGTTATATGTGGGATGGAGAGCATATCACAAGGTTATTTTTGAGCGGGTTTCAGAGAATATAGATGTAACGTTGAGGTTATTTTTGAGTGGATTTCAGATAATATAGATGTAACGTTGAGAATATGACCCGCTTTCTGTTCTGTAAAATACAGCATTTCAAATCTAGGATGGATGTGATAGAGTAAATATGGTTAAAGGATTAAGAGATAAAGAGGGAACTTTGGGAGTGAAGAAATATAGGCAATAGTGACTTAGGGGAGACAAGGTTAGATTATGCCTATGTAATTTTGAAGGACGGAAGATACACTCAGTTTCCGAGTACAACTGTAACTAGTTTTGGTCCATTGTAGGGTCTCTGCAGGTAAGTGATGTTTCTTGTAAATTTATTATCAATCTTTCATACCTTACCGTATCAAATGATTGGATACGATGTTTGCAGAGGGTTAAGTGAAAGGTCTGTAAATGGACTCTACCTGTGCTTCAAATATGCACTGGATTTAGGTAGCAGAACTCTTTTTGGAAAACCAGCATGCAGGATTTGAATTATAAGGATAGTAGACAGAGAAGATGTACACTACTGGCCATTAAAATTGCTACACCAAGAAGAAATACAGATGATAAACGGGTATTCATTGGACAAATATATTATACTAGAACTGACATGTGATTACATTTTCACGCAATTTGGATCCATAGATCCTGAGAAATCAGCACAGAATCCAGAACAACCACCTCTGGCCGTAATAACGGCCTTGATGCGCCTGGGCATTGAGTCAAACAGAGCTTGGATGGCGTGTACAGGTACAGCTGCCCATGCAGCTTCAACACGATACCACAGTTCATCAAAAGTAGTGACGCGTATTGTGACGAGCCAGTTGCTCGGCCACGATTGACCAGACGTTTTCAATTGGTGAGAGATCTGGAAAATGTACTGGCCAGGGCAGCAGTCGAACATTTTCTGTATCCATAAAGGCTCGTACAGGACCTGCAACATGCAGTCGTGCATTATCCTACTGAAATGTAGGGTTTCGCAGGGATCGAATGAAGGGTAGAGTCACGGGTCGTAACCCATCTGAAATGTAACGTCCACTGTTCAAAGTGCCGTCAATGCGAACAAGAGGTGACCGAGACGTGTAACCAATGGCACCTCATACCATCACGCCAGGTGATACGCCAGTATGGCGTTGACGAATGCACGGTTCCAATGTGAGTTCACCGCGATGTCGCCAAACACGGATGCGACCATCATGATGCTGTAAAAAGAACCTGGATTCATCCGAAAAAATGACGTTTTGCCATTCGTGCACCAAGGTTCGTCGTTGAATACACCATCGCAGGCGCTGCTGTCTGTGATGCAGCGTCAAGGTTAACCGCAGCCATGGTCTCCGAGCTGATAGTCCATGCTGCTGCAAACGTCGTCGAGCTGTTCGTGCAGATGGTTGTTGTCTTGCAAACATCCCAATCTGTTGATTCAGTGATCGAGACGTGGCTGCACGATCCGTTACAGCCATGCGGATAAGATGCCTGTCATCTCGACTGCTAGTGATACGAGGCTGTTGGGATACAGCACAGCGTTCCGTATTACCCTCCTGAACACACCGATTCCTTATTCTGCTAACAGTCATTGGATCTCGACCAATGCGAGCAGCAATGTCGTGATACGATAAACCGCAATCGCGCATTGGCTATAATCCGACCTTTATCAGAGTCGGAAACGTGAGGGTACGCATTTCTCCTCCTTACACGAGGCGTCATAACAGCGTTTCACCAGGCAACGCCGGTCAGCTGCTGTTTATGTATGAGAAATCACTTGGAAACTTTCCTCGTGTCAGCACGTTGTAGGTGTCACCACCGGCGCCAACCTTGTGTGAATGCTCTGAAAAGCTATTCATTTGGATATCGCAGCATCGTCTTCCTGTGTGTTAAATTTCACGTATGTAGCACGTCATCTTCGTGGTGTAGCAATTTTAATGGCCAGTAGTGTATGTGCTTACCACTGGACAAGAATTTGAGACAATCGGTAGTACGGTTTATACGAACAGGAAGATGCTAGTTGCACATTTTATGAAAGCATCAGTAAAATATCCTTTTCTAAATTACAGTTACAGGAATGAGTCTATAGGAAGCATGTAATTATTAAAGTTCGTTGTCTTTGAGAAAAACTACGGTCCGGAAGTTTTCTACTACTCACGACAGCAGTATATGTGAAGGAACACATTACACAGGCCCGCAAGAGCGCTAGGAAAGAATTATGGCATCCTTTGATAAGTCTGTTGTGACAACAGTGTGACTAATTGGTTGTAGCGTGCTTTATGATACACATGTTAAATACTTCTGATAACCGTGGTTTCATAAGCTTCGTCTGTGATACGTTGCACAGTTACTGGAAGCTAGAAGCAAGGGGTGACAACGAGTTATGAGTGGTTTAAGAACATCAAAGAGGAAGGACTGTTGTGGGTGCCTTTGTCAGGGTAATAACTCTATGGGCACTGTGATAGGAAGTGAGGGTGTTCGAAGTTTTCAATGCGTAGAAGAGTTGAGAGAGAGGAATTAGAGTTTTACAAATGTTGACCCAAATATTAAATTAATGTTAAATTAATATTTGGGTCAACATTTGTAAAACTCTAATTCCTCTCTCAAACCCCACCCTATGGGGAGAGAGGAGAGTTTTAGTTTTAGAGAATCAAAATTTACGGAGTAAATAAGTATTTTTTATTTATCCGTAACCATTTTCCATGCAAAAATGAGAACATGGATTTTCTTGAATTACAGCGCCAACTACCAAGAATCAAGCCAAATGTTTAAGACACAATGTACATAGTTTTTAATGTAGAATCTGATTCTGTAATAAAAATTGGGGGTTTCCATTTGAAACTTTGAAGTTGCCTCCTGACCCACCTCAGGGGGCTTGGGTGGCGGGCTAATTTTAGCACCACCAGATGTATCCTTCGAAAATAATCAACTTTGGATTCCACACATTTTTTTCGTGTGAAGCTTATTTTGCGAGTTATTCTGGTTTGTCAACTTAAAATTTACACCCTGTATGTTATGTCCTTTATATTATTTTAAAAAAATCATTAACAACTGTGTACCAATAAGATTGTAACAATAAGTCCTTGCTGTTAGATTTAGAAGTATCCGACCCTCCTTAGATTTCAAAGTGGTGGGTTATTCTGTACTGTTAATGAAAGAAAGAAAGAAATGTGCAGTGTTCTGCGGTGCCCATCGTTCTCTCGTACCTTCCCATATCAGGTAGGACTCAGCGCTATAGCAAACCACGTCGATTGTGCAATAGTGCGACAGATCGGCCAGCAGTCTCTTCTTAACCGCTGCCGACTCAATCATGGCTGCCCAGGCATGCGTTCATTTACATCCAGCTCACTCGTCCAGAGGTGACCCTGCTTCCTTAAGATGTGACATCTTCTGAGAAACCCGGCGTTACCGCTTGCAGCACATCGCGGCCTCATTGCTTGACTCCGGAACGCGCTAGTGCAGTGTCCCCCTCGCTGTCAGCGCCCTCGCAGTTCGGCGCTGCGCGGGCATGGTTCTAGTCTCGGGACGTGGGGGCTTTTAACTTATATTGCAGACGGTAACGTGTACTGACGGCACATCCATGCCGCCACAAAACTGAAGCCTTGCGGTAGAGATGATGCTGCTGGGAAGCTCGCACATATCCATTAATGAACCAGAAGGCTGCCATAAAGAACACAGCTTTTACAACCTTAACCTTACATAAAAGAGACACACGACTACAAAAAACATCTCCACTTGAGTGGCCTGTACCTCTACAGGCATAAAAAATGAGTTTACCAAAATCGTAGACCACCACAGACAAGAAACCTCCATTAAAAGCACGTACATCAATTATTTCACAACCTATATCTTTATCACTTTGCCATCACCAACACCCTTAAATATATCTGTTCTTCAATACAAATCTACCTTACACAACTATCAGTTATGTTGAGGCATTTCAGTCGATGTCAAAAGACACAAGTAAAACTAGACATACACATACAGAAAACCTCCAGAAAACTAATGCTTAATCTGAAAGAAAGGCGCTAAAATTACATTAACTCTTTGGATGTCCTGCCATCGAGATAACTGGAGTGATGAACCGTACTGTAAATACGTGACCCCAGAAATGGAACATGCTTACGCAAGACCACACCAAAATAAACATTTTACAAACGTCAGGATAGTTGTCTATAAAGAAGTGGTCCGCCTCCCCACTTTAAAGTGCTAAGCAATACTTACGAAAAATTGCCGGATTCTATGTCACTTGAATTTACACAGGTCAAGCAACTTCAAGGTGAACACCAGTTCAGCATGTCCCACGGCGCCAAATATTCCCTTCAAATATTAGGTACTCCTCAAGTAGGATTAGCCCAGTTATGCAGAGTAACCGACTCAACCGCATACTTAAGAGTCTGGAACTAGCGTGATTCGGTTGGCGCTTTAACATAGGTTAAAATATTTAAATCTCGCTTGGTGGGACTTGATCAACCAAACGCGTACTCGCAGCCGAGCCTGAATAGTTCCCCCTCTTCAACATAGTCAAAAATACTCGAAAAGTTTTCCTTAGAGGACATTGACTGATTAGATGTGTACACGCATCCACGCGACGCAGGGTGAGTCAGCCCCTCCTCGCCCCCCCCCCCCCTTCCACCTTCAATATGGCCTTCAAATACCTACAAATAACAATGATTGTATTCAGATAGTGATATCCGTCGGTATCCTAATAGTGATAATGGGGAAGAACCGTTTTAGGGGCGCAACACCGCACGAAGTGGGTCCCATCCTTAAACCGTCAAAAGAACTGATAACATGAACATACATTAATGAAGGTCTTCCCTACAGCCTGTAATAGCACCATTCTAATTGGCCATAATGAAACAGAACAATAAACAGAGTAGTATTTGGCACAGTGAGGAACTTACACTGCGATACTAAAAATAATAAAGTACTGTCTCAATTAATTCTGCTTATAACTATCAGCTCCCAACACCCATAACCATGCTCTGCCACCAAAATCTGCTGTTCCTTACAGCATTAGGACTGGGTTGAGCTGCCAGCGATCATACTCTTTGAAAGTTCCATTTAATGAAATATGAAGAACCATTTTACAATGAATTTAAAAATGTCTTTGATTTTAAAATTCGAACATTCAGTAGTATTAACGGGTTAATTGCCCCTGAAAAAGACCAAAATTTCAATGTGTAACACTTAAGATATAAAATCAGATACGTGTAATAGACCTCGAGGGTATCCACATAATATTAAAGCAACTGACATAACTGAATTACCGAGGGCTCCTCACCACAAAAATTTTAAAATGCATAACAGATAAAAAAAAGTATTTTACCGAGGCCAGACCACTGCATACAAACCTGTTATAGTTGTGAGAACTCTTACATGAAAGCTTGAACTAAATATGGTACACCCAGCCTGGTCAAGAAGAAAATAATTTACCGGCAGTATTATCAGACACATGCAGTATCGAATCAGTTTGAAAATACCAAAAAAATGAACAAATTATTTCACAAGTTCTTAAAATAATTTAGATCTTGCACTCAGAACGGGCTTATAACAACAAATCACTCAGAACAAATAAGGTTTCTATCACACTCCCTGCAAGAGGCAACCAGTGAAGACTCAAGCACTTTTGCAGAAAATGTGCCAAGGGTTTGTTTCGATAATACATGCTCATGTGAGTTGGCAACAGGTATAACAACATACATAGTTCATCGACTATTATAGCAAAAACTGTACTGTATAAACAGTACACCGTACTCAGAAACGACCGTAATTTTGTAACAAGCCCTTGCAACTCACACTATAAACATCAGTCGCTCTAACGCTGACTAGAACAGTGTGTACTCATAAATTAATGCACTCTCCTATTGGGACACTACCGATCAAACCAAGGAGATAGTAAACAAAAAGTTGCACCAAGAGTTAAGGGAAGCTCTGCGTGGCAACACACGCACACAGGTTAATAGCGCTGCCCCATGCTGTCTCTGACAGGAAGCGGCAGAAAGCTCCTTAGTGAACAGTGCCGGAAAGCCGTAACTTCACTGCTCGGCCAGTGCACTCTTCATATCAGCCGAGTATACTACACCTACTCAGGCGCTTCTACAGATCTATCCTGTTGGCTGGATGGTGCTTCTTGGTTCCCCCTGATGTGCTGTCTCTGCATTCCCGGATCAGGCAGGACACGCAGTTCTACAGCAAACCGCATCGGGCATGCTGTTCTACGACTGATCGGCAAACACACTCTTCTTAATGACTGCCAATTCAATCATGGCTACCCATATATGCAGTCAGATCCATCCAACCTGCTTGTCTGGCAGTGCTTCCAAATTCCGTATGATGTGCCCTCTTCTGCGATGTCCCACGTTCTCACCGGCCGCTGTGGCCGAGAGGTTCTGGGCGCTTCAGTCCGGAATCGCGGGGCTGCTATGGTCGCAGGTTCGAACCCTGCCTCAGGCATGGATGTGTGTGATGTCCTTAGGTTAGTTAGGTTTAAGTACACTGCTGGCCACCGTAAATGCAACACCAAGAAAGACAAGAGGTAGCACAACAAAATTTATTTTGTAGATAACATGTTGACCAAGTATCAAATGATTACGTTTACAGACGTCTGTGACATGTGGTTCCTGCCAGAATCAGTAGCCAGAGTAGCCGCCATTGTTGAAGATCACCGCTGCCACACGTCTCGGCATTGAGTCAAAGAGACGTTGGATGTGTTCCTGGGGTACAGCAGCCCAAGCAGCTTCCACACGTTGCCAAAGATCATCCGGTGTGGCAGCTGGGGATGTAATCTGGGTCACTCGTTGAGCAACCATGGACCACATGTTTTCTATCGGCGAAAGATCGGGAGAGCGAGCCGGCCAGGGAAATAATTCAATCTGGTTATTGACGAAGAACCTTTGGACAATGCGTGCCACGTGTGGTCGCGCATTATACTGTTGAAATATGGCTGTGGCCGAGCCCTGAAGGTAAGGAAGGACAACTGGCTCCAGCACCTCGAATATGTAGCGCCGGCTATTTAAAGTACCGGCAATGCGTACTAGAGGCGTGCGAGAGTAATATCCAATACCGCCCCATACCATAATACCCGGTGCAAGACCCGTGTGGCGGTGCATAATGCAGCTGTCCAGCATCCTCTCTCCACGGTGTCTCCACACTCAAATCCGACCATCGTGGTGCTGCAGACGGAAGCGTGCCTCGTCAGTAAAGACAACGTCATACCATTCTGCCGTCCACATCCGTCTGTCATCACACCATTGGCGACGGAGACGTCTGTGGTTCTGCGTCAATGGTAGACGAAGCAATGGACGTCTTGCGGGCAGACCACTCTGCTGTAAACGGCGTCGAATGGTACGCGCAGACACTGGATGATGCGTTACAGACGCAATGTGCTGTGCTATGGTTCGGGATGTCACTGAGCGATCCGTCACTGCCATGAGCACAATTTGCCTATCAGCACGTACAGTGGTGCACCGACGTGAATGCGATCGACCACGTCGGTCCGTCGTACTCTCCCGCATCCAACGGTCACATATCCGCATTACAGTTGTTTGGTTTCGTCCAACACGACTAGCGATTTCTCTATATGATAATCCACAATCTCGGTAAGCCACTATCCTTCCTCTGTCGAACTCGGATACTTGATCAAAAGATGTTCGCTGTTGTCTACGAGGCATAACTGATCGTCTTGTGAAACAACCACAAGGTGAACACAAGTGCCGAACGTACACTCGTCGAAATCGCCAAGCCTTAAATGGCGCTATGGGGTGGCGCCACAGGCGCGCGCGATGTGCGTCTGCGCTGAAATTCTAATCAGTTGCATATCTCATCGCTGCAAACTCATGGTGTAAATTTCACTTGATTTGGATGCTTCCTTCAGGGTGTTGCATTTACGGTGGCCAGCAGTGTAGTTCTAAGCCTAGGGGACTGATGATCTCAGATCTTAAGTTCCATAGTGCTTAGAGCCGTTTGAACCAGACTGAACCACGTTCTCGTTTGCAGCGGGCCGCAGCCTCTCTCCTTGGCAACAGAGGACGCTGGCTTAATGTCACGCCTCCTGCCAGTGTCGTCACGTTGCAGTACCGGTACTGGCACAGCTCTAGGAAAAGGAGACTTTGATTTCTTTTTCTTTTGCAAGAGTTACTTGTGAATGTGAGAGCCTGACGTATCGAATAGTGAGTAGTAGGATTATAACATACTGTTGCGGGGTCACTCGCTGCGTGGCCCAGTAGCTACTCAGGCGCAAGTGGGCACTGCAATAGTGCTGGGCTGACGTTCTGCAGTGCAGCTGTAAGGGGTTGCGACCGGAAGGTGTGGATGAGCAGTAGTCACTTGGACGCGGGTGGAGGTGCAGTCGATGTAGGCAGCCAACACTTTGTTAACAATCACATCCGAACGTTGAGCGCTGTTTATGCAGCAGGTGGGCAGCCGGTGGACTCCGAGCACATCTGCACCTATGTGATGGCAGCGTAAGGCAGGGCAGCAGGGCAGCAATGAAACAGCTGGTAGCCAGGGCTTGGCAGGCATACCTAGCACGACTACCCAGTGACGAACGGGCTGGGAAGCAGCAGCGGTTGGCAGCAGTTGCCTACTAGCCCAGAGCTGGCTGGAACTCGCCGTGTGCCCCATTCCATGAGGCAGTGGCAGAGTGCTGCCTAACTAGGTTCAGACAGTTCAGTAGTCAGGTCATGGCAGAGACTCTGTTCGTGGTGTAAATACAATGACAACTGGCATGGAATGTGCATTATAGTACGGCCCAGCTGTGCCGATGATGACGGGCTGGGGTATAAGTACTGTTGCTCTGGCTGACTTTGTGGAAGAGCCGTGTTTCTGTATCACATGGAAACATCTGGATCAAA
Organism: Schistocerca piceifrons; assembly: GCF_021461385.2. Lineage (NCBI taxonomy): Eukaryota > Metazoa > Arthropoda > Insecta > Orthoptera > Acrididae > Schistocerca > Schistocerca piceifrons. The sequence goes on along the minus strand of NC_060138.1, from coordinate 291,856,891 downwards.
GGTCTTTGGCCAGGACACAGTTGTCGTCACGCACCAGTTGATCACTATCCCAGACTCGGCAGGTGGTTCACAGATATGGACAACATGGAAACAGTGGCCTCTACTGAGTTTCCAGTATAGGAAGGGTTGTTGACTGGCTGGCCTGCGGGGACAGCCTCATTTTGGTGCTGGGCTGCGCTCTGCGACCCTGCAGTTGAATGCCGCTACGAAGTTGGCTGTTTTAGCAGAAGTCTAAACTGCTACGGATTGTGACATCACGCAACCTATCTGATTAGAAGTAAGTTATTGTCACAAATCACTTGAGTAGAGCGAGTATAAATACAACCAATTCAGCCGTTAGCACCACTTTCAATGGTGCCATTCACTCGTTTGTCTGCATGAAAGTCCTTAGTCATATGTGTAGCCAAACAGCTACAGCTTCACTAAGCAATACCATCTACTAGTCTGTGACCACCAATTAGCTCTGATGGCACCAGGCTTCGACTGGATTCGCCGAGGCGACGCCCCTCTTTCGGCTCCATCACCTGACGCTCCTGCCTACATTCAAGAGTCCCAGGATGGACGTGGAGTTTCTGCTCTCCCGTAACAGCTTCCTTGGGTTGCAGGCCGTGTACACCAGTCCAGCAAAACCTCGCAGTACGGCTACGGCGCAGCTGGTCGCTAGTCTTGCGTCAGCAAGGCCGCGTCGCCAGATGCTGCAATTACACCGTCTCAGCAATCTACTGCCTCAGCCTCTCTCGCTGCCGCCAGCCAGGGTCAGGACATAACTGCAGCCGACGATCTACCGTTTGAGGAACGCCAACTAATGAAGTTTTACTGAGCCAGCTTTCTTAACTCTACATTCACCATGGTACTGGAAGACGCCATTCCTACAGTATCCTGCGCAAACCATTTTTGGGGCAAAAGTAGTCATGCTGTATGTGGCACTGTTGTCGGTGTAGTGTTCAATGCAAACAAGTCACGATTACTCTATACTTTATTGATAATTTTCTGAGTTTAACCCTAAGTTAGTCAGTCAATTAGCAAGTGTAATTTCCCATGGATCATTTGTATGATTAATAGTAATGATGTGTAATGGCTCATTTTACATTCACTTTCATATCTGAATATGGCTACACGCTGAACATTTACCTGTTTCATTTTTCATAAAAAGATGTCGGTGAAATAATAAGCTACCAAAAGTGAGTAAGTAATATATCTTTTTAAAACGGATGGTAAAAATAAGTGTAGTAACTACAGAGGTAGAAGCCTCCTGGATTTATCTTCCGTAAAATACGCTTACATTGCCAATAATTGTACGCTGTAATATTGATGTTGTATATGAAATGAGGGTTCGTTCATCTTCACCAGAAGTTCTTTGGCATGAATACCATCACAGCAACGTATATTCTGTGCGTATATTGTTGTCACTTGCCAAGGCGGTGTAAAGTTTAATCAGAAATCAAACCAAACTACAGGCAGGCTTAATAAACAGGAGTCATACTAAAACTTGTTTGCACAGTCGTCTGATCAGCTTCCCACTTGCCTCCCATTAGCAAACGCATCGTATTTATTACTTATATTTATTTTTCGGCATCACCTTTTATGTAAAACCTCTATCGTAGCTTGTTGACGATGTACAAATCGACGTATTTAAGAAGAATTAAGAACTGAAATTCATCCGGTGATAGTTTCAAAGTGTGACTCTGTGACTGGTGCCGTGTATGCTGAAAATTCTACTGTTTGGAACACTTCGCACATTTCCTTCATAGATGAGAATAATTAGACCGTCAATCGCTTCAGTTCGCGCGCTCTTCGTGTCGCTTCGGCGTAGTAGACCTTCCACGTTTGGAGTTAAATCGTGTAATACATGCACACATTAAGAATACTATTGTCGAAGCGGCTGATTATACCTGCTGGGACAATATAAAACTAAAGCCGTTAACAATGATTCCCTTTTCTCCCGTCACTATCAACTTTATCTAGTACACAACATTATTTTCAATGGATCTCCCTTTTCAGTTACTAAGATAAAATCAGCCTCTATTATCCATTTTATTTCAGCGAACTTTAACACAGCGCTTCACCTCTGTTTACGTAGATGCATATGTAACAAACACAGTACTGGGATTCGATTTCTATCGATTCTGCTTCACCCGATGACCCATGCGGCGAGTTCGATAGTTTGTGCCCGGCGAGTTGAGCACCGTTGTTGCCGATTAGAGGATCTTTGGTTTTCCCTCTGGTGAACAGAGGAAGTGGGACGTGCGAAAAGCAAAGGGGCGGTCGCAAATCGGCCGTTATGGTGGATAGTGTATCCGGTGGAACGTACGGGCTTCCTGGAGAACAATTGGTCAGCATTGCCGGCGCACCGTTTTCTGCGTTTTCAGCGTTTTCCGTGCAGAGCGGTGCGATTGTTGACGTGCCTTGCTGGGCCAGCACAGGGCATCCTGGACGCATCTATTCTCAAAGTACCTGGTTCCTCCCGGAGAATTTGGCACGACTTGACGAAGACTACCGGTCATATCCTCTTCTGCACTAGACTGGCACAGATTCAGCAATTTCTTCGGGTTACTTACTAGAGAAGAGAGCCCGGTTCCGCTTCCTTATATTTATGGTGAGCATGTATGTAGTCCAGCTACTTGTCTCCATCGCCTGCTGTTGGCAGTTTTGAAGCAGTTTGGCGCTGGCCTTCACCACTTTTTCCTTTTTTTTTTTTGCGCTGGGCTCCTCCAATTTTAAGTAAAGTGCAAATTGTTATTTGGTGTTTTAATTATAAGGTCTAGAGCCCAGCACCTAATTCTAGTCGCATCTTATCACTATATTGGCCTTATAAAAGACATCTTAGTGGCACTAACCAAAACTGAATTAGGGGACCATTAAATACTCTGTTTTATACTGATGACAAGATAATTATGCAGGAAACACAAGATAATTTAAGAAGAGCAGTATTTGTATTGAGCCAAAACGCAGTATATTATATCTTAAATACATCAGCAAATAAGTCTAAGGTAACTGGTCCCAAAGGAAGGAATCCAGTCAGATCGAAAATAATAATAAATGAGAAAATTATAGAACGACTATCCCACTTCAGTTATCTAGGATGTGATATTGGTTTTACCTTGACAAAGACATTAAGAAGAAGGTTAATAAATATCGGGCTATCTGTAGAACAATTGGAAGAATTGTGGGAAGAAAAATAAGAAAAGAAAAAGAAATGAAATTCTATAAAGTTACGTTTGTACCTACTCCCGTATGCGGTTCCGAATCATGAACAGGAACATAAAAAAATCATGTATACAAGAGGCTGTAGTAAAATCGATAAAACAAGGCGTGAAACAATAACATCAGATTTAAAAATATTTTCAGTTAATAACATGATAGAGGGAATAGAAGATGGAAGGACTATGTTGACAGAATGACAGAAAGTAGATTGCAGCCGGCTGCGGTGGTCGTGCGGTTCTAGGCGCTGCAGTCCGGAACCGCGTGACTGCTACGGTCGCAGGTTCGAATCCTGCATCGGACATGGATGTGTGTGATGTCCTTAGGTTAGTTAGGTTTAAGTAGTTCTAAGTTCTAGGGGACCGATGACCTAAGATGTTTAGTCCCATAGAGCTCAGAGCCATTTGAACCATTTTAAAGTAGATTGCCAGAAAAGATAATGAGATACTGGTGGACTCGAAAGAGACAGCTAGGTAGACTCGTAAGAGATGGACGGATAACAGAGGCCGCAACAGGTCATTACAACACCTAATACTTGGAAGGAGATGATGATTGATGATGGACTTGTTTCTTACAACCACCAGGTTTTTCCTTTCCTACTGGATACAACTTTCAAGAAAAATAAGTGGGGTTTTTTGTATGACGTTTAAATAATGCCTCACTCTGTTGAATCATATGTAAACTTTGCTAAAATAATCCCTCGAGAGCAATTGAAGGTCTTAAGAACCTATGACAGAATCATTAAACTAATATCTTGGGCTGTGGATGCTAATTTGAAGGCTGCATCTGCGTTGATTAAGATGCGGGTAATACAGGTTCCACATTTAAGATACTAGTATTTTGATCGTTAGCTGGTAGTGATTCCGACTTTAAGTGTGTATCTCGCTCGAAACTGTGAACTATAGTTAGCATCACGAGGCAAGTTAGCATTCAGTGGCGCTTTAATCTTAACTTAGTATGAGTAATTGGATTTCTTTTAGAGTCGGGACAAAGGATTTGGTTTTATTTAACCTGTTCACTTCTTAGGACACCTTTGCTGCACATGGTTTAGTTCAGTACCTATCCTCTCTCAGCTTGTTGTCGCAGGGGGTATGGATCCAGATGTCTACGTCTGGGGTCTGTTGTATCGTCTGGTGTTTGTGCCCTGACCTGACGTCTGGCCGCTCTATTTCTTCATTGTAATTTTCAGGTTCTGGTGTGCCTCGGCATGACTTCCAAACTAAATTACTGTTGTTTGATGAATCGTAATTTAGGTGAAAAAGACTTTAAAGGATATTTAAATGGTTTCGCGTCTGGTGTTTCGTAATTAATGCCTTATTGAGTGGGAAAGCTCAGGTTTAGTCTTCACTGTGGTTTTTTTTTCTTAGTTGGGAATTGTATTGTTGGTTAATAAATGGTTTTCAAGAGTACTTGGTAACAAATGATGTTCAATACTTTTCCCCAGGCCTGTTAGCCGGTGTCGCCCTAGGATACAAGCTTCTCTTTCCTGTGTCATCCGTCAGCCTTACAGTTGGGAGTCGTCTTAAAGCGGACGCAGTTTCTTTAAAATATATGGAAGAGGGACTGAGGCAAGGTTAATCCCTGCAGAAGTGGTTTCTTAAGTATCCCTTGAATTACTTGATAATTCTGCGTTTATAACCAGCAACCAATCAGGTAGCACCTCTAACAGTTTATGAATAAAGGCAGCTGGCATTTTACGCTTCCAATATTTCTTGGATGTTGGAGGGAATTATGTGCCCTCATCTCTATTATCATATGGTCTAATTACCGCTGCAAGTGAGCATTCTGAGTTGTATAAAAAAGTGTTCTGTTCGTACCCACCCTCCCTGTCAGTCTGGATAACGCTGTGTTCCCTGATTATGAAGCGCTCATTTGTTGTGAGCCCAAGCTCCAAAACAGCACCTACCTGCTGTCTACGAGAGGATCCTTGGAGTGTGCAGCCCGATAGAAGTGGTCCCGCAGATTCTCTCGGGGTGTTTGGTGGTCACGAGAGTATGATAAACTCATCCTGATGCTCTACGAACCACGCATGTACACTGCGAGCTGTGTGGGACATTTCATTGTTCTGCTGGTAGATGCGAACAAGCCGAGGAAAAACAAAGTGCGTGTAGGGGTGAACATGGTCCCCAAGGATAGATACACAATTCTATTGATCCATTTTGTGTTCCGAAATCACATAATCATCAGGGGTATGAAACGAAAATATTTCGAAGACAATAACGTTCCGTCCTCCGCTATGGATCCTTACAACGATTGTTGTATGGTGTTTGCTTTCAGACGTTTTACGCCGAACACGCCAACGGCCATCTGTATGATGAAACATCAAGCGCGCGAGTCAGTGGGCGTCCAGTTGCGATATTGGCGTGAAATTTCAGCCTCGCTGATGAACAGCAGTTAGCATGGGTGCAGGAACCTGGCAGCTATTGCAGAGGCCCAAAAGTAGCAACTATCGATGATCGGACTTTCAGGAGACATTGTCGGTAGTCCCTTGGTTGATCTGGATGGTCAGTTGTTCAACAGCTGCACATCTATGTGCACATCTCCACAACCATCGTTCACCCCCTGACCCATGGTGCACCGCAGGTGACTTGGCGCCAGTTTTGGATAGAGCCATTTTGCCACGCATAGTATAGTTTAACAACGGCTGCAAGTGGACAATGTACAAACTTAGGTTTTTTGGAAATGCTTCCAACCTTGGACCAAAAGTCAATCATCATGCCTCTTTGGACGTCAGACAGATCGCTCTGTATCCACATAACGACAACGATTGTTTTCCGTCCCGCCCCCCCCCCCCCCTCTCCCCCCAACACGCTTTATATATCCCCCAATGTTAGTGCGGCCATCTGCCGTCTGTGAGTGGTTATTGCACGTAGGCGGTGGTCGCGTTAAAGAGACTGTACTGCTTATTCAATACTGTCCATATTACATTATAGCGTAGATTCCATTGCATGCTGATGGCCATTAAAATTGCAGTACCATGTAGGCTACATTTACAAACGTTACAGTACCATGCTTGCGCATACAAATCTTTAGCGTTTCACTACAACCACATAAAGTTGGTAAGAATGGTGCCACGCACACTCTGCGTGTGAGAAAAGCGGATTTCCTATTCATAAATCGAAGCTGAACGTCAGCTGGTTAAGAGGATGCAGTGTTACACCTGGAGTAAAAGCGAGGAACAAATCGGACTTTGACAGCGGCAGCATGGTGGCCTGTCGAGACTGCAGGTTATCGTTCTGCGGTGTTGCTACTCGGATTAGTCGGCATCCCACGACTGTCGTCTGAATATGGAATCGACAATTGTGCAATGGCCATACAAAAATCTACAAGGGATTTCAATGGCTCCGTGTGACCATCGCTCGAGAAGACAGACATTCGGCCATGCCGGATAGTACAGCCCGTATAGCCACGACACTGTCTATTCGGCAAGACAGGTCTCAACACTGGCAATGCGAGGACACCTCGAGCACCATGGACTACCATCACGGCGAAATAGTTGCAGATATCCTCGATGCGTCAGCACAGGCAGTCGCGCCGACAGTGCTGCGATGAACGATACCGGCGGCCTCAGAAATGGCAGCACGAGTCACTGTTCTGTGCACAGCATCAGGATGGATGTATCCTTGTAAGGGGGCTCCGAGAAGAGCGACCACGCTAGACCGCGTTGGTCGTCGTCACGTGGGCCTAAAAGCTATCATGAAATTACGAGGTGAGATCGGGCACACAACATAGTCTCTACTTAACACAGCAGGTAAAATGGATAGCAACCACCACGCTTGTTACGTTTTAAACAGGTGGTTGTGCGCTGCCTTCGAGATATACATGAGACTATATTTGGTATAAGATAACTCGAGACCACATCCTGCCTCTGCTGTCCCGACTTAGAGAGTTTATTCCGCTAGTGCTCTGACCAACTCTTTCTCTAAACATCCTACTCACGAAAAATTTCAGGTCACTTGCAGGGATCGCCGAGAGGCTGGCGCCCCACCACTCCCCAGTGACTGACACTGATGTCTGGTATAGAGTGGAAGCGGCATGAAGTGACGAAAACGCATCTGTCATCCCAGTTCAGCTTGTCTCGAGGTCCAGCCGTTGTTGCTTCCAGACGTGGCAGCTGTGCGTACTACGTATATTTCTCACGCTGTACTTCCCCGAATCATTTACACATTTAATGGTGTACTCTCCCTGCTGCGTAAGCAAAATAAAAATCATTTGTTATACGCCATACCTCAGGAATTTCAGTGGTCAATAGAGTAAAATTCCATTAACTGTTATCGCTATTCTGGAAAGTAATGTATGCTAACGATTCAGATATGCATGAAGCAAGTTGCGGATGTCCAGTGCCGATCCCTCCTTTCATTTCAACAGTAGTCTCTTCACTGTATATTGAATTCATGACACAGACAGTAATTGATGTGGGAGGACTTTACTACTCGACTGATGTGTCAGAACAGAATGCGATGTAGAAGTCTTCCGCTTTGATACCAAATTGCTTTGTAGTCTTCTCCCGACACGAAATTTAAGTGAATTTTCTCTAAGAACCTGCAGGTGAAAAATAGGTCCGCAACTTTTTGTTTTACAATTGAAATAAATTGTTGTATTTCAGTCATAAGTTGCATTAAGAAGTATTTTCCTTTTTTTATTTCCTGATGGTGACCACTTTCCGACACCTGTGTCCATTTTCCTACAAAGAAAATTACAGCTGACATGACAATTTTACACAAACGAGCCGCGCGGAGTGGCCGCGAGGTTTGAGGCGCCATGTGACGGATCGCGCGGCTCCTCCGGCCGAAGGTTCGAGTCCTCCCTCGGGCATGTGTGTGTGTGTGTGTGTGTGTGTGTGTGTGTGTGTGTGTGTGTGTGTGTGTGTGTGTGTATGTTGTGTTATTTGCATAAGTTAGTTTAAGTAGTGTGTATGTCTAGATACCGATGACCTCAGCAGTTTGGTCCCTTAGGAATTCACACACATGAATATTTTGAACACAAACGAGGCAAATATTCATACTGCAGTTTTGGTAATATACAGGTAGATATTTGCAATACAATTACACTAATGCAGATGTAAGGAATATAAATTTGTCTTGGTTATTTAGTTTTACGCGTTGTTTAATAGTTAGAAACTATATCGTAAGTGTAACAAATCCAGGCGGTATGGCCCATTCAGTATCGGTAAATTGACCACATAAGATGGACATTAGGGAACTGGAGTGCAGAGACACCATTGGTTATTAGGTAAAATTCTAGAGGCCACTGACAGCGGCGCGCGTCGAATATAAATTTTTTACTGACTAAACAATACATTCTTTTACTTTCGTTAGTTTAATATAGACTTAGAAACCCTGCAGGGGCAAAAATTCTTTTGCTAAGACCGCTCGTTGGTCTCCAGTTGGTCAAAATGCACCAAATACATATATATTACGTCATAACATGACATCACGTACAGAAAAAGCTACAACTGCGTGAGCTGCACACAGTAATTATACTGTTATGCATTGCGCATAATTTACGTCTGGTCCTTAAAAAGATACAAGTGTTTACTACGACTCTAAACCAATAAGTGCTGCAGCCCCCGCTCCAAAAATAATTTAGCCCGCCAATGTACAAGAAGACTGCTCATAAGTAGGTCATCGCAGCTGTAATATATTTAAAAAAAAAACACAGCAAAACGGTTTCTCGTACAGGGACTGCGGCGAGGCGGGGTCTGTCGTCTGCCTTCTCTCTAACACTTAACGAAGGTCCACCTACCTCAATATGCTTTTTTCCGACGTCCCTTCACTCTGTGGTAGCAGATACGTGCTACGCAGTGTAAAGCAGCGTTGATGAAACCACCACCTTATACCTACCACACAGAGGCCGCGTAACTCGAGTTGAAAGTCAGTTCCTGAAAGTTCATATTTAAAAAATCGGGTGTTCGGCGGATGCAGTCCACTTGCAGAAAGTACTTAAAATTAGATTGAATCTACTTTTTCATATAGAAACACATGAAATGATAGCAAGTCTGTATTTACTATGGTAATACTCTATCATTCAAAGTTCACTGTTTGTACAACATAGTTACGCTCGAAAAGCAGCCAGAATTCTTGCAAGACCGACCCAACATTCGGTCGCTTCAATGGTCTTCTTAGTAAGAAGTGCTGGCCAAAGTATTCCGTACAGAGCACGAAACATGCCATTTGGAATTGCTACTACGACCAGAAATTTCACACGCTCATAATTTTCAAACTATTTAATATAAAAACACCAACCTTTCATTAAAATGTTCGTAACACCAGTCGCTTCAGTCACGAGGTATTCGAACTCACTATTTTTTTTATTTTTCAAGAGTATTTTTACGCAGCTATATAACATGGTGTTATGCGTAGGCCGGTTACCAAACGACTATCTCGAACTATTCTACTCGCTGCCCACTCCACTAGATTCGCACGGGAACAGCTTAGTTCTGATTGGCTGTTGATCTAAATGACCGATCAGAATGTTCCTTCCAGGTCATTCTCGCGGCAAAACTTGCCTTATCCAACCGATAATATGATAGTAATTAACTTCATGAAAACTACAATTTCTGGTACATTGTTCATCAAAATAAGCGAAGTACGAATTATCTTCCAAATTGATAAATTAACTTATTCCGTCTCTAACTTTCATTCTGACTGCTTTTATACAAAAGGAAGCTCACACCGCCGTACATCATCTGAATCATGGTTGCACCATAACTTTCCCACGGCCTGTTTGCAAAACGTTTTATGAAAAATGACATATTAAGTTTTAACGTATGTCCCACACAGACTCTCTCAATCATTCTCACGCACTCACACAACAAAATATAATCAAATAATAATTTTGACCGATTTTTGTATTATGTAATGCACAGTGACTAAAGTGTTAAAAGAAGAAAATTCTGATTGATTGATTTTTACGCACTGGTAACTTTGTAATGGCTTCAAATGATAATGACAGTCAGTCTGTTCTTGTTCCTAACTTGGCTTTAAAAGACAAGCGTTGGTTTTAGGAATTTTAGGTAATTTTCATTATTTCCAGAACTATAATAGAAAAAATCTGAAATTTTCACATTGTTTCATTAATAACAAAAAAATGTATACCAAATTTAAACAAAATCGAATAATAACTAATATGGGTTATTTAGATTCGTAAATGGTATGAATCTTTGTATTGATTGACTGTTACGCTATGGAGTTCCCACGACAGGCAGTGTCAGCTGCGCTGTGAGTAAAGCGACAAAAAAAAACATAGCCATCCTGTAGCCACTGTAGCAAACGGCTGCGTGCGTTCCTGCAACGAATGTCATCTCGTAATAACTTGCTACGTGTTCCAAGACTAAAAAGTAGACTCAAACAACCAGCCTACAGAAAATCACTCATAGAAAAATCACTTCTAACAGATTTACACAATTTCATATATTGTGCTCTGATTAGGAAGAATTACATTTCCTTTTTTGCAAACTAAACAGCGCAAATGCATCCAGTATTGAAACTTAAGCTCCACTAATTAGCGATACCGATGAAGTGAGCGAAATTCACATTTTTTAAAACATTAAGGAACATCGTAAAATTAACAACACCTTTCCTTCTACACAATAAAAGTCTTATTATACAGCTCAGCTTAAATCTTCAGTGCAAACTGGTGCGAGAGCACACCCCAATATTAAAACTTAATTAAGTTACAATAAAACAGCGGAATAACGAGAACCAAATAAATAAACAAACCCCACCATCCCTCTGGAAATAGGGACATTTTTGGGTCACCCTTCGCCGGTTCAGTTCTGAGCCACTTTTCCCCTCCTGGGAAATCCTCCAGCCCTCTCCTCCCCTTCTCCTCCCTCATCTGGAAACTGGCAGGAAAAAGGCTCAGTCTGTTCCGAGCTGTTGATGGGAAAATATATCAAGACACAAAATTCAAATCAGTGTCAACTGACATAATAATATTCTTTTTTTTCATTTTAATAGTTCTTTAATCGGGGCTCCTGGCTTCCTCACCTCTACTTGGGTAGAGTTCACGCCTGCACTCGCTGGCCCCGCTAGCCATGTAATAAGAGTAATCACTGAGGAATGGGACGAAGTGCGATATATTAGCCGCTGTTTTGGGTCACCCACGCGTAAATAAACCGGTCAGGCAGCCAGCATGCTGTTGTCCGCGCCTGCCCGCCGGGCGCCGCCAGAACCAGGTGGAATGCAGAGCCTGCGGGCCAATGGCGCATTTCGAGATTGCACGCACCAGCGCGCTCGTTGTCGTTGTCACGTGGTGACCCGTGGAATTATCACGAAATAGCGTATGTGTCAAGCGCCCATCCTCCACTCCACACAGAGCCTGTCGGGAGCCACGTAGTCCGCCGGATAGAAACCACTGTCAGAGACAGCACAGCCTGCTGCCGCTGGGAGCCGCATGCGCTGATACCGGTCCAATCTGACATACATGCGTATCTGCTCAAGGAACCGCCGTTTATTCCCATGGCCGTCGAACAAATCCTCAGACTGCGGCATTCCTTTGATGGGGGAATTCCACATTCGATTCTTTCTCTGCCTCTCTCCGCTTGTTACTTCCTGTTTGTGTGAACACCAGCATGAACCAACATGCCCGAACATGCAGACTGAGGTTTTCATCTCTTTTTGCAATACTGTGTCCCTATTGGCTAATTCTGAATCAGTGGACCAATATAAACCCTACCCTCACCCCCCAGCCGTCCTCATTCTGCTGTCGTCCGTGGCTGAACCGAGTGGTCAGCATGGTTATCATCTTTCACAGTCTTCATTTGTTTGATTGTGTGCTGCTCGTTTACGTTAAAAAGTGAAACGTTCAGCCAGCAACAACAGCCATCGTACTGGAAAACGCCATAGGCAAGGAGAATTACCAGGTAAGCACATATTCTACGTGATTACTTTAGCTTTTCTATCTCACAATTCATTCACTAACAATTGTATTGAATACATGTCTTCTTCTTATTGTTTCAGCGATGAGCTTGAAGTTGAGAGGCTGAAACAATAGCAGCAGTAGAATCAGCATAGTAAGTACGTAATGTCTTCTTCCTAATGCTGTGTGAATATGTAATATCATTTTTTTCCATTAGAAATTTATTTCTAAAATTAAAGCGCATTGCTGTTTGTATGCATGGTACTTTATTGTCTGAGACACATTTTTTGTTGTTGTAGAAGATTTAGAGGAAGAGAAGCACGAAGGGGTAGAGGCTGTGATACCTTCTCCATCACTGCTGTCGTGTAAGTGCATATTCTAAAAACGATTTCGTAGTTTTGTGTGTGTATATATTTTTATTTTATTAGATGAAAATGTTGCAAGTGGTTTCAGCGAGATGGATCGATGGATTCGCATTAGTCTGGGCCAGAATAGTTTCATGCCTGATTGGGTAGAGGTGGTGGAGACTGAACTGCATCAATGTGATGAGATACCAGAGGAAATTACCAGTGACCTGAGGGATACGTCACCGAGCGAAAGCACTATAGGCAATTTTTATACATTCACTGCTTGCACGTAATCAGTGTTCTTTACTTGCTGTAGTAGCGGCAGCAAGTAATGTCTATAACACGGTAATTTTTTTTGTTTATTGTTCTTCTTCCAGCAGGTGTCTCACCACAATACACCATGGCGCAGGAACAGGGTGTTGTAAGGAAACTACCAACACGACGCGATCCTGTGCAGCTTGCTCTGTAAGATGCCACTCGTTGCCGTGAGAGAAGCTGAAGCAGCCACCACTGCAACCTACACCTCCACTGGCCCTGCACCAGCTCTGCTCTGGCGTCCGGCCACTCTCTCTGTAGCAAATAGCTCAGCGGTGCAGCAACAACCATCTCCGCAGCCACAGCCAGACTGCTTATACAGTGACAACGCACCATCTCTTACTCTAACACGTTTTCGCCTGAACTGCAGGGTATGTGGACCTTCCTCCTCCTCCACACAACTGCCCCATCAGCAGCAGTAGCATGGTCGTCAACTAGTTGTAGGTAGAGTAATAGTAGGAATCCTATGGCTAGCGACAGCTCTCCCCCCTCCCCTCCCCCTGCCGTTCTTTTAGTGGAGGACATCATAATAGTAACACATACTGCAAATAGAATACTCGGTGACTGCCGACGCCTTTGAGGAGCGAATCTCGTTAAATAGGGTCAACAATCCATCAGGAGGGTACCGAGACCCTGAAAGTTTTCTGCAAGCGTGCCTTCCTGTTATGGAAATGGAGCTCCTCAAGGTTGTTAATGAGATATCCCACCGTTAAATGCAGTGCCAAGCTGTGCATCGAACTGTCGCAGCTCCCCCCCCCCCCCCCACCCACCCACCCATCCCCAAACCGGGATCTGGCACTGAAGAGATAACCTATCTTTGCGGGGGGGGGGGGGGGGGGGGCTAATGGCATGATACTGAGGAGCGAATCAGTCATCGATTGGTTTTGTGAGTCCACCTCGAGTACTGTACTGGACTGGTTTTTCGAGAGTCAGCCTAAGCACTCAGCTGAATACTACGCATTGAAATCCATACACATGTATGACACGTCCAGTAAATGGAGGTTCAAGCTACTGATAAGACGACATGTATTAATGTCGAAAATAAAACCGACCAGGGTTGACTTGTACGGTCAGTCCTGGCTTGCGAAAGAAATTGCATAAAAGATCCATTGCAAACGCCTCAATAGAATAGATATCTTGACATTCATAAGTGTTTTAACTTTGACAGAATCGAATTCACTGTCAAAATCGATGACATTTGGGGTGGAGAATACTGGAATATCGGATCATGTTTATGAGCTGAGTTCTCAAAATCTGATGGGTGTAACATGCATGTGAACATGCTGCCATTCTCTACAGGAAAAAGACATCATTTTGTGTTGAATCACGGACATGTCTCGACTCATTCCATCCCAAATTAGTAAACACACGCATAAACAGTAATGAACAGGATATTTACTTAAAGTGTCAGAATGCCTTTTCTTCAGACAAATTATTAGCAGCACATCTAGCAGACTGCGCGTCCAGCGATCCAATATGTTTTATTATGCATACTGAGGAAAAGAAATTCATGAAGAATGCTCACCATCAAGAGCGATGCCTAATTGTGGTGTATGCCGACTTCGAAAGCCTGTTATCTCCTGTAACATATTATGAAGGTGACCCTACAGCCTCACATACTACCGTCACAGAAAAACACGTACCACATGCAGCAACATACCAAGTTGCATTGTCCTATGATTCGAGTCTTAACCGACACAAATCTTATGTCAGGGGCAATCCTGTTATTTGCCTTCTCACTGAGCTTGAAAAACTTTCACGAGAGGTGAATGAATATTTGTATAATGAGGCTGTTCACTGCCATATTTGTGGGTTGCCACTAGATACAAAAGCAGAAATGCTTCATAGAGGCCACTACGATCTTACAGATATTTCTTGTTGAACACTTAGCTAATTTGGATGTGGAGAAAGATCAGGTCAATGTCCTACCTGATAGTGTTGAAAAACGTATTTCATTCTCCAAACGAAAGATGCCAAGAATTATTCTCCACTTCCTTGACTCGCTACGTTTTACGTAGGAACCACTCGAGAACCTTATTGAAACTCTGCCTCAGAAGGATATGTACATCGCTCGAAGTGCATCCCTCACCGTAGAAAAGTTTCAAATTATGAATAAGAAGTATTTGGATAGTATGGCAAAAGTCGACGAAACCACGCTACTGGGCATAAGTACATTCTCCAGCAAATTTATAGGTAGTGCCATAACGAATGCAGAGTGTGAGAATGCTGTGAATGTCTGGTGGGAACTGAACATCTAGACTTTAGGAGAGTATATACCGCTTTACACGGAGACAGGCGTGCGCTTGCTCACAGATGTTTTCAATAAATTCCCGAGTCTATGCGTCACAACATATTTCTGGGTCCCACCTTTTATTACACAGCACCTGAGTTGCCTTGGGACGCTAGGGTCAAGGGAACATAGCGTGGCATTGAACTATTGACCAATGCTGATATGCTTGTTTTCTTTGAGTGAGGGATCTGCGGAGGATTTCATCAATGTGCCATTAGCCGCGACAAGGCAAAGAACATACATCTGGGTGATAAGTTTAACACATCCCTTGTTTCGAGTTACATCAAGTTCTAGGATGTCAATAACTTATACAGGCACGCTATGCAACAATTATTGCCGACTAGCGAGGTTCGATGGGTGTCCGAACCTGAATGTAAGGGATTAGGTGGAAAAATTGATAGTGTGTCGGATGATTCTGATGTGGGGTGTGTAATGGAGGCAGAAGTCACATATCCTTTTAGCTTGCGTGATGCGCACGCCAATTTGCTGCTCTGTCCAGAGCAATTAGGTCCTCGAGGAGGCGCCAACTCAACATTAATAACAACAATGGGAAATAAGCAGAGATACTCCCGTAATCTCCAGCAGTGTCTCAGATTGGGATGGAACTGGGTAGAATCATTTGAGCTATCTCCTTCATGCATTCCATGAGGAATTCATTTGAATATAAAACAAAGAGCTTCTGCGATATGTAAATCTGACACGTATTTTTTAATTAATGAATAATTCAGTGTTCAACGAAACCACAGAGAATTTGAGGGAATGTCGTGAAATTTTTATTAGAACTTATTGGGATGGGCGTTGAGGCGTAAGAAAAGGCATCAACCAACCAAATTTTAAATGGGTCACAATATTCAATGGGAACTTCGTTCTGTGGAGATGGCGAAGGTTGCAGTACTTTTTTTTTTTTTTAATTTGGGGTAAGGCCTTATGGAGCCAAACTGCTGAGGTCATCGTTCCCTAAGCTTACGCGCAACTTAAACTAATTTGCGCTAAGGACAACACACACACACCCATGCCCGACGGAGGACTCAAACCTCCAACAGGGGGAGCCGCACGGGCCGTGAAAAGTCGCCTCACTTAGACCGCGCGGCTACGCCGCGCGGCTCAGTACATTTCACAGAACCTATGTGGCGACGTGCAAACTAAACCTCTCAAAATTACACATATAACACTTTCATTACGAGTTTGCGAAACCTCATTTCGATGATCCTAAGTTACATTGTATTGACACATATTTCTTAATCTACTGGGTGAACAGCTGTGATCCATATGAAATAATAAGTTGCCACAATGAAGAATTCAACAAGTCTTCATAGTCGGCCAATAATTCTAACAACATTGTTCCACAGAACGAGAAGATTATGATAGACGAGGCGAATGGATCACCAGTTGTTGGGTTTGTAGGTCTGCACATTTGAAGGCGGCACTATGAGGTGGGCTTGTAGTTTGCCTCTTGGGGCATCGAGTGCCTTTATAGCAGTGTTCATTGTACACCACTGCAACTGCAGCATATGGTACTGCAAACGAGTATTCGATCAAGAGAGGAAGAAGTGTACACTGTGTTGCAGTTTAAAGTCAATTTGACGCCTCATGACGATAAAAGTCATTTGTGATGACGGGGTTGAAACTAACCCCTACCAACGCTATTCACTTGTTGAGGAAGAGGGGATGGGGGTTATGATTCAGTGGGAGGGAGGGAATGAGACTGGGTGTAAATGTTGCAGAATAATATGACCCTGCTATCATAGTATAAGTAATTGTATGTGTGTGTGTGTGTGTGTGTGTGTGTGTGTGTGTGTGCACTCGCGCGCGCGCGTCTTCAATAATGTTCACACCTCAAGATGCTATGGTGAAGCGCTCTGGTAAAGCTCAACCACTGTTCATTTATACAGCTCATTGCACAACACCAGTGAGATGGTAATAATTAATCATATGGTCGTGTAGAACTAGAGTATATGCTGCAGTGTTTTCTGGGAAATTTTCCGGAGCTTCAAATTCATTCCATACATCTACAGGTCCGGATTTAACTACCAGTATCTCGTTCTGTTTTGGGCAGTCTGTTTCGTCGATTGTCACCAGCACCTTGAATTTCCGTAGGCTGGGCAGACATCCTTCCCCTTCATAGTTATGAAGCACAGAACCTCGCATACTTTCACGTGCTAGACTGTATACATTTTCATTCCACTGCAGGTGTAAATTATCGTACGGGTAGAATTCGGTTTGCAGATAGACTTTGGTAATATTTAACCTGCTGTTGTCAAATCTGGTGGAATCATTCTCTACACTCCCCCTTCTATCTGTCTGAAACGCATGTATGATGAACCTGGGCGTCTCTCGGATTAAGCTTCAATAGCCGACGCTCCTTTGTTTGCAGGCGGTCCTACTGGGTACTCGAAAGCCTTCCATGAATGGAAAGATAACGGTAGAAATGCACCACCGTTACGAACTTTTAAAAGCTTCAAACGCTGCTCATCTGATGCTGCAAAGCGTGACTATTTCCATATAATTTCAACGATGGTGAACTCGTTTTTCTCTCGAGCTCCTTCAATGTATGAGTATTGTTATCTGCAGCACTCCGTATCAGAATAAGTTTCTGTTTAACATTCAGAACAATTCGTCACATGTCTTCAAAGTATCCCATAAGAAGTTTTGGAGAGATACAGGTTGATCAAAAAGTCAGTATAAATTTGAAAACTGAATAAATCACGGAATAATGTAGATAGAGAGGTACAAATTGACACACATGCCTGGAATGACATGGGGTTTTATTAGAACAAAAAAAATTTAAAAAAATACAAAAGTTCAAAAAATGTCCGACAGATGGCGCTTCATGTGATCAGAATAGCAATAATTAGCATAACAAAGTAAGACAAAGCAAAGATGATGTTATTTACAGGAAACGCTCAATATGTTCACCATCATTCCTCAACAATAGCTGTAGTCGAGGAATAATGTTGTGAACAGCACTGTAAAGCATGTCCGGAGTTATGGTGAGGCATTGGCGTCGGATGTCATTCAGCATCCCTAGAGATGTCGGTCTATCACGATACACTTGCGACTTCAGGTAACCCCAAAGCCAATAATCGCACGGACTGAGGTCTGGGGACCTGGGAGGCCAAGCATGACGAAAGTGGCGGCTGAGCACACGATCATCACCAAACGACACGCGCAAGAGATCTTTCACGCGTCTTGCAATATGGGGTGGTTCTAATAACACCGCATGCCATTCTAAGCATGTGTGTCAATTTTTACCTCTCTATCTACATTATTTCATCGTTTATTAAGTTTTCAAATTTATACTGACTTTTTGATCACCCGATACACGCACTAAAACTCTTGTACTCTTCCACTGTTCTACCCCCTGGCTCGTCTATAAACAATCCCGCATTTTCTAAGCCGTTCAAAGCCGAGGGAGAGGGAGAAACATACGTTTTAAGATTGGATGCTATGCGTACATTTTGTGTACGGTCAGTCTCGACCCCATTAAATTCATATCGTATTTCATCAAACAGTAATGCCAGAGCATTACTTGTAAATTTCGATACCACTGTAAAGGTAGTATCCCTTTTCGTAAATGATCCCTCAAACCGTAAGAAACTCTTGCTTGGAGGTTAAAGCATCTTGGTACTGGATGACAATCGTAATTTCATCGTTGTTATTAAATGTGGCTTATGCATGAGTTTTATCCGAGAAAAATTTGCGGTGTGCAATACACTCACCATATTCCACTGGGCTAGTTATATCGAACAACGCCATTGCGAAGTTTCAGACCTACTGATTTGAGGAACAGGTATTTCGAACATATTATCAACTTGCTGCCTTGTTGCGCCGCACTGTGCGATGTAAGTTGGTTTTATATCTTATGCCCATCTTGTTTTCTGTGACAATACGAGGATGCTGGGAAGCTGTTGCATGTTCTGGATAGTTGAAGTTCGCCGCCGCCGCTTCTGATCCAGCAAGTTAAAAGTAGCTGCCACAGCTTCCGGTCTTCCAGCAAGGCGGCGTCTTTGTTCTTGCTGAGAGGTTTTTCTTAGCTGCTTGAAGGTCGCCGCCACTTCCGGGTCTCTGCACATCAGAGATAACTGCCGGTATCACTTTGGATGTAGTCGTACAATGATTTTCTCAACACGAAAGTTGATGAATTAGTTATTCTGGTGACAAAGCACAGCTCCAGATACTACATTGCCATAACTGTTACTGGGAGGTAAATAGCGTGGGTTTTTCGTTTTAATATAGAGGTGGAGCCCCTCCACGCCCACACCGGCAAGATGGCCAACAGAAAAGGTCTACTGCCGTCTCTGCAGGGGGTTAGTTCTCACTAAATTGAGGTCTCGCAGGGTGTGGGTCCTGCGATGTCTGCGTACGTCTGGTTAAGGTTAATCATTAAAACGAGCTCATCTGTAGATGAGCGTTGGTAGGTTTCTCAACGATTTTATACCTTATTCCAGCTGATGAGAATACCGTAAATTGTACGAATCAATCTATTGTTGATATAAGAGTTTGTTGCAATGTTACACTCGACAAGCTTTGTAACGACAGGAAGTAGATTAACTGACTGGTCGGATCTCTGTTTGTGAAACCCAGTAGCCATCCTATCGAAACTTTTTGCTTCCAATCACTCCATTCGGTGTTTTAATTTCGTATATAAGTGTATTGATGTTTGCACGTAGCACAATTGCATTTTCAGACCGTTTTAAAACGTCGTTTAAACCGTCTGTATCGTATGCACCAGGTTCTATTTCCACGACTTCTTTTTCATCATTAATTTTCAGATGAAGTTCGTTGATGGCCTCTGTGATATTCGAAATGCTGTTACATTGCCTTGGCTTTATCAGCTAAAATTCGATCTTTAGCGTAACGTCGTGGGAGATCTTTATGTTTTGCATATGCAATGTCGTGTTCCAAACACCCGTCGTCAATCACGTTAACCCATTACCGGCATAATCCAAACGTTTTTCAAGGCTTTGTACCAGGTAGTTAAACCCAGTAGTTATACCCCAGAATGTGAGTTCAACTGGAAGTTTGTCGACAATACCACCACATCCTATAACATGTCCCCCATCAAGCATGTTAAGCTACAGTGTTGTCTGTGCTCTGTTTGGCTGTGCTCTGTGCACCCCATTATAAAGCCTATCATCAGCGTCAATACAATTGTTTTGTGTTGCAGGAAAACCAAGCCATTTAACTAGTTCTCTATTCCATCAACGTCTTATGACTCGCTCTTTGAGAAACACATGTTGTTCTGAGCTCTTCTGCATTTCTTCTGTGTAAAAGCATCCTGAAATTTCAGTGCCACTGCCAATCCTTTAAATGTAAATTCTGGGACTTTTTTCTCTGCAGTTAGAAAACTGTGAATACTTCACTCGATCAATATGGGAGGTATGACTGCTCAAATACTGTCTTGCGTTTTGAGATACAGCATCAAATCACCTACATTAGATTTCTGTTTACATGGATTCAGCATTTTAATATGACAGTATACCGTATCCATGAGACCCATATCGTGAACATCGATTGGTCTCATTGTCATTGTGCTATATTTCATTCGGTTATGCGGCGTAATTATTATTTGTATGAGGTGAGAAGAATAAAACACATCCACATTCGACCTATTGTTCTTCTGTTCAGACTTTCCACAATACTCGCCTTCAGGTGGGTGTATGTTGGGTAGTGATGTATTCTATACTGCTGCATCACGGTCTTGAAGTACTTCAAATGATTATCAATTAATGAATGGTTATCTGGAAAGTAGTTTGCAAACAGAAACTGGGGGAAATTAACCAATGTGGAACTCTGCAGACTACTGTAAGTTTCGTGTACTACAAAATTGGTCTAGATCACCGCCCAATTTAATTAAAATAGGGAAAATTTAATATAAGAATAGAATTAATCACTGAATTAGTAAGCATAACTAATATGTTAATATTACTAAAAATATCGAAGTGAATTTATGGAATGAGCATATTCGAACAAATAAGTACAAACGTTAAATCAAATAATTCAGAGCAAACAGGAGCTTAAGATGCAACAAAGAGAATAAGATACAAATGGTTCAAACGGCTCTGAGCACTATGAGACTTAACTTCTGAGGTCATCAGTCCCCTAGAACTTAGAACTACTTAAACCTAACTTACCTAAGGACATCACACACAATGTTCGAGGCAGGATTCGAACCTGCGACCGTAGCGGTCGCGCGGTTCCAGACTGTAGCGCCTAGAACCGCTCGGCTACCGCGAACGGCAATAAGACACAAGGCCTGCCTTTTTCCCTCCAAAAACGCTAGATGGGATACTTTAAAAATAATCTTACAAAATAGGACATGTTTACCTGAGAAAGAGTCACCACTGTTTAACATAACCAATTAAAATAAAACATATTAAAAATGCACCACGTAATTGTAAACTACGATCTGTCGCTGTCTCTTATTTAATTAACTCACTTACATTATTATTATATTGAGTGTTGAGGTTTTGTTTAATTTAATCGTATGGCTGGGGTCCCCCGTCGGGCAGGCCGTTTGCCGGGTGCTGGTCTTTCAATTTGACGCCACTTTGGCGACCTGTATTCGATGAGGATGGTGGGATGATGATGAGGGCAGCACAACACCCAGTCTCTGGGAGGAGAAAATTTCCTGACCCAGCCGGGAATCGAACCTGGGCCCAGAGGATTGACAATCCGTCACGCTGACCATTTTTTTGTCTATTTTTTATTTATATAGATATCAATGTGAGAACAGTCATCGTTAATCAAGCCTGGAAAACTAAAACAGAATGAAGACACCATCGCAGATAGTAAACATAAAAAACATGAAAATAAAGCTACCACTTCGTAGTCAGGCTCCCCAGCGACTGCGCCCAGTGATAAAGACAGTTCAATATGTGATCGTTTGCAGTTCTTTGTGACCTCATCTACCACTGCCTGGAACATTACAGCTACACGGCGGACTGTGAAAGCCTCTCCATAGGTAGTTTGCGAAGCATTGTCGATATCTGGTATGCCCATAAATAGCATGATGTCTTTCTTGCAAATAGAGCTAGAAGTCGAGTAAATTTTTGTGTCCGTCACGACAGAGGTAATGGGCCGCATGACCACGTATCCATGTGACGGAGTTGGTTCGAGTCTTGGGGTAAAATGTCTCATCAGGAAACAATAACGTGCGTGCAGATATATGCTCCGGCATAACTCGCAAGAGAGAAGCCAGCATCTGCCGCACTAGGTGCCAAACCGGTTCCGCCTCTCCACAGCTGAGGCGGTGCTCGTCCGAATCTACTGTATTACAACCCACACAATTGGGAGATTCTGCCATGTGGATATTGTAGAGACGTGCTTGCGTAACCAGCTTCCCATTAACGACTCCGTACCATTGGGAAACAACATCGGAATCAAGAATGGCATCGTGTACAGTCTTCCACACCACGCGCCTCCGTACGTCAGGATATTTTAGTTCGACCACATTTAGGGGGTGGCGTTGCAGCATGTCGTGATATAGGCGTCGAGTTGTGGCCATTCGTGGTGGCGTGAGCGCTACACTGGAATAACTTTGTTCTAAATAGAAACATCCTATATAAAAGAGGGGCGCTGGGATGTCCTGTAGTGACATGGGCGCTCTTAGTGAAGCAGGTCGTAGCGCCGTCAGAAGCAAACTCGTGAGGCTTGTAGGACAACGGCGCAGCAGACATAAATGTGAGCTAACATAGGGGGCAATGGCCCTATCATGGACGTTAACTAGACCGAGACCACCTTTTTCCTTGCGGAGGGTATGAGATACGTATCTGAACTTCAGTGACCAAGTATCCCAGCGCTGCCATAATGCTACGCGCCAAGGGGTTCGGAACAGGTAGCGTTTGGGCGACATGCGGTATGCGGGACGCAAGGTATACATTGGCATAATACGCCCGCTGAACGATGTTGAGGGATCGCAAGCACTGATTTGTACCTCCGGCCCGAATTTGGTTAAGAAGGCGTCGATTATTGATCGTCGTCGCGCGTCGCATTTCGTTCATGGAATCTAAGCCCAAGCAGCGGACAGTATCACTGAAGCGTGAGGGGACAATTTGTTTCTGCGGTAGCCCAATCCCGATGCTCAAGGCGACGGACTTGTAAACGTTGATTTGGCTACCAGGAGCTGTACCGGAAGTTGCAATCCAGTCCAAAGCTGCCGCCATATCGTCAGCTCCACGTATGACGAACATCAAATCATCCGCATATGCGGTGCAGCGATAGATGGAGCCGCCGAACTGTATCCAAGTGAGCCTGTCTCGGAGGCCACACAACAAAGGTTCTAAGGCCAATGCAAATAACAATGTTGATAATGGACATCCCTGTCGTACTGATCAGCGGATCGGTATGCGTGCCGTCAGTCTTCCATTAACAAGAACTCGAGAAGTAGCACCATGCAGAAGGCGTGTCAGCACTGTGATAAAGGGGTCGGGGTATTCCGTGCGCCGTAGAACGGCCGTGAGGAAAGTGTGGCCCACAAGGTAAAAAGCCTGGCTAAAGTCCATAGACGCCAGTGCAGCCGGCAAACGTATCACCCGTGCAAGGGATACGAGATCTCTGTAACGACATAACGCAGTTCTGATGTTGTTGGGTCCCCTCAAGGACGCCTGATCGCTGGACAGGACGTGCAGCAGTGTGCCGTGAATGCGTTCTGATAGCAGCCTCGAAAAGATCTTGAAGTCACTGTACAATAACGTTAAGGGGCGATAATTGTGGACATGATTCCGTCCCTTCGGCTTATGGATGGGGACAATCAGTCCTTCCAAGAACGACGCAGGCAACGGTATACCCGGGGACATCAATTCCTGACAAATTTCAACCCAACACGGTACCAACAGTTGTTTAAAGGCTCGATAGAACTCTAATGGTAATCCGTCGATTCCTTGTGATTTATGGGGAGCACCTATACCAATGGCGTCGAGCACTTCCTCTTCTGTCACTTCTCCCAGTAAAGTCGGTACCATGTCTGGTGGAACTGTACCGTGGATATGTGCTGAAACGGTGTCTACCGTCGCCATATCAGGGAGCACTGCCGAATAAAGGTGGGCATAATGCCCATAGAAGGCTTCTGCTATATCTGCTTGTTCTACCACGTGTCGACCGTCGTCCGTCCGATGGCGTACTAAGGAGACGAGCTGCGCTCTCGCGCGATTGACTATCACCTGCCTGTCAGGTGAGGGCTCCATAGCAAGACATTCCCGTAGGACGGTATAATAAAAGTTTTCCCTGATCGTCCTCCATGCCGCCGCTTCCCGGCCGTAAGCCATCAAGGTGCGCCTAAGAGCAGAGTTCGCACATTCAATCCGCCAACTGAGGGTCGATTGGTAACGACCAGGACGCTGTAAGGACGCGTTCCACGACTCTTCTATAGCACCTTTACATGCAGGCTCGTCCAGATGGGCGACGTTCAGTTTCCAGGGGGGGCTACTGCGCCACACACGTGCTGGTTGGAGGGCAATGGTGCAAATATAGGCTGTGTGGTCGGTGAATGCAGTTGGCCAGAGCTCTGCTGCTCACGTCGCTGTCGAAAGCGTACTTGTGACGTAAATGCTATCTAACCGACTGGACGAATGACCTGTATAATGGGTGTAACCATGAGCTGGGCCATGGATGTGGCGCCACGTGTCGATCAGGCGGAAGTCACGCACTAGCATTTATAATTCCGCACACGGGACGTGATGTGGCTGCTGATTAGACGAAGATAATGTACAGTTAAAATCTCCTCCGATCACCATATCGTCTTTGCGGCCCATAAATAGACGCGTAATATCTTCCGAAAAAAAGCGGGCCAGATCGTCTGCCTGATCCTGAAGGGGCATATACATTGATGAGTCGTACACCGTTGACAGTTACGGCCATGGCTCTTGCACTCGGTAAGTACAGTACGTCCGTAGCCGCCAAGCCTTCCCGTAGCAGGACAGCCACACCACAATCGGTAGAAGAGGCGTGGGAGATGTGGACGGTATATCCGCAGAAGTCAGGGAAACTAGCGACACATACTTCCTGTAAGAGGGCCACGTCGATGTCCGCCGCATCGAACATGCGTTGTAGCATTGTCAGTTTGTGTGGTGCCCTTATCGTGTTGATATTGATTGTGGCAAGGCGAAAGGTATGCTGCCTAGCCTCTTCACCTAGGGTAAACGCCTTGGCAATCGAAGTCTTTCACGCTAGGAGTGGCATCCCCAATGCCACCCCCTCCCCTGTCACCCGAGCCCTCTCCAGGGAGTTCCTCAGCATCGTCCGACCACAGTGGGTGCCAAACGTTGCTGTGTAGTTGATCGGCACCTAAATCTCTCTCACGCACGTCGTCTTTGATAGAGGTAGACGGAGCGCCATCCATCGACGTGACCTGCTGCATCTGCGGTGCAAGAAGTAACTGGGCACTCGTAGTATGGGCAAGTGAACCGTCTACACCACTTAGAGCCTCAGCAGGCGCAGCGTCCATGCCGTCTGACAAGATGTCACCTTCTTGACCGGCCGTGTGTAGGAGGCAATCGTCAGAAGGGGTCCGCCGACGTCGCTTGCGTCGTCGAGGCGAACGTTGCTTTCGAACGTCGACATCCGTATCCGAATGAGGGAGGCAATCCAGCGTCGTATCACCTTCCGCTAGGAAAGCAGCGGTCGGGACAATGTTCGCGTCCACGTCCATCTCGTCCTGAACGTTACATTGCGTCTGGATTCCGTGGGACTGTTGCTGCTGTTGTTGCTGTGAAGGAGGCGACATATGGGTTGGCACCGGGGGTCCTTCCTCTTCCTCCCTTGGTCCTTCTGACGTCGATGGATGTGCCCGATCGCCCGTTTCATCCTTATCTATGGTGCGCATCGTCGTCTGAGCGTACGTGAGAGGCAGGATTGTCGTCCCCGTCGGGGAACGGAGTCTCCCACTAATGTCTGCGTAATTCTACGTTGTAAGCAGCTCGATCGAACATGGCCTTCCTGCCCACATCCGGAACGGGTACACGGTTGATTGCACGACAGCCACCTATGTTTAAATAGGAGGGCACATGTTTCTTGAGGACAGGTTTAATTTGGCGATCACCATTGTAGACCTTATACGTCGAAAAAGTTTGCCACTTTTCTGCAACATGGCTGATGACATTGCCATATGGTCGGAAGGCGTCCTTGACAACTTGCCGGCAGCGGTGGCCGAGCGGTTCTAGGTGCTCTCTCCGGAACCGCGCGAATGCTACGGTCGCAGGTTCGAATCCTGCCTCGGGCATGGATGTGTGTGTGATGTCTTTAGGTTAGTTAGGTTTAAGTAGTTCTAAGTTCTAAGGGACTGATCACCACAGCTGTTAAGTCCCATAGTGCTCAGAGCCATTTGAACCATTTTGACAACTTCCTCTGGGACCTCGAAGGCGAACTCAAAAACCCTTACAGTCCTTAGGCCAATGTCTGCATGATCCACCGTCACTGCACCCATATGCCCGTCAGAATGTTTGAATCTGAGTGAGTTCGCGTATTTAGACACCACTGTCGTGCAGACCTCTGCACTGGCCATTTTAACATAAACCACACTCGCCGTTATGGAAAAATGTAGTCCGACGACAGTCGCCGGATCTAAACGTAGATCGTCGCGTATGAACTGTTCAATTTCATAGACTCGAGGACGGGCGTGATCTGGTTGGAAAGTAATTTTGATCGTATCGTGGCGCCATGTGTGTGCCATAGTCGCACTGACCTCGGAACAAATACAAGTCGCGCCGCGAGAAGGTAAACACAAGCAAGCGGTCACGGTCGCGCACGGCAGGGCGCAGCGGACGTCCTCGCCCCACCGCAGCCAAAAGCAGACTGACCGTTTAGCTACCGGGGGCGGACAGTGTTGAGGTACGCTGCAGTGATAAATAAAAAAGAAAGCTTAGGTGCATCGAAAAAGTTCACTTAAACATACACGATTCACACATACAAGAAAAAGAATTGTGCCCTTCACAGTAAGTCAAAGGCTTAGGAGTTCATCCCTATCGTTGTGATTCAGTATTGAGAATAAGAATACCATGGAATACTTTCCAACAAAGAAATTTATCTACGTCACCTTGCACATGAAACTACCGTACAGTAGCATGAAACAGCCGCAAATGCCATGGATGTTCATGAACAAAGCAAAATTGTTAAGAACAAGAAAACTTCAAGGACACAGGCGTAAACCTTATAGACACATCTATCAACAAAATACGAGACAGGACTAAGAGTAAAAGCTCTTTAACATGGGCCGGCCGTGGTGGCCGAGCGGTTCTAGGCTCTACAGTCTGGAACTGCGCGACCGCTACGGTCGCAGGTTCGAATCCTGCCTCGGGCATGGACGTGTGTGTTGTCCTTAGGTTAGTTAGGTTTAAGTAGTTCTAAGTTCTAGGGGACTGATGACCTTAGAAGTTAAGTCACATAGTGCTCAGAGTCATTTGAACCATTTTTTCTTTAAGATGGTAATGAAATTACACACAGTGAAATCACCATCACGTGTTATGAAAAATGCTACACGAATTTAAAATAAAAACGAAATTAAAAGTAGAATGCGTAAAACACATACAGACGAGGAAAGCTCACATATAATTTCCAGTTAAATGAGAAGTCAGCCAACTGAATTTTAAGCCAATGCTGGAGTAACGACGTTCCTACACCACATGTCCTGCCTACACAGAGCAAGGACCGGTAAAACTTAGTACATACAGAAAAATATAGTCTGAAAAATTTAAGAATTCGATTACTGAACTTGACAATGAACTAGCAGGTCAAACGTGTACATCAGTTGGAATAGCTATACACCATCACACATTAACACACTCACCAGTGCAAAGTCGCTCTTAAAATCACCGTCTCCACTCACCAAAGGTCCAGTCTCGTGTGACGAGACCATGCTCTCCCTGCAAACGAACTTCCCCCCAGGTATCCCGAAGAGGTCGGAGAGGTCCTCCCCGCCACTAGCTTAGCTACTGTCGAATGACTACGAAAGGGTACAGAATCTCTTTGCCTTGACTGAGAAAGCTACGTTGGGTACACTGCTGTTACCACAGCACACAGCCAGATGCTGTAATGTTACCGTGCATAATACAAATTTAACGTACACACTAACTCACACATTCAGAAAGGATTTGGGAGCACAAAATATAGTTAATGCACGTAGGATTACATGCTTACTGGAAAAATTGATACTTTAATGTAATTTTGTGCCACTGAATGGGGACAAACACGAAGGACAAAACTAAATTACAAATAACTGAGCAGGACAGCACGAAATACAAATTAAATAACACGAAACTAATCTCAGAGAGACGTTTCAACCTATTATAAAACATTCCACTGTGACCGGTTTGGAGGTTATCTGGGTGTCAATTTGTTCCTGTCCGCAACAAACACTCAAACATCTCTGCGACATCTCTCACCGTCTTTGTCTCTGCAGGAAATGTCCAGACAAATTTGGAGTATCATTAACCATTAACATATAATTGAGCCCATTATTTACATGTGAATATTCCCACATATCTACAATATCAGTCTGCCATAAGTCATCCAAACCTGTAAACATAACGTGCCTATGAGGGTATGTATTACATGCTGGTTTGTGCAGTTCTTGAACTACTGTCTCATACTTACTCGATTACACGTCTCTCTCTAAGCTCAGAGATTACTGAAACAACCTAATTCGAATGAGCAGTATTATCAGTAGCAGTTGATACCTTGAGCAGTCGCAGTCAATCTTTTAGCTTACTGAGGTCGCCATAGTATACAGGGTGGTCCATTGATTGTGGCCGGGCCAAATATCTCACGAAATAAGCGTCAAACGAAAAAACTACAAAGAACGAAACTTGTCTAGCTTGAAGGGGGAAACCAGATGGCATTTGGCAATACGTCCGCAGCTCGTGGCCGTGCGGTAGCGTTCTCGCTTCCCACGCCCGGATTCCCGGGATCGATTCCCGGCGGGGTCAGGGATTTTCTCTGCCTCGTGATGACTGGGTGTTGTGTGCTGTCCTTAGGTTAGTTAGGTTTAAGTAGTTCTAAGTTCTAGGGGACTGACGCATGTTGTCAGGCGTTGTCGGTGGATAACGATAGCAAACATCCTGCAACTTTTCCCCACAGAAGGAAATCCGGGGACGTCGTATCCGGTGAAAGTACAGGCCTGGTACAATGCTTCGATGACCAATCCATATGCGATTCAAAACCGCTTCAACCGCACGCGAGCTATGTGCCGGACATCCATCATGTTGGAAGTACATCGCCATTCTGTCATGAAGCGAAACATCTTGTAGTAACATCGGTAGAACATTACACAGGAAATCAGCGTACATTGCACCATTTAGATTGACATCGACAAAATGGGGGCCAATTATCCTTCCTCCCATAATGCCGCACCATACATTAACCCGCCAAGGTTGTTGATGTTCCGCTTGTCGCTGCCATCGTGGATTTCACATTGCCCAATAGCGCATATTACGCCGGTTTACGTTACCGATGTTGGTGAATGACGCTTCGTCGCTAAATAGAACGCGTGCAAAAAACCTGTGTTCGTCACGTAATTTCTCTTGTGCCCAGTGGCAGAACTGTACACGGCGTTCAAAGTCGTCGCCATACAATTCCTGGTGCACAGAAATATGGTACGGGTGTAGTCGATGTTGATGTAGCATTCTCAACACCGACGTTTTTGAGATTCCCGAGACTAGTGCAATTGGTCTGCTACTGATGTGCCGATTAGCCGCAACAGCAGCTAAAACACCTACTTGGGCATCATTATTTGTTGCAGGTCGTGGTTGACATTTCACACGTGACTGAACACTTTCTGTTTCCTTAAATAACGTAACTATCCGGCGAACGGTCCGGGCACTTGGATTATGTCTTCCAGGATACCGAGCAGCATACGTAGCAAACGCCAGTTGGGCATTTTGATCACAATAGCCATACATCAACATGATATCGACCTTTTCCGCAATTGGTAAACGGTGCATTTTAAAACGGGTATTGTATCACGAAGCAAATACCGTCCGCACTGGCGGAATGTTGTTTTTTTTTTTTTTTTTCCTTTATTGAATTTCAATTCCCCCCGAAGGGGGCGGGCTGGCAGCAGCTTAGGACGCCGCTCTGCAGCCTACAGGTTTTCTGACAAAGAGCAGGAGAATAAATAATAATAAAAAACAGGCGATAAAATCGGGGACTCATTGAGTAACAAGGTGAAAAGAAAATGGGGAAATGAAAACAAACAACAGAGGGATGATGAAGCGAATAAAAATACATATGGAGCAGACAGGGGAAACAATAGACAATTAAAAAAACACGGCGACAGTCTGGATTCTGTTCGCAAAGTATATAAAACGCACACCCAGCGACAGCATGGTTTCTGTTCGCAACACAACACTGAATAGTCACTAGAACACAGCACGAAAAAGTCGGCAAAGGTGACACCACAGTCGAGAGCAGGTGGGGGGAAACTGAACAGGAGATGGGAAAACAAAAAGGGGGGGAAAGGAGAGTAAAAGCGAAGGGGGGGGGGGAACCGGGAAAGGAGCTGATGGAGGATGAGGACCCATAAGAGGGGTGGGGGGCAGACGCGACAGGGAGGGGGGTAGGCAGAGGAGGGGAATACTAAAGGACTGGGGGGGAGAAGGGAGGTAGGGAGAGGTGTAGTGGGGAGGAAACAGGACAGAAGGGGGGGGGGGAGGAGGGAGCCCAGGGAAAGGACAGAGGAAAGGAGGGGGAGGGAGGATCAGAGTTGATAGGAAGGATAAATGGAGGGAGAGAGGGCATCATCCGGGAGGGGGAGTTGACGGAAGCCACCTTGGGAAAGGAGATGGAGGGTGTAGAGATGGAGGGTAGGGGGGACACAACGGTGAAGACGGGGCAGGGGGCGAGGATGGGAGAGGAGAGGAGCAACCAGGGGGTGAGGGGGTTCAAGACGGCGGGAGGTGTAGAGGATGCGGATATGTTCGAGGAAGAGGAGCAGATGGGGGAAAGGAATGAGATCATAGAGGAGCCGCGTGGGGGACGGGAGGCGGATACGGAAGGCGAGGCGGAGTGCATGACGCTCAAGGAGCTGGAGGGACTGATAGAATTTGGGGGGGGGCAGATATCCAGGCAGGACTGGCATAACAGAGGATGGGACGGATTAAGGATTTGTAGGTGTGGAGGATGGTAGAGGGGTGCAACCCCCATGTCCGGCCAGAGAGGAGTTTGAGGAGGCGGAGGCGGTTGTGGGCTTTGGATTGGATGGATCGGAGATGAGGGATCCAGGTGAGGTGACGGTCAATGGTGAGGCCAAGGTAGGTGAGGGTGGGGGTGAGACGGACAGGACGTGCGCAGACAGTAAGGGAGAAATCCAGGAGCCGGAAGGAGCGAGTGGTACGACCTACGATGATTGCCTGGGTCTTGGAAGGATTGAGTTTCAGGAGCCATTGGTTACACCATGCAGCAAAAAGGTCAAGGTGATTCTGGAGAAGGCGTTGGGACCGTTGGAGGGTAGGAGCGAGGGCGAGGAATGCGGTGTCATCAGCATATTGCAAGAGGTGCACTGGAGGGGGGGGGTTGGGGCATATCTGCTGTGTACAGGAGGTAGAGGAGAGGGGAGAGGACAGAGCCCTGGGGCACACCGGCAGAGGGGTAGAAGGTGCGGGAATTGGCATGATGGATGGTAACGTAGGAGGGGCGGCGGGAGAGGAAGGAGGCCACCAGACGGATGTAGTTGATAGGAAGGGCGTAGGTTTGGAGTTTAAACAGGAGACCGGGATGCCAGACATGGTCGTAGGCCTTTTCAAGGTCAAGTGAGACAAAAATGGCGGAGTGACGGGAGTTAAGCTGGAGGGAGAGGAGATGAGTGAGGCGGAGGAGTTGGTCATCAGCAGAGAAGGAAGGCCGAAAGCCACATTGGGTGTTTGGGAGGAGGTGGTTTTGGTGGAGGTGGAGAAGGATGCGCCGGGAAAGGATGGATTCCAAGAGCTTGCTGAACACCGACGTGAGACAGATAGGACGATAGGAAGAGGCATCAGATGGAGGCTTATTGGGTTTGGAGAACATCAGGATACGGGAGGTTTTCCACAGGTCGGGATAGAAGCCAGTGGCAAGGATGACATTGTAGAGGGCGGCAAGGAGGGAAAGGAAGGAGGGAGGGCAGTGTTTGAGGTGGCGGTAGGTAACGCAGTCGTGGCCGGGAGCAGTGTTGCGTTTAGTGCGGAGTGTGAGGCTGATGTCCTGTGTAGTGATGGGAGTGTTAAGTGCAGATGGTGGGGTGTGGCCCAAGTACTGGAAGCTAGGAGCAAGGGGAGGAACAGAGGTATTCGTACGGTCCATGACATCAGGGAAGAGGGAATAATCAAAGTGGGGATCATCTGGGATGGAAAAAACATCAGAGAGGTGGGAGGCAAAGTGGTTGGCCTTACTGAGGTTGTCAGGAAAGGGACGGTCATTAAGGAGGAGAGGGTACTGGGGGGTGGGGCGGTTCCCAGTAAGGCGGTGGAAAGCAGACCAATACTTGGAAGAGTTGATGGGGAGCGTGGTGTTGAGGTGGGTACATGTCTGGCGCCAGGCTCGGCGTTTCTTCGCAACAAGCAGGTTGCGGATGTGTCGCTGTAATTGCCGGTGGCGGGTAAGTGTATCCCGGTCACGAGTGCGGAGAAAAGAGCGGTAGAGGCGGCGGGACTCCCGAAGGAGAAGGACGGCCTGTGGAGGCAGGGCGGGGCGGTGAGGGTGGACGGCTTTGGTGGGGATATGGGTGGCGACGGCGTCAGACAAGGTCTGGTGACGGAAGGCAGCAGTGCGAGAGATGTCATCAGGAGACTGGAGGGTAAGGTCGTGGCTGTCAACCTGGGTGTGAATGGAATCCCGGTAGGCATCCCAGTTGGCACGGGAGTAATCATGGACAAGTTTAGGAGGGACGTCAGGGCGAGGAGCGTGGCGGGGATGGCGACCGTTAGAGATAGTGAGGAGGACAGGAGCATGGTCACTGCCAACGAGGTCAAGGACATCCGCGGTGATGCGCCCAAGGAGGTTGGGAGAGGCAAGGACATCATCAGGAGTGGTGTTGGATTCGGGCCGGGTGTGCTGGGGCAGGGGAACCAGGTCTCCCTGGAGAGTGGTGAGAAACTGATGCCACCGCCGGAGGTCGGCAGGATCGCGGCTGTGGATATTGAGGTCGGCGGCAATCACGTAGGTGGAGAAGGTGCGGTCAATGTGGGCCAGGAAATCATACGGGATGGGGGTGCGAGGGCGGACATAAATGGTGGCACAGGT
Organism: Schistocerca piceifrons; assembly: GCF_021461385.2. Classification (NCBI taxonomy): domain Eukaryota; kingdom Metazoa; phylum Arthropoda; class Insecta; order Orthoptera; family Acrididae; genus Schistocerca; species Schistocerca piceifrons. The sequence goes on along the minus strand of NC_060138.1, from coordinate 291,823,672 downwards.
GATGGTAAGGGCGGGGAAGAAGAGGCTGAGGGTGAGATGCTCGGCAGGATTGTTAAGGAGAGGTTGGGGCCGGACAGGGAGGTGCTTGAGGTGGCCTATAGCAACTCCGCCACGTGCCAGAGGGTACGGGTTATCGGTACGATGTAGGGTGTAAGGGGCAGTGGAGACGGAGATACGGGGCTGAAGGAAGGTTTCATTGAGGACGAAGGCATCCACGCGGTGCTGACGTAGGGTGTGGAGAAAGAGGAGTTTGTGGGTGGGCAGGGAGCGAATGTTGTGGTACAGGATACGGTACGGTTGTTGTACCATGGGAGTGGAGAGTTAGACGAGGGTGGTGGCGGAATGTTGCGTGATACCACGTACTTATACGTTTGCGACTATTACAACGCCATCTATCACAAAGCGAAAAAAGTGGTCCAACTAAAACATTGATATTTCTTTACGTACTGCACGAACATTTAATAAAAAATGAGGGTTCCTATTTAAAAAGCGCAGTTGATATCCGTTTGACCTATAGCAGCGCCATCTAGCGGGCCAACCACAGCGCCATCTGGTTTCCCCCTTCAAGCTAGACGAGTTTCGTTCTTTGTAGTTTCTTCGTTTGATGCTTATTTCGTGAGATATTTGGCCCGGCCACTATCAATGGACCACCCTGTATATAATGCTGGGGTCGATAGCTGACTCTTTTATACAGGGGATCAACACCAATGCTGTATCGAGCATCTAATATATATTTATATATATATTTATATATTTATATATATTTATATATTTCGCTGCACTGGTTTCCCACATCCCAATGTACACTAGTTAACTGCAGTATTTCACCATACATCTCCAGATATTTGGATGAATAATTTACAGTTTTTGTGGAATTTAGATAAATGAGGTTCATTATACAAGTTGTTCTTTGAATTTCCTTATCACCTATCAGTGTCGTCTTTTCTTTTTCCTTTAATTCATAGGCGGTGTACCCAACATATATCCTTTTTCACAACTGACATCAAATGTTCTTTCTACCCAGTACCTGGATCAGAATAACAAACTGACTGACGTTAATCTGTTTACAGGGCTGCTACCATAGCAACGGCGAATCAGAGAACACGCTTGGTCGCACCTTCTGTTCTGTTCGCCGATGTCAAATATCTCTCCTATTGCAGGTAGCGGCTAATGCAGACGGCGCTCACGGTCGATAACATAAACAGTTGTGACCTGTTTCATTGTGTCCTTTGTTTCTCTGTGCGGCGAGTTTATTTTGCGCTATGGATTATATGAAGCTTGTAGTGTAAGTGTGCAAAAACTGTGGATATTAAACGGAATATTCAACGATCTGCACGTATTTTGCATGGTCAGACTCGTGAGTTTGTGTGCCTGGTTCGAGAATTTTTCTAGATGGAGAGACACAATCGTGCAACGCTGTTGCCTCTAACTAAGGTAACTGAAAGAACTGCAGACGGTTTGAAGATAGACAAAAATTCTGTGTTCAAAAATTTTAAGGAGAAACACTGTGCAGAAGGGGAAGAGCCTGGTTCATCCAAAATGCAGACACCCAGTAAAAAGAGGACAGAACCAAGTGTAACAAACTTGTACTCCTTTCAACAAGATGGTGTTTGTCACCACATACAGAGAAATCAACGTCCAACGATAAAAAAATTGTGCATTACTCTTCATGAGACAGAGTTATTCAGTAGCAGCAAGATGTCTTTGTTAACGGATGTTAGAGCACTCAGTTTTCGGCACAAAAGATTAATGGATAGGACATTATAGTGGAGAGGGGTGACATCGTAGTGTGGCGGTGTAGGTTCTTCAGGAACATCGTTAAAGTGGCATTTGAAGACATTGTGTGGCACGACAAAACCTGGAGAAACACAAGTTATTCCGTCAGAAAAGATTGGACAGATGATAGCGTATGTGGAAGTTCTGCAGTTCCTGTCAAAAGGGCGCAAGAATAATTGTCCTGCACGCTGGAACTGCATCCGGTTTCGTACCTAGCTGTCTCCTCGTTCACAAATCGAGGAAAATAAGTGAACCACGATAGTTTTCTGAAGTGGTTCAAAGGACAACTATTGGAAAGCTTAAATCTGCCAGCTGTCATTTTAATGGATAATGCCGCCTCATTCAGTTATTAAAGATAAACCACCAGCGATGGCAACGAAAAAAGCCGACAATGTTGAATGGTTGAAACGACACAGTGTGAAACTTCAGGAGTGTCAAAGTTCAGGACGATTTATATAACGCGGAGCTCATGGAAATAGCGGGAAAAAACCACAGTTTCTACAATATTTCGTGGACGAGGTAGTTAAAAAAATGGCCACAGGGTCCTCACACTTCCAAAATACCACTGCCACTTCAACGCCATTGCAATGATTTGAGCACATATTAAGCATTACGTGGCAACAAATAACAAAAGCTTCGCTGTGCAGAAATTGAAAGATGTTAGACGACGCAGTTGCACAAATAACATTAGAGAAGTGGAGTAATTTACGCTACACAGAAACGGTTGTTGAAACAGCATGGGAAAGTGAAGTGAATATAGGGAGTAATATTGAAAATATAATTGTGTCCTTGGGCAATTCCAACGACTCGTCCACAGACCGAAGCTCAGATAACGACAGATTTGAGAAAGAAAGTGATTCTGAACTATGAGGCATTTACCGTTTGCCTCAATTCGTCTTTATTTTTGTGTTTATGTTACGTTATTTTAACTGAATGGTTTATACTGCACTTGTACAATACATCTCATCTCATTATTAAGAAATACATCTCTGCCCAAGAATGACACTCTACATGCATACAACAGTGACTGGTAAGTATGCAAGCAGTTTATTTTATTTTTATGTTGTTGGTTATTGTATTTACATGAACGATTCAGATCCTTTTTAACACCTCTTTTGTATCGAATACGACAATTGAGGGTGATTCATTCAGATTGTTGTAAAAGATAGTGCTTCTATTGAGATACACAAATAATAGGATTTTTATCGTTTTAGACACGGGAGTGCGTTTGTTAACCTACAAAGATATTACAATCCGAAAAGCGAACTCAGAGTCGCACGTTAAAAGACGGCGCGAGAAGTTAGTCCAGTAAGGAAACACACAGCTATTGCTGCTGCTGCTACAACGGGTGCGCACGCAAGTGCAAACCGACAACATCGCCCCCTTCCATGCTCATCTGTGCTTCGCTGTCAATTACTTTATTATTCTCACCTGGATATAGCATCACAGTGATGATTAATACACTACTGGCGATTAAAATTGCTACACCAAGAAGAAATACAGATAATAAACGGGTATTCATGGGACAAATATGTTATACTACAACTGACATGTGATTACATTTTCACGCAATTTGGGTGCATAGATCCTGAGAAACCAGTACCCAGAACAACCACCTGTGGCCGTAATAACGGCCTTGATTCGCCTGGACATTGAGTCAAACAGAGCTTGGATGGCGTGTACAGGTACGGCGCCCATGCAGCTTCAACACGATACCACAGTTCATCAAGAGTAGTGACTGGCGTATTGTGACGAGGCAGTTGCTCGGCCACCATTGACCAGATGTTTTCAATTGGTGAGAGATCTGGAAAATGTGCTGGCCAGGGCAGCAGTCGAACATTTTTTGCATCCAGAAAGGCCCATACAGGACCTGCAACACGCGGTCGTGCATTATCTTGCTGAAATGTAGGGTTTCACAGGGATCGAATGAAGGGTAGAGCCACGGGTCGTAACACATCTGAAATGTAACGTCCACTGTTCAAAGTGCCGTCAATGCGAACAAGAGGTGGCCGAGACGTGTAACCAATGGCAATCCATATCATCATGCCGGGTGATACGCCAGTACGGCGATGACGAATACACGCTTCCAATGTGCGTTCCCCGCAATGTCGCCAAACACGGATGCGACCATCATGATGTTGTAAATAGAACCTGGATTCATCCGAAAAAATGACGTTTTGCCATTCGTGCACCCAGGTTCGTCGTTGAGTACACCATCGCAGGCGCTCCTGTCTGTGATGCAGCGTCAAGGGTAACCGCAGCCATGGTCTCCGAGTTGATAGTCCATGCTGCTGCAAACATCGTCGAACTGTTCGTGCAGATGGTTGTTGTCTTGCAAATTTCCGTATCTGTTGATTCAGAGATCGAGACGTGGCTGCACGATCCGTTACAGCCATACGGATAAGATGCCTGTCATCTCGACTGCTAGTGATACGAGGCCGTTGGGATCCAGCACGGCGTTCCGTATTACCCTCCTGAACCCACCGACTCCATATTCTGCTAACAGTCATTGGATCTCGACCAACGCTAGCAGCAATGTCGCGATACGATAAACCGCAATCACGATAGGCTACAATCCGACTTTTATCAAAGTCGGAAACGTGATGATGTGCATTTCTCCACCTTATTCGAGGCATCACAACAACGTTTACAGCAGGCAACGCCGGTCAACTGCTGTTTGTGTATGAGAAATCGGTTGGAAACTTCCCTCATTTCAGCACGTTGTATGTGTCGCCACCGGTGCCAACCTTGTGTGAATGCTCTGAAAAGCTAATCATTTGCATATCACAGCATCTTTTTCCTGTCAGTTAAATTTCGCGTCTGTAGCATGTCAGCTTCGTGGTGTAGCAATTTTAATGGCCAGTGGTGTAAAATCAGGTACACCGTCATCTTTCCCTAACATCGCTGGGAATCTATCAAGAGATTCAGTAACTGGTTTAAAGGTTTCTCTCTGTGTCTACTCTCAATCCAAATGTCCCAACCTTAGCAGTCGTAACTTTCTTGAAACAGCCTGCTGTGGCCCATTGACCTTATGTGTAGTCAACATCTTCTTACATACTAAGTGGGGTGCATCGTACATACATACCGTCCAATTTCATCAGCCTTTACAGTACATCTATTTTATTTCCATCAATATTTACATGTGAGTTGCCTGCTTTCTTTCTCAGAAGGATCTGGGTGTATGTCTCTGGCTCCTAAAGCGTAGCACCTAAGTCGTTGATCTTTCTCAGCAGGGTCTCAGCTTACGTCTCTAGACCCTTAACTTTATGTTCCAGAGGTTTAAATTTTCCATCTATGAATAGAAACATTCTCTGTCTATGCATACCTATCCTTTTGGGCTGAGTGCCTGACATATGAGTGAACTTGCCCGTTGTGTGATGCAAACGCAGGTACTCATCAATTTTTTCATATCTGTAGGGAAACTCCTTGCAATTACGTCTATGCCTACGGTGATTCAGTTATCTTGATTTATCAATAACTAGAAACCCCCATTGCATATCATTTCAACTATCTGGGCAAATCTTTAAAAAATCATTGAATGGTTGGCGCGAGGTATATGTGTTTTAAATTCATATTGTCTTGTTTGAAAGCTGAAATGAGATCTGCATTATGTCTCACCAGCTGTTTCAGGATTCTGGAATATGTCTGACACAAATAAAATATTCCAGCACCCGTATGACGACAACAACAGAAATATCGTAGAATTTGATCCTTGTGTCCCCCAGCACCACCATTTAATATGAACATATGAACATGATATTTGGCTTTACTTTTACTGGCGGAAGAATTTGACTACTTTGACAGCAAGTCACGGATGTTGCAACATTGATCCTCTGAAGTATCTATTGCAGTGACTGGTGCTTGGTCTGGAACGGCGTTTTCGAAAATACACATTCATGCTCAAAGTGGACTTCAACCATGTGTGTTAGCAGCGACATGAGGATATTTGTCTTGGCGAAGCTGGATGCGCCTACAATTGTCATCCATTTATTATTGGGTAGCAGAATCCCGTTTTCTTCTTCTCGTCTTCTTCAACACCATCAAAGGCCTAGTCACATACAACAATGTGCTAATACCTTAACCACCTTGCCATGATATCAACTACATCAGGTTATGGTGTGCTTTTTTTGGTCTATCATTCAGTTTAACAATGACTGATACCACTGCCTGTGGTGATGAGGTGATTCAGTGCTTCAGACAGCTTGGTGCTGCTGCAGTATTCTGTTCATTGGAATGAAAATACCGGTAGCAGTAAAATTATTATGAAACATATGAACAAAACGAAACACGGGTTGCAGTAATATACATATTTTTATTCAACAGCCATATGTTTGGGGTACTACAGCAAAATATCAACTCGTTCTTTCCTTACCTTCACACCTGTACAGAATTTAGCAAATAAAGCTTTCTCGTATCCACAGAATTCAGTGTGTATTTCTCTCAAACTGGAGGGTGCTCCTTAGCTTCTTCTTTGACGCAGTTTTCTGAATCGTCTGCATTCACTCTATACATACGGAGATAGTTCACATTGTCTTTATACACAGTTTGAACAGATGGCACCGGAAAGTTCAGTCTTTCCAACACAACAAATAACACTATCCATAGGACAAATAAATTTTTAGCAGTGGAGTGTTGCCAATAAATGGGCCAACCTCTACATCCTACATCTCATCATGAGTGCTGCACTGCATATAATGAATCTGTAGACAATGTCAGGCATACACATTAAATATCTGGGGGAGTGGACAAGATGGACAAGATTCAGATGTCATCTGTTGATTGATGTAGAGTCCTGCACGACACAGTTCATCTCATTCTAACTTTGTAAACCGAACTTTGACATTTCTCAATGCATTTTCAGTCTCTAATACACCATACTAGTCACTGTCCATTGATACCTATACACCAATAATTAAGCCCTTTCAACAGCTAGCTGTTAAATTACAAGTTAAAGCGGAAAGCAGTAGAGTACAGGGAGGAATCAGCATCTCCTCATACACCACATCAACACTTCATCCTTGCAGTAACACCAGAATATTCTGGGATGGAGCATGTGCCACAGACCCATACTGACCTGCACTGTGTGGTGTAGGGCCCCCTGCGAAGTTCATCCGAGACTTGGGGACTGGCTGGATGTCTTAACCACACTAAGCAATGAGCTGGATAAATTACAGCAGCTCATTGATCTGCTCCAACACGCTGATTTGGAGCACTACAGGATCCCATGGTGCTACTGCAGCTGCTGGCCTCAACAACCAGGAGGTCGCTGCAGGTCCCGACAAATCAGAGGTTGCTGCAGGTGCAGATATGCTACAGGTCGCCGCCAGTCTGGACAGGCTGGAGCTAGCAGCCAGTCTGGACATGCCTGATCTCACTTAACAAAGAACATTGAACAATAGGATTCCAAAACAAAGACATGGGTTGAAGAAAGACATGGAAGTGAACCAAATGTACTTACTTTTACGCTTCTTCTGTTAGCTGGATATGGAGGAGGATCTCAGATGCTGTTGGCACTTCATGGCTCTTTCACTGGCTGACTGTGACTGACATCACATCCATCTCATCTTATGCCAGTTGACACCGATTTCAATATCATATTAACAATCGTTCCACACCAACAGATCTGCACAGACTGAGTCTCTTCCCCATCAATTTCCAGGTTGTGAATGGGACAGGCAGGGGATAGGGGGAGGGGAGAGCGGGGAGGGGAGAGGGCGGATGGGAGATTTGCCAGGCCGAACGATTGTGCTCCAGCCAATATATGTCACATGTGAGGACCACAAAGATAAGGTACGAGAGTGGAACAGGAGGGGAAATGACAAGTAGTGGTAAGAGGTGTCTTTCGCCATGCACACACAACAGTGTAGTTGTAGATGCAGAACAGAACTGGGAAGGAGGGGGGGGGGTGGATTACAAATAAGTGTGCATTTCCCAAAGGATGTAGAACGAGGAGGGGAGAGGGAGAGGTGGAGGTTTCTCAGAACGATGGATTATCATAAAACAATCCCAAGGGGTCATAAATAAATTAGTATAATAATCGGTTAAGGAGAGTGGAGGGTAGATAATTTGCTTCTGATTGTAAGTTGCTCCCGAATGTATGCAACTCACACAAACAAAATGCACCAGAACTGGCTTCACCCCAGTGCAATAGGTTAATGTCCTCTACAACCACCAATATTTCGACTGGCGAACAAGTCGTTATTTTAAAGGCAAGGCAAGACTTTGGTTGAAAACTTAAACCCTGGTCTGGTGAGGCTACATCACATCATATTCACTAAAACTGCTCTAGTTCTCAGTGTCCAAGATAGTAGGAAGTGAATCTCATCCCACAAAATAACCATAGCAGTACAAGGTAACTGGATGCACATTTACCACATATTTGATCACTGAGTTTTATGTCTAAAACAATTAATATGGGCAATACAATATGAATCACTTACAATCATTTATTGAAATAATAATATAATCAACTAATCCAACACTCTGAGTTGTGTAATCCAAAGATCTTCAATAAGAACAGCTCTGTTTAATAATTTTAGTCTGGTTGTGGCTATGGATGATTGGTTCAAATGGCTCTGAGCACTATGCAACTTAACTTCTGAGGTCATCAGTCGCCTAGAACTTAGAACTAATTAAACCTAACTAACATAAGGACATCACATACATCCATGCCCGAGGCAGGATTCGAACCTGGGACTGTAGCGGTCGCTCGGCTCCAGACTGTAGCGCCTAGAACCGCACGGCCCCTCCGGGCGGCTACGGATGATTAGCGCCAGCTGGAACTGTAGGCTGGGACAGTAGCAAGCAAGAACTGTAGGACGACAGGAACTACTGGGGAGCTGATCTAACTTTGTAGTGTAACCTAAATTGGTTCCAATTCATAAGCACTGTATAAGCAACGATAGTGGCACGTCTCTAGGTATCACTGTGTACCCTTTGACTGCATACACAGCATTACACCAGTCAAGAAATACAGCACACACTGTAAACAATTAGGACTACCAAACAAAAGATGACTGCATATGTTGTCCATTGTTATAACTCTAAAGCAAAAAAAGAAAGGAAACAACATACATTGAAAGACTTATCTGGATGGGACATAAATCGGTAAACATGATTTAAATGTGAAGACAAGAAAATTATTACGTTTTCGCAAAAATTAAATGATTTATTCAAGTGAGAGAGAGCTTCACAAACTGCACAAGTCAAAAATGCATTGTTCCACACCTGGCTCATAAGTGGCAGGGAGTTGGTGGCACAGGTGCAGTTTTGATATAAAATTGATATGCAAATTAATTATATTGATGAGTTTATGACTCCCCACCATCCTGCCAACCCCGCACCAGACCAAGCGCATCACCACCACTGACCACATCCACCCCCACTTCTGGGTATTGTCACGTGTTCTTCTCAGCCTGCACATGGACCCCAAAACCCCTCCCTCCCCTCTCAACCCTCCTCATCCACCAATGCAACCTACTGGCGGGAATTTCGAAATTAGGCGGGAATTTCTTTCTCCCAGGGCTGTTCCTGATGTCCCACCCCCCCCCCCTTCCACCCCCCCACCCCCACTTGGGAATATGCGGGAAATTAAAATTGGCCGTACACTTTCTGGGACTCGAACCCTAGTCCTGGAAAGAAAGCCCAAGTGCACGCCCTTAACACAATGACACCACCAGAGGCAGTTGGAATTGACGGAAAATTAAAAAAGGTGGTGCCCTCTCTAGCTCTCGAACCCTGATTCTACTAGATGGAGAGCACAAGTGCACCCCACAACACATGGAAACTCTCCAGATGCAGGAGAGGAAGGTTATGTTAGTGTACTTTATTTACTTTGGTCAGGAAGCCGATACAAAGATCGATCCTAAATACATAATTAATCATAAAGATCAGGCCTAATTACATAAGGATAAACTAAAATCGCAATACATTTCAAAAACTGACGATACCATGCAACTGGCGTTATCCTGTTGGGAAAAAATTTCGCAGTAACACTCTAAACTAGTCACAGACACACTCAAACTGTACCCTACACTTACAAGCTGACAGCAAAAAGGCAGAGGTGAAAGGTACCCTTTATTCTTTCGGCTTAAGGGATCCTGGTGTTCACCGGATGGAAGAACCACCAACCAAATACACTCCTGGAAATTGAAATAAGAACACCGTGAATTCATTGTCCCAGGAAGGGGAAACTTTATTGACACATTCCTGGGGTCAGATACATCACATGATCACACTGACAGAACCACAGGCACATAGACACAGGCAACAGAGCATGCACAATGTTGGCACTAGTACAGTGTATATCCACCTTTCGCAGCAATGCAGGCTGCTATTCTCCCATGGAGACGATCGTAGAGATGCTGGATGTAGTCCTGTGGAACGGCTTGCCATGCCATTTCCACCTGGCGCCTCAGTTGGACCAGCGTTCGTGCTGGATGTGCAGACCACGTGAGACGACGCTTCATCCAGTCCCAAACATGCTCAATGGGGGACAGATCCGGAGATCTTGCTGGCCAGGGTAGTTGATTTACACCTTCTAGAGCACATTGGGTGGCACGGGATACATGCGGACGTGCATTGTCCTGTTGGAACAGCAAGTTCCCTTGCCGGTCTAGGAATGGTAGAACGATGGGTTCGATGACGGTTTGGATGTGCCGTGCACTATTCAGTGTCCCCTCGACGATCACCAGTGGTGTACGGCCAGTGTAGGAGATCGCTCCCCACACCATGATGCCGGGTGTTGGCCCTGTGTGCCTCGGTCGTATGCAGTCCTGATTGTGGCGCTCACCTGCACGGCGCCAAACACGCATACGACCATCATTGCCACCAAGGCAGAAGCGACTCTCATCGCTGAAGACGACACGTCTCCATTCGTCCCTCCATTCACGCCTGTCGCGACACCACTGGAGGCGGGCTGCACGATGTTGGGGCGTGAGCGGAAGACGGCCTAACGGTGTGCAGGACCGTAGCCCAGCTTCATGGAGACGGTTGCGAATGGTCCTCGCCGATACCCCAGGAGCAACAGTGTCCCTAATTTGCTGGGAAGTGGCGGTGCGGTCCCCTACGGCACTGCGTAGGATCCTACGGTCTTGGCGTGCATCCGTGCGTCGCTGCGGTCCGGTCCCAGGTCGACGGGCACGTGCACCTTCCGCCGACCACTGGCGACAACATCGATGTACTGTGGAGACCTCACGCCCCACGTGTTGAGCAATTCGGCGGTACGTCCACCCGGCCTCCCGCATGCCCACTATATGCCCTCGCTCAAAGTCCGTCAACTGCACATACGGTTCACGTCCACGCTGTCGCGGCATGCTACCAGTGTTAAAGACTGCGATGGAGCTCCGTATGCCACGGCAAACTGGCTGACACTGACGGCGGCGGTGCACAAATGCTGCGCAGCTAGCGCCATTCGACGGCCAACACCGCGGTTCCTGGTGTGTCCGCTGTGCCGTGCGTGTGATCATTGCTTGTACAGCCCTCTCGCAGTGTCCGGAGCAAGTATGGTGGGTCTGACACACCGGTGTCAATGTGTTCTTTTTTCCATTTCCAGGAGTGTAGATCACATCTTGGTGGACCTGCACTTTAGCCATAGAGTCATGGACGACAGATCGTATAGAGGAGCCGACTATGCGTCAGACCACTTCCTTATTGTGTGCAGGCTTAAACTGATGTTCACCTACATGTATAAGAAGAAGGGGACACTAGAACCTACTCTGAATGCTGAGAAACTACGAGAAAGTGCCATTAAAGAACAATATGCTATCGAAATCAAAAACTGATTTGAAGTCCTAGAGATCCTGGAATCGAGAGAGAACGTGGAGGAAAGGTGAAAAGAAATAAAGTCCACGGTTCTAAGTGTACCGGAGGATATATTTGGAAGAAATAAGATAATGAAGAATAGGAAATGGTTCAACGAGACATGCCAGAAGGATACACAAAAGAGAAGGAAGATGAGAGAGAAGTGGCTAGCTCACAGGGAGAATGAGCAGAAAAGAGAACTTTTATCAACATCAGAAGGGAGACAAAGCGAATCGTAAGAGCAGAGAAGAGAATATATCTAACCAGTTTGCTAGAACAAGTTGAGGCAGAGAGCCAGAACTCAAGACAATTTTTCCAATTCATAAAAAATCGGAAACGTTGATTTCAGAGCCCTACTTTTTTCACTAGAGATAAGAACGGCAACTTGATAAATAACAAGGAAAGAATTGTAGAAAGATGGAAAGAATACTTCTCAGAACTGTTGAATCGCCCAGACCAAGACGAGATATTATCTGCACAAACTACAGAGAAAAGGAAAGATGAAGAAGAATGTGAAGTTAGTGAAGAAGACGTGCAGATCGCAATCAAAGGACTCAGAAACATCATAGCCCCAGGGGAGGACAGAATAACATCACAGTCAATCAAGGAGGGAGGTGAGAGCTTACACTTAGAGATATATAAACTGATCCAGTTGATATGGGAGAAGGAGACACTGCCAGAAGAATGGAAATTGGCTATAATACGCCCAATATACAAGAAGGGAAGCAAAATGGAATGTGGTAACTACAGAGGAATCAGCTTGTTGAATGTAACGTATAAGGTGCTGTCCATCATTATCCTCAGAAAATTGCAACCATTCATAGAAGACAATATACAGGAGTACCGAGCTGGCTTTCAACCAAACCGATCGACAACAGATAACATTTTCACACTAAGACAATTGTTTGAAAAACACTGGGAATATGATAAAGATATCTACAGCCCGTTCGTCGATTTTCAACGTGCATATACAGTCGAGGAGTATGAAAGGGAAGCAGTGGTTGGGAATGGAGTGAGACAGGGTTGTAGCCCATCCCCAATGTTATTCAATCTGTATATTGAGCAAGCAGTAAAGGAAACAAAAGAAAAGTTCGGAATAGATATTAAAATCCATGGAGAAGAAATAAAACCTTTGAGGTTCACCGATGACATTGCAATTCTGTCAGAGACAGCAAAGGATTTGGAAGAGCAGTTGAACGGAATGGACAGTGTCTTGAAAGGGGGGTATAAGATGAACATCAACAAAAGCAAAACGAGGATAATGGAATGTAGTCGAATTAAGTCGGGTGAAACTGAGGGAATTAGATTAGGAAATGAGACACTTAAAGTAGTAAAGGAGTTTTGCTATTTGGGGAGCAAAATAACTGATTATGGTCGAAGTAGAGAGGATATAAAATGCAGACTGGCAATGGCAAGGAAAGAGTTTCTGAAGAAGAAAAATTTGTTAACATCGAGTATAGAGTTAAATGTCAGGAAGTCGTTTCTGAAACTATTTGTATGGAATGTAGCCATGTATGGAAGTGAAACGTGGACGATAAATAGTTTAGACAAGAAGAGAATAGAAGCTTTCGAAATGTGGTGCTACAGAAGAATGCTGAAGATTAAATGGGTATACCACATAACTAATGTGGAGTTATTGAATAGGACTGGGGAGAAGAGGAGCTTGTAGCACAATTTGACTACAGGAAGGGATGTTCTGAGGCATCAAGGGATCACCAATTTAGTACTGGAGGGCAGCGTGGAGGGTAAAAATCGTAGAGGGAGACCAAGAGATGAATACACTAAGCAGTTTCAGAAGGATGTAGGCTGCAGCAGGTACTGGAAGATGAAGAAGCTTGCACAGGATAGAGTAGCATGGAGAGCTGCATCAAACCAGTCTCAGGACTGAAGACCACAACAACAACCTAACAGCGTACACAGGAATAGCCTATACAATGCAATGCGTGACTTCAGAATCCCTGAGAAGCTACTGAGAATGCTGCAAGATTGTTTGGAAGGGTCAAAGGTAGCAGTATGTTTCCGAGGAGCCACATCATAAACATTCGAGATTAAGACAGTACTCAGAAAAGGGGATGCTCTCTCATGTGTTCTATTCAGTGTCATCTTAGAGAAAAGGGGACTGATGACCTTAGAAGTTAAGTCCCATAGTGCTCAGAGCCATTTGAACAATCATCTTAGAGAAAGTAATGAAAGTGTGTAGGCAACAGGAGTGGGCTGCATGAGAAATGGACGGTAACTGCAACTGTGTCGCATATGCAGATGACGTAGTACTACTAAGTGAATCAAAGCATGAGTTGAAAGAAATGTACCAGAAAATGGACTATTATGCAAAGAAGGTAGGGCTCAAAGTGAATCGAGACAAAACAGAGTTATTGCAGTTAGGAAGAAGACAGCAGGAAGAATTTCTTGAGATAGATGGCAGGATTCAAGAGAGTACACCAGTTCAAATACTTAGGATCTTGGTTTACCACGGACGACAACATAAAAATTGACATCAAGGAAAGAATAGCAGCTGGAATGAAATGCATGCATTCCCTCAGAGAGACGCTCGTCTCTAAATCGATCTCAGTGAACACTAAATGAAAATCTACAACACAGTGATATGCCCAGCAGTAATGTACGGTTCAGAAACATGGAGCATGACGAAGCGAGAAAGAGAAAAGCTATTAATATTTGACAGAAGAGTAATGAGGAAGATATGGGGACCAGTTTTAGATAACTGAGAATGGAGGAGGACGAAAAACAAGGAAATATACCTTCTAATGTGACAACCTACCATCCTACAGAAGAAAAAGAGCAAAAGAATACAATGAGTGGGCCATGTAGCCCGTATGCCATATGGAAGACAGGCACTAGCAAGGAAACCGAACACCAAACGCCCCATTGGACGAAAAAGGCAGCGCTGGATGGACGACCTGGTGAAGGACCTAGCAGCCTTGGGAACTGAAGACACCTAGAGGAACCCGGCACAAAACAGGAAGGAATGGAGGCAGTTTGTGGAAGCAACGCGTGGTCTGCAGGGCCTGTGATCGTTGAATATCTATCTATATTTTTAATTAACTAACCAATAATAATGATAAATTAAAAAGTTCAAGATTGATTCATCAAAATTAATTTTGTAGTGGAGATGAGAAATCGCAAGTATCTGCGTGCAGCCACTATCGTCAGCCAGAATACGAAACAACCGCATAGTGGGAAAGAATTTCTGCTTACTGCCTCACACTAAGGGAGAAACATGTGTTACTAGTTAATCGCAGCAGAATCTTTAAAAAGTGCGATATTGCTAATATTGAAGTCAATTCTTCATTGGTAGAACTGGAAAGGTCCACAACGGCTAACAAAATTATGGTCATGGCAAAACTAGCAAGTTTCTGAGAAAGGGAGCATACAGCTGGGGTCAGACTTGTAATTTCCAGCCACCACTGCAGTCATGATCTGCATTTGAGTTGTAGAATGATCATAAGCTTGTACGGTATTTGCGCATGAGGCGATGAGGCAGAGACGAAGTCATTGTATCGAGTAATAGGTTTCCTTTTCTGCATTAATTCACGTAGGCAGCCAGCTGAACTCACCATACACTTACGCAAGGGAACTTACTTTCCTGTTAGCTAATTCAGCATTCATTGGTAGTTTACACAGACACAAATAATTGTACATCATTATGATCATTTCCTTACAAATCCCACTCATCTGTGCCAACGTAGCACTGTGAATGTTTAATAATACTTTTTAACCACCTTGTACATAATACTTGTATGTATCATCTATTCAGTGTTGGAGTCAAGAACACGTGTTTCAGCAGTAAACAGGACTATAATGTGATCTTTTGTTTCAGTCTACAGATGAAACACTACTAATTATAGTGTATCTATCCGAAATACAGTACCTATTTTTCGTGGAAGACTGGGCGACCCCTGTTTGAATTCAGTCATAGATAGTGTTTTCAAAAACCAATACTCATAATATGGGAAATCACGTCAGAAAGACTAGCTTGGTAAGGCAAAAAGGCTACTTCTTTACTCTCAGAAGTCGCATGATCACCAGCTGGTCAATAGTGGGAAACGTGTCTGATTTGTCCCTTTCTGCATGCAGTTTGGGGAAAGGTAACCTCAAAATAAGCTACCACAGATGAGTAACTTTCATGGACTGAAACGACATGGGCTATATGAACCACACAAGCTGGATGTTGGCAACTTTCAGTCTAAATATTCCAATTAGTGTTAGTTGGTTTACTCTGTCCTATGGTTTTCTGCACCGAGGATTTATTTTTCCACGCGCAGCGATCCCTCGTTTCATTTGTGCCTTGAAAATGAAGGGGTGCTCATGTGACGAAATATCGGTAGTTTTGAGTAAGATTTCTCGACGCATTTCCGTATGTTATCCAGATATGCGATTTGTCGAACTCTCAGTATAGTGGAAAAAAGCACAGGTTTGCTAACCCGTTGTAGGATCTGTCTAAGTCTCTGGTGCATGCGGTGTGTATGCCTAGTCTTTTCCATTATAATTATCCGGGCGGTGTTGGACCTTCCATCGAGCTACAGTCCCCCTTGAAGATGTCCTCCGCAGACGAGGACGAAACGGTGGGAATTGACACAGAATTCATCAACTGACAACGGCATAACAGCCCTTATAATTATAATGGACATGACATTTCCGGCCATGAAAGTCTACATTTTAGTATGCCTACTAAAAACAGTTAACATACATCTCTTACAACGCTTATACAACGCTTCCTTATACGTAATGGTTTTCAATGCTGATTGCTCTCTGGTTAACAATTCTTGACGTTTTTTGTCATTTCACATACCGTTTGCAGTCTGAGCAGTGTGCGCATGTTAGATTTTGTAGTTTGTCGCAATTACTAAGATCATTGCAGATCAGCATATAAGTGTAAAGACTTTCGTTACGGAACTTTTTGCTTTCGTAAATAACTGTAGCACTTTAGAACCTGCCGAACATGGAACACCGCCTGATTGCGGACGCAGAGAATGTAGACAGCTTCTAGCCACTGCCGTACTTTGTTAAGTTAGGTAAGCTCATCGGTAGCAGTGTCCGCCCCGATTGTTTGTGGGTTGACGCACACACGTTAGTCCCGTATAGTGTAGTTTCTTCACACTTTAGATGGGGAGTGGTTACGTATAGTTAGGAAGGCAACGCCTGAAGAGGTAAGAATTCATTTTTGTTTGGCAGGGACACAAGTGGCGGTGCCCCGTAGGGATGGCTATGATTTTGTTTCATTTCTTTTGTTAGGAAAAAAAATAAAAATTAAAAAAGATGTCGAAGTGATTAGCACATCTGCCTCTTAAACACGAGATCCGGGTTCGAATCCCAGTCCAGCACAAAATTTTTAACTTTCCCCATTGATTTAAAAAAAGAAAAATAGCTGAGTGGTCAGCGTGACGGATTGCCGTCCTACGGGCCCGGGTCAATTCCCGGCTGTGTCGGGGATTTTCCCCGCCAGGGACTGGGTGTTGTGCTGTCTTCATCATCATTTCATCCCCATCCGGCGATCAGGTCGCCTAATGTGGCGTCGAATGTAACAAGACCTGCACCAAGGCGGCCGGACTTGCCCTGCAAGGGGCCTCCCGGCCAATGACGCCAGACGCTAATTTCCATTTCCACCGGTAGTAGTTTATATTTGACCAAGGTATTCCGCTGTTAATTGTAGGAAGCGTTCCACTTCAAGTTCTTGTGCCGTTTACGCTCCACGCCAGCCCACATTTTGTTATATTTTATCATACAGCGCATACAGGTTTGCGCTGCTGTGTATTACCTAGCAGGTAAATGACGCACAGCCATAGATGACGAGGACGCGACCAAGCCGTGCCGAAAAGTGTATGGAGAAAGCAGTGATTCACCCGTTAGCATTGGCACCAAGCGCATAACTTTAATCATCTATATTTACTCTGAAACTGTTTGCGTAACGGTACATCTACACTGATGACCTCATCCACACTGCTGGTTTTCTAATTACGATTTCAGAAACTCTAACTGCACACTCCGACATTAGTTAAGGATTTTATTTCGTTTATCATTGGTAGATTGAACTGACAATAGCTGCACCTTGAGCGTGCAGGCACGAAACTATTGTCTAATCCACTTATGCAGTCCAGAGCATGCTTTCCGTGAAGCAATACACCTGTGCGTAGAATACTGTTCATCACACAGTTTGTGAATAACTTCCATGCGGATAGTATGTGATATTCTGGTATCACGGGCTGAAAAGTGAACTACGGTTAAACCAGCCTTGGAAATGTTTCTGAACACAGTCTATGTGTTCACAAACATACGTGTATGTGGAAGATGTTATGTAACTCAGTACAAAAGTGAATTTCTTGATAAAACTGTCTCTGGAACATTGTTGTGCTGTTTCTATATGTCGACAGAGTCATGTGATGATTGCTGAGATATACTATTACAGCGTGCAACAGTGACAGTTAGATTCCGAGATCCCTTATTCAAATTTTGTTACTAGACTGGCTCATATTGAATCCCAGTATCTTGAACATTCATTACCATAATTTTAAATATTCCACAATACTACTCCAAAGATTCACTGTTTCATGAATGCACTTTAGAACTCGAGGCCGACGGAGAAGAAAAAATGGTTCAAATGGCTCTGAGCACTATGCGACTTAACTTCTGAGGTCATCAGTCCCCTAGAGCTTAGAACTAATTTAGTCTAACTAACCTAAGGACATCACACACATCCATGCCCGAGGCAGGATTCGAACCTGCGACCGTAGCGGTCACGCGGTTCCAGACTGTAGCGCCCAGAACCGCACTGCCACTCCGGCCGCGACGCAGAAGTAATCCAGTTGGGAGAACGTGACAATTATACAAGACGCTAAAGGACGATTTGGGGAAAACACTGGAGTTTTCTCACGATTTACGGAACCTAGCTCTCGATATGAGACATTCGCAAAGAAAGGACGACATGCCCCGTTCGCATGGCTGATGCAGTATGTGTCAATTCAGGAACATTACATATCTCATTCTAATTAGTTAATTAGTTAGTTAGGCAAGGGATAAGAAATTAGTGGTCACACTGTATGAATCTTGTTCAGATTACCTGGCATCGCATTTTTGATGATACAACTCACATGTTTCACAAATGGGTATGTAAGAATCAGGCTAGATATCACTGAAAACAACTTTGTCCAGGAAATCGTCAATGCATTTCTGATTCTATATCGACTGTCTGAAATGACATACCGGAAAAGGCTCTAACACAGCTTTAGATTCACTTTCTATAGTGACAATACAATAACGTACATGAAACTATCTGTTAGTCTTGCTGACACTGCTTCTCACCAGCTGGTGTTGAAGAAGTTATTTTGTCCTGGCAGTACCAAAGGAAATTTTATGTGGATGTAGCTTCCAATTTGTCAGAGAATGTTAGTTTTTCCACCTTGCATCAACGTCCGATGCTTTTGTTCACTACTTCCAAATTACAATGCATCCGTGTTAAAGGGATTACTAGCACTGATTCTTCGTCCACTCCAACTTCCATTATGGAGCTCAGTAGCCACTATCGATATGAGCTCTGCTGTGTGGCAGTGGCACAACCATCGTGTCATCTTTGTTGGATACATTCGAATACCCTCCAAACGTTTGATTTTTTTTTTAATCTTCCGACTAATTTATTGTAGCCTTGCTACCTATGTCCTCAGTTATTTGCTCGATGTATTCCACTCTCTGTTTTCCTCTACAACTTTTACCCTCTGCAGCTCCCTCTAGTACCACACATGTTCTATCATCCCATCCGTTGTTCTTATGAGTGTTTTCCATACACACCTTTCCATTCTGTTTCTGCGGAGAACCTAAACTTTCCTTACCTATCAGTTCACCTAATTTTCAACATTCTTTTGTAGCACCGTATCTCAAATGTTTCGATTCTCTTCAGTTCCAGTTTTTCTACCTTCTTAGAAATTCCTTTCTCAAATAAAGGTCTATGTTTGATACTGCCAGATTTCTCTTGGCTAGGGACGCCCTTCTTGCCAGTGCTAATTGGCTTTTTACGTCCTCCTTCCTCTGTACGTAAAGAGATATTTTGCCGCCTAGGTAGCAGAATTCCTTACCTCCATCTACTTCGTGATCACCAACACTATTGTTAAGTTTGTCTGCTACTTTTATTACTTTGCTCTTTCTTCGATTTACGCTCAACCCTGTAATTCTTCTTCACTTTCACTGAGAATAGCAACGTCGTCAGTGAACCTTATCATTGTCATTCTTTCACCTTGAATTTTAATCCCACTCTTCAACATTTCTTTTTTTTCCGTCATTGCTTCTTCGACTTATAGATTGAACAGTAAGAGTGAAAGAATACATTCCTGTCTTACACCCTTTCTAATTCTAGCACTTCGTTCTTGTTCTTCCAGTCTTATTGTTCTCTCTCGATTCTTGTCTTTATTATGTATCTCCTCTTTTTCCTTACCGATTACCACTATTTGTCATCGGAATTCCGAACATCTTGCATCATTTCCCATTGTCACACACTTTATCAAGATCGCAGACCCCATGAAGTCGCCTTCATTTATCTTCAGTCCTGCTTCGGTTATCAACTGTAGCGTCAGACCTGCCTCTACCTTTTGTAAAGCCAAACTGATCGTCATCTAAGAGATCATCAGTTTTGTTTTCCATTCTTCTGTATATTCTTGGATGCATGAGCTGTTAAGCTAATTGTGTGATTTTTTCCGGATGTGTTATAGTCAAACTTTGGCGTGGCTCAAGTTAAGTTTATGGGACATGTGATCATGGGAGACAGAATTACTTGAGACCCATCGATGTGGATTTCTTGGGCTCTTCAATTTCTGTTAGTGGTTCATCAACATGGAGACTTTACCAGTGCCATGCCTACGTGAATTATCAGGGAAGAAGTCACTGTGCATACAGCACAATACTGCAGAGCATTTATTTCAGGCCTTAAAGAGAGCACTGGTGGAAAAACCGATCCTTGCACAAATTTATATATCTAAAGAGTTCTGTATGATCACAGATAGCACGAGGACAGGATTAGGTGAAGTTTTGTTACAATATTTCGTAGAGGAAGCTTGCAAGGGAAGCAAATGCATTTGCTATTAGGGTCCTGTCGAAGTGCAAGGAAAAATACTCAATTACAGAACCTGGTGCACTTCCCGTAGTGTGGGCTTCAACAAGTCCGGCTACTTTTTGTATGGAAGGGAAACTTGAGTCCTTTTGGATCACAAGGCGCTACAGTGCTTGTTAACCACCAAGCTAGCTTACAGATGATTACTACGTTGGATACTGTACTTACATGAATTCTCATTCATAGGGAACATTCTGGCAAGTGCTCTATCACACTCTCCAATCGGTTTAGCAGAGACTGATGAAAAAGAGCTGGAGGGTGATCACTTTAGCCTCTTTTATACAAAGAATGTGAGATATCGAAGTAAATAGGATCATGATCCAGCACTTGTTGAAGAACAATGTGAGAGACAGGGAAGAAACGGTAATCTGATAACTTCATCTGCTGTGGAAGAGACTTTTGTTTCAGCAACGGAAGCTCTAGTATTTAATCTGTCTACTCTGCACATCCGATTAGCTCATCAACAAGTCAATCTAGTATACTCATTTGAGATGCGCCCACAATGAACCATTAAAGTGTTTCTTGAAGTTATGTGCAACATGTTACTTTAACAATATTTGTGAACGATCAGGAAGATTTTGTCGTTATGCAAGCTGTATAAGAAGTCCATGCCATCCATCACATTGCGTCAGGCGCCACTGTTTCTGATTATTCCGGAGAAATTACGTCAGTTTAGGGTCAAGGATCTCCTAGGTCCATTTCCGAGGGCGAGAAGCGGGTTCTGTCTGTAATGGTAGAGCTGATGTCGAAATTCGTGATTTTCGCTGTATTGTGGAAGAGATCATGCTCCGCGGATTATCAGTTTACTCGATTTTCAAGAGATCATAAACAGCCTTCTGCCACTGCTCTTACACCGATAACAGTACTTAAGAATCACATGGCAGAAGACAGGTTTAATGAGCTGGTGCAGTTTCCAACTAGTCAACATCAACACCATAACGAAGTAATCTCCTTGGTCATATAGGAAATACGTGTGGTGGAAGAAAAAGAAAGGAACTACCTACAGAAATGGAAATTTCAGGCAATACCACGTTTGTCACAAAGTGTTTATGAAATAGCATAATGGCTACAACAATCTAAGAGGCTTGTATCACAAGCTTTTCTGTGGACCCATTCACGTTAGATGCATTGTACGCACTTACGTTACTGAAGCAGAGTCTCTAAAGTCACGCGTATCGCATGTTACCTACCATTTGAGCAATTTAAGTCATGTATGGAATCCACAGTGACGAAGCACGCAGAGGAAAGATGAGGCATTGTTTATGGCGCATAAGATGTGGTCCTAAGATCTGTGTTAGTATGTGACATTGATGCGGTCTTTCCTGGGGCAGTGAATAGGAGGTGAATATAAATAAGTGTTTAGACAGAACCTGTACCGTTGATAGTAACTGCCATACCAAGCAGTCTTCATTGAGAGGATCACTGAGGGTATTACATTTTGTCATGTGGTGTCTGGAAGTTGTTAATCCTTTTAGTGTTGAGTAAGGAAGTGAGTAATGTTTCTATTCCCGCGCTGCAGAGCATTTGTGGTTGTTCATGGAGTTTTGTCGATTTTTGGCCCATGTCTAGTGATGTTCAGGTTGCATTTTGCTGATTAGGTTCTATTTTGTCTTCTACTCTCACGGAGCTGGTGATGGGATAACGAGGAGGAGAGAAACCTGGCATATTGTCGTGAAGTCCGCGTCACAAAATGTTCATACGTAATGTGTCGCTTCTTCTTGATGACCGTGGAGCGTAGGTGTACGGTTTGACAGTACTCATGTAATGCTGTGGTGTTCTGTTTCTGTTTGTTGACTGTAGATACTAGAGATCCACCATGTAAGGAAAAATAGAAAGGAGAAATGCAGGATATCAGGAGGAGAACCATATTTTGAGCAGTGGCGGCAGATTTTCCATCTTTGAGTATATAAGAAGGATACAAAGTAGTAGGCTTAACGAGTATACAACCAAGTAAAAGGTACACTGAGAAACGGCAGCGTTACTTACAGTAAATAAATAGATAAATAAATAAAGAAAACGAAATATAATGAAAGGAAAGAATAGTCTTACGTTCGGTCCAGATTTGAAGTTTCAGTAGAGGGACACTGATTTAAGAATAAGGTAAAGGATAACCATTAACTTGTTGGAGATTTGTGTGTGTTGTAAGCCTGTTACAGTTTGAGCTGAGAAGTAGAGGAGCTGGTCCAGGCTGAAGAGGTGTCGTTGACTTAAAAGAGGGTAATTTAGTTTCGTTTATTTGGCATGGATAGGAGCATATGGTCAGTATTATCGTTTGTGATTAATCATGAAATTGTTGCGTTGGTAATGTGTATTGTTAAAGGTAGGTGCATGAGGTAGAAGATGTAACATAATCAGCTAGAATAACACATTAACTCTTAACTAAATACCATTGTAAATCTTACTGTTTTTTACCCATACAGGAACAATACAGGCTAAGTGCCCTTGCTTTATACAAGTTATATTTAACACACTATTTGACTAGAACGCAGAGTCCCCTCAGGACGATTAACATCTGACATTTTAAAGGGGGCACTAGAAGGAATGATACCTGACACACTATAAGGAAAGTATGAAGTGTTCTTTATATATCAACATTGTTCGCATCACTCGAACTGGGACGTATTGATTGAGAAAGGGTTCATGCTTTCCACTCAGGGAAGAGTAGCAGGCTGAAAAGCAGCGTCCGATACGAGTAGGCCATTGCACTGAATAGCAGAAGTGGATACCTTTGGTGGCTAATTCCTCTTATGGCCCAGCAACGCACGCAGATTCAAATGCTAGTGTAGATGGTCTGCATTCGCTCAGGCCGTAAGAGTTGTTGACTAGGAGGACAGCAGTTTGGTTGTAAGCCCACAGTGTTACCTGGAACGGATGCAGATTGGGCGTCTGCTGGAAGGCAGCTTGGTGCGTGCGATTGCTCAAGTCACTATACCCAGCATGCTGCGGCTTGCGCCACCACCCCTAGGGCGATCAGGCACCAGTGCAGGGGACTGCGTTGGCCTTCACTTGGCCTCTTTATAAACCTCCACTCTCGGCTGGCAGACAGGACACGTACACAGCGCCCACACAGTCGCTACCGTGTGTGCCAGAAGTCATGCACCAGGTGCGCAGTTGCCAAAGGCCTCTGCGTTGCCTGCTCAAATGTATCTCCACAGATCTTACAATCGACTATCAATTATAACTATGACAGGCGTCGAAACCTTCCACAAAGTCCTGGTATTTTTCGACTTAGTGCCTCTCTGGTGGAACCACTGGTTCTGTAGAGTCTCTTTACCAGAGAGGATTGTGGTGCGAATGTGATCCGCGAGGTGGCAGCGTGAGACGGACAGCGACTGGAGCTTTGAGTTAGCAGCGGCACGAGGAAGGTGGCGAGCGAAGTCCTGTGCTGGGACGAGCCCAAGTATTTGCCGGAAAACGACTTGGTCGTATCTGGAGTGATAACGTGGTCTAGTTGTAGTTGACAGCCGTTGCTTGGAAAGCTGTAATTTGGAAATGATCTCTCCTTTTGCTTGCAAGAGCGATTCGGTTGCAAAATACTGCTGTTGCCTAAACGACGTCGGCAGGTAAAGCAACAACTGGAGGTCCGTAGAGCCATCACTATACTGTCACAGGGGCCTGGTTGCATTTACGACGAGTGCTGGATAACTTCACTCGAAGTTGAGTAACTTTATTATTGAGTACTCGTACTTGCCCACGTGAGTGTTTTAGTTGCTCATCTTCCAAAATTGTAAGTATGTCTGCCCTTGTGGGGTGCCATTAGTTCCACTGCTTCGTGACAGGTCATTTGCTTGTTTTAACTGTTCATGTAATATACTGCCAGGAAGTGTGTGCAAGACTGACGTGTGAAACAAAATGAGACTGCAAGATTACAGCTCTGTAAATCCATTGAGGTAGCAGTGGATAAATTATAACGCCGCAGATTTGTTCTTAAGTAATAACATTTGTAATTGAACAGTTCACGTCCCTTAATTTGGCGTTTGTCTGAAGGAGTGTTGCACCTGAACTTGTTTTGAAATTATTTAGTACTCTCTACAGTAAATGACCAAATTTTAAGAAGTGTTCTTGTACCCCATGGACAGAGGATCCCATTATGTGATTCCTGTTTCAGACGCCCTAAAAACATTAACTTGGGGCCCTGTCATCGCAAAAAGTAGTAGCAAACAGAATTTTGCATTGATATGTGGTTTACTGCTATTTGATACAGTCAGCGAGCAAGTCACTCCCTGTGGAGTAATATGCAACTCGTTTATGAACCTGGGCAGTGCGAGATGGTACCCATTTGCCTCGTGCCCAATGAGGTCGATGGTACAGCCTCCTCCCTAGAGAGCAGCGGGCAAGGGCAACAG
Organism: Schistocerca piceifrons; assembly: GCF_021461385.2. Classification (NCBI taxonomy): domain Eukaryota; kingdom Metazoa; phylum Arthropoda; class Insecta; order Orthoptera; family Acrididae; genus Schistocerca; species Schistocerca piceifrons. The sequence continues at coordinate 291,798,640 of NC_060138.1, read as the reverse complement.
TGGACCGTTACTGCCGGCCGCGGTGGCCGTGCAGTTCTAGGCGCTACAGTCCGGAACCGCGGGACTGCTACGGTCGCAGGTTCGAATCCTGCCTCGGGCATAGATGTGTGGGGTGTCCTTAGGTTAGTTATGTTTAAGTAGTTCTAAGTTCTAGGGCACTGATGACCTAAGATGTTAAGTCCCATAGTGCTCAGAGCCATTTGGACCGTCACTACGCCAGCCAGATCGAGTTCAAAGTTATGGCGTGGACCTCAAGGGGCTTCGGATGCAGTCGCCTTCCATAGGAAGTAGCCCCATCCCTTTCTGCCGAACGAACTGTCCTAACTCCACATCTTATCTTCTGTCAGCGCGATGTGTCAGTGCTGTGTGATGATGTATGACGCCATATTACATGTACTACGGCATATGCATTGATCCATCTTAGGTGATATGTGTTATTTTAATGGAGATTTCAGTTATTTGTACGTAATCGTATTTTTCTCTGTGTAAATCGTGTAAACTTTTTTGTTTAATGTTATGTTCTTTTTGATTTTAATTAGTCTTTCGCATTCTTGGACCCTCATTTTGTTGCCAGAAACTTCACATTTTACAAATGATATATTGATTGATTTCATTACTCAATGTAAATTTTTTATGTCATTACATAGAATTTTGCTAGAATTAATTTTTTGGACAAACTTTTCTTCATGACTTTGCCTTTTGGTAGCTTGATGCTGTTTCTCCTAAAATAGTTTGTTGAACATTTACAATCATCCGAGAGGTGTCCCTATGGCTCATTAAGTGACCGTTTTGGTCACCATGCTAAACATACTTTGTAATTATTTTTACTGGTATAGCCTCATTCAATTCTACACATGCTCTGTAACCTTGATGCTCACATTTAAATTAGCTTAGTTTAAAACTACGAGAATTTCCAGTGAATTGCTGTGATGTGTTACAATCCCATATGTGACTGTGTAATGTTTAGTGTAAAAATTTTGATATGAAGAGTTAGGCTATTCGTGTACTATGGAATATGTGCATAGTGATTCAGCTGCCGACTACACGAACTACTCGTGATGTTCGACCTTTCTTGGTCCCTACCGATTGAGCTACTACACCACCAGCATAGACGGCTGCTTCTCTAGTATAATTAATTTAAACGTGCCTGTGAGAGTAATGAAAGGAAACAAGTTTTGTAAACGTTACGCTAAAATACTACGTTAACAATTCGATTCAGACTTAACCCTTAGAAGCACCAGTTTCTTAGTGAGAGGGCGTGACGAATGCAACTATGTAACTGTTTATTTCACGCTGTTAAAATTCACAAAACTGTTATGTAAAATTTACACAAACGTCAGTTTCACTAATTTTACGTTCTCGAGAAAGCCGATAACGAAGTACGGCCAGTCGATGAAGACCAAGAAAAGATGGGATGTGTAAAATAATTCGTGTAGTCGTAAATCTTTTACAGTGGTACGAAGGAATGCCATGAACAACATACTGGAAACTCTGACTAGATGGGTGCTGAGTGTGGGAATGGGAGTTCATTTGAAGGTCAATTTTGTACTCATTCTTGAATAACTCGGAAACTACTGCCTCTGGCGACAATATATACCAGTACTAAATTTACTACAAAAAGGTATGGTTCATTTTTTCTGTAGGTCTGACTATTAAATCCTAGAAAACGAGAGAATATTAAAATCTCGTGTGTGGTTTTTGAAGGCCAGATACAACATTGTGGGCTGCATAAAGCAACATCGTTAGGAGCAACTGAATCATCATCTTGGAGGTATTGAGTGCTGTCGCTGACGAGGTAACGCTATCGAACTGCGTGTCTTACGATCTGGCCGACCAATAGGGAGGCTTGGAGGCGGTCAAGTGGGGGTGCAACCGCGGCCAGCTGCTGGGAGCTGACACGCTGTTCGTTCTCTTTTGCTGGCAACTTCCGAACGGTTGAGACGCCCTCCTCTCCTGCCCTCTTGGGCGGTAGCCCATTCAGTTCCGGCGGCTTCTCTAGGCCTGCCTGTTTACGGCAGTAAACTCACGGGTGCCTACAGCTTTCCCCTCGTGGCCAATCCTGACGCATTAACAATGCTGTTGTAGGTAAACCATCACTTAATTTGCATGAGCGTGTGTTTCTGTCTTCAGTGCTGTCAGAATGTGTTGTTTCACTGGAACGTTTGTGCCCGACGCAATGGGACTGTTTTGAACTAGATCCTATGGCAATGTATGTGGTTATGTTGCTGCCTAATTTTTTATTGTATACAAAGTAAAATTTGCACCAACTGTTGAATGTTAGAGGGTGATGGATCGACCCAGATGACTAAGGCATTACAGCAGCAAATAAACTTCTCTGGTAACGAACGATAGTAGGGTGGAGGCACAAAAATTTTCTTAAGCTTCCCGTGCTGAGAACATTCTAAATAGGATAACGTCGGCACAAATTTGTATCCGGGTCGGAAGCTGACGAAATGCGCCAGGCAGTAGCCAGCCTGGCGCTTCTATCTATTTAAGCACGTTCATTGAATCAGTAGCATGATAGGCAGGTCATTGAATCAGTAGCATGATAGGTTTTGTTCTCTAGAATGTAGTGTATAAGTGAGGTGACAAAACCCTTGGGATATACCTCCTAATATCGTGCCCGACCTTCTTCTGCCCAGCGCAGTGCTACATCGGTAAGGGCAGCTAAATCATCCTGCAGTTGAACCTTCACTTAGTCTGTATGAGCGTGACTTAGCAAGGAAGTCCCATGCAGAAACAGTGAGCCATACTGCCTCTATAGTCGACCATAATTGCGAAAGTGTTGCCGCTGCAGGACGTTGTGCACGAACTGACTTCTCGATTATGTCCAAGAAATGTACAATAAAATTCATGTCCGGAGATCTGGGCGGCCAAATCATTCACATGAATTGTCCAGAACGTTCTTTAAATCAATAGCCAACATTTTTGGACCAGTGACGTGGCGCATCGTCATCCATAAAAATTGCATCGTTGTTTGGGAGCGGTCTCCAAGTAGCAGAACATCACCACTTCCAGTCAATAATCGGTTCAGTTTGACCAGAGGACCGAGTTCACGCCACGTAAGACAGCCCACATCATTATGGAGCTACCACCAGCTTGCACAAAGCTTTGTTGACGACCTGGATCCCTAGCTTCGTGCGGTCTGCGCCACAGTTGAACACTGTCATCAGCTCTTACCAGCTGAAATCGGTTTGTGTTGCTGTCCAGACTACGGTTTTCCAGCCGTCTAGGGTCCAACTGATATGGTCATGAGCCAAGGAGAGACGCTGCAGACGATTTCGTGCTTTTAGCAAAGGCACTCGCGTCAGACGTCTGTTGCCCTAGACCTGCGCTTCCCAAACTGTGAGCCGCGACCCATTAGTGGGTCGCGAGACCAGGTGGGTCGCCGGACGATGTTTCAAATAACTGAGTAAAATATCTTACTGACTGAAAATATGAAATCTTATTTCAAGAGGACAATTTTATGATCTGAACACTTATGTACAGAATCATTCTAAGGCAGAAACTATTGTGGCTTCATAATATGCTCTGGGCGAAACGACAACAGCACAGGCGCAGGAGCCATCGGTAATTCCGATTATGCAAGACCGCTTTCCCTTCACTTGTGACAACGTGACTCATGACTGTGAGAACGTCCTTTATTTGTTTGTTGGTATAGTGTGTGCATGCGTGTTTATTGTGGCAGCTTGATTCAAATGGCTCTGAGCACTACGGAACTTAACATCAGAGGTCATCAGTCCCCTAGAACTTAGAACTACTTAAACCTAACTAACCTAAGGACATCACACACATCCATGCCCGAGGCAGGATTCGAACCTGCGACAGCAGCGGTCGCGTGGTTCAAGGCTGAACCGCCTAGAACCGCTCGGCCTCACCGGCCGGCCTGTGGCAGCTTGTATGATTCTATTTCACTAAGGACGCTTGGATTAAAATAGGATCGTACCGTAAAAGACTTACGTAATTACGACGAAGCTTCCACATCCAACACGAGTGCTTCATGTAAGACACCTAAAGGTGACCGTGCTAGTGAAGTTAGTGAACTGAACTCCTTCCAGAGAAGGCGAAATCTTGCTTTCGTGTATACAATGGTGATTATTTGAAATATGGGTTTGTGTTTTCTGGCATAGATCAAGAGCCGCTTCTTCGGCGTGTTGTGTGTTTTGAAGTACTTGCTAACGAGAGTACGAAACCCTCAAAACTGAAAAGATATTTACCATGAAACATCCAGAATACGCACGAAAGTCAATTGATTTTTTTCCAAAACATAATACGATAATTTTTTAAGACAAAATCAGTGATGACAAAACCCACTTCTGGGGAAAAAATAAGCAAGCTACAATGGCTTCATATCGACTGTCATTACTGATAGCTAAAAAAGGGGCAACTCACACCGTAGGAGAGAATATTATTTTACCAGCGGCCAAAATAATATCTGATTCTTTATGTAGCGAAAAGCACACAAGACTAATTGACGAAATACCCACATCAAAAACAACGATAAAGAGAAGGATCGATGAAATGTCAGAGTTTGTAAAACAGTCCATGGTAACAGTTCCCCAGCAAAGTGACTACATTTCACTTCAGGTTGATAGAAGCACAGATATACCCGACGAAGCGTTTCTTTTAGCTTTTGTTAGGTTTGAATATGATGGGAGTGTAGAAGAAGAAATGCTATTTTGTAAACGATCGCCAATGACAACAACAGGGGAAAAAATTTTAAGTGTCTTGATGGCTTTATGCTAGAAAATGAAATAGAGTGGACAAAATATGTTGCACTGATGACTGATGGTGCCCGTGCCATGTCTGGCGTTTACTCAGGTTTGATTGATAAAGTTAGGGGCAGTTGCCATTTCTGTTCAATGGACCCACTGTAGCCTGCACCGAGAGGCCCATGTATGTAAAGATCCGTCTGAAAGCCAAAGAAAATAATTAATGATACAGTGAACATTGTGATTTTGATTAAATCTAGATCTAAGAATTCAAGATTGTTTGCCAGACTGTGCGAAGAGACGGGCAGTGAGCACAAAACACTTCTCCTGCACTGTGAAGTGCGCTGGTTATCAAGAGGAAAAGTGCTATCAAGGTTATTTGAACTTCGAGATGAGCTAAGGATCTTCCTGTTGGAGCACAAAAGTGATGCGAAATCTATGAGAAGTTTGTTCCTCATGTTAAACGAAAACTGGCTAATACGTCTTTCATATTTGGGTGATACATTCAGTGCTCTTAATAGCCTCAATTTATCGCTGCAATGGAAGGATGTCCACATGTTCTATGCTCAAGATAAAATAGAAGAAACTATTAAAAAACTTGAAAGATAGTCCAGTAAACTGAAAGAGAGCTGTTTTGGTGCATTCCCACTCCTCAGTGATTTCTTAGAAACATATGGATCAAAGTTAACGAGGAAACAGCAGCTGCCGTGAAGGAACATCTTGAAGCACTGGCCTCTAGTTTCAGGTACTTATTCTGAAATAATTTTACTAGTAATCACTTAGATTTGAAGTATTCGTTATTAAACATGTTTATAATTTTCATCTTATTGTTTTTCACGCAATACAGAAAAGTAACAATTAAGTTCAACCACCTCCATTTTTAAAATGATAGTTAGGCCGTACCTACATAGTGAAATCAAAAGAATCTGATAGCATCACGTTAATCCAACTGATAGTTGTTATTCAAGAGTGTTACTTAATATTGATTTCTTGTTGCAGGAATACTTTCCAAGAATTCCTGACGAAGTGCTATGGATAAGAAACCCGTTTGAAGAGGACAACCTTAAAAAGTTAAAACTGTCGGCATCCGTTCTTCCGCCTTGATTGAACTATCGTCTGATTCTTCTTTGAAAACATTGCATCAAGAATTAAGCCTAATCCCATTTTGGATCAAATTAAAAGGAGAGTATCGAGCGCTTGCAAACATACCTTTGAAGGAACAACTGGGATTACTTACTTATGTGAACGTGCTTTTTCTAGCTTGGTTTTACCAAAAAAAAACAAATATAGAAAAAATGGAAAGATTTTACGACTAAAACTAATGAGCTTCAGTCCAGATGTAGAAAGTGTCATTAACATCAATACTAAACAATAACACAAATCTCATTAAGTTCACCATTTAATTTGCATGAAAAAAATTCTTATGGGCCAAAATATTGTTTCTTTCCTTTCATTATATTTCCTTCACCATTTTCAAAATTATTACCCAGCAAAGCATTTTTTCATACAATACTAAGTTCAGTTTCATATTATATATAATTTTTATGTTATTATTAACTAATACATAATGACTGTAGTGGCACAGTATACAGACGAATATACTGAGTCACGAAAATGTTTCCAGAAAAATAATGGTCACATTACAAAAAAGTTTGGAAACCACTGCCCTAGACTATTAATGCCACATTACGCCGCACTGTCCCGACGGATACGTTCTTCCTATGTCCCATACCGATTTCTGCGGTTATTTCATGCAGCGTTACTTGTCTGTTAGCACTAACAACCCTAATCAAACACCTCAGTGCTCGGTCGTTAAGTGAAGGCAGTCGGCCCTTCGTTGTCCTTGGTGGGAGGTAATGCCTGAAATTTCGTATTGTACATTTTCTAAGCGCATTCTTGACTCTGTGGATTTCGGAATATTGACTTCCCTAACAATTTCAGAAACGGAATGTCCCACTCGTCTAGCTCAAACTACAGTTCCGCATTCAAAGTACGTTAATTCCTATCATGCAGCCATAATCATCCCGGAAACCTGTTCACATGAATCATCTGAGTAGAAATGACAGCCCAGCCAACGATCTTTTGTACGCTGTATACGCGATATTACCAGCGTCTGTATATGTGCATGTCGTTATCCCATGACTTATGTCACCTCAGTGTACATACCGTAGGGCTTAATTATCAAGAGGCTTGTGTGCTAAGATTACTCATTCCTCATTATAATACATCTCCTGTACTGTCTCTCTGTGTAGGTAGAAGGCAGGACAGCAGAGCGATGGTCATGGAATATCTTTAGAAGGGCTGAAGGCCAGATCAGCGTATAAGGAACCAGTCGCCGGCAAGCCATTTTATAAGTGAGGGCTATGGGTCGTTTCACCATTCTCCTTTAGGTGGGATCGCAGTTTCCTCGCCTGGACTGGCGTGGTTCGACAGCCGCTCTCGCATTTCCGAGAGGACGAGATTTTTCCATAGAGCGTCTTCACGCTGCTGTTGACCACCCACCCGGTGGGCGGAGTCGTTCAGTGTGCAGGCAGTAAAAGCGTACGACTCTAATTCTTCGACTTCCTTGGGAAGATAAGATCGCTTAGTAACGTGCGAAGAGCAAAACGCCACCATTAGGGCCGGATCTGTAGTTTGCCGATACCTCTCTGGGGCCGCTACCAAAACACAGCCCACGTGGAGTATAGGTGTGAAAGTAAGGATGAGTTACGATTGGTCGGCGTTCGCAAACTGTGAGAACGCTGGATTACTATTCATTGGCACTGACAACTTCCTGAAAAATATCGAACTATTTTTCTTTATGAGTGCACAAATTTTGTGGTAAAATTGTCCGTTGGAAGACCTTGAGAAGTTCGTTTGGATTTCCTTACAAGTAGTTTTTGGCAGGATCGTGAGATCAGAAGTGAAGAGCGTAAGGGGGGGATTCCATTACTTATTTTTACCCTGTGATAATTTACTTGCGACTAGAGACAACTGGGACAGAGTCTTCTATAGAGAACATTCAGACAGGAGTCTTGTTGAGGAGAAATGTATGTGGTAGCCTTCTTCAGAGACACTTGAGTTGTGGACAGCAGATCGTGGAAGTTGATGCGTCACACACTTGGCGGACCATTACTCGCAGCACTTCTTGTTCACAAAGCATTGTGGCAAGCAAGTAACACTCGCGAGGGAATAGGCATCTTTTGACGCCTTGGTATTAATCTGTCACTCTCTGTGCTAGACCCCTTGGCCATGGCTTTGTTGTAGGAGTTTCTCGCACGTTTATCCAATACACTATCATATTGATGCAATCATCACAATTAATATAATTTCGCTTGTAAATTCTATTAGATTCTGAGTGAAGCTTTGATACCAGAATAATTTCAATTGTTTTATGTGCCATAAGTTAAAGTGATTATTTCATGAACTCATGTTAGGCATACATTTCTTCCCAGAGAGAGAGAGAGGGAGAGAGAGAGAGAGAGAGAGAGATGGAGAGGGAGGGGTGGGAATTTCATTACTTATTTTTGTCCAGTGATATTTTACTTGCCACTAAATTGTCATATGTTTCTGAATTCCAGTCGCTATGTGTCCCCAATGCTTCTCTTACATTTCTTAGTTTCAAACCAGACCCACAGCTACTGTTCATGACAGAGCTATCCTTTCCTTCCATTTCCTTAGGCTTGCATCAGTTCCATTCATTTTGAATCGTAATGGGGTGGCTTGCATATCGAGACTGGATACTCAGTGCATATGAAAGACTCATTTTGTGAAATATAGCATAACCCCAGTGGCATCTTGCAATGTTTCGACCCAAATTCGATCATTCTGACCGTTCTTTTAGTTTGGCCAATCCACATATTCCGTTTATCGTCGATTCTATAGAAAAAACTCTGATTTCTCACCACTCCCCCTGATTTTCCACATACTTCTGTAACATCACATCTGAAACCCGTTGATTTTATTTCTTGCTTTTCTTACAGTCCGCAGTTCACTTCTAAACGAACATCATCAATGATTTCTTTCTTAAATCAAGACCTATGCTCGAAGCTGAATTTAAATCCTAGTTCGCCCTTGCAGACTGTCAAGCTGGGTCATATGAAACATTCTAATGTCATGTTTTCTTACGTGGTTTTATATCCAGGAGTGTACTCTATTGCTTACACACCGTTCATACTCGCTTGGTTTGGCACTAACGGCTATGCTAATACCTGTGCGCATGTTTCCATTTGAGATTTCTGTCTGGAGGTGATAATTCTTGAAATTACAGACGCAATAAAGTATTGTTTGACAGCTGTAGCCGAAAACAACCGTGTTTAATAAATGGAAATGTCAGAAATAAGGTGATGTTGCTCTCATGAAGCCATTCACGGCAGAGAGTGCAGCGGTCTATGGTTTATATCAAATTACTGCTTTAAGCTGTCCTCACCTGGGGCGCGTCTGTCATCGCGAAGCACGCCACACGTGTTGTCGTTCGTGGCTGCTGCTCCTCTTTAAACGACCTGCCACGTCTCTCGGAACACATGCTTCTAGTCTATTTACTTCCACACCGCTCTCCAACGGCTGTTCTTGGTTGCATTTGGCCTCGAAAATCATGAATGCTTGTAAAATAGTTGTGTGAACACTCTTAGAGATTGTAGAGGAAGAGTGGAAAAAATGGCGAAGAATATTCTGAACTCGTCTACGGCTTGAACAGCGATTTGCTGGTAAAGGCGCGCTACGTAATGTTATCCGACGGTGTGAGATGCGTGCTACTATTAGTTACTCGTTAAACCATTCTATTTCCATCTCATTTTCGCTTTTAAATCGAATACAGTGGAAATGTAGGGTCTAATGTCAGTCTGTGCATTCATAATATCCATATATCGATGTTCTACTGACTACCATCGCTCTGTAATAACGTAATTCATATAGGTTTCAAACTCAGGATTCGATTCGTAATTGCTTCGAATGGAAGAGGAGGAATTTTTCGAAGCTGCTCATCACATCTGGAAAAAAATATTTAATGGCAGCATACGAAGGTGAGGCAGACCATACAACCAAGACATATATATTATCTGCAGAAATTTTCATAACAGCAGGAACTTCCAGTGTGTAACTTGTGTTTACGTTTAGACATAGAATGAGAGTCATGTTAAAATTTGTGGCCAAGGGGGAAACATTCCAGACGTTAGCCTATGCAATAATATTTGCAGCATATACATTGTTTGTAATAAATAACATCAAATACTGCAGATAATATTTCTGTTAAAGTAATAAGAAAGATGCAGAAACTTTTAGAAAAGAAAAGATAAAAAAAATTGGAAGTAGCTAAACTCAAATCTGCTACTTCTCTCTCTGTAGTTCACAGCACTATCATCTGCACTTTACGCAGCGCCTCCGTCAGTGAAACGTGGAATTCCACACCATGACGTGACCAGCTCTTCGTCCACGTACGTTTCCACGTCCCGTGAGGATGTGGCTTTTGGGATTATGAGAATAAAACAACTTACTGCAAATCTGGAGGCCCCTTCTTCCGTCGGTCCACAAACAAAAGCAACTGTTTACTGAGTAAGTAACAGTGCTAACATGTGCTCTCTCCTCTGAATATTTAATGCGTTGTAGAACATACATTTAAACATAGATACAAACTGCCAGAGAAATCCAATGGTTAGCTTTGTTGTCGTCTGTGGCTGAGGTTGTTGTTTCATTTGTCATCTGCTTGTCCTTCTCAGATTAAACTTTAGTCTATAAGCAGAGTTCTCGACATACGAGTCGCAGGAGCGTAATAAAATTCAGCCATTCACACGAAATCCAGTTTCATGACGGCAGTTACGGAGAACGGGGTCTAGCGTTCGCAGGAGAGGCAGAAGCGCGCAGCGCAAGAAAGCTGGCCCAGTAATGAGGAAACTGCGACTCAACGCGCTAATAATTACAGCAGATAAAAGAAGACAAAGACCTCTGCCAGAGGACTGCTCAGTACCATGTTAAACCGACCAGCCTCTGCTTGAAATATTGCTGACCGTAGCCCCCACGATAAACTAGGCAAATAAAATTGGGGACTCGTTTTAACTGATTAATACGTTTTTCATCCTAAAACAGGGAATCGACTGTATTCTTCCCTTGTCAGCAATAACGGCCAGCAAAATAGGGTGTGTTCTTTACATAGCTGAACGTGCAGCAACGTATCGACTTATTATTATCAGAGGGTCAACTGACAGCAGGAGCAGACCCAAGCTTGTCACTGCTGAAATTGACTTTAAAACGTACCAGCCGTCTAATAAAGAGTCTCAACACTACAGAGCTTATACTGACGCTGGATGAACTTGTTAATGGCCGAGGCTAAGTTCATAATGTCTCCTGACAAAGCCCATGTGAGAAATTCAACAGGCAGTTACAAACTGAAAGAACGGAAAAAGTGTCGCAAAACGTGTAAATGGATAGAAAGAGGAACGTCTATTTGCCGGAGATGGTATAATCATAAATCGAACAACATCACCTTTAAGGCAGTAAACATTACCCTTTCCACATATTTTTACAAAATTCCGTCAAAAATCTTTACATTGGTTACGGAAAGCGAGTGAGTATTAAAACCTGAACAATTTCCTTACGCGACACTTCCTACAGGATTACAACTAATAATATTAATGATAAGATTCGTTAATGACATAGCTAACCTCTTGAATAATATGAAATGGATTGGAGCTCAGAAAGGAATGTAAGGCGAAAGTATTGAGAAGTAGCAGAAACTAGATTAGGAATAAATGTGTAACATACAATAGATACAGGTAGTTAGTTAGTTACTTGTTGGATCGTTTAAAGCAGTCTTTTGTCGAAATTATATGGAACGAGTCGCTTTACAGGATGCATGTACATGATTAGTGTTAACGTTAATTATGAAATTATTTTTAGGCCTATTGATGCCAGTAAAAACTAGTGCGTACTTTGTTGCATATTTAACGCCTTGTTGAGCCTCTGGCAGCTGTAATAATGGGCAATAAGGGTCATTTTTCCCATGTTGCTGTTAAGCATTCTTCTCATATAGTAATGGGTTATTTGTGACGAAATTCATTAGCGTTTATAAGCAATGTGATGGTGCAGTTGAAATGCCAAACTCCTTGAAGAAGTGCATGATAGAGGGTACTTCAGCTTTTATACGTTAATTATTGGGGCTTCTTCTAATTCCATTGGCATTTGAGAAGCGGGAAGAATGATTGCTTAAACGCCTCTGTGCGTTCTGTAACTAGTTTTGTATGTGGGCTGCTTCCGTGTTGGCAGCGCTTTGTAGCGCTTTGCATTGGATCTCTGACTGCGCTTTCTTTGTAAGAGACACGTTGTTGAAAGGTAATCGCCAGTACTGTTGCGCAGTTGGAAGTTAGTCGCCAGCAGTGATGGAAATACTACTGGGCAGTTCGAGGTGAACAGCCAGCAGTGATGGATGTTAGATGTGAGACGTTAGCGTTGATGGAAGGTAGAGGTCTGAAGTGTTAGCATAGGCTAACGATCTGGAAGTTCCGACTTGGAGATTGAAAATTATTCATGATTATACATCTTTGTACTGGATGCCAATGACGATTTATATTCGTGTCTGAACTGGATGTCACATTATTAAGGTAGAAAAATACACTATTTAGTTTGCAACAAAATCTTTCCTTTGCTAACCACATGCCTATGTGGCTTTAGTAGTTAGAATCTTTTATTTAGCTGGCAGTATTGACGCTCGCTGTATTGTAGAAGTTCGCGTAATGAAGATTTTTGTGAGCTAAGTGCGTAATGAAATGTATAAGTTATTGCTAAGATTTCTTTTTAGTCAGGGCCATTCTTTTGAATTAATTATTTGAACTCAGGTTGTAATTTTTTGAGCACCCAGACTGCGTTGCGCTAGATATTGTGGGTCAGTGTTGACATGATAAGAAAAAGTAAAGAGAAAGTAGGATCAGTACGTTCAGTTTTACTCAGCTGTTTCAGAATCAAATAACGTAGAAGTTTCATCTTCTCAGTCATTCAGCCATTTAAGTACAGACTCACACATTTAAATAAAGAAGCTTCAGTTTAATGTGCTTTTGTAACTAGATTAATCTTGGTTCTTGAAATTCTCTAAGAAAACTTACCGTGATAGTTCGCAACTATGCTCAAACGTCTGGCAGTTAACAACAAACCTGTAGAAGTTCGTGTTGCTCCTCTATGTATGTATTTAGTATCCACTCTTTATTTCGTATGGGTGCCACAGACATCAGCAATATTCTAGGATGGGCGGCACGAGTGTTCTGTAAGCAATCTCTTTTGTAGACTGATTGCATTTTCCAAGGATCTTACCAATGAACCGCAGCGCGGAGTGGCCGCGCAGTTAGAGGCGACATGTCACGATCGCGCTGCCGCTCCCGCCCGGAGTTCGAGTCCTCCCTCGGCACGGGTGTCTGTGTGTGTTGTTCTTAACATAAGTTAGTTTAAGTAGTGTGTAAGTCTAGGGACCGATGACCTCAGGAGTTTGGTCCTTTAGGAATTTACGCACTTCTGAAGATTTTTACCAATGAACCGACATCTGATCTACAGTATGCAGGGTGTCCCAGTAGGAATGGGCAGTATTCAGTGATTTGACAAGAACGATCATTCGAAGCAAAAAGTCCAGTAAACATGGGCTGTAAATCGCATAACTTAAGAGCTACGAGCATTACTTCATTTTCATAACTGTGAAGCAAATGTCTTCTGCTGCAAACTTTCCATATCTCTAATGAACATGGGCTCTAAAATGCTTGCCTTGAAGCTATGGGCACTTGTTGAGTAGAAGAGAGGTGTTTGACAGTGGCAAACATGAACAAGTGCTCATAGTTCTTAACTTAAGGTATGCATTTTAGAGCTCATGTTTCTTAGACATTTTTACTTCGAATGATCGTTCCTGTCACATCCCTGAATACTGAACATTCCTCTTGGGACACTCTCTATCATGATTAAAATGAGGGCTAACTCAACTGAAAATTCTATACAGAATCTGATCACGGTCCTATTGAGCTCTGGAGATTTGCTAAATTCTACGAGTAGTATTCAATTAGTAATCCAACACATATTTCTGAAAATAGATTGGTTTCATTCAGGATTCCAATACACTATAATTTTCGCCACTCTTTTGGCCACAAAACGCTGCCTCCGATGAATGCGACGGCCTTACACCATGTTACCGAGAGCGCCTGTATGCCCGCTTGGTACCACTCCACTGGTCGACGTCAGAGACGATGTCTCGCTGCATCAATAACCTGTCCATCATACATGTACTGCTTCGGGTGCAGCGCAATCTTCACTGGGCCAAACAGATGGAAGTCGGAAACGTGCGACATCCGGGCTGTATACTGGGTGAGGAAGAACAATCAAGAACAACTGCCAAGATGAGAAACATAGTAGATATCCTCGGAATAACGAAGCAGCTTAAATCACTTAATAAAGGCAGGGCATCCAGTCCAGATTGTACACTAGTCACGTTCCTCTCAGAGTATGCCGATAAAATAGCTCCATATTTAGCAATTATATACAACCACTCGCTCACAGAATAATTCGTACCGTCTGGAAAATTGTCACATCAATACCCAACAAGGGAAGTAGGAGTAATCCGCTGAATTACAGGCCTATATCACTAACGTCGATTTGCAGTAGGGTTTTGGAACATATGCTGTTTTCGAACATAATGAAGTACCTCGAAGAAAACGATTTATTGACACATAGTCATCAAGGTTTCAGAAAATATCGTTCTTGTGAAACACAACTAGCTCTTTACACTCATAAAGTAATAAGTGCTATCGACAGGGGATGTCAAATTGATTCCATATTTTTAGATTTCCAGAAGGCTTTCGACACCGCTCCTGACAGGCGGAATATCGACTCAGTTGTACGACTGGATTCGTGATTTCCTGTCAGAAAGGTCACAGTTCGTAGTAATAGACGGAAAGTCATCGAGTAAAACAGAAGTAATACCGGCGTTTCCCAAGGAAATGTTATAGCTCCTCTATTGTTCCTGATCTATATTAACGACATAGGAGACAATCTGGGTAGCCGTCTTAAATTGTTTGCAGATGATTTACCGTCTTGTAAAGTCATCAGATGATCAAAATGACTTGCAAAATAATTTAAATAACAAATCTGTATGGTGCGAAAGGTGATAGTTGACCCTGAATAAGGAAAAGTGTGAAGTTATTCACATGAGTACTAAAAGAAATCAGCTAAATTTCGATTACGCGATAAGTCACACAAATCCAAAGTCTGTAAATTCAACTAAATACTTAGGGATTACAATTACAAATAACCTAAATTGGAAGGATCACATAGATAATATTGTGAGAAGAGCAAACCAAAGACTGCGATTCATTGGCAGAACGCTTGGAAGGTGCAACAGGTCTACTAAAGAGACTGCTTACACCACGCTAGTCTGCCATATTCTGGAGTACTGCTGTGCGGTGTGGGATCCGCATCAGGTGGGACTGACGGATGACATCGAAAAAGTACAAAGAGGGGCAGCTCCTTTTGTATTATCGCGAAATAGGGGAGATAATGTCACAGGCATGATACGTGGAACGGAGTGGCATTCATTAAAACAAAGGCGTTTTTCGTTGCGATGGGATCTTCTCATGAAATTTCAATCACCAGTTTTCTCCTTCGATTGCGAAAACATTCTGTTGGCACCCACCTACATAAGGAGAAATAATCATCTCGATAAAATAAGAGAAATCAGAGCTCGCAAAGAAAAATTTAAGTGCTCGTTTTTCCCGCGTGCCGTTCGAGAGTGGAACGGTAGAGAGACAGCTTGAAGGTGGTACATTGAACCCTCTGCCAGGCACTTAATTGTGAATAGCGGAGTAATCACGTAGATGTAGATGCAGAACATTCTAATGAAGTTTTGCGAACTCCTCTTGGGTGCGCAGACTTGAGTGAGGCCTTGCGTTGTCATGGAGGAGAAGAAGTTCGTTTGCATTTTCGTGGACACAAACAAGCTGCCGTCACTTCTTCAGTTTACACTTCAAAGTTGATCGTTGCACCATGAGGAAGCACATCAAACAGAATAATCCGTTCAGAGTTCCAGAAAACCGTCGCCATGATTTTACTGGCTGAGGGTGCGGATGTGACCTTTTTTCGTAGGAGAGGTGGTTTGAACCCATGTTTCATCACATGTAACGATGTTCGACAAAAGATTTTCACAATCAGCCTGGCAATACGCTAGCAATTCCGCGAAGATGGTCCCTCGTTGCTCTCTAACGTCTTGTGTTAGGCGGCGAGGAACCCACCGGGTACCCCAACTGTTGGACGAGTGTGTCAGCACTGCCACCAGAGACGACGAGTTGTGCAGAGAGGTGTTTTATTGTAATCCGTAGTTCAACTGCCGGTACGTTCCAACGTTGAAGGAACCACAGTTGGATGCGGCAGGCCGGCATGTGGGAGATCGGGTAGATTTCCGCGACTTTGTAGCCATGATGACAGATCCCTCATCCAACGACTCACCGTGCTTTTGTTCACTGTCATGTCTCCGTAGACATTCTGCAGGCACCTGTCAATGTCTGCGCAGCCTTGATTTTCCACCAGAAGAAATTCTGTTCTCTGCCTACAACGCACGTACGCTACACACGTCATTTTGGAAGCTACATATAGCATCATCTATCGGAACTTCATGAAACTAATGGGGCTGAAGCGAGAATATTCCACGATGTCCCAAAAGAAATTCCACATTTTTCTAATAGAAATTTACCGAGAAAAAATGCATTGCACTACTAACAGAACCCCCCTCGTAGCCATTTCAGGTTACGCAGTGCCACTAGCACTAACAATCTGTTTGACTCATCACTGCGATTGTGCAAGCAGTGGGACACTACTTCTGGACTATTATTTGTAAAGAAATATTTCGGAACGAGGTTCATCATTTCTCTTTTTGTTTTTCTGCCGTCAATTTCACATCTTGTATCTTCATTTAATTGCCATAATCACAAAAATGACTCCGAGCACTATGGTACTTAACTTCTGAGAACATCAGTCCCCTAGAACTTACAACTACTTAAACCTAACTAACCTAAGGACATCACAAACATCCATGCCCGAGGTTGGATTCGAACCTGCGACCGTAGCGGTCGCGCGGTTCCAGAGTGTAGCGCCTAGAACCGCTCGGCCACTCCGGCCGGTCCATAAACACAACAAATAGTTAAGGACGTAATTGAAGAAGAGACAGAAGCAGAAGAGCAAACGGTGGCGAGTCGCACCAAAGCAGCCAGAAGAGTAATGAGCCAAAACTGAAACAAACACTCTGAGATTCTTTGGCGCAATCTTCCGGGAGAAAACCGGCGGACGTCATCGGGCTGCGTGGCAGGATGTGTGCAGGAAACGTCGGTCTCACTGACGCAGACTGCGGCCGCCGCCGGAAGAGGAGCAGCGAGTGTCCCAGGCAGCGCACAGTAGTAGCGGCAACGCTAACGTTCGCCCCTCGCGCTGTAACACGCTCGTAAACAGGTAAGCACAGCAACCATGCGCCTCTAGCCGCCTCGCTGCACCGCCTCTGACATTTGTGATAACACATCACGAATCCAATCACACACAATCCGGGTAGAAGCTGTTTGTCAGGAAAGGCGACAGAAGCCATCCATAAATAAGGACTCGAGATCCCTTGTCGACAGCATCAGTCATATCGTGTGTATGAAGTGCAGGCCGCCCCCGGTAGCTGAGTGGTCAGCGCGACAGAATGTCAATCCTAAGGGCCCGGGTTCGATTCCCAGTTGGGTCGGAGATTTTCTCCGCTCAGGTACTGGATGTTGTGTTGTCCTAATCATTCATCATTTCATACCCATCGACAGGCAATTCGCCGAAGTGGCGTCAAATCGATAGGCTTATACGCGGCGAACGGTCTACCCGACGGGAGGCCCTAGGCACACGACATTTATGAAGTGCCAGTCGTGTTTCATGAGAACTGTATGTGTTAAGATATAATGTTTTCTCCGAGGTATTTCTAATATGTTCCTAAATTCTGCTACACGGCAACGTCAGTGACATTGCTCCATAATTCAGCGCATTACTTCTATTTCCTTTCTCGTGTGTTAATCTGACCTGTGCACTTTCCAGTCTTTAGATACGGACCTCTGTATAGCGAGCGTTTGTTTATGATTGCTAAAAACGGCGTTATTTCACCATGAGGCTTCCTAAGGCAACTTTCCTTTATTAAGCGATTTAAATTGATTCACTACACCGAAGAAATGTACTTAGAAATTACTCATGTAGGCAACAGTTCCAGATTAGAATTCCAGTATATTTGCTCTACTTTCTTTAACGCAATAATTCCGTAAAACCGTTGTTACTAACTCCACTTTCGACACCATGTCGGCGGTAACATTACCATCGTTATCACGTAGTGAAGATATGAACAGTGATTTGTCGATAATATGTTTCTGAACAGGCACCGCAATATTGTTGCCTTAAGTTCACGGAACACGTAATTATGGATAGGCAGAAAGGGACATATATTTTTATGCCGTCTCTCATTCAACACCTGCTCCAGCACTGGTACATTAGAAACTCGGTGCCTGTATCTGAACGGCAGAAGTCGTGATGAAGATGTATATATTACTGAGTAAATTTAGGCTCGCTGTATGCAATATGAGCTTTATACTGCTTATACTGCGAGATATAGCGTAGTCCGTATCTGAAAGGGAAACGGTACCGTCTGGAACTAATGGAGGTGTTGTTTGTTCAGGACATCCGTGTTCCTTTTTGTTATATATTACTTCTATAAACATATTAATAGCACATACTGTGTCACATTCCATCACGAGGGCCCGAAAGTTTTTCCATACGAAGCAAGACGTGGCACAATCCTACTCTCTATCCATCTGGTCCAGCTTTTTGCGTCATTCAGTCCATGAACACGTCCCGTCCTAGATGAAAAATTCACAGTGCCACATAAACTCACTCCAAAAGACACTGAGGAAAGATTTAAGTTATAAGCCACAATGTTGTCTAAAAACACGGTTTTCAGAAACTTTGAATCACATCTCTAATTACGCTTTACTGCCATGGGTCTAACAAGAAAGAGGTTTAATGTTGCACCATCCTATTCATATAGTTCTGTTTCTTCTCATGTATTATTAACATGTTTGTTGTGCGATATATAGAGAGAGGGAGAGAGAGAGAGCGTTACTAACTAAACCAGAAAACACTTTGAGGTATTGTGAAAAGAGCATGGAGCAAGAAACGGAGGATAGAATAAACCTTTTGCACTTATACTGCTGCGAACGCTTGCACTGTGATGATATGAAACCCTCATCGTCGTTCTCCCCGCACTCTGGTGGGCACCTACATGAGAATATACGACTACAGGCAGCGAAGGAGGATCATATGTCTAGGAGAGTGTGTGTGTCAGTAGTACACACATGTCAATCGGGCTAAGCCGATGTACAGCACGTCAAATATTTTCTTTAATTATATTTATTTTGTCTGAAAATGACATAAAATCATTGTACGAGCCTGCTGTCATTACCACTAGTCACTGTAATAGACGGTCTTGGTGGCTATTAAATGTTTATATTTTTAAAAAACACACCTTAACGCGATTGTACCACAGCCATAATCAAATCATGTTACAACTCTACACGTGAACTAACGAGACCTCGTGTATCGAGTTTTTTAAATGTGATTCAGATGATGACGGTGGCCGAAATATATATTTAGTTAGCATTTGCTTGCATAATTAATGTCCATCTGTATTTTAACAAATGCTTTTCGTGTACGGAACAAACTGCAACGTGTGCTTTATGTTTCCTCTTGTCTTGAATTTGGATGTCTCTTTTTTTTCTGTAAAGAAAAAAAATACAGCTCTTGTTTTGTTTTATTACTTACCGATCTTTACTATGGCCTCAATTCCCAATAGAAGATATAAATAACTGTTCTTTGGATGAAGTTCCGTTATGCACTGTTTCTCGAAGCTGTGATGTCGGATGCCATTTACGGGTATCAGTTCTCATTCCCAGTCTGTTCCTGCAGACAACCTGTGTCATCATTGAAACATTTCGCTATACAGTAGAACATTGTTTCGTTTGTGACGGCGCGTCATCGTACCCGTAATTCTACCCTTTCTTCTTACGCATGACAAAGTGTGCTGTTTCTCCGTAGACTGTGTTGAGTATTCCTGTAGGTCTTGACTATCGAATGGTTAAAGTCTGTCCAGTCCCGCTATTTTGACTCATTCGTAGTTCGGAAGGTCCCAGAAGAATGAATAATACTGCACAACTGTCCAAATGTTACTGCAGGTCGACTATGTGTCGCCGTCGAGTTCAGAAAGTAAGGAAGTACAAGCGATCACTAACAGTGTTTGTTTAGTGTTTATTAATGTGATTTTATCAACAGAATAGTCAATTATATTGTATAAACATAGCTACAAAAATAGTGCTCAGGACAACGATGTACAATTTCTCTCATCTTCCATAACGTATTGTCCATAACGTATTGTCCATAACGTATTGTCGACTTCCAGAGGGATGACCAGCCTGGTAACATCCAGGTTAACGAGGATGACAGTACGTGGTAGTGCGTCTCGACATTTTCGTAGATCTTTAATTCTGGTCTTCCACAAGCGGCAGTGAAGTACATCCCCTTGAAGAAGTATAATATATCCAATCCAGACCTTCAGAGGTTTGAATTGTTATTAATTTGGTGAAAGGTCCGAAGGAGTAATAAATACTCCAACGTTTCCAGAAGTCAGCAGCACAAATTGTCATAACAGATATGCTTAACACATCTGTTGCTTTTGTTGTTAGCTCAGGGCCTGTGGGTAAGGTTGTAAGTCCTCCTCCCACAGGAAAACGAGCAGGACAAGCACTTGGTCCTCAGACGCTGTGATGGGTCCCGAATTGAGGGCAGCTTTTTTGTCCACAAGTGTAGTTTGTAGGACTTACTCGTCAGTGTTGCAGCGGTTCAGTTTCTTGCAGAGGCATCGTTTAACTGAGGCGACCAACCGCTACCACCATCCTCCCCACCGCTGTTCGTGGCGTTATGAACTTCCATGAGGTACCGTTTTGTGCGACGAATTGGTGTCTCTTGTCAGCAGAGACAGCGATCTATATTTCTGTTAACTCTCGGTTAGCTGGACGGGGAGTTTGGGTTGGGGGTTGGGTTGTTTGGAGGAAGAGACCAAACAGCAGGTCATCGGTCTCATCGGATTAGGGAAGGGCGGGGAAGGAAGTCGGCCATGCCATTTCAAAGGAACCATCGCGGCATTTGCCTGGAGCAAAATTAGGGACATGATGGAAAACCTAAATCAGGATGGTCGAA
Source organism: Schistocerca piceifrons (assembly GCF_021461385.2). NCBI lineage: Eukaryota > Metazoa > Arthropoda > Insecta > Orthoptera > Acrididae > Schistocerca > Schistocerca piceifrons. Next base: position 291,777,686 of record NC_060138.1, on the reverse strand, counting down.
CGAGGGATTGAACCGTCCTCCTTCCGAATGCGAGACCAGTGTGCTAACCACTGCGCCAACTCGGTGGGGAGTTTGGGTGTTATCACTATGCATAGTATGTGGAATATGAAGTGTTGGCAGAAGAGCCAACACCGTGTTGCTAGAGGAGGCCGAAATGCACGCTTTTAAGCTCACGTAGATTGGCGTGAGGTCTGGAACAAGGTAAAGTAATTATCCTATAAAGAAAAGAACGTAGTTCTTGGAATACTTAACTTTAATCGACAATTGGAGAACATCTCTCTTGACTGTACATGCTTCACAATATAAATATCAAATGCTATGGCGCCTTGCTAGGTCGTAGCAAATGACGTAGCTGAAGGCTATGCTAACTATCGTCTCGGCAAATGAGAGCGTATTTGTCAGTGTAGCTTCGCTAGCAAAGTCGGCTGTACAACTGGGGCGAGTCCTAGGAAGTCTCTCTAGACCTGCCGTGTGGTGGCGCCCGGTCTGCAATCACTGACAGTGGCGACACGCGGGTCCGACGTATACTAAAGGAACGCGGCCGATTTAAAGGCTACCACCTAGCAAGTGTGGTGTCTGGCGGTGGCACCACATTCCTCCTCCGCAAATCGGCGTACGGTTGTGTTATAAGGCTTCCGCCCGCCGTGGGGAGGACCCCATGTTGACGTATGCGACGAGGTGGGGAGCCTAACAACAGGCGAGGCTGTGCCACCCGTACCCTGCCATTCGGTCCGAGGGGAGCTAGGAAACGCCTGAAAACCTAGTCCAGGGTGCACGCCAACATGCGGTGAATGTGCCCGTAAAGAGACAGGAGGGGCCGTAGGGTCGACCTCCATCGCGTCGGGGCACCCGACGGGCGAAGACGCCATCTGGTCCGGAGCGGGCAAGAGTTCCATGTCGGAGGACAGCTGGTCACGGGAAGCGATCGGCGGCAAGTGACCCAGGGAGGCGCTTGGCGGCTGCAGCGAAGCGTCCACCGCGGGCGTCGCCGACGGGAGAACAGGCGGCGGCGGCGGCGGCGGCGCGTCGTCATGGGACAAAATGGAAGGCAGCGTCGGTAACACCTGGGGATGAGGCGAGCCAGTAGATGGGTCCCCAGGGCGCTGACCGGACGGCACCGTCGCTGAAAGCAGACGGGAGCGGCAGAACCCGTGCGACGACAGAGGCGCAGCTGAATGAGATGCCGACGCACCTCACCAGAGGCCCCCAAAACCAAATACATAGCGCGGCCGAGGCAGCGAAGAATGCGCCCTGCGAGCCAACGCTGTGAACCTCGATAGTTGCGATAGTATACAACGTCACCTGGAGCAAAAGCAGGTGGCTGCCGCTGCACAGGAACCTGATGCGGGGGATGCAGCAAAGACATCAAGGTTCGATGAGGACGACCGTGGAACAACGCAGCCGGCGAGCGACCATCTCGGGGCTGAGAGCGATACGAAGACAAGAAGAGCAATAACGCGTACTCCCGAGAATGCGACTCTTTCAACTTCAACATCTGTGACTTGAAAGTCCGGACCAATCGTACAGCGGCACCGTTCGACTGAGGCGAAAACGGCGCGGATGTCAGATGTTGAATACCATTGGCCTTGCTGAATGACTGAAATTCTGCGGACATGAATTGTTGGCCATTGTCGGAAACAATAGTCTGTGGAAGACCTTCAATACAGAAGATAGCAGATAACGCTTGGATGGTGGCAGACGATGTCGTGGAAGACATCCGGACAACAAAAGGAAAATTACTGAATGAATCTACCACAACCAACCATCGAGCATTCCAGAATGGACCAGCGAAATCGATGTGTAAGCGTTGCCAAGGGGAAGTGGCTTTCGGCCATGCAAAAAATTTACGCGGTGGTGCGGATTGTTGTTCGGCACACGCCATGCAAGAAGAGCACATATTCGTAATCGCAGCATCGATTCAGAACTAAGTACAGTGCTGACGAGCAAGTTGTTTCGTTCGCACTATACCCCAATGTCCTTGGTGGAGAAACCGTAAGACAGAGGACTGTAACGAGCGTGGGACCACGACCCTGGACTGATCATTATCAGAACGCAACAGCAAAACACCACGTCGAACAAAAAGTCTCTCCTTGTGAGCAAAAAATCGGCGAACCAACGGATCCTCGATCCGCGACTTTGACAAGGGCCATTGCGTAGCAACAAAACGCAAAACTGTAGCAAGGACAGGGTCAGCAGCAGTGGCTGTAGCTACACGACGAAAATCAATCGGAAACGATTCGACCACTTCATTGGGTTCCGCATCAATGAACATGCAAGCAAGTTCGGAAGAATCGAATGCTCTATCCTCAGCAACAGGCAAACGGGACAACGCATCGGCGTTTCCGTGCTTAGCAGTGAACCGATACAAGATATCGTAGCGGTAGTGCGAGAGGAAAATAGACCAGAGAATGAATTTCTGCGCTGTACGTGGAGGTACAGGCTTGTTTGGATGAAAAAGTGACGTCAAAGGTTTGTGGTCCCTGATGATGGTAAAGTGACGACCATACAAGAAATCATGAAACTTAGTAACATCAAATACGAGAGCCAAAGTTTCTTTCTCTATCTGTGAATAATTTCTTTGCGCAGACGAGAGCAATTTGGACGCAAAGGCAATAGGGCGATCATGCGATCCATCTTTGTGCGCAAGCACAGCACCGATCCCGAAATCCGATGCATCTACCATCAACAAAAGGGGTTTCTGGGGATCGAATGGCGTAAGGCAAGTATTGGAAAGCAACGCCGATTTCAACTGGCGAAAGGCGCGTTCGCATTCCGTCGTCCAGATAGTTTGCTGCAGTAGGGACCGACGCACAAACAGTTTGCAGATATTGCTGAAACAATGCAGGGGCGGATGCACACCCGAATGGCAGTCTTTTGAATCGATACAAACCAAGATGCGTGTTAACCACCAAGACGCGCTGGGATTCGTCGTCCACTGGTATGTGCAAGTACGCATCTGCGAGGTCCAACGTCGAAAAATATTTACCTTGGCACAGTTTGTCAAAAAGATCTTCCGGGCGGGGTAAAGGATAAGTTGCAAGCACTAGTTGTGGATTCACTGTAGCTTTGAAGTCCACACAAAGTCTCAATTTTCCGGAAGGTTTGGGCAATGTTACCAAGGGTGATGCCCAGAGAGAAGCCTGCACACGTTCAATCACACCTTGTGATTCCAAATGGTGTAAGGTTCTTGTGACCTCATCACGCAATGCGTGGGGAACATTGCGCGCTCTGAAAAATTTCGGTTGCGCGTTGACTTTCAGTTCCAAATGGGCTTTATAGTTCTGAGCGCAACCAAGGCCCGGTGCGAAAATGTCTGCAAACTCTTCACATAGACGAGAAACACTGTCGGAAGGCACAGATTGGTACACTGATAGGACCTGATTTACTATAGACAAGTTAAGCAACTGAAATAAATCTAAACGAAACAAGTTCACTGCAGCAGAAGAACGAAGGACGTACAATGACACAAATTTTGTTTGTCCCTTGTATGTCGCAAGAAGGCTGCACTGTCCTAACACAGGGATATTCTGACCGGAATAACTATTTAACTTAACATGTGCGGCACGCAACGGAGGTGTGCCCAGTTGTTGGTACGTGTCTTTATTGATCAATGAAACAGCAGCTCCGGTATCAAGCTGGAATGGTATCACGTGGCCATGAATGTCCAAATCTACAAAAAGTTTATTGTCCTGCTGACGACAAGAGCGACTGTCTCGTGCAACGTGAACCAACACTGGTACAGAATCACTTGCGACTTGACGTGATTTCCGTCGATGTCGACGCACACTATTTGTGGGACGAACACAGTCACCGTTAGAGAGAGTGGCACTGAGCGGAGTGGAATTAACTACATGAATGTCCATGGGCGAAGGTTCACGAGCCGGAGTATTCTTGGTTCGATTCCGATTCCGTCGCGAAGCAAAGGGCCTGGAATGGTTGTAGTGTCCGTTCTGAGCTTTTTCTGGCAAACACTTTGAACATGTCCTTTTTTATTACAGAAAAAGCAAATAGCTTGGCGTGACGGGCAATTCTCACGCGAATGTCTAGTAGCACACCGCGGGCATGACTTGAGCACTGCATTTGCTTGCTTGCGCGGCACACGCGGCTGAGCGGACGGGCGCGAGTGCTGTGTACTGTTCCGAGCAACTCGCCCGGCGGGCCGGTTAATGTAACACACGGTTGGCGAAGTTTCAAATGATTCCTGAGCAAGGTCAAGTGTGTCTTGCCTATCCAATATGTCCAGCAGTTGTTGAAGGGAGGGATTGACTAGTTTCAAAATCTGTTCCCTTATACGAACATCAGAAACGTTCTGTGCAATTGCATCACGTACCATAGTATCTGAATAAGGGAGTCCACATTCACACTCAAAAGCACAATCCCTAGTAAGGCCTTGCAAAGTTGCAACCCACTCCCTATTAGTCTGACCGGCCGTACGTTTTGTACGAAAGAAAGTATACCTTTTTGCAACTACATTGACTGAGTCTTTGAAATATGCATCTAATGCAGACAAAATTTCTTCGTAGGACAGAGTTGCTACGTCGCGTCGGGGAAACAATTTCACTATCACACGGTAGGTGGACACTCCTACGCATGCCAACAAAACAGGCTGCCGCTCGTTACCTTGAATTCTGTAGGCGACGAGATGGAATCCAAATTGGCGTGACCACTCAGTCCAGCGTTCCAGTGCCACATCAAAAGGACGAAAAGGTGGTGCAACTGCGTGTTGTGGCTGCGGTAGCGGTGGAGCGGCGGCGGCCGCATCGTTTTGCATGGCACGTTGACCCTGGACGAGCTGTCCAAGGGCATCCAATAAGGCCTGCGTCTGCTGATTCTGCAAGCAATAAAATTCGGAAAGTACATCTGGCGAAGCCATGACACAAGTAATGCAGTCTATCAATACGAACACAAAATCCTCAGCGCCATATGAAGTGTTGGCAGAAGAGCCAACACCGTGTTGCTAGAGGAGGCCGAAATGCACGCTTTTAAGCTCACGTAGATTGGCGTGAGGTCTGGAACAAGGTAAAGTAATTATCCTATAAAGAAAAGAACGTAGTTCTTGGAATAATTAACTTTAATCCACAATTGGAGAACATCTCTCTTGACTGTACGTGCTTCACAATATAAATATCAAATGCTATGGCGCCTTGCTAGGTCGTAGCAAATGACGTAGCTGAAGACTATGCTAACTATCGTCTCGGCAAATGAGAGCGTATTTGTCAGTGTAGCTTCGCTAGCAAAGTCGGCTGTACAACTGGGGCGAGTCCTAGGAAGTCTCTCTAGACCTGCCGTGTGGTGGCGCCCGGTCTGCAATCACTGACAGTGGCGACACGCGGGTCCGACGTATACTAACGGACCGCGGCCGATTTAAAGGCTACCACCTAGCAAGTGTGGTGTCTAGCGGTGACACCACAGAATACACGCCAATCTATAAACCTTTGGAACGAGGGATCCGATGTCCAGTCGGTCGTTAGTCCCAAATGTGCCGGTATGGTTACAGCATAGATGATTAATGAGATACAACATTTATTTATAGTAATGCTCGATTTTGAGTGTAGGGGCCTAGCGAAATCAGTTCCAGAAACCTCAAACGGCTTGTGAGGTTTCATTCTATCAGCTAGTAGTGGCGCTTCTGTTTGTTGGCCAGCGATGTTATGTGCAATTTTGCATGGAGACAACTACGGGGGCCGTTTTGATAGCACGACGGGCTAGTAGTTCTGTCAGGCGCAAAAGAACCACTGGTACTTCATGATGGTGTAGACTGATATAATATCAGAAGTTTAGTGAAGTGATGGTGTCCTAAAATATTGGGATGACGTCTTTCAATAGACACCTTAGCGTTTTGCCGGTGACCTCCTAAACGTACTAAATCGTCATCTAAATATGGGTTGAAGCATTTTATCTTGCATGTGCGAGGATGTAGAAGACCTTTGCTTAGTGTGATGATTTCCGAAGATAGTTTTAATCCAATAAAGATGGTCTTCTGCTACCTCTTTTGTAGTTTATTCTTCGCATGTGTCTGTTTTCTGAAGAAGTTTACTTCTGAAGAGGAAGATGTAAGCAGTGGTGTGTAACAGTTTTGACAAGGAGCTGAATGTGGTAACTGTATTGGCGTGGCAAGACAGTCAAGCCACTCGGAGGTAGCCGAAAGGCACGCGTTAAGCTCACGTAGATTGGCGTGAGGTCTGAAACAAGGTAAAGTAATTATCCTATAAAGAAAAGAACGTAGTTCTTGGAATACTTAACTTTAATCCACAATTGGAGAACATTGCTCTTGTTTAGACATTATTACACTGAATATAAACTGGTAATGGCACCTTGCTAGGTCGTAGCAAATGACGTAGCTGAAGGCTATGCTAACTATCGTCTCGGCAAATGAGAGCGTATTTGTCAGTGAACCATTGCTATTAACGTCAGCTGTACAACTGGGGCGAGTGCTAGTAAGTCTCGCTAGACCTGCCGTGTGGCGGCGCTCGGTCTGCAATCACTGACAGTGGCGACACGCGGGTCCGACGTATACTAACGAACCGCGGCCGATTTAAAGGCTACCGCCTAGCAAGTGTGGTGTCTGGCGGTGACACCACAGTAACATTTATAGATGAGTGTGGTGCCTGAAGAGATTTATCTAACTTCCCTACTTCCAATAAAATTTTAGTTGCAATATTATGTGTCGGCAGCTCGGCCAACATCTTGTAGATCGAGATGGCTGAAAATGCACGCTAGACTAACGCAGACGGGCGTGAAGTACTGGAACAGGCTACGTAATTAATGCTATGAAGAAAAGTACGTAGCTGGATTAATACTTATCTTTAATCAATCATTGTGGTACATCACTCTTGACTATACACAGGAGACTTTAATTACAATCACTGTAAGGCTAATGGCGCCTTGCTAGTTCGTAGCCATTAACTTAGCTGAAGGCTATTCTGTCTCTCGGCTAATGAGAGAGAAAGGCTCCGTACATCTAGTCGCTAGCTAGGTCGTCCGTACAACTGGAGCGAGTCCTTGTTCGTATCACGAGACCTGCCTTGTGGTGGCGCTAGGTCTGCGATTACACAGTGGCGACACGCGGGTCCGACATGTACTAAATGGACCGCGGCCGATTTAAACTACCACCTAGCAAGTGTGGTGTCTGGCGGTGACACCACATTCCTCCCCCGCAAATCGGCGAACGGTCGTGAGATAAGGCTTCCGCCCGCCGTGGGGAGGATCCCATGTTGACGTATGCAATGAGGTGGGGAGCCTAACAACAGGCGAGGCTGTGCCACCCGCACCCGGCCATTCGGTCCGAGGGGAGCTAGGAAACGCCTGAAAACCTAGTCCAGAGTGCACGTCAACATGCGCAATCCGAGACTTTGACAAAGGCCATTGCGTCGGGGTAGCCGACGCGCGATGACGTCATGTGGCCCGGAGCGGGCGGGAGTTCCATGGCGGAGGACAGCTGGTCACGGGACGCGACCGGCGGCGCGTGACCCTGGGAGGCGCTTGGCGGCTGCAGCGAAGCGTCGAATACGGGCGGCGCCGGCCGGAGTACCGGCGGCTGCGACGGCGGCGGCGGCGGCGGCGGCGGCGGCTGCGGCGGCGCGTCGCCATGGGGCAAAATGGAAGGCATCGTCGGTAACACCTGGGGATGAGGCGAGCCAGTAGATGGGTCCCCAGGGCGCTGACCGGACGGCACCTTCGCTGAAAGCAGACGGGGAGCGGCAGAACCCGTGCGACGACAGAGGCGCAGCTGATTGAGATGCCGACGCACCTCACCAGAGGCCCCCAAAACCAAATACATCGCGCGGCCGAGGCAGCGAAGAATGCGCCCTGCGAGCCAACGCCGTGAACCTCGATAGTTGCGATAAAATACAACGTCGCCAGGAGCAAAAGCAGGAGTCTGCCGCTGCACAGGAACCCGATGCGGCGGATGCAGCAAAGACATCAAGGAGCGATAAGGATGACCATGGAGCAACTCAGCCGGCGAGCGACCATCTCGGGGCTGAGAGCGATACGAAGACAAAAAGAGCAACAACGCGTCCTCCCGAGAATGCGACTCTTTCAATTTCAACATCTGTGACTTGAAAGTCCGGACCAATCGTTCAGCGGCACCGTTTGACTGAGGCGAAAACGGCGCGGATGTCAGATGTTGAATACCATTGGCCTGGCAGAATGACTGAAATTCTGCGGACATGGATTGTGGGCCATTGTCGGAAACAATAGTCTGCAGAAGACCTTCAATGCAAAAGATAGCAGACAACGCTTGGATGGTGGCGGAGGACATAGTGGAAGACATCCGGACAACAAAAGGAAAATTACTGAAGGCGTCGACCAGAACCAACCATCGAGCATTCCAGAATGGACCAGCAAAATCAATGTGCAAGCGTTGCCAAGGGGAAGTGGCTTTTGGCCATGCAAAGACTTTCCGCGGCGGTGTGGATTGTTGTTCGGCACACGCCATGCAAGAAGAACACATATTCGTAATCGCAGCATCGATTCCGAACCAAGTACAGTGCTGACGAGCAAGTTGTTTCGTTCGCACTATACCCCAATGTCCTTGGTGAAGAAGCCGTAAGACAGAGGACTGTAACGAACGTGGGACCACGACTCTGGACTGATCATTATCAGAACGCAACAACAAAACACCACGTCGAACAAAAAGTCTCTCCTTGTGAGCAAAAAATCGGCGAACCAACGGATCCGCAATCCGAGACTTTGACAAAGGCCATTGCGTAGCAACAAAACGCAAAACAGTAGCAAGGACAGGGTCAGCAGCTGTGGCTGTAGCTACACGACGAAAATCGATCGGAAACGATTCGACCACTTCATCCGTTTCCGAATCAATGAACATGCAAGCAAGTTCGGAAGAATCGAATGCTTTATCCTCAGCAACAGGCAAACGGGACAACGCATCGGTGTTTCCGTGCTTAGCAGTGGACCGATACAAGATATCGTAGCAGTACTGCGAGAGGAAAATAGACCAGCGAATGAATTTCTGCACTGTACGTGGAGGTACAGGCTTGGTCGGATGAAAAAGCGATGTCAAAGGTTTGTGGTCTGTGATGATGGTAAAGTGACGACCATACAAGAAATCATGGAACTTAGTAACACCAAACACGAGAGCCAAAGCTTCTTTCTCTATCTGGGAATAATTTCTTTGCGCAGACGAGAGCAATTTGGACGCAAAGGCAATAGGGCGATCATGGGAGCCAACTTTGTGCGCAAGCACAGCACCGATCCCGAAATCCGATGCATCTACCATCAACAAAAGGGGTTTCCGGGGATCTAAAGGCGTGAGGCAAGTATGAGAAAGCAACGCCGATTTCAACTGGCGAACAGCGCGTTCGCATTCCGTCGTCCAGACGAACGGAACACCTTTACGGCGTAAGCGATGAAGCGGAGCTGAAATGGAAGAGGCATTGCGCATATATTTGTGATAATAGTTAATTTTACCCAACACACTCTGTAGCTGTTTCACATTGCGAGGGGAAGGTAAATCTTGTATGGCACGGAGGTGCTCTGGACTCGGATGTATGCCTTGGGCATTGATGACATGGCCCAGGTATGGTAAGTCACGAGCAAAAAACACACATTTGTCCTTCCTCAAGCGAAGACCATTTTGTCGCAAGACCTGAAATAACGTTCAGAGGGTTTTCTGGCAAACACTTTGAACATGTCCTTTCCTATTACAGAAAAAGCAAATAGCGTGGCGTGACGGGCAATGTTCACGCGAATGTCTAGTAGCACACCGCGGGCATGATTTCACTGCATTTGTGGGCTGGCGCGGCACACGTGGCTTAGAGCGCGGCGGCAGCTGCGTTTGTTTGCGCGAGGGCAGGTGACCGGGCCGCGCAGCTCGCCCGGCGGGCCGGTTAATGTTACACACTGCTGGCGAAGTTTCAAAAGATTCCTGAGCACAGTAAAGTGTGTCTTGTCTATCCAATATGTCTATCACTTGTTGAAGGGAGAGATTAACTAATTTCAATATTTGCTCCCGTATGCGAACATCAGAAACGTTCTGTGCAATCGCATCACGCACCATTGTATCTGAATAAGAAAGACCACAGTCACAGTCAAAGGCACAGTCCCTAGTAAGTCCTTGCAATGTTGCGACCCACTCCCTATTAGTTTGACCGGCCGTACGTTTTGTACGAAAAAACGTATACCGTTTTGCAACCACATTAACTGTTTCTTTGAAATAGGCATCTAAAGCAGACAAAATTTCCTCGTAGGACAGAGTTGCTACGTCGCGTCGGGGAAACAATTTCACTATCACACGGTAGGTGGACACACCGACACAAGAAAGCAAAAACGGCTGCCACTCATTACCTTGAATTCTGTAGGCGGCGAGGTGGAAGGCGAACTGGCGGGACCATTCCTGCCAAGTCTCGTGGTTCGGGTCGTAGTGCCTAAAAGGCGGTGCAACTGCGAGTTGTGGCTGCGGTACCGGTGAAGCGGCGACGGCCGCATCGGTTTGAATGGCACGTTGACCCTGGACGAGCTGTCCAAGGGCATCCAATAAAGCCTGCGTCTGCTGATTCTGCAAGCGATAAAATTCGGACAGTACATCTGGAGAATGTGGCAAAGCCATGACACAAATAAATTAGGGCAAAGTAAAACACAAGATCCTTTGTAGATTCGTCGCCATGTGATGTGTCGGCAGCTGGGCCAACACCTTGTAGATCGAGATGGCTGAAAATGCACGCTAGACTAACGCAGACGGGCGTGAAGTACTGGAACAGGCTACGTAATTAATGCTATGAAGAAAAGTACGTAGCTGGATTAATACTTATCTTTAATCAATCATTGTGGTACATCGCTCTTGACTATACACAGGAGACTTTAATTACAATCACTGTAAGGCTAATGGCGCCTTGCTAGTTCGTAGCCATTAACTTAGCTGAAGGCTATTCTGTCTCTCGGCTAATGAGAGAGAAAGGCTTCGTACATCTAGTCGCTAGCTAGGTCGTCCGTACAACTGGGGCGAGTCCTTGTTCGTATCACGAGACCTGCCTTGTGGTGGCGCTAGGTCTGCGATTACACAGTGGCGACACGCGGGTCCGACATGTACTAAATGGACCGCGGCTGATTTAAACTACCACCTAGCAAGTGTGGTGTCTGGCGGTGACACCACACAATAGATGCATGATGATTGCTGTCATATACTCGGATGTTGTGATAGCACTGGTGGTCCATTCCATCCGATGTGTGTCGTCTTGAAACTAAGCCCGATAAGTTGTCTTTGTCTGGACAGTGTCTCCACTGAGAAGGTGTGGTGAGTATATTTCTGTTACTCTGTTGTATAAAAACATTTTCCAAGTGGCGGCCTCATCTAAGGGTTACAACGGAATCAGTCAAAAATGTCGCTCCGGTAAGGTCAGAGATTGAGACTTTGCTGTAGTACAGTAGTAGTCTGGCCGCTGTCAGTGCTGCTGGCAATTCAAATCGAGGAAATATTATTTTCTTTGCGCGTGATAATCTGCTTTTATTACACATCAGTTTGAAAATCCTATAACTAGAAGTGATCTACTAAACGGTGCCATATGCTCTCTCAGATGCATCACAGAAAACAATATAGGAGCTACCTTTTCTGACAACTGAATTCGACTTAGAATAGTAACATTAGATAGCTCATGAAGGTTTGATATCCAGGAGCGCAGTCTAACCAAACGGTTGTGAGACAGGGATTCGTTCCAACCTAGACCGTAATAAAATTCGCCGACACGGAAGTTCTAGCTGTAGAGAAGCACTATCACACGCGCTTGTTCAGAGAAGCTGTGGAAACACAAAAACACGCGAACAGTTTGAACAAGAAAGAGGAAAGCCTTAAGGTAAACGGATCCTGGCTTCCCGTACTGCAGCGAACGACCGTCGCAGGTAGCAAGAGGAGAACCGCACCGGAAATGACCGCGGAGAAGCCCTCGGACGTTGGCGCGCCAGGTACATATAGTCTGCGGCAGCGAGCTCGGCTCCAGTTCACCACCGGCAATGGAGGGTGAAGCTTTGACAATGCCAGCCACTCGTGCTGGCGAAACGTCAGAAAAATCATTAGATGAACGTCGGCCGAAGAACCCGAGACAGAAGCCAATAGGCAGTTTGTTAACAGTGGATCATTAGGACAAGCTCAGCACGAGAGCGTATACTGCTGATAATGAAACACCCCACTCTCAGGCACTTCTATTTCTCTCTCTCTCTCTCTCTCTCTCTCTCTCTCTCTCGGGCAAATAGGAGAAACGCCACGTAATCATTTACATTGTTAAGACAATCTCCGTGCCCTCTTGCGTACGGAAGCATGGTCCCATAATACGAAGGTGATAGGTGTTATCTGCTTGTTACCCGTTTGTTCTATTGGCATGCTGTTGTTTTCATCTAGAAAGTCTTGATTTCTGTTAGCTATGTTGCCGCTTGGCAGCTTGAACAATATTTTAGCAGGTATCACTGTTACCGCTGCGTGCTTCGTATTAAATATGTTTTCCGGTATTGGCCATTCAGTGGTGTTTGCTGTCTGCAGCACTGTGATACACATTGATGGCCATATGCACATGCAGGCTGGTCAGTTGTTCGTTGCCAGGAGTGTCCAGTTCTTGAATTTTTAAAACTTTTTTCGATTATTTCAGGTATTATCTCCATCTGCTGTACTTGGCTCTGTTGTAGTCGTTTTCAGATTCCTAGAGATGTCTCCAGAACTGTATTGTGGCCTCTTTCTCAGGCTTTTCAGCTTTTATATCTGATGGTGATTCTGGCTCTTGTATAACTGCCTCTGATTGGACTAGATAGTTTCATTATTATTGTTATCTTCTTTTCAGATTTTCACAGTTCCTTGTTCTGCTGTTTTGTTTTGTTCTTAATCAGTATGTTAGGATTATTAAAGAAAATGTGATGTAACGTTTTGCTCTGACACTTTTGTCCAACTGAATAAGCACAAACGCACTTGGGTGAGACGTGTTTTATCAACGGCAATAATTTTCGTTGTCCATTACTTTGTTCTTAAGAAATGACGAAGTGGCATAGTTATTCCCAAATTGATTTAAATCTTCCTGAAAATAAATTCTGATCTAGTTAAATAATCGCCACAGCTGTTCTGAGAATTACGTAACGGAACTTTGGGGTAAAAAAGAAACATACAGCAAAGAACCAGTGTCCACTGTGTGTTTTCTGCGTCGTAAATGTAGTGGAGAGATCGAAATTCATGCAGCATCATAGCTTCTTTATTTCAGTTACAAACTGCACTCTAATAAGCTTTTTAAGTAAGAAAGTGAAAATACCGTGTTATCAAGGAGGGTGACGCAGTCGTGAGACAACAGTTTCGTATTCGGTGATCGGCGGTTCAAATCGACGTCCACTCATCCAGCTTAAGGCTCTGCGTCATTTTCTCTAATTGCTTTGTGTATTCGGTAGCGGAAAGGGTCTCAATAAAGTCTGAATGCTTCTATATTTCCTAAGGTTTATATTTACTGATAGTATCATTAACAAAATTTACACCGTTAGGAGTTTCGACCGGGCTTGAAAACTACGAGGGAGAGCTGAAGAGTAATGCCTCAGGATCTTTTAGTCTCTTTTCAATAACGGTTGATGTAACACATGTCTCGTTCGACATTCCCGCTATGCTGACGCAGGCTGCAGCCCTCTGACGCTATAGGGCTCCGGATTGTGGCGTGAGAGACCCTCAGAAAACTGAAAGTACGTATTCGATGAGTTCATCGACACACAGAGCACCCTCTCCTTCAGCATGACAAAAACAGACCACACACACGTGCGCTGCGACATCTGCAGTAATCCGACGTCTGGGGTTCATTGTCGTCGTTCATGTTCCATACAGTCCCACCTTGGCCGCATCCGATTTTAGTCTGTTTCCAAAACTTAAATACGCCTCCGAGGACTTAATTTTGCGAATGATGAATCGGTTCAGGCAGTGATGAGGTAGTGGCTCCGTCAACAAAGTCAAACATTCTACAGTGACGGTGTCCACAAACTGGTCTCTCGTTTGGAAAAAATGTGTTCGTTGCCATGGTGACTATGTTGAGAATTAAATATGTAAACTTTGAAGAATAAAGACCTAGAACGCTAGTAACGCTTGTTTCATTTTAAAATCTTTAAGAATTGTCACATGCACAATCCGCAGGCATTATTTTTCAGCACGCCTTCGTAATTCTGATGATGACCATTGCACTGTCGAAATTCGTGACAGTACGAAACTGATTTGTGAATATGTTGGTGAACAAACACTTGTGAGTATTTACCAACTTCATTACGAAATTACGTTATTCATCGCTAAACTGTTCAATTTATTCCAACATGATTTCAATAAAACGAATTTTGCGCACAATTCTTATCATACATTCCTAGAACCCACGAAAGTCTCACGTGTTTAACTCACGAAGAAAGGTTAAAAGCATATAAAAATGTGTGTGACCCAACGTTCCTGTGACTTTTTCTGTGAGGTCCTCAGAGATCTTGTACTTGCTAATTTTTCTTCCTGCCTGCGTCACCGCTTGATGGCGGCGTTACGCGAGTACTAGCACTGTGGCCTAATAAGAGCGAAAAACCAATAATAAAGGATGAACATAAAAGTGCAAACTGCATGGACGAATTCCTGACTGGAAATGGAGGAAAAAAGGTTCTTTGAACTGGTGTTCTGAAATAATCGGTGTGCGTCCGACGACAACAGATTGTTCCAGCACAGAGCTGCATCGCGTCAACGTCTCAACAGATGTTCAACGTGGCCTCCATGGAATGCAATGCACGCGTTCACACATTCCTGTCATGCAGGATACACATAATAGTACTTTCGCGTACACTATGATGGCGGGCCACTTGCCTGGAGTTTGCAGTAGAGTTAATCTCAATAGTCGTATCCTGCAGAAGCCGGGCCTCCAAATCTCGTGCATGCACAGTGACCCACCTCCCTGAACTTTCGTCTGTCTGAGAAGACCAGAGATCACACAAACGACTTGAAATGTTGTGTGATGTCATTGGTGTCTGTGAGGGTACTTGTCTTGGTATAGCGCTGCTCCCTTTCGACCGTTCCGTCTACTTGGCCATACATCATCTCGGCTTGTTCCCGACCTGCATACCGGACTATTCTGCCGCTTACGTCAATCACACAGCCTGCACCGCAAAGGAACATCCGCCGCATGATCCTAGGAACTTTCATTAGTCAGAACCATCTAGATTGGCAATGATGCATTTCCGGACACATGTTCATAGGACCTTTCTTCTTCCATTTCCAGTCACGAATCCATCCCTGCAGTTTGTCGGTTTTATTAAAGTCAAGCCTGTACATACAAGATGGAATGGTTCTACCCCTTCAGAAAGTAACGCTGACCTGATGGTTAGTTGCAGAAAAAGCCAAAACTTTCATCCACATTTCAATAAGAAGCTTCCAAATGGTTCAAATGGCTCTGAGCACTATGGGACTTAACTTCTGTCATCAGTCCCCTAGAACTTAGAACTATTTAAACCGAACCAATCTAAGGACATCACACACATCCATGCCCGAGGCAGGATTCGAACCAGTGACCGTAGCGGTCGCGCGGTTCCAGACTGTATTCTTTCAGGTATTGAGAAAGATATGTAAGAAACTATCAGCTTCGAGTGCGGTAGTAAAACCAACCTTTCCCTAGGTTTGAGCCCAAATAATTGAGCCTTCTTCAATTATTTTGGCTGAAACCTAGGTAAAGGTTAGTTCCATTACGGTAATCGAGGCTGATAGTTTCTTATATATTATATTATCACCATTGCTGACTGTGCTCCAATGCTGAAAGTACAAAAATATTAAGAGAAAGTTGGTTGAAAGTACTAACTGGAACAGAAGCCTATGATTCTAAAAATTTCACTCCATTTTCTGCGCTTTTAGTACAAAATATTTTTGTTGCAATTTATTATAATAAATTCTGATGTTATCGTAATCTATCAGAAAACTGTAAAATGTTAGCTAATTAAATATAAAATTTTGTCAATAGGTTATCCAGAATCTCAAGAAAATCGAGCTAACGGAACTAAGCCATGCCAGCCAATTTTCGAGATGAAGAACCAGACAATCCCGCTTCAGACGCTACACAGCCAGACATGATGACTAAATCAGCGCTGGTACATGAAGAAGATAGACTGTACCCCTCGTGTTCAAGTGCAAGCAGTTCAGATGCCGGGAGCAGCACCTCTATAGCATTTGGACACGAGCTTACTGGAACTTCACCAACACCTGCAGCGAACTCAGAGGTGAAGAGCAGGAACTCAGCTACATCTCAAGATGAGGAGACGGGATTTCCAGCAACATATGCGGCAGAATCAGACACCGAGGATAAGACGACAATCGCATTTGATGACGATGCGTCGTCAACTACAACTTCAGAAGATTCGGAGGCTGAAAACTATTGCTGTAAGTATCTACTTCTCTTCGCTGTATCGTAATTAATAGTGCAAGCTGACACGTCTAAAAGTATAAAATAAGAGAAGCAAAAGCGTACTAGTGAACATAGCTCCACAATCGAGCCGTTTGTGAAGTGATTGTTTAGTTAAGAGCAACGACTGACTCCAGTATGAAACACTGTCCAAGTTAGTACAAGTTTGGCGTGCAGAGCAGAAGTGGTGCACGTCCAAAAACTGGCTTGGAGAATTACAGAAGTACGAAAAAATTAATAATAAAAACTGTGCCATAAAATTTCGGACCCACAGCTGCATAAATTTAACTTCTTCTAATACTTATACCGTACAGTCATCTTCAGAGTGAGCCGAGGTGACTGACACTCCAGCATTTGCTCCGTCCTCTGAAACCCACGGGTCTCTGAAGATGACTGGACTGTATAAAGCTGAAATATTAGAAGAAGAAGCGAAATTTATTCGGCTGCACGATCGAAATTTTATGGAGAATCATTGCGCCGCGAAAATATGAGGGAGAAAGATAAGAACTGTTTGTCAACTACACAGTTTCATCTGTGACATCGCTGCTTATAGAAGCAACAAACATAATTATATTTTAACGCTGCAAATATTCAATTCTATGCTAAATTACTACGCAGTTACTATTAAACATTATAGCTGAGTGGACTTACAATGCTTCTGCACTGAATGTTACAGTCATTGCAAGTGAACTCGAAACGAGAATACAGTTCTTTACATGTTAAATGTCATAGAGTGCTTCATCATCGTCATCATCATCTTGTCCACTGCTGCAGGTATGGACTAGTCATCCTGATCTGGTATTTAAAATCACGTTTTGAGAGAAAACATGTCGGAGAAATAAATCTTTCTCTTCTCTTCTGTCACTGGCCCTCTAACAGCATATATTTCATCTCGTTGAAGAACACTTTAGAGAACTCATAGGGCGACCCTGACACTTTTTGAGAATTGCTGAACAGAAACCGATGTCGAATTGTGTGTTTCTGGAAATTTAATGGTGAAAGGCACTCCCTTCCTCCTATTTGCTATCAAATGGCAACTCCTTTATTTTCAACCAGTTTACATCCTTTCAACCAATGGCCGTTTTCCGTTCTGCTACAGATTTTTCAAGCGCCCGAGTAGACAACATCTCTTAATGTTACATCACAGTCAGCTGAAACGTCTTTCAGCGTGTCAAACCAATCACCAATCATCTTTTACTTTTTCGTTTCTGTATGGTTTTCCACAATTGCGACAAGTGGTTCTATTATTTCTTGATCATACAGAAGCGTTTCTACTTCTTTCACGCCTTCGTGCCAAAATCTTATCAATTTCACCTGAAATTTGAATCAAATAAGACTGTTGTGTGTTTTTCCTGGAATGTTATTAAACCGTAGTTACTTAATTAAGTATAATTGTTTAAACAAATTAGGCTTAGCTTTAATTTTATATTCCTGATTTAGCTATATACAACCGACCTCGATAGACAAATGTATCTGTATATACATTTTGCGTTTTACCTTCGTTCCATGAATGTTAGGAAGATTTGTGCCAACTCCGTTGTTCATGTTTAATCAGTTCACGAAGTTCGGTATTAATATCTTCACTGCTTAAAACCATTTCTCACAGCAGCATGCACTTGTTCTACTACAGCACTGAAAAAGGACGTAATTTTTAACGGCAGTACGAGTGTGCTGCACTCGCTAAGAAAAAGGAGTGTCTGTAAATTGGCAAATGGAAACGCTCAGTGGGCTTAGTTTACATTTGTTGCTAAAGTCAGGGATGTTAAGGCACTTATTTTTTATTTTTCTCGCCTTTCTAAGCACGATGTCATCGGAAGTTCACTGAGGCTTTTTGCAGATGATGCTGTGGTGTATCGAGAGGTTGTAACAATGGAAAATTGTACTGAAATGCAGGAGGATCTGCAGCGAATTGACGCATGGTGCAGGGAATGACAATTGAATATCAATGTAGACAAGCGTAATGTGCTGCGAATACATAGAAAGATAGATCCCTTATCATTTAGCTACAAAATAGCAAGTCAGCAACTGGAAGCAGTTAATTTCATAAATTATCTGGGAGTACGCATTAGGAGTGATTTAAAATGGAATGATCATATACAGTTGATCGCCTGTAAAGCTGATGCCAGACTGAGATTCATTGGAAGAGTACTAAGGAAATGCAATCGGAAAACAAAGGAAGTAGGTTACAGTACGCTTGTTCGCCCACTGCTTGAATACTGCTCAGCAGTGTGGGACCCGTACCAGATAGGGTTGATAGAAATAGAGAAAATCCAATGGAGAGCAGCGCGCTTCGTTACAGGATCATTTAGTAATCACGATAGCGTTACGGAGATGATAGATAAACTCCAGTGGAAGACTCTGCAGGAGAGACGCTCAGTAGCTCGGTACGGGCTTTTGTTAAAGTTTCGAGAACATACCTTCACCGAAGAGTCAAGCAGTATATTGCTCCCTCCTACGTATATCTCGCGAAGGGATCATGAGGATAAAATCAGAGGGATTAGAGCCCACACAGAAGCATACCGACAATCCTTCTATCCACGAACAATACGAGACTGGAATAGAAGGGAGAACTGATAGAGATACTCAAGGTACCCTCTGTCACACACTGTCAGGTGGCTTGTGGAGTATGGATGTAGATATAGACATATAAAGGAAAAGAAGAAAAATTACATACCTAATAAGTCATTACATATTTCGGAACCCACAACAGAACTTGAAAAAAACCACACACACAAACAGAATGCAAAGCACGTCTTAAAGACGAGAAAAATGGCTGGACTTTTCGGTGAATTTTCGATGGCCTACAAATTCTGGTCTGGAGATCCTCTAAAGCCACGATGGCGGCTGGAGGACAGCATCCTCCCTGTCTGAACCAGAGGAGGCTAATCCGCTTGGACTTGTCTCTGAACCCTCGGAGAAAGAAGATATCACATGACTGTCTGACATCACGAAAATATCTTTAGATACATTGCTTTGCCCGCCCACCTCCTATCTTTTTTGAAGAACCAGTCTGTAGAAGCTCATATGACCCTGCTCCCCCTTCAAAGGAAGTTTTGTGACTTTTGCTCATCATGGAACGTCCTGTGGATGGAGCATTCTGATTAGTTTGCTTAATTTACCTGTAGAATTGCTGATGGTGTGGGAGCACTGTCTACCGCTTTCAGCAGACCCACAAGTTAGGAGAATTTCGCCAGAAAGAACCTTTGTATAGATCGAGAATAATACAGTAGTCATATTGCACTGACAGTTAAACATATTCAGTGGTCCCATTACACTCAGCAGGTATCTCAAATGGGAATCCCTGGAGGAAAGACGATATCCTTATTGAGGCACACTCTTGAGAACTGATATATCAAGCTGACCACAGAAGAAGCCTACTGCAAGCAACATGCACTTCACGTAAGGATTGCCCTATTAAAAACATGGTGACAACGATTATGTTACCGTCACTCTGCATAAAATGTGGTCTTGCGTTTATAGGCATACACAAGAGTCACTGATGATGTTACGCTACTCGGTAGAAATGCTGTGAGCTATTTTGTATCAAGTCTTTCCATTCCACCACATACTTGCGTTGAATCCTATGGGGACGACTTTTAATGATTACAGCCACTGGTGAATCACGTTCGTGCCACTCTCACATCTCGAAACGAATCACCTTTTTCGAACCTATCTGCTAAGGATCCCATACAGCAAAACTCCAGTGTGGTTTTTTAGACAGTCCCTCTGCATCTTGTAACTGTTCCTCAGTCTCTGTCTCGCTCTCGCTGCAAGTGTTCATCCCAATTTTAGTTGGAACTGAAAGTAAGTCTGAGAGTGCTGTATCTAAGACCTTCTGCATCCCATGGAGAAACGGGGCGAACTGAGGTAATGCCGTTTTTGACCACTTGGTGGAAATTGGAACACGTTATTGTAGTTCTGCCAACCATGTACAGTGTGTAATGCCAGAGCCTGCTACACGAGGTAGTAGAAAAGAGAGTAGGATGGCTTTTGTTATAGGGAACCTTAGGAATACTCCACATAATATAGGAACTGGACGAAGGACGAGGATTTTGCTACTGCATTATGGTGAATCTCCAAACTACGTACAGGTACTGCAGTCCAAAGGTGGTCTGCATCTCAGTGGATGCAGTCATGTTTCTCACCCAAACATTTTCTCCTTTCTCACGATTTTGTACCATCCAACAGAGAAGAATTACAAACTATAAAAACTGTGCTAACATTACCAAGTAGTGAACGCTAAAAGCTATTACCGTGCCAATGTCTACCAATACCTTGAATATAAAGACCTTCTGCATGCTTGCATCGAGCATATGTGGCGATCCTATTAAATATGCAAGTATTGGTCCATTGGATCATTTGGCCTTAAACAGAAGTCACTTCCACATATCACTGTAAATTTTCGTCACCTGTACTGTAGGAGGACCATATCCCACAGATTATCAAGAGCAAGAGAGCGTTCCTGTGTTGTTCTTTCATATTGATACATTGTTTTTTTCTGCTGTAACACATCCAGGCAGTGTATGACTACGGCTTTGTACACTGCCTTCATTTTGTTTTTTCCACCACGACTTCAAGATCTGTGTCAGGTTCTAAACCAACATTAACACGACTT
Organism: Schistocerca piceifrons; assembly: GCF_021461385.2. NCBI lineage: Eukaryota > Metazoa > Arthropoda > Insecta > Orthoptera > Acrididae > Schistocerca > Schistocerca piceifrons. The sequence continues at coordinate 291,756,692 of NC_060138.1, read as the reverse complement.
GATCCAATGGCTCTCACTGAAAGCTGGACATCATTGGGTGTAAACAATGGTGCTCGCACAATACACAATATGGTTGAAATGAAAGACACAGGCAGCGTTTCTTATTGACAAAAATGTGGAAGACATCATGTCATGGGTAAACTGGAAGAGTTTGCGGCATTGTGGGGTGATTCCAAACAGCTGCCCAAAGATGACTGATGACCTCTACACATTTTCACAGTGACGTGGTAGCAGATGTCTAGATGTTCCATTTCAATTGATTCCTCATATTGCAGTCATCCACGCGATCTCTGTTTCATGGAGGCCATCCACAGAAGGCGCTGCTCCTGCCAATACTCTCCACATCTCAGACAAATGGCATAAGTCAATCACTATGTAGTAATCAACAGTATACCAGTGGACAGATGGGATGGAAAAGACACTGTAGATGTATTGTCACAAACACCTCACTTGATGGTGTGATCAGGTTCAGCAATTTCACCAGTTTTCCCGTAATTTCAACACTGACCAATGACACAACAGCATGCTTTCCAGAGTTTGCATCATTGCTAAACCACACCTGCATTACTTTGTGTGTACCATATAGTACATTGCAAATGTAGATAGATGTCTGTGCAGTACACCCATTCGTGGTTAATTCTCGAACATATACACCAGTGACCTACACCAGTGCATTTAGATTACCTACATATTTGTAGCACTTCGATTGTAGTATGTGTTTATGATTACAGTTACCCATCTTTCTCCATGTGGATCAGATTCACAGAGCATTCTCGCGTTCTTAGGGTAAAGTCTGAGACTAAAAGATCCCCCAGCATTGTCTTTAACCAACTGTCCCTACAACACTGTCCTCGATTTAATTTGCAGTTTATCAGAAGTAATGGGGTACTATACTTGCTACCTTGCATGTCTTGATAAGGAAGAGAGCGGGCCATGTCCGCAATTCCTGCTCAGCGAAGACTGTTCTGAACTAATCTTACTCAAGAAGGTATTGGTAATGGAGAAAATAAACACACGCATCAGGCTAAACAGTTCTGCAAGTAAACATGCTGTAGTGCTAGAGCAGTGCGCTTTCCGACCTATTAGTCGTGTGTAATGCAACACTACCAATATTCCAATGTAAGAAATGTATTTCCAGTGCATGACATAAATTCTCCAAGCAAGTTCTGTATGGTAAACTATGGTGAAAACCTGTAAAGTGATAAAACTACTACCTTGCACAACAAAGATACCATTGATTCTATGTGACACAAATACTACATAGGTTACCAGAGGTATATGACGCCTGCTGTTTAAGAAGTGCAAGCCAGAGTATGATTCAGAAATTATGATATGTTCACAACAGTCTTATAAAATGAAAAATGCGTACGAAGAAACAGTGACGTCTTTTGAGGAAATAAACACCCCCATCAGTAGCCACCCCCCCCCCCCGCCCATGAACCATGGACCTTGCCATTGGCGGGGAGGCTTGCGTGCCTCAGCGATATAGATAGCCGTACCGTAGGTGCAACCACAATGGAGGGGTATCTGTTGAGAGGCCAGACAAACGTGTGGTTCCTGAAGAGGGGCAGCAACCTTTTCAGTAGTTGCAGGGGCAACAGTCTGGACGATTGACTGATCTGGCCCTGTAACAATAACCAAAACAGCCTTGCTGTGCTGGTACTGCGAACGGCTGAAAGCAAGGGCAAACTACAGCCGTAATTTTTCCCGAGGGCATGCAGCTTTACTGTATGGTTAAATGATGATGGCGTCCTCTTGGATAAAATATTCCGGAGGTAAAATAGTCCCCCATTCGGATCTCCGGGCGGGGACTACTCAGGAGGACGTCGTTATCAGGAGAAAGAAAACTGGCGTTCTACGGATCGGAGCGTGGAATGTCAGGCCCCTTAACCGAGCAGGTAGGTTAGAAAATTTAAAAAGGGAAATGGATAGGCTAAAGTTAGATATAGCGGGAATTAGTGAAGTTCGGTGGCAGGAGGAACAAGACTTTTGGTCAGGTGAATACAGGGTTATAAATACAAAATCAAATAGGGGTAAAGCAGGAGTAGGTTTAATAATGAATAAAAAAATAGGAGTGCGGGTAAACTACTACAAACAGCATAGTGAACGCATTATTGTGGCCAAGATAGACACGAAGCCCACACCTACTACAGTAGTACAAGTTTATATGCCAACTAGCTCTGCAGATGGTGAAGAAATTGATGAAGTGTATGATGAGATAAAAGAAATTATTCAGGTAGTGAAGGGGGACGAAAATTTAATAGTCATGGGTGACTGGAATTCGAGAGTAGGAAAAGGGAGAGAAGGAAACATAGTAGGTGAATATGGATTGGGGGTAAAAAATGAAACAGGAAGTCGTCTGGTAGAATTTTGCACAGAGCATAACTTAATCATAGCTAACACTTGGTGCAAGAATCATAAAAGAAGGTTGTATACATGGAAGAATCCCGGAGATACTAAAAGGTATCAGATAGATTATATAATGGCAAGACAGAGATTTAGGAACCAGCTTTTAAATTGTAAGACATTTCCTGGGGCAGATGTGGACTCTGACCACAATCTATTGGTTATGAACTGTTGATTAACACTGAAGAAACTGCAAAAAGTTGGGAATTTAAGGAGATGGGACCTGGAGAAACTGATTAAACCAGAGGTTGTACAGAGTTTCAGGGAGAGCATAAGGCAACAATTGACAGCAATGAGGGAAAGAAGTACAGTAGAAGAAGAATGGGTAGCTCTGAGGGATGAAGTAATGAAGGCAGTAGAGGATCAAGTAGGTAAAAAGACGAGGGCTAGTAGAACTCCTTGGGTAACAGAAGAAGTATTTAATTTAATTGATGAAAGGAGAAAATATAAAAATTCAGTAAATGAAGCAGGCAAAAAGGAATACAAACGTCTCAAAAATGAGATCGACAGGAAGTGCAACATGGCTAAGCAGGGATGGCTAGAGGACAAATGTAAGGATGTAGAGGCTTATATCACTAGATATAGATACTGCCTACAGGAAAATTAAAGAGACCTTTGGAGAAAAGAGAACCACTTGTATGAATATCAAGAGCTCAGATGGAAACCCAGTTCTAAGCAAAGAAGGGAATGCAGATAGGTGGAAGGAGTATATAGAGGGTCTATACAAGGGCGATGTACTTGAGGACAATATTATGGAAATGGAAGAGAATGTAGATGAAGATGAAATGGGAGATACGATACTGCGTGAAGATTTTGACAGAGCATTGAAAGACCTAAGTCGAAACAAGGCCCCGGGAGTAGACAACATTCCATTGGAACTACTGACGGCCTTGGGAGAGCCAGTCCTGACAAAACTCTACCATCTGGTGAGCAAGATGTATGAGACAGGCGAAATACCCTCAGACTTCAAGAAGAATATAATAATTCCAATCCCAAAGAAAGCAGGTGTTGACAGATGTGAAAATTACCGAACTATCAGTTGAATAAGTCACAGCTGCAAAATACTAACACGAATTCTTTACAGACGAATGGAAAAACTGGTAAAAGCCGACCTCGGGGAAGACTAGTTTGGATTCTGTAAAAATGTTGGAACACGTGAGGCAATACAGACCTTACGGCTTATCTTAGAAGAAAGAGTAAGGAAAGGCAAACCTACGTTTCTAGCATTTGTAGACTTAGAGAAAGCTTTTGACAATGTTGACTGGAATACTCTCTTTCAAATTCTAAAGGTGGCAAGGGTAAAATACAGGGAGCGAATGGCTATTTACAATTTGTACAGAAACCAGATGACTAATAGGATAGAGAAAGCACTGCTCTTGCATTATAGCATGTTTAAGTGCAGAACCATTCAGATTCGGGAATGTGTTTATGTACCACAATATTTCTCTTTTTCTGACATCTTGTTGGTACAGACACCAAATACTGGAAAAATATCTCAGAATTGATACCATAGTTGATTTATGTAAAATGTTTCGAACTGTGCGCATCTGGAGCTCCATCACTCATAAACTACACATTTCATCTTAAATGCATTTTATATCATCACAACTCATATCTACTATACATTGATAAGAGGTCATAATCTGCTTTACAAGCGCCCATCTGGAGAGATCTTGTGCACTTGGGTGGGCACCGTGAGTAAGACGTGTGTAACAATCTTTGCTGAACAGCAGTTACAGACATGATTTGCTCTGTTCCTTCATGAGGTATAGAATGTAGCAGGTGTAGTACCCTCCTACTTCTGAGTAGTTGCAAATTAAATCAAGGACAGTGTTGGGAGGTCTGGTCAAAGACAATGCAGTGAGATCCTTCAATCTCCAAATTTATCCTAAGAATGTGATAATGCTCTGTGACCCACCCACACAGGGGAAGATGGGCAATTGTAATCATAAATTACACACACACACACACACACACACACACACACACATATATATATATATATATATATATATATATATATATATATATATAATCACCTAAATGCACCAGTGTACCAGTGTATGGCACTATGTAGTATACGTCGACGTATATGTTCGAGAATTAACCAAAAATGCACATACTACACAGTCATCAATCTACATATGCAATCTACTGTATGATACACAAAAGTAGTGGACGGATGGTTTAGTGATGATGCAGAAACTGGGAAGCATGTTGTCATGTCATTGTTCAGAATTAAAATTGCAGAAAAACTGGTACAATTACTAAAATGGATCGCACTATCAACTGTGGTGTTCATTACAATATATAGACAATGTCTCTTCATCCCATCTGTCCAGTGATATACTGTCTATTACCATATAATGATTGACTGATGCCACTTGTTTGATATGGGGAGAGACTTCATGGGAGCAGCAGATTCCATGTATGGCTTGCATCAAACCATGATCATGGACATGACTGCAGTATGAGGAATCAATTGAACTAGAACACCTATACATCTGCTCCCACATCACTGTGGAAGATGTATTTAAACTGGGGTCATCAGCCACTTTCGGCAGCTGTTTGGAATCTAGCCACAATACCACAAATGTTCAGGTTTTCATATGCCACGATGTCTTCTACATTTTTATCAATATGAAACACTACCTGTGTTTTTTTTTATTTCAATTTATTGTGGGATCAGCGTAGTTTACATCCTGAGATGTGCAGCTTTCAGTGAGAGCCTATGGATTGAGACATGTTAATATCAGTTTAGCTTCTGACACAGACCTGACACTACTTGTGTTTTTTTTTATTTCAATTTATTGTGGGATCAGCGTAGTTTACATTCTGAGATGTGCAGCTTTCAGTGAGAGCCTATGGATTGAGACATGTTAATATCAGTTTAGCTTCTGACACAGATCTCGAAGTCGTGGTGGAAAAAAACAAATTGTGTAAGTGTACAAAGCTGTAGTCATACTCTGCTTGGATGTTTTAAAGCAAAAAAAAAAAACAATCCATCAATGGGCTTATGAAAGAACAACACAGGAACACTGCGTTGTGATTAATAATCTGTGGGTATGGGCCTCCTACTGTATAGGTGAGGAATTTATAAGGAGTTTGGGAGACAGACATGATTGTGCCCTGAGAGATGTAGATCCCCTTTGGACTGCAGTAGCTGTATCTAGTGTGGAGACACACTGCAATGCAGTACCAAAATCCTTGTGCTTCTTCCAGTTCCTAATTTTCCCAATTAAAAAAAAAAAACATCCTATTGCTCATACTATCTTTTCTACTAGTTTGTGTTGCAGCTTCGTTTGGCGAAGGCCTTACACATTGTACATAGTTAGCAAAGCTATAGCAATGTGTTCCCATTTACACCAAGTGGTCAAAACATGGCACCAACTCAGCTCACCCTGTTTCTCCATGGGTTCCAGAAGGTCTTGGTACCAACTTAAATTAGGAGTCTCACATGGACAAAGCTACAGACGGGAGAGGGGGCAGAGACTGAGGGACAGTTAAAAGATAGAGAGGTACTCTCTAAAACAGCCATGCTGGAGTTTTGCTGTATGGGATCCTTAGCATATTGTTTCAAAATAGGCGTCTCATTTCCAAATAAGAGAGTGGTGCGAATTTGATTCACAGCTGGCTGGAATCATTACATGATCCTTTCATAGAGTCCAACGGAAGTATATGGATGGACTTGATTCCAAATCGCAGACAGCATTTCTACCAGGAAGAGTAACGCTATGTGTCTGTAGAACCAAGACCGTCTTTTATGCAGGATGATGGTAACATAATGGTTGTGGTCGTGTTTTTAATAGCACGCTCCTTACGCAAAACGTATGTTGGCAGGGGTAGAGTCCTTTTGTGGTCAGTTTCAAATCTCGGTTCTCAATAGTGTTCCTCGAAAAAAATATCGTATTCCTTCCAGGGCTTCTCATTTAAGACGCTTGTGAGTGTAATAACACTGCCGAAAAAAATTACTTGCCACGCAAAGTGACTCTAATGATCAGTTTAATTAAGTAGCCTGCCAATTTGATATCAGAGATATGCCGCCTGGTGGATGGTAGCGATGGATAGGGTACCTTGGATATAGTTCTTGTGTTGGAGCGATTACCTTTTAAAAAAATGTCAGCCCCCCCCCCCCCCCCCCAACGTAATAAAATCGGATGTGTTACCGAATTTATCAAGTGAAACGCAATATAAACCTGATATTTACAACGCCTCTGTGCTGCTACCTTAAGAGATTTCTTATATGGCGAGGCATTTGGTTACTTTAAAGGAGTTAGAAAGCGAGAAGGCATCCTGTGATAGAGGTAAATCTTAGTACTCCGTCAGGAGTCAAAAATCAGCTTAATATTAAAGTCTCTTGCTGTGGGACATAATAGATTTTCAGATGATTTGAACAGAATTTTTCTATCTCGTGAGCAAATACTTAAAAGAAATATTGTCTATGCCATACTGTTACAAGATTTTCAAAACAAGTAACGATTCTTTAGCGGTCTTAAATTGCGTTTATGCCCTGATTTATTCTGTATTTGAAAATAACGTGTATAGAAGGGAGCAATCTACATTTCACGTGAGAAATTCGTGGCGTATAGTCAATAACATCGCTGCCTTGGATTGGGTAAAGTGGATTTTTTTAAACTGGATGCTCTATGTCGGGGTGACAGTACAAAATAGTTTGTCACTAAAATTCTCGTAATTTGTGCATCCGAAGAAATTGGCGTACAGCACTCCCACATCAGCAGCAGCAATTTGGCGAGTAAATTCAAGAAGAACCAATCAGAATGCTCCATTCACAGGACGTTCCATGACGTTCAAGGGTCACAAGACATCCTGTGTGTGTGTGTGTGTGTGTGTGTGTGTGTGTGTGTGTGTGTGTGTGTGTGTCTGGAGTCTCTACAGACTTGTCCAAAGAAGATGCGTGGCAGAGCAATTTATCCATAGATAGTTCCCTGATGTCTTCTTTGTTCGAGTCTTCAGAGACAAACCTAAGCAGACCAGGCTCCTTTGGTTCGGACAGGTGGGCGCTGTCTCTCCAACCGCCAGCCTCCAGACCAGAATTTGTGGGAAATCGAAAATTCACCGAAAATTCCAACCATTTTTCTCGTCTGGAGGACAGTGGTTTGCATTTTGTATGTGTGTGGTTTTTTTTTCACGATCTGTTGTGATTTTCGAAATATGTCATGAACTGTTATCTATTTAATTGTTCTGATTTTCCTTTCAATGTCTAGACAGCTTGCTTCAGACAGTGAGGAAAATAAAAAAATAGTGCCTTAACATCCCTGGGTGCAGCAGCAAATATAACTAAGCCCACTCAGGGTTTCCATGCAAAGTGATAATATTAGAATAAAAAAGCTCTGCAATTGTTTAAATATTCCATACTGCCTTGTCACCCACAAATTGTTTAAATAAACAGCATGCCTTACACTGCAGTCCATATTCCGACAGTATTCAATTAAATAAATAAACTGTACTCCAAACACTGCCTTGCATCCCACAAGTTGCTTAAATAAACAATTTCCCACACATTGTCTTATCTACAAGAAATTGTTTGAATAATATTCCATACACTGCAACCAATTTTCCGCCCAATGGACAGTTAACTGACTCTTTTTCCAAACAATTTCCATGTGAGGGATGGGAGATGGATGGTGGGAGGTTTTCCAGAGGAGGAGGAGTTAGTTAACTATCGATTTATTTAATTAGTCAATTAAATTGTGCTTGTATGGGCAAGGGATTTGTCTGAGGGGTGGGGGAGGATGAGAGGGAAGGGGAAGAGGAGGGGTAGGGGTTTTGGGAAGGGCACATTATCTCCAGGTCGTCATAATCCACTCAGCAGATAAAATAGGTTAAAAAACTGCCAGTTGAAGGAGAACAATAGGTTTTCCCCTGAATGTATGCTTGCTCCCCCCCCCCCCCCTCCCTCATTATAGGTAACCGTCAAAGCGGATTGACACCCCTGTAGAGCTATTACTGACGCATATGGTCCAAAGTTTAGTCTGTGTGAGCTCGTATAAAGTTTAGCCTGTGTTAGCTCTACTAGTTCCTCTCAGAAAGTATTCCGTAGAGCCTGACATTTCGTTTATTACTGCGGTGTTGTATTTTTTGTTCAGCACAACTCTCTTCAGTTAAACAGAATCTTGTTGTCAGCGATGTTCGATGTTTACCCTTCGCTATTTGTTCTCGTTATGAAGGATGTTCTCAGTTCCAGTTGCTGTTTGCTCAAAGAGACAGTATAGGGATTCATCGTCACAAGCCTTTAAAGATGAATTGAAATGACGGAAGAGAGGGATGAGAATTGTCAGTTTTAGTTGCATAGTCGCATAAGCAATGGGTCCTACAAATTTCCAAGGAAACTAAATTATAATACCATGCAGAAATAATTTCAAGATTTAGTTGACAATAAAGCACCAGTCTATTGGTTCAAATGGCTCTGAGCTCTATGGGACTTAACATCTGAGGGCATCAGTCCCCTAGAACTTAGAACTACTTAAACCTAACTAACCTAAGTACATCACACACTTCCGTGCCCGAGGCAGGATTCGAACCTGCGACCGTAGCGGTCGCGCGGTTCCCGACTGAAGCGCCTAGAACCACTTTGCCACACCGGCTGGCTAATAAAATAGCAAAAATTACAATGATCGCTAGGCTGGGAAAATTGTTTTGTACATAGAGAAACACTTTGTTTTAAATTTGCACCTATGGAGCACGTGAAGAAATTGATGGTATGAATAGTAAAAATTTTTAAGTCAGGAGCATTATTCTACTTTCAGTTGCAACAGTTTTAAATCGAATTGAACGTTGAGTATGGAGACTCGATATACGTAGGGCGTTTATCAATGAATGTTGCGGTTTAAATATTAATAATAAATCGATTTATTGATTTATATGGGTAAAACTTACAGAATAAACAACAGGAATTGTCCAAGTTTTTGATGCACTACCCTCTGTTCGCTTATCATGCTGATTGCACAGGCGTGTGTTTCGAAGATGAGGCGTCCAGATCTATGGTTTCAGGGAAGCATCGAAAGAACCACCACAGAAGAATAATATAGGTAGTTCCACTAAAATCTTTTCAGTTTTCAAGCCACGTCAATTCGAATAAAATTCTCGAGCTTTCAATGGCTAGCTCTGTCATCGTCGTCAGGAGTAAAATTACTGGTTCCTGGGGGCTGGTATTTTTTTCTTTATTGTCTCTTCCGGGGCTGGCACTATTTCCTGCTTATATACCAACGATTACGGCTGCTGTCACCAATCAGAGATGGCCGAAACGACGCGTGCATGGAATCTAAGTTGGGCAGCTCATAGGAGCTCCGACCCGCCGCACGACTGCATGACGTCTGGTGGCGCAAGGGGACGGCGCCACGTTTGAAAATGCCGCTCTCGCCTTCCTACAAGTGTTAAGCATCAGTCGTTGCTACCTCTAGACATTCAAAAACCGCCCCCACGCCCTTCCCAGTGTGTAACCCTGGTTTATGTTGAAATTGTTACCGTTCAATCTAATCTCATCCACCTTTTTGATAACGGAATCCCATTATGTTGACGCGTGAACCAAGACTCTCGTGTTCTCAAACTGTATTTTGTGTCGGCTTTAGAGGCAATAGCTATGGCCGACTTGTCGAGTTCCCTTTCCTTAATATGCTCCTTGTGCTCAGTACAACGCTCTGCAACTGTGCGAATTGTGTGGCCTGCATCGATGCTGCCGCACTCACAAGGGACACCATACACACCAGGCACTATGTCGTCTTTAAAAGGGCGCAACATGTCTCATATCGTATTTCTGACGACACCACCTACAGTCTGAAATGCAGCAATTGAGGCATGTGTTCAGGGAGAATGGCTACAGTAAAAGAGACATTGCAAACGCTTTCAGGACGCCTTGTGAATCGACAGAAGCCTAGCCGGTGGCTTTCCTACCGTACTGTGGGCCAACGAGCAGCAAGTTAGGATGTTTATTGCAGAGACATGTATTGAACCAGTGTTGTGGCCCGCCCCCGAGATACGAGGTATGTTGCGCCTTGTAATTCCTGTTTTAATGACAAAACCTTTCACGTTAAAATTGTCCACGACGTCTATTACAGTTTGTCACCATAGTTCATGGTAAAGAAACCTGAAAGAAGGATATAAGAGTACGTCGTGCGCTGGAAATATATTTTTTCATTAGAATATTAACAGCGCTTTATTCCACATGACTAATAGCTAGGAAACTGCAACGTTCTAACATTATATCCTATTTTAAGTGTGGAACCGTCTGGCCTTAGGGGTGCATGTGTTCATGTTCTCTCTTACCAATACCTTCTTGGTACTGACCCTAGACACTATAACAATATTTCAGAACTGATAGTGCCGTTGCTTTACGCAAAATGCTGCAAACTCCATCTGTATGGAGCTCCATCATACATACAAAAACCACCCGTTTCTTGTTTTTAGCTGTCTCTTATATCACCACAACAGTTTCGTATCTATTATACACCTATAAGGGGTGCTAACCTCCTCGACATTCGCTCATCTAGAGAGATCTTGTGCTCTTGGATGGGTGGTGGACAGCAGTTACAGACTCGGTTCGCTCTGTAGCGGCCTACTTCTCGTCAGCTGCAAATTAAATCGGTGATAGTTTTGCGGGGAGCGTTGGTCAAAGCAAGGAGATCTTTCAGTCACTAACTTTATCCTAAGAAAGCGAGAATGCTCTGTGACTCCCAAATGCATAGGGAAAGATAGGCAATCATATGAAACTTCCTGGCAGATTAAAACTGTGTGCCCGAATGAGACTCGAACTCGGGACCTTTGCCTTTCGCGGGAAAGTGCTCTACCATCTGAGCTACCGAAGCACAGCTCACGCCCGGTTTCAAAACTTTACTTCTGCCAGTATCTCGTCTCCTACCTTCCAAACTTTACAGAAGCTCTCCTGCCAAACTTGCAGAACTAGCACTCCTGAAAGAAAGTATATTGCGGAGACATAGCTTAGCCACAGCCTGGGGGATGTTTCCAGAATGAGATTTTCACTCTGCAGCGGAGTGTGCGCTGATATGAAACTTCCTGGCAGATTAAAACTGTGTGCCCGACCGAGACTCGAACTCGAGACCTTTGCCTTTCGCGGGCAAGTGCTCTACCATCTGAGCTACCAAAGCATGACTCACGCCCGGTCTCACACCTTTACTTCTGCCAGTATCTCGTCTCCTACCTTCAAAACTTTACAGAAGCTCTCCTGCGAACCTTGCAGAACTAGCACTCCTGAAAGAAAGGATATTGCGGAGACATGGCTTAGCCACAGCCTGGGGGATGTTTCCAGAATGAGTAGCTCAGATGGTAGAGCACTTGCCCGCGAAAGGAAACATCTGGAAACATCCCCCAGGCTGTGGCTAAGCCATGCCTCCGCAATATCCTTTCTTTCAGGAGTGCTAGTTCTGCAAGGTTCGCAGGCGAGTTTCTGTAAAGTTTGGAAGGTAGGAGACGAGATACTGGCAGAAGTAAAGCTGTGAGACCGGGCGTGAGTCGTGCTTCGGTAGCTCAGATGGTAGAGCACTTGCCCGCGAAAGGCAAAGGTCCCGAGTTCGAGTCTCGGTCGGGCACACAGTTTTAATCTGCCAGGAAGTTTCATATCAGCCCACACTCCGCTGCAGAGTGAAAATCTCATTCTGGATAGGCAATCATAATCGTAAATTACGGCCTAGGATCGAGGTGCTAGAAATATGTAGATCGCTGTCTGCTATACTTTGGTGTAATAAGTTCGAGAATTAACAATGAATGGACGTACTGTACAGTCTATGTACATTCGCAATGGTACTTACAGAGTACAGGAGGGGAGATTTAGTGATGACACAGAAATAGGAAGTATGCTACCTTGTCACTGGTAACCGTTCTAAAAAAACTGGTAAATCTGCTTATTACAGCACATCGGTGGTGTCTTTTCCATCCCATCCATCCACTGGCATGCTCTTCATTACCACATAATGATTGACTGACATCGCTTTTTTGAGATGGAGAAAGAGTCTTGGTGGAGGGACAACACTTTCTGGGACAGTGATCGCATACATGACAACACTGAGCCATCAGCTACCCCGCCACTGTAAAAGATGAGATGCAACGCGTAGGTCATCAATCACCTTCGGACAGGTTTGAAAAAGCTCCACAATGTCGCAGAACTCTTCCAGTTTCCTTGTGTTGTGACTGTCTTTTATTTCAATCATCCAATGTGTATGTTGTGGCAGCAGCAACATGATTTACACCGTGCGATGTCCAGTTTTCTGTGAGAGCCAATGGATCAAAACGTGTTAACAACATTTTAGAACCTGACACAGACCTCGAAGTCGTGGTGGGAAGAAGAAAATGTATGGTGGTGTACAAAGCATGTTACAGCAGAAAAATAGAATGTACCAAACAACATAACAGGGACCCTCTCTTGCTACTTATAGTCTGTGGGATATTGTCCTCCTACGCCGGCCGGGATGGCCGTTCGGTTCTAGGCGCTACAGTCTGGAACCGCGTGACGGCTACGGTCGCAGGTTCGAATCCTGCCTCGGGCATGGATGTGTGTGATGTCCTTAGGTTAGTTAGGTTTAAGTAGTTCTAAGTTCTAGGGGATTGATGACCTCAGAAGTTAAGTCCCATAGTGCTCAGAGCCATTTGAACCATTTTTTGTCCTCCTACAAAAATTTACACTCATCTGTGCAAGTGACGTCTATCACTGGCCACCTGTTCCAGTGAATCAGTACCTGTATATTAAATAGGATCACCGCATATGCTCGATGCCAGCATGCAGATGGTATTTGTTCTTGTTATATTGGAAGATAGAGATGCTGTAAAGATCTTATTGGGTTCTCTGTCAGATGAAGTTAGTGGAGTTTTTATAGTTCGTAGTTTTTCTCTGTCTCTGTCAGATGAAGTTAGTGGAGTTTTTATAGTTCGTAGTTTTTCTCTGTTGGATGGTACAAAATTACGATGATAGAATGTTTGGGTGACAGATGTGAATGCACCCTGGGGGACACAGATCTCCTTCAGAGTGTAATATCTGTATGTAGTTTGGAAACATATCACAATGCAGTAGCAAAATTGTCATCCTTCATCTAGCTCCTGTATGATGTGGAGTCTTTCTAATTTTCCCAATAAGGAACACTACAGCAGTTGCTGTTACTTTCTTTTATACTACCTTGTGTTGCAGGAGAATGTATCGTTTTGACTTAGACCTTACACATTGTACTCCGTTGGCGAAGCTATGACAACATGTTCCCATTTACATCGAGTAGTCAAAACACGGGCCTGTCGCATTAATTCAGCTTGCCTTGTTTCTACACAGGTTGCAGAAGGTGGTAGAAGTGGCGCTCTCCAATATCTGTTCAGTTCCGACTTAAATTGAAACGATCACATATTCAAAGCTGTAGGGGCGGCGGGGAGAGGCTGAAGAGAGTTACAAGATGCAGAGGGACTATTTAACGTTGGAGTTTTATTGTAGCAGATTCGAAAAAGGTGCCTCCTTTCTAGATATGACAGTGCCACGAATATGATTCACTAGTGACTGTAGTCACGAAAAGATTTCTCCATACGATTCAACGCAGATATGTGGTTGAATGGAAAGACTTGATTCCAAACCGCAGACAGCATTTTTACCAGAAAGCGTAACACTATCAGCCACTCGTGTGTGCCTGTAGAACCAAGACCGCTTTTTATGCAGAGTGACGGCAACTTAGTCGTGATCGTGTTTTTAATAATGTGGTCCTTAGGCGTAATGTATGTTGCGGTAGTAGAGTCCTTTTGTAGTCATCTTCAAATGTTGGTTCTCAACAGTGCTCCTCGAAACGAATATCGTCTTCCCTCCTAGGATTCCCATTTGAACTATAGGGTGATTGTAATCCGACTACTGAAAAAGAAAAATTACTTCGTATGCAAAGTGACTCTCATGATCAATTTATTGTAAGCCACATGGCGCTTAGCAAGTGTAGACGATGGTTAGCGCACCACACATATCATTCTTCACTTAGCGTTTCTTTCGTTGTGGCGATATCTTTTAACGATATTTCACTCGTCCACCGATACATGGAGAGACAACCATCGTAATAAAATCAGATGTGGTACCGTCGTATTTATGAAGTGATACGTAGTATAAAACTTGTATTTACAGCTTCTCTGTGCTGTTACCTTAAGAGGCCTCCTATGTGGCGAGACATTTGGTTATCATATGAGAGAGTTCGAAAGTCAGGGAGCATTCTGTGACAGTGGTAGACCGTAGCATTCCTTCATGAGCCAAAAATGAGGTTAGTTTTCCAGTCCTGTGATGAGTGACATGACAAATAAGAAAATATATTTTTCTACCTGATGAAAGAATACTTAGAGGGAATATAGCCGATGCCGTACTCCTGTACACCAAGTAACGATACTTCAGCGATGCGAAAACGCGTGTATTTTCCGTTTTATTCTATGTTCGAAAATTCATAAATGGGAGGAATCTACATTTTGCATGAGAAATTCGAAGTGTATGGAATACAACATCGGTATGTTGGATCGGGTAAAGTAGATTTTTTAAACTTGCGGGACTGTGTTGGGGTGGAATTGTTTAGAACTACTGTATACATCCAAGCTGCAGCTGCTTGTTTTGCAGATGGATGAACTACTGTATACATCCAAGCTGCAGCTGCTTGTTTTGCAGTGCACTGCAGTTGCCTGTTAGGGCGGTCACTAGAAGTCGGCAATTGAAAGTAATGGATTAGCTCAGCCTTTGATGTGTACAAAGAATTTGCACACTTGTCAGATCTTGGCCAGAGCAGCGAGGCTGACCAAGTGACCAATGTGCTGGGTGAATGTGACAGAAACGGACGTGTGTGTGTGTGTGTGTGTGTGTGTGTGTGTGTGTGTGTGTGTGTATCGTAAGAGAAAATTCGAAATGATGGATATCTGCCGTGGACGTGCTGATAACATCCGAAATCCTACCACTCCAATAATCCCCAGATGCCCTCCATGACCAGGCGTGGTGTATTCTGGCATACGTGTGCATCCACGACTGCAGCTGTAATTTTCATTAACCTTTTCACATCAGCGCTGGCCATGTATGAAGGGAACAGGAGTGCTGTGTGTGGACGTCAAGGAGCTGAGTGCACGGTATGTGTAAGTGTTTTCTGCTGTATCTGACGTCGAGCTATGCATCTTATTGCTGCAGACTGGATCATGATTTAACTGTATCGCGTGCAGCACTTCTCAGAGCATCACAGTGGACTCTGTCTTGCAGTGGCATTTGCTGTTGTCTGTATTCTATCATGCAGTAGAACCTTCCTCCCTCCTCCCGAATGTAATGGAGAGAATGATTTAGGAAGTCTATAGCACTTTCAAAAACCCAATCGCGCCATCAAATTTCCGATTGATCAATGTATTGTTTCCCATAGTTGTATTGCGTGCATGCATGCGGTCAGTATGGGCGGGCATAGCCAGGTAGGGTCTCTCTCCCTCAGCTGGTGCAGAAAGGGTCAGCCCTGCAGTCGACGCACGGCGCGTGCCTAGCGATCAGTAGCTTGTGTAATCCTCGGGATTCTTTTTCAGCAGATATGTTTAGTGTAAACGTTCTGGTGGAGGAGAGCACGTACAAGAGCTATATTTAGCGGTACGATCTATTTGCGACGGACTTTTCATTTCTTGATTTGTATGTTTCCCTGAGATATTCAAACATTTAAAATATGTTTTACTATGAAGAAGGATCATTGTAAGGCGGAAATTGTTAAAGAGTTAAACAGTCAATTTGTCAGGGTACTGCAAATGGATTATTTAACCCTATTTTCGATATCGAAATTGCGTCGGCTTTTCCTTTCTGTCCAGCATTAGCCAAAAAGAAACAGTATTCTGAGGAGAGATGAATATCTCTGTCTTCGTGTCTGTAGGTTTTGGTTCACACAGACAAGCAGGGAGTGGCTTCTTGAGAGCGACAGAGGCAGGAAGTGAGTCTGGAATTTGCTGATCAGCAGAATGCTGCCACTTGATGCTTTGTTTGGGGGCACTGAGATCAGAGGAGGCCCATATCCAATCTGTGATCAATGGTATTTGGTAAGGCGATCTGTAATTAGGACATTGGGCTGTTTTGACCTTTGTGGCACCACCCTGACGATGGACACACTCACAAGAGACCCCAAATGGTGGATTCCATTGTGATTACAGTTATTATGTCATGAGGCCCAAGGGTGGAGGGGGGGGGGGGTGCAGTTACGATGCCTACACAACTGGGGGAACCCAGTCACTTGCAAACTGAGTAAATAAAGAATATGTAGCAATATATTATTGAACTTGATTTGAGTCTCATTTCATGAGACCCTTCTTCTCCAGCACAGTGTAAGTCGTTTTCCTACCAATTTTTTCTGGGAGGGGTTGGGAGGGAGGGGACGGGGTGGAACATCTCCTGGCAGTGGCACCGTGCACTAGCTCAGTGGGTCCCTTCATGTCAAGGTGAGCACACACAGGAAAATCTTCCAGTAAGATGAAACCTTCAATCTGCAGCAGTGTAATTAAATAATTATTACATGAAGTTGCTGGATGTGAGCATTTCCCACCAAATGAAAGTGAGATCCAGCCCCTGCAATTGAAGTTTCTAATTAAACAGTATATCCTACTCTATATGATTGAATTTCTTGTCTTGAGATGCTTTCTCTCCAGCACAGATGGCTGCTTAGATCGCAAGGCAGAACCCATTCTCAGTCAGGAATTTGCCTTGGTGAAAGTTCCAGCCTGTCAGTCATGGGGCCCCACATGGACACTCCTGAACAGGTGTGTAGTGCAGCCACTGATGTACACATAACTTTGGAGAACCTTGAGGGAGCTGCTTGTATGGTGGTATGAGCTGGCACTTAGTGCAAGCTAGTGGACATGGGATGGCAAACGGTGTAATTAGCAACCGAAAGATTTTTCACAGAGAAACAACGTATGATGGGTGTTTTATGATGACATTCCATGCACATATGGGATAAAATGCCATCGATTTAATTACTTCTTTACAAAACTTGCTTCTCCCCAAACAGCAGATAACCCCTGCAAACTGAATTTTTTACAAATATCCCATATACCCTTTTGCTGCGAATTCAATTTTCTGTCGTGAGATCCATCCTCTCCAACAGACAGCCGCCAACTTCCAGTTAGGGGAGGGTTAGAGTTGACGGGAGGGTTGGGGGAACAATAGGTTTAGGACTGTGAGTTAAAAGGAAGGATTATCATTATTGGATCAAAGTCCTCTTAGCAGAAGAACAGATCAAGGACATGTCAATCAAAAGAGAAGAATTGATTTGCCTCTGAATGTATACTTGCCCCTGATGTAGGCAACCCACACCAACAAAATGCGCTCGAGCCCGATTTGCCCTACTCCTTACCTGCTGTGGCCACTCCCATGGCTCTCACTCACAAAAATGCAAGCTGCCAGCCCAGTTATCCCCATTCACTTCTCCCCGTTGAACATTAGTGATACAGTATTACCATGTCATCTAATACAGTTACTAAATAATACATAATTAACTTCATTAGTTATACAGTAAATACAGTATTCCCATGTCATCTAATACAGTTATTAAATAATAAGTAATTAACTTGTATGCCATGTGGTCCTAATAAAAATATTTCATTAGGATGAGGCACAAAATATGTGGTTAATTGAACATATTATCAAAGCATAACGTTGATTGGAGGCTCAATCCTAGAAAGGACATTTCCCTACTTTTCATACCCAGTTACACTTCCTACCGAACACACTCTTTCGTGTGTTTGGATTCCAGCCAGCGGCCGTAACAGTACACAGCCTCAGCAAGACTTGATGAGAGCATTGATTACTTACCATGAATAACTCCCTGTAAAAAATTTAACTAATTCTACTAATGTCGGTTGCAGGAGCAAATTTTGTTCTACGTTTCTAAAGGAAACGTGAACGTATTGAAAATCTAACTTGAAATTTATTTTAGCAAGCTTTAGTTGACTTTACTCATGTGCACTTCTGCTGAAAAGTTACCTGTGTGAGTGAAATTTTATATCTTTGTGTACTCAGATACAATATGGAAAAGTAAACTGGACTTTTATTCCACTTTAGTGTAAATGATACTGATGCAACGTTATTGTTATGTACAATGACCAAAAATACACTGAACTGATGTTAATCTTCAATAATACTTAACAATAACTTCTTCCATGAAATGGATGATAAATTTTTTTAACCAACTGAGCTATAAAAATCAACCATATTGTCTTTTCAGTAATTGACCTGCTCTGAAGGAGCAATAGCATCGTAATTTCGTCTTTTACTTTCTAATAATTCACTTAGTCATGTATTGTGATATTTAAACTGAATTTACTTTAGAGAAAGGGAAATCTGTTTAAGGTAAAATAACTTTACAAGAATTTCAGTGACTTGGTACACAGGGTGGTCCATTGATCGTGACCGGGCCAAATATCTCATGAAAAAGGGGTCAAACGAAAAAACTACAAAGAACGAAACTTGTCTAGCCTTAAGGAGGAAACCAGACGGCGCTATGCTTGCCCCGCTAGACGGCGCTGCCGTATGTCAAACGGATATCAACTGCGTTTTTTTAAAGTAGGAACCCTATTTTTATTACATATTCGTGTAGTACGTAAAGAAATTACAATGTTTCAGTTGGGCCACTTTTTGCGCTTTGTGGTAGATGGCGCTGTAATAGTCACAAACATATGGCTCTCAATTTTAGACGAACAGTTGGTAACAGCTAGGTTTTTTAAATTAAAATACAGAACGTAGGTACGTTTGAACATTTTATTTCGTTTGTTCCAATGTGAATACAGATACCTTTGTGAACTTATAATTTCTGAGAACGCATGCTGTTACAGCGTGATTACCTTTAAATACCACATTAATGCAATAAATGCTCAAAATGATGTCCGTCGACCTCAACGCATTTGGCAATACGTGTAACGACATTCCTCTCAACAGCGAGTGGTTCGCCTTCCGTAATGTTTGCACATGCATTGACAATGCGCTGACGCATGTTGTCAAGCGTTGACGGTGGATCACGATAGCAAATATCCTTCAACTTTACCCACAGAAAAAAATCCGGGGACGTCAGATCCGGTGAACGTGCGGGTCATGGTATGGTGCTGCGACGACCAATCCACCTGTCATGAAATATGCTATTCAATACCGCTTCAGCCGCGGGCGAGCTATGTGCCGGACATTCATCATGTTGGAAGTACATCGCCATTCTGTCATGCAGTGAAACATTTTGTGGTAACATCGGTAGAACATTACGCAGGTAATCAGCATACATTGCACCATTTAGATTGCCATCGATAAAATGGGGGCCAATTACTCTTCCTCCCATAATCCCGCATCATACATTAACCCGCCAAGGTCGCTGATGTTCCACTTGTCGCAGCCATCAAAAATGGTTCAAATGGCTCTGAGCACTGTGGGACTTAACATCTGTGGTCATCAGTCCCCTAGAACTTAGAACTACTTAAACCTAACTAACCTAAGGACATCACAAACATCCATGCCCGAGGCAGGATTCGAACCTGCGACCGTAACAGTCCCGCGGTTCCGGACTGCGCGCCTAGAACCACTAGACCACCGCGGCCGGCGTCGCAGCCATCGTGGATTTTCCGTTGCCCAATAGTGCATATTATGCCGGTTTACGTTACCGCTGTTGGTGAAAGACGCTTCGTCGCTAAATAGAAAGCGTGCAAAAAATCTGTCATCTTCCCGTATTTCTCTTGTGCCCAGTGACAGAACTGTACACGACGTTCAAAGTCGTCGCCATGCAATTCCTGGTGCATAGAAATATGGTACGGGTGCAATCGATGTTGATGTAGCATTCTGAACAGCGAGTTTTTGAGATTCCAGATTCTCGCGCAGTTTGTCTGCAACTGATGTGCAGATAGCCGCGGTAGCACCTAAAACACCTACTTGGGCATCATCATTTGCTGCAGGTAATGGTTGACATTTCACATGTGGCTGAACACTTCCTGTTTCCTTAAATAACGTAACTATCCGGCGAACGGTCCGGACACTTGGATGATAACTTCCAGGATACCGAACAGCATACATAGCACACGCCATTTGGGAATTTTGATCACAATAGCCATACATCAATACGATATCGACTTTCAACGCAGTTGGTAAACGGTCCATTTTAACACGGGTAATACATCACGAAGCAAATACCGTCGGCACTGGCGGAATGTTACGTGATACCACGTAGATATACGTTTTTGACTATTACAGCGCAATCTATCAAAAAGCGAAAAAAGTGGTCCAACTGAAACTTTGATACTTCTTTACGTAGTACACGAATATGTAATAAAAAAGGGGGGTTCCTATTTTAAAAAATGCAGTTGAAATCCGTTTGACGTATGGCAGCGCCATCTAGCGGGCCAACCATAGCGCCATCTGGTTTCCTCCTTCACGCTAAACGAGTTTCGTTCTTTGTAGGATTTTCGTTTGATGCTTATTTCGTGAGATATTTGACCCAGTCGCTATCAATGTCCCACCCTGTATTGTTCCTATGGTGATCACAAACTGAAATGTCAGACTGGCGGTTTCTGACCGTATCTGAAAGTTACTGAACAACAGTTTTCTGCCTTGCTTTTCGTCTTCACGAGTTGAGAGGCCGCAGTTGAGATGGACAGGACGAGAGGATAATGACTTCACGTCTCTGCACTGGTAGCCATTGTTGCATACACGCCTTCGTACATTTCTACGCCGTCGATCCCTGGTTAGGTACACGCCAAGTTGCTATCTTGATGATCAAAAATTCCCACACTCCGACCATTTGCGTCATTACGGAGCGACTTTTCCTATTATCCAAACCCGCTTCCTTTGTCTTCATGCCACTCACGTTAACAACTGTACACCTGACATTTTCGCCAGGACGGATCTCACTCGCGTTCGCACACGTGCGCCTGCCGTAACGACTCTGCCT
This sequence comes from Schistocerca piceifrons, assembly GCF_021461385.2. Taxonomy (NCBI): domain Eukaryota; kingdom Metazoa; phylum Arthropoda; class Insecta; order Orthoptera; family Acrididae; genus Schistocerca; species Schistocerca piceifrons. The sequence continues at coordinate 291,735,393 of NC_060138.1, read as the reverse complement.
CGTCTCACCACTGCTTCCTACTTCGTCTTTGCCCGTGCTTTTTGCACGCAGCACTACCCACATGTGAGGCCATTCAACCCTAACGCTTGTACAGTGTTTTATGAACTAGAATACAGTAAAAATAAGGAAGCACCAGTCTATTACTTTATCAACAAGTACGTATTGAGCAAGTCAACATAAATAACAAATTATGAAGCAAACGAAATGAGTTAAAATTTGTGCTATGGCCGGGATCCGAACCCGGTTCTTCTTGCTTGTAAGGCAGAAATGCTACCATTACACCAGCACAGCGCGGTGGCCAACCTTGCTGCACGAACTACCTACGCTTAGTGCCCTCCCCAACACAAACTTCAATTCATTTTTCCATTGCATGTTGTCACTATGTCTCAGGGAAACATTTAATTATAAGTAAATAACAAAATTTAGATTTTACACATTGGCACTTTGACATATGGTACATCTTACATTCAAGTGTTATGGCTTCCACAGGTTCGAGCATATGGACAGTATGAAAAATTTCTCGCTTTTGAAGTCACATACCATGACAAATTTACACTCAAAGCCAGGTTACGTTACATGGAGACGACCTGGACTGACTCTAGCCCGCCATACAGTCCAACAACCAGAAGAGATGGTCTGGGTTGCCTTTTCTTCTCACAGAATAACCCCTTTGGTTGTTACCAGCGGCACGCTCATTGCACAGCTGTGCGCCGACGATGTTCTACGCCCTGTTTTGTTGCCCTTTATGGTGAGTGATCCTTTGCCTACATTTCGGCAAGATAATGTCCTCTCACACAGGGCGAGAGTTTCTATTGCTTGTCTTCGTCCTTGCCAACACTACCTTGCCAGCAATATTGCCAGACTTCTCCTCAATTGAGAACGTTTCGAATATTATGAGCAGGGCTCTCCAACCAACTCGGGATTCTGACGATCTAAGCCACCAATTCGGCAGAATTTGGTACGACGTCTCGCAGGAGGACATCCAACAACTCTATGAATCAATCCCAAGCCGAACAACTGCTTGCATGAGGGCCAGACGTGGACCAACGCGTTATTGACTCCCTCAGTTTGTGAACCATCCTATTGTTCTGAAACTATAATCATTTGTTTGTCTGTACAAGTATAGCACATCTACCGATTTTTGTACCACTCGTATAATTATACAATTAAGGCTTTCACGACCAGATGTTTTAGCTGCTGAGAATTTTTCAGGGTTGTATGGCCGTGGTCCATGGAACTCTTCAGTCCCTGACGTTTCGTCCAAAGCTACGTTGGTCATCTTCGGAGATGCTCCTGGTCGTTCTGAGTCTTGCCGACTGACTCAGCACAACCAGGAGCACCTCCGAAGATGACCAACGTAGCTTTGGACGAAACGTCAGCGATTGAAGAGTTCCATGGACCACGGCCATACAACCCGGAAAAATTCTCATCATTCGGATAATTCCTTTGAAGTGTTTCGTTTTTTCTGCCTTAAAGTGTATGTAGTACGTATGTATGGGGTGAATGTGTTGTGTGTTGCCTGTGCATGAAAAGTTTTTTACCGTCACAGTTTACATAAAAATCGGCGGAGAGATGGAATGCTTCCATGCACATTCGGCTGCGTGTGTGCTTGTATGAATAAATATGTTTGAGGATGTTTTACACTGACTGTTTCCTGTTACATACACATTTATTTTTGTCCAGACGGTGGAACTTCTCGCAAGCCGCAGTCAGACCGTCCACCGCCGTACATCGACCTCCTACAGGAATCAAAGCCGAAGCCCCCACCGGCGTTTGAAGCGGACCCTGTGCGTTACATCTTAGGTAAACAGAAAACTGCAGTCGCTACACTTTGAAATTTTCAATAGAGTACATATACTGTTATCTTGTCAAAATTAACTGCTTGTTGAAAATGGCACTTCGAACATTCGACAGAAATGAGTTAAATGGCCCACATCAATATTTATTATTTCCTGAATATGTCATTTACTATTTCCCGAATATATCCATGTGATGCAATTACGGGCAGCCTTTTCGAAACTGTATCAGTAACTGCAGTAACGCACTCTGCAATGCCTGAATTAGAGACGAACCAACAAATAGTATCCTTAAACGTAGAGCTGAGCAGACACTTGGCACATGCTGCATCATATATCTGCACAGATGAAAATATCGAGCACGTACGTAGAGTGAACTAGACGATCGGTCGTAACATTAGTGTTTTTTTCCAATCATATGATACATCTTGCCAGGGTAAACCATTTGTAAAATGCTGCCAGGAATTGTGCGGTGTCACATCTTAAAATAATAATTTGACTGGATGCTTCTGGTGTCAATCATTCCACTCGTACGAATCATGTGAGTGTAATCTGTACGGCATGCAAATCTATATTAATATACTGAGAAGCAAACAAAACAGGATACTGCAAATTATAAGTATATAAATTAAGCACGTGTGGAGAGGCGACTTGATTCCGAATCAAAGAAATGTTCTGCACGTGCTCAGTTGATCCACTGCTAGCTGACGTAGTTCGTAGGCCTGAACATTACAGGTAATTAAAATACTTAGCTGCGTAGATACTAATATAAGACATTTGGAAAGGAAAGTTCACTTAAATGCTATCTTATGCATAACACCACGTAAGCTTTTGCTAATATATTATAAGTGGTGAGGACGAGATCAGATTTAGTTGGTAGCATTTGTAAACAAATCTGATAAACTTTAATATAAGATGAAAGTAAATAATTGTGCTCAATATTCGTGTACGTGGGCTTCAGTTTCACGAAGAAAAACAGTCGTTTAGTACATATTTCTCAACACTCGGGGTAACGCTTGACAGATAGCTACTAAAGTTGTAGGTGACATGCTTACCGCCGAGAGAGGCCACGTAAGCATTAAGCAACAGCTGCTGATGAGATACTGAGTGGATATCCTTACCCATGTGGGTACGAAGATCAAATCCATTCACAAAACAAGGAGTTCTGCTTCACACGAGACGTCACTAAAATGACTACTGGCATGAAAATAACTGAAGTAGACAGAAATTAGTGCAGAAAATTACAACACTAAAGCGTTCCTTAATCGAAAGAGTGTCATGCGATCTCTCCATTTAACCCTGCACATGCTTCCGTATAGGTCTACTTCTGGTCAGCTCTAAAATCACGATCCCAGCCCTGATGGGCCTCTCTTCGAAGAACTCCTCGGAACATAACTGTCGCTCTGCCACATGTCACCTCGAAGATTGTCGTGCAAGACGTAGATCAAACGACACCTCCACGTATCTCTAGAACACATCGCGTACAGTAACTTATGATGAGCAGTGAAGCGAAGGGAAATGCCACTTACGCCGGCCGAAGTGGCCGTGCGGTTAAAGGCGCTGCAGTCTGGAACCGCAAGACCGCTACGGTCGCAGGTTCGAATCCTGCCTCGGGCATGGATGTTTGTGATGTCCTTAGGTTAGTTAGGTTTAACTAGTTCTAAGTTCTAGGGGACTAATGACCTCAGCAGTTGAGTCCCATAGTGCTCAGAACCATTTGAACCATTTTTTGAATGCCACTTACGTTTCACAGTGATTAGTGCATAAACTGCATAAGTCACTGGGGTGTGATAATAATGAGTATGGCGCACTATACGCAGAGAATTAGTTATCAATAGCTTTGTGTAAGCTATGTGCATCATTCGTTGAATACGACAACGTGAGATTATGGGCCTGCATTAATGCAAAACATTTTTATTATTCATTTATTTATTAGCAAAGTAGTTTCAGTGACAGTGACGCCTTCATCAGTAGGTTCTAGGATTCTAAAACATGCAAAAATAGCGTTCTTATAAACATTTACACATTGTTGTATGTCCACTGTTTGGTTCCAAATATTGTTTGCTGTGAATAGTTTCATAAGACTGTATTTACTTTACGTCACGGCATGGTTTTTACGATTGTTGCCGCTGTTTCCGGTATATTTTCTCTGTTTCCTGTTGTTGTTTTTCTAGGCATACATCACGTCATCTGCAACAGTATGAGTGGCTGTCAGTAAACAAATACAGAAACGTGTACTGGTGTATGTCAGCGTTATACAGTTGGGATTATGGTAGTGCTGATGATACAGTTTTGTACTAGGTTGTTACTTAGTGTGTTATGTACTCATGTTCATTGGACAGCTTGCAGCTACTTTTAGATAGAAAAACATAGCTTGTGCACCTTGCTAATAATCCAAAACATTACGGCATCTTGCTGTTCGTGTCTGTAGAACGAAAATTGTTTCGGGAGTTCTGAAGAATTTTGTTCCTTATTTATGCCTCTATGACTCTGTGAGTGATGGGGTATTGGTTTTGTCTGTGTGTGTGTGTGTGTGTGTGTGTGTGGTGTGTGTGTGTGTGTGTGTGTGTGTGTGTGTTTTCCTGTTCTGTGTGCTGAGTCAGTTCTCTTAGAGCGGTAAAAAGTGTGCTGTTGCAAAGTATTGCGTTTTCGTTTATTGCGTTTTTCCCTTACCCTATGGCCTTTTGTATGTCATATACAAACACAGATCAATGTAAGAGTTTAAATTGTTATCCGTTCAGTAGTAACTAAATTTAAACACGAAAAATAGTTCTCTGCAGCCTTTGGACCATTTTACAAATGAGCTAACTGATACTGTGCACCGATTTAATGTTATGGATGAGAAGTGAATATCTCCCTTCACGCCAGAAACGAAACAGTAATCCGATTTCAAGAAATAGGCTCCTTGCCAGTGTCCATTTCAAACTAGCCATCTCCTCTGTGGTCTTTCGTGATTTCGTCTTCCTTGTGTTTCGTAGCTCAGTTCTTCTTTTGCTACGCATATTCCTGGTACCCTATCAAAATATTCCAGTCATTTTACTCTCATTTGTTTCATTAAACCTTATTTTAATAAATTCCGAACTCAGCTCTGAAGTCTGAATTTTTTATCTGAACCCGCAGACTGCAACATTTCGTTTGTCTCAGAATTTATAGTTCAGTGGCTTGTACACTCCTGGAAATTGAAATAAGAACACCGTAAATTCATTGTCCCAGGAAGGGGAAACTTTTTTGACACATTCCTGGGGTCAGATACATCACATAATCACACTGACAGAACCACAGGCACATAGACACAGGCAACAGAGCATGCACAATGTCGGCACTAGTACAGTGTATATCCACCTTTCGCAGCAATGCAGGCTGCTATTCTCCCATGGAGACGATCGTAGAGATGCTGGATGTAGTCCTGTGGAACGGCTTGCCATGCCATTTCCACCTGGCGCCTCAGTTGGACCAGCGTTCGTGCTGGACGTGCAGACCGCGTGAGACGACGCTTCATCCAGTCCCAAACATGCTCAATGGGGGACACATCCGGAGATCTTGCTGGCCAGGGTAGTTGACTTACACCTTCTAGAGCACGTTGGGTGGCACGGGATACATGCGGACGTGCATTGTCCTGTTGGAACATCAAGTTCCCTTGCCGGTCTAGGAATGGTAGAACGATGGGTTCGATGACGGTTTGGATGTACCGTGCACTATTCAGTGTCCCCTCGACGATCACCAGTGGTGTACGGCCAGTGTTGGAGATCGCTCCCCACACCATGACGCCGGGTGTTGGCCCTGTGTGCCTCGGTCGTATGCAGTCCTGATTGTGGCGCTCACCTGCACGGCGCCAAACACGCATACGACCATCATTGGCACCAAGGCAGAAGCGACTCTCATCGCTGAAGACGACACGTCTCCATTCGTCCCTCCATTCACGCCTGTCGCGACACCACTGGAGGCGGGCTGCACGATGTTGGGGCGTGAGCGGAAGACGGCCTAACGGTATGCGGGACCGTAGCCCAGCTTCATGGAGACAGTTGCGAATGGTCCTCGCCGATACCCCAGGAGCAACAGTGTCCCTAATTTGCTGGGAAGTGGCGGTGCGGTCCCCTACGGCACTGCGTAGGATCCTACGGTCTTGGCGTGCGTCCGTGCGTCGCTGCGGTCCGGTCCCAGGTCGACGGGCACGTGCACCTTCCGCCGACCACTGGCGACAACATCGATGTACTGTGGAGACCTCACGCCCCACGTGTTGAGCAATTCGGCGGTACGTCCACCCGGCCTCCCGCATTCCCACTATACGCCCTCGCTCAAAGTCCGTCAACTGCACATACGGTTCACGTCCACGCTGTCGCGGCATGCTACCAGTGTTAAAGACTGCGATGGAGCTCCGTATGCCACGGCAAACTGGCTGACACTGACGGCGGCGGTGCACAAATGCTGCGCAGCTAGCGCCATTCGACGGCCAACACCGCGGTTCCTGGTGTGTCCGCTGTGCCGTGCGTGTGATCATTGCTTGTACAGCCCTCTCGCAGTGTCCGGAGCAAGTATGGTGGGTCTGACACACCGGTGTCAATGTGTTCTTTTTTCCATTTCCAGGAGTGTACATGCGTTTTGTCTCACTTTCTTATCCACGACTCTGAGCTACATGTCAAAACAGCTGTACCCATTGCTTCCTAAAACTATCTTTTCGATTTTTTTCCGAACTTTGTTGCGTAATGTTGTTTGTATTGTATCACACATGATCTCATATTTATTTAACTTATTTTCTACGTCACTTACAAGTTGGTATCTCACGCCACAAACTAAGTGGATAAACGGTGACTCTTTTTATTAAAGCGTAACCATTGTGCAATATTTTGCAGCGTTAAGGCTCTATTTTTCTTCAGAAGCCATAATACTATTCTTTCTATGAGAAATGTTAAATTCGTATCCCTTTCGTAACTGCTATAGGCAATGTATTTCTCTTTGCAGATACTCCTAATTCTCTTGTAAATAGATTGGGTACTGAGTGAACATCATGGTGTATGCCATGGGGAAATAGCTTTACTCATAATTCTCAGTCAGATCCGGATATACTCAAATACGATGATCAAAGCATGAGAAAGCCAAAAGATCTTAAATTTGGGGTGTGTTGAAAATGCTCACATTGACTGTACGAAGTTAAGCGAACGACGAAGAATGCTCTAATAGGACTCTGAAACAAAACACTAACTGCTGTAGGCTGCGGAAGTCTCCTGAACCAACTGGATGAGAATACAAATATCACAACGGGCCTGAAATGTAAATGAAGAATGTCATCTTTGATTACAAGAATAAAAAGTTCCTTGATAACGAGGGATTCGAAGTACTAAGTGCTGACACATCCACCCTATTCACCACATTTAAGATATCGTGACTTGCGCCTGTCCGCTGCATCTGTATAAATTTCTAGGCGCTTCAGTCCGGAACCACGCGCCTGCTGCGGTCGCAGGTTCCAATCCTGCCTCGGGCATGGATGTGTGTGATGTCCTTAGGTTAGTTAGGTTTAAGTAGTTCTAAGTTCTAGGGGGCTGATGACCTCAGATGTTAAGTCCCATAGTGCTCAGAGCCATTGGATTTGTATAAATTTCTGGATGGAAAACCGTTACGGTCAAGTAAGGAGATTGTGACAGCTGTAGCTCGATGTTTTGCAGTCCTTCCAGAATCGAATTTCAGGAATGAGATCTACCCAGAGTAAAACCCTTGAGCAAAATGGATTGATCTAAAATCAAAAGGGGGCATATTAACCTGAAAAATACAGTTATTATATGCAGTACTGAAAAATTATCCAACGCCCTTTCGTTTGAACTGGAGGAATTTAACTTCACAATAATGGCTGGAACGTCCGCTACTGAAGCTTTCATTATTGGCTAGACATTGTTCCACAGAAATGGGTAGAATGAGAACGTTTGGGACAGACATACGTATGTGTGTCTCCATAATCCTGCCTCTATAATTCCCGATCACACGACAATGTTGAATACTATATGTAAATTTTTAGAAATGTTAATTTATTAATTGCGTACGTTTCTTCTGACAGTTGTAACTGATATCGTCGTGAAGTAAACCTTATTCAGTTCATTAATAGGCCAGTTACCATGTTACAATCTAATAGACAAAACAAAGTGAACAATGAAACATGTTTACAATTTAACAGTGAGTTTAGCGTCCTGGGGCCTTTGCATGAACTTTTCATGGGGGAGGAAGAGTAGGTGGAGGGAAAAGTACTACGTAGAACGTCTGCCATGACGCCACTGAAAACAATGGCACTCTCATTTTTCGTAAGTGGTACACTTCCAGTTTAGTGTTACTGCCGTTGAGTTCCTGTTGGCAAGACAAGCATTTTTTGGCGCAGTGGGAGATCGTCTCCATTAAAAGTAGATTTCGAAGATTTATACTTACGTATAAAATACGATACTGTGAACTGAACAAGTATCCCGCACGAAGCTCACAGCCCCGCTCCGCCGATGCTCTCCACCCATCTACCTTAATATCGACACACACACACACACACACACACACACACACACCTGGAGCCGGTTAAAATGGAATCTTCAGCTACTAACGGTCGAGAACTTGCTTTTGCAATCGTGTTTATTGTAGATTACTCTTTTGCAGAAATCTCAATAACTACACTACTGGTCATTAAAATTGTTACACCACGAAGATGACGTGCTACAGACGTGAAATTTAACCTACAGGAACAAGATGCTGTGATATGCAAATGATTAGCTTTTCAGAGCATTCACACAAGGCTGGTGCCAGTGGTGATACCTACAACGGGCTGACACGAGGAAAGTTTCCAACCGATTTCTCGTACACAAATAGCAGTTGACCGGCGTTGCCTGGTGAAACGTTGTTGTGATGTCTCGTGTTAGGAGGAGAAATGCGTGCCATCACGTATCCGACTTTGATAAAGGTCGGATTGTAGCCTATTGCGATTGCGTCTATCGTATCGCGACATTGCTGCTCGCATTGGTCTAGATTCAATGACTGTTAGCAGAATATGGAATCGGTGGGATCAGGAGGGTAATACGGAACGCCATGCTGGATCCCAACGGCCTCGTATCGCTAGCAGTCGAGATGAGAGGCATCTTATCCGCATGGCTGTAACGGATCGTGCAGCCACGTCTAGATCCCTGAGTCAACAGATAGGGACATTTGTAAAGCAACAACCATCTGCACGAACAGTTCGACGACGTTTGCAGTAGCATGGACTATCAGCTCTGAGACCATGGCTGCGGTTACCCTTGACGCTGCATCACAGACAGGACCGCCTGCGATGGTGTACTCAACGACGAACCTGGGCGCACGAATGGCAAAACATAATTTTTTCGGATGAATCCAGGTTCTATTTACAGCATCATGACGGTCGCATCCGTGTTTGACGACATCGCGGTGTACTCACATTGGAAGCGCGTATTCGTCATCTTCATACTGGCGTATCACCTGGCGTGATGATATGGGGTGCCATTGGTTACACGCCTCTTGTCCGCATTGACAGCACTTTGAACAGTGGACGTTACATTTCAGATGTGTTACGACCCGTGGCTCTACTCTTCATTCGATCCCTGAGAAGCCCCCCATTTCAGCTGGATAATGCACGACCGCGTGTTGCAGGTCCTGTACGGGCCTTTCTGGATACAGAAAATGTTCGACTGCTGCCCTGGCCAGCACATTCTCCAGATCTCTCACCAATTGAAAACGTCTGGTCAATGGTGGCCGGGCAACTGCCTCGTCACAATACGCCAGTGACTGCTCTCGATGAACTGTGGTATCGTGTTGAAGCTGCATGGACAGCTGTACCTGTACACGCCATCCAAGCTCTGTTTGACTCAATACCAAGGCTTATCAAGGCCGTTATTACGGCCAGTGGTAGTTGTTCTAGGTACTGATTTCTCAGGATCTACGCATCTAGTGCGTGAAAATGTAATCACATGATAGTTTTAGTATAATATATTTGTCCAATGAATATCCGTTTATCATCTGCATTTCTTCTTGGTGTAGCAATTTTAATGGCCGGTAGTGTACATGATTGAAACTAAGGACCATGAACTGTGTAATAAAAAGGAGTTCGCTTTAGGCAAAAGAAGTATTTCATTGACTATTCTGGGTTGAATTTTCATAGAAATCCGTGTGAAGGCAACTGTTTAACGGACAGTCGTCCATTCTGATGAAGATAGGTTTCCATACATACCGCGTACTGACAGCTCGCTGCCCATGAGAGAGGGTTCCATGCTCATCACTCAGAATTTGAAGTTTGCTGTAACCTAATTACTGTGTAAGATTTGCAACATATTATTAAGCATATAAAAATGAAAAAAAAGTCTCTTCATCCACGATATGCTCCTGGGTACCATACAGTATTCTTTGGTTAGATGCAAGGAATACACAAACACTGTCATGATCTTCATCCAGAGCCTGCTAAGTAAAGAATGATAAGATGGGAGCGCCATCGTTGCGACAAAAGAAGTATTTATTTCACGCTCACACTGACACAAAATGCCATACATATACCCAAAGATTAACAGAAATAACAGAAATCAGCATCTCTACATCTACATACAAACATACTCCGCAAGCAACAGTACGGTACATGGTGGAGGGTACCCTGTACAACTACTAGTCATTTCCTTTCCTGTTCAACTTTCAAATAGAGCGAGGGATAAACGACTGTCTATGTGCCTCCGGACGAGTTCTAGTTTCTCTTATCTTACCTTCGTAGTCTTTACGCGTATTGTATGTTGGCGGCAGCAGAATAACTTCCCCGTCAACTGCAAATGCCAGGTCTCTTAATTTCCTCAGCGATGTTTCGCGAAAAGAGTGTCGTCTTCACTGCAGGGATTCCCAGTTGAGTTCGCGAAGCATCTGCGTGATACTCGCGTTCTGATCTAACCTACCGGTAACAATTCTAGTAGCCTGCCTCTGAGTATGTCTTCCTTTAATCTGATCTCGTAAGGATCCAAAACACTCGAGCAGTACTCAAGAATAGGTCGCACCAGCGTCCTATATGCTGTCTCCTTTACAGACGATATTCTCCCAATAAACAGATGACATTCTCCCAAGAAACCGAAGAAAACCAACCACGTACCCCACTACCGCACTTACCTGCTCCTTCCGTTTCATATCGCTTCGCAATGTTACGCTTCTATATGTTTAATCGACATGCTACTCAGGATACCACTAATGCTTCGAACATCACAGTTCCATTTTCCCTGCTCGTCTGTATTATTAACTTACATTTTTATACATGCACAATAAGGTGCCAGTCATCACACCAACCATAAATTTGACGTAAGTCATTTGTTTTATACTACAGGCACCTAACTACGACAACTTCACGTACGTAATGACGTCATCAGCAAACAGCCGCAGATTTTTGTTCACTCTGTAGGTGGTAGATCATTTGCGTTATGTGGAGAAAAAGAGGGGTCATATTACGCTTTCCGGGGACACTCGTGATAGCGCCCTTATCTTCAGCGATCACTGGCCGTCGATGACAACGCACTGCGTTCTATCTCATAATGAATCTTCGAACAACTCAAGTATCTTGGAACCAATTTCGTACGCTCGTACCTTCGTTACCAGTCTGTAGAGGGACAGCGTGTCAAATGCTTTCCGGAAATCCAAGAATACGGAACCTGCCTGCTGCCTGTTGCATATTGTTAACAGACAAGGACCTCCCGAAGTTTATAAGACCTGTGAAGTGCATGGCCGCGCGGAATTAGCCGAGCGGTCTAGGGCGCTGCAGTCATGGACTGTGCGGTTGATCCCGGCGGAGGTTCGAGTCCTCCCTTGGGCATGGGTGTGTGTGTGTTTGTCCTTAGGATAATTTAGGTTAAGTGGTGTGTAAGCTTAGGGACTGATGACCTTAGCAGTTAAATCCCATAAGATTTCACACACATTTGAACACTTTTTTTGTAAAGTGCATATAGTTCCGTTCTGATTGCACAGCATAAAAGTTCAGACAGACTTCAGTTTATAGCAGTGTACTTTCCCACAGTATGAACGTCAGCCGTGGCTTCCTGTGTTTCAGGAATGAAGCTGCCTATCGCCGACAGCGGGTTCTGCGCCTGCAACCACCTGTCTTCCGCCTACTCTACGGTCTTCTTCATCATTGTTAGTATGTCTTCTCACCTTTCTGCAACACATCTATGACACGTTTTTACGATTTTTACTAACGATCGTTTCTTTTCAGTGTTACGCCTCTTTCCTGATAGCTGATGCCTATCATGGTAAGTACTACAATGCCCAAACCGTTTTTCTCATTTTTTATAGTTATGCGAAACAGAGTCAAGAATGCTGATGAGTCTACCGGGCTGTATGGCCGTGGTCGAAGTGACTTTTCGGTTTCTGACGTTTCCTCCGGAGCTACGCTGGACATCGTCGGAAGTGTTCCTGGCGACGTTGAGTCTTGCCGACTGACGAATCGGATGTCGGAGAGCGAGATAAATACTGTGTAAAGTGGGCATAACAAGCAACAATCGGTAGTTAAGTTTTATGTCTGACAAAGGCTACCTCTGCTGATGACGCGCGAACTCTTTCACCACCGCTTTAGGAAGTATTTATCTCGTTCTCCGACGTCTGACTCGTCAGTAAGCATGACTCAGCGTCGCATGGAGCACCTCCAGAGATATCCGATGCATCTCTGGACGAAACGTCAGGAACCGAAAAGTTTCTTCGATCACGGGCATACAGCCGGGAAGACTCGCCAGTAACTATGACGTCCGGCCGTGAACACCTTCACTGCATGAACAGTCCGGATTATTAAGTTCAAATATTAAAAGCTTCCTCGAATTCAACGAATGTGACTAGTACTCCTGCTTCTTTAGTAATAACTGAGTCAGTGATCAAGCTCAGAAAACAGTGCGATGCCGACCGGCCGACACGTCATCCTCTGTCTAGTTCCGGTGTTTAGAAACGGTTTGGAGGGTCATTGGGTTAGCACTGCGCTCTCCAAGACGTTGTCGATTTTCCACAACTTGGAGCCACTACATCTCATTCAAATATTTGCTCATTTACATCAGGAGTCTGACTAAACCGCCCTCCACTCCTCGCACCGAGGAAAAGTGCCTGGCAGTGCTGGAAATTCAACCCAGGTCCTCCTGATGGCAATAGGAAGCACTGACCACTCAATTAAGTATGTGGAGTTTTAATATAACTGCGTCCTTTACTTTGCAAACCTCTGTACGGTATTTGTGAGGGCTATGGTCTTTCCAGTTGTGATGTATGGATGTGAGACCTGGACCATTAGAAAGGCTGAACGGCGAAGAATTGACTCCTTCGAATTGTGGTGTTGGAGGAAACTTCTTAGAGTTCCATGGACTGCAAAGAGAACCAACAGATCAATATTGGAGCAAATTAAACCAGATTTCTCCCTGGAAGGTCTAATCTTAAAACAAAAGCTGACCTACTTTGGACACACAATGCGAAGGCATGCCTCGCTGGAAAAAACATTAATGCTGGGGAAGATTGAAGGAACTAGAAGAAGAGGACGTCAGAGGATGAGATGGATCGATGGCATCACAGAAGCAATGTGTTCCAACCTGGAAGGTCTACGGGAGAAAGTGCAAGACAGGAAAAAGTGGCGTGATTTGGTTCATGCGGTCACGAAGAGTCGGAACCGACTAAACGAATAGAGAGAGAGAGAGAGAGTACGGTATTTTTCCTCTTGAAACTCATCAAGACTAGTCTCCTACACAAAATGTGCTTAGTTCTCCGTTATGCATGATAATAACATGAGTCACAAGATTTCTGATTTATAAACTTTTATTCTGTAAAAATTCACAGAAACCACCCACGTCCCTTATTCGAAGAAGAACATATGAAAACGGTAGCAAGCAAGGAACTGCGAGTGGCCACGCCAGAAAGAAACATAACACATCACTCAGGAATAAATTGATTTTATTTAATAAGTTGTGAAAACTGTCATGTGGAGTCTATTTAACACGTGAAATTTGACAAACGCAAATGAATGAAATTATTTATAACAGCCCAAGAAAGTCAGCAACAAACAATTGGTGATTAAAATTTGATCAATATTAATTTGAAATTTCAAATCGTGACATTGTGTCGAGCCTCACCTCACTCAGCTGGTTCTGTCTCAAAATAAATTCAGCTAACCACAGTATGAATACAGGTACAACTACAACAGACAGGAAATATTTCAACTAACAAACGTTCCAGATTTTATATATATATTGCATGCCGGAGGGTACCATGTACCGCTACTGGTAATTTCCTTTCCTGTTCTAGTCACAAACAGAGCGGGGGGAAAATGGCTGTCTACAAGGCTCTGTACGAGCACGAATTTCTCTCACTTCCGTAGCCCCTAAGCGAAATATATGCTGGTGTCCAAAATTAAAGCAACAAACGGAAATTTTGCAAGGTTACGTTTATTTTTCCACAAAACAGTATAAACAGGTGATAGTAAAGTAGAAACACTGTAAATAATACAGAGCGTTATTAACTGCAACACGCATAATGGTAGACAAAAATGTTCGTATTTTTTCAACATAACGTGTTTGCTCGCACATTCTGACAACTGGACAGTGTGTTCAGTATCGGATGTGATCGCCTCTGATACCAATAGATCACCTCACAACGACTGGACATTGTGTGAATGATGTCATCAATTTCATGTTGAAGCGATAACGCCCATTCTTCCTGCACAGCTCACAAGTCTTGGAGAGTGATTGGCGGATGCTAACGTGACGCAACCCGTCTCCCTAGTGCACCCAGACATGCTCTATGGGATTCAAATCGGACGAGCAAGGAGGCCCCGCCATGCGCTCAGTATCTTCCGTTTCCAAAAAATAATCAACCACCCGTGTGCTCTATGAGGTCGAGCATTTCCGTCCATCAACGCGAAGTCTTGGTCCATAGCCCTGGCAACAACGGTGCATGAGATCTCAAGAACCCCCCACAGTAACTGACAGCAGTTAAGTCTTTCTGATTCACCTTAAAATCCCTGCCCACACCATTAGGGATCCTTCTCTTTCGAAACTGTGTTCCACGTGTCCTTCAGATGCAAATCTGTTGAGAATCACTCTCTAGACCAAATCGGGACTCATATGTGAAAAGAGCATTGGAAAACTGTTAGATCGCCCTAATGGCATATTGATGGCTCCACTCCAAACGTTTCCGTCTGTGAAGATACGCAAGAGTTAAACAGACAGCAGGTGTCCAACAATAAAGACCACTCAGCTGCTGCCTTCTGTACACCGTTTCCCTCGATACAATATGTCCATGGGATGCTGCGAGGTCAGATAACAGTTGCAGTGCAGTACTAAGGCGGTAGGGTCGTGCCCGTACAACCAAATAACGATCCCCTGTTTCTGATGTGACACGTGGTCTGTCCTGCCCTGGGCTCAGGGATACAGTTTCGATCTCTATAAATTGTCGCCTCATTCGAGAAACGTGTTACATTAAGCCATCGGACCACGTCAGTTTGCGACTCTCCTGCTTCCATTCTTTATATGGCCTTCCACAGCACAGAATCTGTGGGCGTCTTCTTTGTGCCATACTGCATCGTCTGTGAATGTGTACACAGCGATTGTGCATGTGGGACTGTCCCGCAAACACTACCCCGCTTGATAGGTGTCAAAAATGGTTCAAATGGCTCTGAGCACTATGGGACTCAACTGCTGTGGTCATAAGTCCCCTAGAACTTAGAACTACTTAAACCTAACTAACCTAAGGACAGCACACAACACCCAGCCATCACGAGGCAGAGAAAATCCCTGACCCCGCCGGGAATCGAACCCGGGAACCCGGGCGTGGGAAGCGAGAACGCTACCGCACGACCACGAGATGCGGGCTGATAGGTGTCCAGACGTCATTGTTGGTGTGGTTGCCCGTTGATCGAATGCCATCTTCCGTGCAGAACACGATCGTAATGACATCTGTTGACAGTTTATGCGGTTGTATCGTGAATTAGACAAAGTACGGGGAAACAGAGGTTTGTTGATTTAATTTTGGACACCAGTGTACATTTGCGACAGTAGAATCGTTCTGCAGTCGGCTTCAAATGCTGGTAATCGAAATACCCGCAATATTGCCTAGCGAAAAGAATATCAACAAACATTTAGTTGACACCAGATCACAACGGGCAATATGCAGCTGTAAAAAAAAAAATGTGAACTATTATGTGGTTCCGTAAACTCTCTCATGTCGAGTCTGCAGCCGGAACATATCGTCATCTGGACACAATATTTCGGCGGTCCACCTGGCCGCCATCATCAGGTGGGTAATCCGTCGCGCTAACCCGCCATATATTGTATCCAGATGACGATATGTTCCGGCTGGAGACCGAAATATGAGTATCGTGAACTGTCATATGACACGTAAATCAGAAGAACACTGTTAGAATTTTCATAAACTAGAAGCGGCTGTCTCATTAAAGTGCCCAAGCAACTTAAATTAATCCTGAGTACAAAATAAATCACAAATAACCAGCTCATAAAATGTTCATAAATTATCAATAGGGCTCGAACTCGATAGAGCGAAAGCAGAAAAACCGCCCCAAATATCGCCAACAAAAACAGTCTTAGCAATGTAAACAAGCCAGGTTGGAACCAGTAAACTTTTTAAATCAAACTGCGATTAACTCAATCATAAAACAACACAGGATGTTACAACTTTGAAATTATACAGAAATTTACTGATGTAATTTACAGAATCGACATATGCGTCATTTTCTAGCAAACAACCTCAAGATTGATTCATGCAGTTGATCAGTAGCCCATTCTGCTAACAGAAGCGCCAGAGCAGAGCTTCCCAGATCGGTGGATTGACCATGAAAGGCCTGTCGCATGGCCACCTCGCTCCCCTACTTCACACCTCTGGAGTTCATCCTCTGGGGTTTCATTAAATACCACTTGTATGTTCCTTCTCTACCAAACAATTTAGCTGACCTGAAAAGTCGAATCTGCGCTGCCATTACACAGGATACACCCGATTTGCCTCAAAAAGGGTGGGAAGAATTTGATTATCGGTGGAATGTTTGCCGCATCACAAATGTAAGTCACATCGAAGCAAAATGACACTTGACACTTTTGTGTGAAACTTGAGGTTATTTGCTACAAAATGACACATCTACCGATACTGTAAGTTTTCTCAATAAATTTCTACATCATTCCAAAGTTATAAAGTCCTTTTTGACTCATTATGTATATCACACAGAGAATCTTGCAGCACAGCGGATAGCTCCTACTAACAGTTCGTGGAGACTACACGCTAAGGTGCTCACCAGATAACTCCAATAAGCGTCGATGACTGGCTCGTGGGTTGTTTGCAAGGAGGGAAGAAACAACACTGAAAAAAAAAGGAAACTGAAAGATTTTCTCAGAGACAAACTGATCTGAGCTACATTTCCGTACCTTCTTACCTTATTATACAAGCAGTGCCGCAATAGATTTTTTGGTGGATAATCATTAAGATGCAATCTGTAAGCCGACTCGAGAATAATTCTTCCGCTTTTGCACAGGAATGTATGATGTAATAAACGTCCTCAAACTAATGCTTATGGTTTTCGGTAATGGAACTCAGAACCGTGTCGTTCGAGCAGGATTCCTACTAAAAGTGCTCTCATTCATCTGTGTAGCTTTATGCTGTTTCTATCACTTAAACATTACACTTTTGTTTGTTGTGCACATGTTGCAAGACATATCAAATCTCTGTCATCCTTTTTTTCTTTTCAGAGATAACGCCCATTATTCGATGTCTCTACGCCTACAAATTCCAACTTTTCCTCTGTAAGTATTTTCTCTGCAACATATATCTCTAGTCTCAAATTCTCATTGTAAAATATATTCGAGCAGATTTTGATTAACAAAAAATAAATTTGTCTATTAAGTTCAACGTATCGTATAGATCATATTTCGGTGTACATAGGTTACTTTAACTGAAAGCCATTGTTTGTTTATTTAAAATCATATTAAGATAAAAAGAACGTGTGGTTATAGCTTGCCAGCTATCAATAATAATTTCTACACATCATGGAAGTTTTTGAGAAATAGCACTACACTCTTCCATGTTGACCACAAGGGTACAAAGAATCACGGCACGCCGACAATTTGAGCCGCATTCTACGTACAATCGACTTAGTGTGGTATACGAAACGTATAATAATGAGCAGCGAAAATTGACCAGGACGAAAATATACAATAATAGAAGAAAAATCTTTCCAGTAACATGTATTTACAAATGAGCTGTTTGCGAAACGATTGTGAATGTGTGGCTAGATATCTGAAATTTGAACGTATCGTACAAATAATCGAGGGTATTTGATGCAAGAACCACTCTAAGGTGAAGAGATCACGTAGAAGAGGAAGGCATGGCCGGCAGTATCAAATCAGTAACAAGAACGATGACGCAAAATAAAAATAAAAATTAGATAACAACTAAAAAGCTTCACCTTTAAAACGCTTTTCAAAAACCAGCTGGGGTCCAGAACTAGTCAAGTTATGCTGTTTGGAACAAGAACACGGTTTAACGTAGCATTAATATGACATCTTTCCAGAATGTTCGCAGCCGCAGAGAATAGAACACACTGAAAGGCGCTAAATGTGGAGTTCTGCATTCTGTCTTTCTTGGAACGACGCATATGTGTTGCTTCCATCGGACAGTAATGTTTTAAATTCAGAATATCCATTAATAAACATCATTACTTGTCCACCATTCTACTCGCAACCCAAAACCTGCACCAGCTCCAGAAGTGTCTGACCAGTCTGATATGCTTTCCTCCTCAGCTGCGATACTCACCGTAGACACTGTGGATCCGACACCAATGCCGCCAGCACACGACCGTAACTGGTATAGGTCGCCCGTTTTCTGCCGTCCTCACACATTCTCATTACTGTATGGCACAGCATTGTGTATAGTCGGCATCCATGGACAAAAACGGCGTGGCAACTGGCTGATCCTGCACTGCACGAAGAGATGTACACACATCAACAATATTTTGCATCACCTGTGTTGCTAAAGTTTACGAACCTGTACAGAAAATTGGAACACAGATCTATAAACACATCATTTCCGCCATTTCTATTGCTCATGAAAACCACACGTTGCATGTTGTACCACCATACTACAAGACCTTCACAGGTGGTGGTCCCGATTGCTGTAGACACCGGTACCTCTAATACCCAGCAACACATCCTCTTGAATTGATGCATGCCTGTAATCGTCGTAGCATACCATCCACAAGTTCATCAAGGCACTTTTGGTCCGGATTGACCCACTCATCAACGGCGATTCGGCGTAGATTCCTCAGACTGGTTGGTGGGTCCCGTCGTCCATAAACAGCCCTTTTCAATCTATCCCAGGCATGTTCTATAGGGTTCATGTATGGAAAACATGCTGGCCACTCAAGCCGAGCGATGTCGTTATCCTGAAGGAAATCATTCACAAGATGCGCTCGATGGGGGCGCGAATTGTCGTCCATGAAGACGATGGCCTAGCCAATATGCTGCCGATATGGTTGCACTATCGGTCGGAGGATGGCAGTCACGTATCGTACAGCCGTTACGGCGTCTTCCATGACCACCAGCGGCGTACGTCGGCCCCACATAATGCCACCCAAAAACAGCAAAAACCCTCCACCTTGCTACACTCGCTGGGCAGTGTGTCCAAGGCGTTCAGCCTGACCGGGTTGCCTCCAAACACGTCTCCGACGATTGTCTGGTTGAAGGCATATGCGACACTCCTGGGTGAAGAGAACGTGATGCCAATCCTGAGCGGTCCAATCGGCTTGTTGTTGGCCCCATCTGTACCTCGCTGCATGGTGTCGTGATTGCAAAGATAAACCTCGCCATGGACGTCGGGAGTGAAGTTGCGTATCATGCCGCCTATTACACACAGTTCGAGTCCTGGCTGCACGAAAAGCATTATTCAACATGGTGGCGTGTTGCTGTCAGGGTTCTTCCGAGCCATAATCCGTAGGTAGTGGTAATACACTGCAGTAGTAGCCCTTGGGCGGCCTGAGCGAGACATGTCTCTCTGTATCTCCTTGATATTCGAACAACATCGGTTAGATTGACTCCGAGACGCCTGGACACTTCCTTTGATGAGAGCCTTTCCTGGCACAAAGTAACAATGCGGACGCGGTCGAACCGAGGTATTGACCGTCTAGGCATGGTTGAACTACAGACAACACGAGCCGAGTACCTCCTTCCTGGTGGAATGACTGAAACTGATTGGTTATCGGACCCCCTCTGTCTAATAGGCGCTGCTCATACATGGTTATTTAAATCTTTGGGTGGGTTTAGTGACATTTCTGAACAGCCAAGTGACTGTGTCTGTGGTACAATATCCACAGTCTACTTCTATCTTCAGGAGCTCTGGGAACTGGGGTGATGCAAAAGTTTTCTTCATGTGTGTTTATTGGCTGGCACACGTGACAGGAGGTTACCTTTATAATGCCCCCGTTCTTCGCAAACGTATTGGCACAGAAAGCCCGATGCAAAGAAGAGAGGACGTGAAGAAATCAAAACTGCCTTGCTCTCATATCACTTTCCTGAAATGAACTTTTATCCGTTCTAAACCATAGGCAGTCTGTGCTATTGAACCCAATACAGTTGAAGCATTTTGCCATCACAAAATCAAGCTCGTCTAAAACAGTTCTTGCCTCTCGATTAACTATTCCCAAAGAATGACACCCCATAATGTATAAGATTTTACCGCCGTCAAATATACACTATCTGGTCAAAAATATCCGAGCATCCCAATGTAATGTGAAACGGAGCTCTGAGTGTCACGAGAGGCGGACCCGCCAGTATAATAGGAGGCGTGCGGCATTGTCACTAAAGAAGCAGTAAGAGCAGAGTGGGTGGATCAGGAAACCTCAGAGACTTCGAATGGGGACTAGTCACTGGATGTCACATGAGTAACAAATCCTTCAGAAACATTTTAACCCTCTAAAGTTGCCCATGCCGCCTGTTGCTCGTGTGATTGTGAAGTGGAAACGCCGAGGAGCGTCCACAGATAAGTCATCACCCGGCAGACCTAGTATACTGTCGGGAAGAGACCGTCCGGTGTTGCGGAGGGTGACTGTAAGAAATCGCATTATATCAGTGGGAGGAATCTCTCGTGAGCTCCACAATGCTACCAGCAGTCCAGGCAGCACACGAGCTTTGGGAAGGGAGTTATAAAGAATGAGGTACAATGGTCGAGGAGCTCCTCGTAAGTCACAAATTTCTGTAGTTCAGTGCTAAGTGATGGTTGGGTTAGAGTAAAGAGTGACACCACTGGGCAGTGTGTGAATGGAAACGAGTAATCCCTGGAGAACCTTGCCTGCTGTCATGTGTACTGCCAACAGTAAAGTACCCTGAGGTGGGGTTACGGTATGGGGTTTGTGCTTTGTAGATAGTGTGTTGTCACGTTACTGCGCTTGAGAAAACGCAAATTGCGGAAGGAAGTGAATACATTTTACAGCATGTGTACTGTGTACAAATGAGGAAGACATCGGAGATGATGGTTGTGTGTAGCAAATGCATAGTGTATCCTACCATAAAGCAGAATCTGAGGCAATTGTTTGAGGACAACAACATTGTCTTGCCGCAGGAGAGGGTGCTCGGTGTGTGGACGAACGCTACGAAATCGAGAACTCGATTACAGCATGCTGCTTCTCACGCACCGACATAGTTACTTTACACACTGCCATGTTACACACTACAGCTTGGAGCCCTCTAGCGTCAGAGAGTTGCAAATATATAGATACGAAGAATAAAGAATGTTAGAACGTTCGCTTTAAGAGATTTTACATAAATAATTCAGGGTTATTAGTCTTTTTCAAAAAGAGGTGGAGCCCCTCCACGCCCACACCGGCATGATGGCCAACTCAATAGGTCTACTGCCATCTCTGCATAGGGGTTAGTATTCACTAAAGTGAGGTGTCGCAGGATGTGGGTACTGCGATGTTTGCGTACGTCTGGTTAAGGTTAACCATTAATACGCGCTCATCTGGAGATAGATTGGGTCGAAGTCGAACGAAGGGTGGTGGTCTGAAGGGAAGAGGTAAAAAAGTGCCAAGGCAAGAGCCAAGGGAAAAAAAAAACCTCTGCGATAGTTAGGTCGGTTGGTAAGAGCAGTAGCGGATGTCTTGCTGCTTGCGATAGGTCGTGCAAGGGTAGACTTTGTTAGTAGTGAGTATCATGCATGTCGATACCTTTGACGTTGTGCGGTTGTGTTGCTCGGAGGCTGGCGCTGGTTGCCGGTGCAGAGCTCTCTTCAGCGTCAGCAACCTGCAACAGTTAGGTTTACTATTTTTTGTGTCAGATACGTCATATATCGGATGCACAGTGTAAGGTAATGTTGGCGGTTTGTTTGTGCGTCAGTGGGCGAGCTCGTCGGTGTCCCTGCTTTTGGTCGGCTCTAATAGCAGCTGGTAATTATCAATCAGTGTTGCTGATGTGCAGGGGCTTGCCGACGTTTTTCGCTTCTTTGTGTATGTTAGTTTACCATGGGTGGATATGTCCTAGCTAGTAGTGTCTTTGGCCGCTTGTGGTTCCACCTGTGGTTGTGATCGTAGTTTCCCAGAGTGAGGATGAAAGGATTGTTCGACTGTCTCGAGTTCCTGTATAGTCGTGTGGTGTGTTTTTTGAATACTTCCTTGAGGGTATATAGGCGGTATTCTTGGTGAAGATCCACGGTGCGTGTGTAGCGTGGAGCGTTGCTAATGATTCGTAGCACTTTGTTCTGTATTACCTGCAGGCGGCGCAGTCGTGTAGGAGCTGCATATCCCCAGACTGGAGCTGCGTACGTCATCAGAGGTCTAATCAGTGTCATGTATATGGACCTCGACACCCTCCTCTTCAGCATTCTCTTATATATATGTGCATACATACGAAGTTTGTGTGTGTGTGTGTGTGTGTGTGTGTGTGTGTGTGTGTGTGTGAGAGAGAGAGAGAGAGAGAGAGAGAGAGAGAGAGTATGTGTGCGTGTTAGTGTTTGTGTGTGTTTACATGTATATATGCGAAGATGTGTATCTATATGTATATGTACACATATGTGCATATTTGTGTATGTTTCTACACTGGGTGAAACAACGTTACATCTGTATTTGGTTCATTTGCAGACTAATAACTACAGCCTTCGTCAGTATCGTGCTTTTAGGTTGGCTAGTACATCCAAGTTCACGCAAACTATGAGGTGTGATTGGAAAGTTTTAAGAATGGATCCGCTACTGCTTACTGTTTTGGCGGGCCTGTACACGGACGGTGGTGAATGCGTTATTGCCTTGTCCTTGAATTCCCTCTGACAGGAAACTGCATTTCCTTTATTCAGTTCATTGTGGTACCTGGTTGAGAGCGGGTCTGTTAGGGCTTGTTGCCGGATTCTGTCAGAACAATGAGTTTGTGTGAAATTTTTATTAAAACCGGGAAATCAGCTTTGGAGACTTACGAACTATTAAAAACAGCTTTTGGAGGTAATTGTATGAACCAATAAAATGTTTCTGTTTGGTTTAACAATTTAAAAATAGCCGCGAATCATTTGAAGATGAACCACGATGCGGCTGTCCTTCCACCTCAAAAATAATGAAAATGTTGTGAAAGTTCGCGACTTAGTGTGCTCTGATCGTAGACTTACAAATAGGGAGATGGCTGATGAACTTAATTTAAGATTTTAGGTAGTTCAGTCAATTTTAACTGACGATCTTAACATACGTCGAGTGTCCGCAAAATTCTCTCCAAAAGTGTTGTCAACTGACCAGAGACAATACCGACTTGAAGAGTGCCAACAACTGATTAATCAGACTAGAAATGACCCAGATTTTTTAAATAGGGTAATTACAGGTGGCGAATCGTGTGTATATGGATATGATCGTGAAACCAAAGTGCAGTCTTCGCAGTGGAACACTCCAGGTTCACCACGACCGAAAAAAGCACGGCAAAGTCGGTCGGAGGTGAAGACAATGTTGGCGATTTTTTTCGATTCTACCAGTATTGTGCATCATGGATTTACCCCTGAAGGACAGAAAATTAACCACGAATACTACAATTGTGTCCTTGAGCGTTTGCACGAAAAGGTGCGGAAGAACAGACCTGCATTGTAGAGAGACAGGAGTTGGGTGCTACACTATGAAATGCTCCAACTCATCGTGAATTCTCCATCGTTGAATTTTTGTCCAACTTCAAAATTCCTGTGCTTCTACAATCATCATATTCTCCTGATTTAGCCCGTGCGGACTTCTACCTGTTTCCTAAACTGAAATTTTCTCTAAAAGGGAAGCGATTTGACTCGATTGAAGACATCCAGGCAAATACGGAGAGCGTCCTCAATACACTTCAGGAATAAAATTTCCAGGAATTTTTCCAATAGCGGAAACACCGTTGGAGTCGGTGTGTTCAGTCAGAAGGGGACTATTTTGAAGGAGATTCATCACAGTAGCATGTGAGTATGTACAATTGCAAGCCCATTCTCAACACTTTCCAATCACACCTCGTATTAGTCCCACAGAAAAAAAATGAACATGGTATTTTTGTAGGAAATGTAATGTAGTCATGTTTCCTATTGGCATACGTTTTCGCTGGAGGCTACAGTTTTCCAGTTATTAAAGAAGAACAAATTTATATAGATCACCTTTGATGTAGTAGTTGCACATGGTAACTAAAGGCGTTGCGGGTTGCGTAAAACTCATAGGTAGGGGCAGCGAAATCACCCTGTGTACATAGCGTAGTTTGCATTACTTCTAACTATTATGTTCTGCTACGTTGAAATGGAAATAAACGCACTTCCAAGAAAGTACCACGTTTCACACCTGCTTGAAGTCTGTTGATGGTTTGCAGCTTTAATGGCCAGCAGTGCACTAGAAACGGTAAGGGCTCGTAGCTCTCATCTGCCTTACAATTGGGGCCGCTGGCGAACGCTCGTGCCACAGCTGGGACGCTGCGACGTAAACAGCGGAGCGGAGAATGCGCGAGCAGAGTTTAGCGGGTATCGAGTGTCGGCTGCGTCCGCTGTTGGCCGTCTGTGTGAGAACGGGGTCAGGCGCGCGGCGCTGCCGAAACGCAGCACGGTCCGTTTGCGACTCCACTGGCTGTGCGGTGCCACAGGGGCCTTAACACGGCTATGTATTTAGTGCCAAGTATATCTTTGTATAATTTGTTTAATAAGTATATGCATCTACTGTGGCGGTATGCGGTTCCAGTGTTCTGCCAGTTACATAGATCTCGACCATTTGTGACAAAACTGTATGCTGTATCTGATCTGAACACTTGCCGCTCACAGTCTATCGAATGAGCCACCAGAACTTATAACACAGAGTGACTCAAGCTTTGATATTAGTAAAAAAGACTTACTCATTGCTTCCAAACTTACGGACGGCGTCAGATATGCAGTAAAATCTATCGCTGCCACGGGAACGAATGCAATGAAATCTTATTGTCACGCATCTTATTCCATAGGTGGAACATTTGATGATTATTAATCATGTTCAAAGCACTTAACAGTTGATATCTGATTAAAATAACGAATATAGGTAACTGGCGACAAATATTCTTTTATTGTGCATAGAAAGGTACATAGCAGAACATACACAGTAATGTGTTCTGAAACGAAATTGCTACGTAGTCTTCCTTTAATATTGTGGAGTCTGTAAGGTAGATATTAAAACATATGTAGATTTTTAGTGTCACCTGACACACAATCCATGAGGTGGTACAGGAGGCATGGGAATATGTGACGGTTACAGTCTTCTTTTAGAAAAAAATAAAAATAAAATAAACGACCGTGTTCAACCTCTATGTTGCTGCATTTTATGATGCTAGTAGTAAATGTTTTAAGAACAAAATTACTTACTGTTCACAATAGCACTCACAAGAGTTCCTCTGACGCCCATCCAAAGGAGATAACTTGGGAATTTTTCGTAGTAAAAGCGTATTTTTATGATGTGCGTTACGCGTCGTCTAATGCATGCAGAATCGATAAGACACAACATTTTGGAGGGATCATTCGCAGTATCGGCGGCCTCTTTGTCATTGTGTTCCCTTTCACTCCTGTTCGTAATCATTATATGACTTGGGTGCGATTCGTCCGTGGTTTTTTTCTATTTTTTTTTTAATTCAGAGAGTGTATCATGTTACCATACTGTGATAACTTAACCACCTTATGGATCATTTCTAGAGCATGGATGTCGTCTGTCCATATTACTGGGCCGGCCGGAGTGGCCGAGCGGTTCTAGGCACTACAGTCTGGAACGGCGAGACCACTACGGTCGCAGGTTCGAATCCTGCCTCGGGCATGGATGTGTGTGATGTCTTTAGGTTAGTTAGGTTTAAGTAGTTCTAAGTTCTAGAGGACTGATGACCTCAGATGTTAAGTCCCATAGTGCTCAGAGCCATTTGAACCATTTAGATGGCTCCAAGCTGTAGTGTGTAGCATGTCAGTGTGTAAAGTAACTATGTCGGTGCATAAGAAGCAGCTGCTGTAATCGAGTTCTCGATTTCGTAGCGTTCGCCCGCACGCTGAGCACCCTCTCCTGCAGCAAGACAATGTTGTTGTCCTCAAACAATTGCCTCAGATTCTGCTTTATGGCAGGGTACACTATGCATTTGATACACACAACCATCATCTCCGATGTCTTCCTCTTTTGTACACAGTACACATGCTGCAAAATGTGTTCACTTCCTTCGGCAATTTCCGTTTTCTCAAGCGCAGTAACGGGGCAATGCACTAAGTGCTAGGGGACTGATGACCTAAGCAGTTCAATCCCATAGTTCTCAGAGCCATTTGAACCATATTGCTGGGATGCTAATATCCTATAGGACTTAAGAAGTCACATGTGGTCAGTCCAAGCAGCTAAAAGAACTGGAGAGCTCGCGTAACGGCCACTGCCTCTGCCAAAAATACTACTGTTCTGAGGGAGCGATTGCCACCAATGTATCCCAGTTCAAGCCACACTAGGCGATTAAATTCCGTTTAGCACTAATCCTCATTTTTTACTATAGTCATGATTTCATGCGTCCCGTAGCGAATTGCTCACCTAGGCCAACCTCTTCATCGCAAAGCAGCACTTGAAGCCTTTGGGATCTATATCTATTACTCCTTGACGTCTTAACACAGATCCTGTCATTCTCTCCTTCCTACTTGGCAACGCTTTCCGTGTGTTTCTCTCCTCACAGGTTCTGTGGACAACTTCCTTCTGTAGTACCACTTCTTAAACGAATAGAATACCTTCTTTTAGCGAATGGTTCACAGTCCATGATTCGCTTCCGTACAGCGCTGGCCTTCTGAAGTACAAAGTCAGAACTTTCCCCTTCCAACTAAGACTCATGTGTGATACGACTTCTTTTGATCAGCAATACCGTCTTTACTTGTGTTAGTCTTGTTTTATCTCTGCCATGCTCCTCCGCCATGTGCTACTTTGCTTCCTAGGTAGAAATATTCCTTCATTTCGCGTCCTAAGTGGCCCCAATCTCGATAAGTTTCTCGCTAATCTCACTTCTGCTACTCTCCATTACATTAATCTTTCTTCCTCGCCCTATCAATGAAACCTAGAAAAAGAAACTTTGCACCACAATTGCATCACGTGATTAAAATATCACTGGATTGCATTACAAGCATTTTAATTAATTATTTGCCGTTGTAACACTTAACGATTAACGAACGAAATTATATATACTTTATAAAAGACTATGTAATATCAGTATGGCCTTATTTTAAAGTTGTTTTTGTAATCCATTTAGCCTGAAGATGAGGTTTACCTCGAAACATGTCGCTAAATGAATAAGTAATCCAAAAGTTGACCAAGTTTGTGACTGGTGGCGGTAATTTAAAAAAGACCTTTACATATTTCTTGAGATGGTCATCGTCAAAAATAGTCCAAATGTCTTCAAATCCTTATAAATGCTAATCTGATAGTTTCAGGAACATTCCAGAAGGTAGAAAATAGGAAAAAGTATTCTATATTACCTTTAAACATCTCATTTTCACACCGATATTTTCAGCAATAGTGATAACAATTATTATTATCAAACGACACCTGAGGGGAAACTCTTAGTCAGAAACCGATCAGAGTCGTGTTTGGATTCATTGTTGGCTACGTCGTTTTCCTCTAATTGAGAAACCTCCAAAGAGTCCAATTCTGGTGTTAATTTTTGTTGTACGTTTATAGCAGAACAAAGCCATAGCCTTAATAAAATTGTTTCCCCGCAACGTATTCACATGCACACGGATAGTGAACTTTTATTACACACTTTCACCGTGTGAGACAGCGCAGTGCTGAAGGTGCTGGACTGCACTCTACCTCCTGCCAATCCGCTTATGGGCTCCTAGTGATTTCTCCAAATCACTTAAGGCCAATGTCAGGATAGGTCCATTGGCAACAATGCTTTCGACATCCATATTCAGCCACCAATCAATTCGAGGTAAGGTCACGTCTTCCAATAAAGTCTACACTGTCGGGGCAATAAATAATAATCCCCATTGCTTGCTTCCTTCCATCATTTTTCTACCGGGACACAACTTTACACTTCTTCCCCGATTTTTTTCGTGATTCCACCACTATCTAGCGTGGTTATTTTTTCGCTATGATTTGTAGCTTTCTTTAGTTTACTGTGGATCTGAAATTGAAGATGAATGTACAAAAAAGTTAACGTACTTTAAATTATTAAATTAATTATTAAATTAAATTTTATGAAACCATCAGCTATGGAACCCCGCACATACGTCAGAAAAAGTATTTAGGAAGCTGATATTTATAACCATATAAATATTTCGATATGGATTTTCATTTTGGGTCAAAATGTTATTAGTCTATTTACACTCGAACTTACAGCTACGAATATTGGCGTGAAAGTAGTCACTTCGTCATTAGAGAGGAATAAGAAAGTTCGAGAGAACCCGAACTCAAATAAGGGGTCGTAGCACACAGTCTTGCCAAGTTTGACAACTATCAACAAGTCTGTAATGCATACGTCATGGTTCCAATACTGGAAGACAGTGAGGTAGGCAACTAAAGCAGGGCAGAATAAAACTTCAGGATCTTCCGTATGTAATATTGCATGAGTTCGCCAGCTGCAGTACGTTTGTGTCGATACTCACTGACTGACAACAAATAAAAGTAAAAAACAAAAATTAGTACCTGAAGGAATGGTCGTTGTTTGCCATCAACCGTTGTAGAAATGACTAGAGATGCATTAGTGTTGTGACCAAGTGATCATGTTGCCAGGCTTCAAAAAGTGTAATTATAAGAAGTATGTGCTGTGACTAATGGTTGGTGAACACCGACAGGGACTACGAAGGATGAGATGTGCTTACATTAGACATCGTTACCAGCATTTGACGGCATTTGAAAGGGGCAGCACTGTGTCTCTGTACATGGCATACAGATAGAATCGTGCAATACTCATGCATGTTGGGCGTTGGAATACGACACTGGCTCGATGTTGGACTGGATGGAAATTTAAGGGAAGCCATAAGAGTCCTAATATTAAGAGACAATAGCCATATTGAATGAAATTTTCACTCTACAGCGGAGTGTGCGCTGATATGAAACTTCCTGGCAGATTAAAACTGTGTGCCGGGCCGAGACTCGAAGTCGGGAACTTTGCCTTCCGCGGGCAAGTGCTCTACCAACTGAGCTACCCAAGCACGACTCACGCCGCGTCCTCACAGCTTTAATTCCGCGAGTACCTCGTCTCCTACCTTCCAAACTTCACAGAAGCTCTCCTGTGAACCTTGCAGAACTAGTACTCCTGGAAGAAAGGATATTGTGGAGACATGGCTTAGCCACAGCCTGGGGGATGTTTCTAGATTTAATTTTCACTCTACAGCCATATTGCGCACCAAGCACATTTTAGCCCGGTCCGATGTGCACTCACAATTGACATACATGTAATGGATTCACTAAGCAACTCTATAGAATCCCACACCGCTGATCTCAGACTAACAAAAACTGTACTACCGTTACGTCTTTCCAAGCAACAGCTAATACAGAGCGATGGCGTACCAAGGAAGCATAGACTGCTAGCGACAGGAATCGCATCGTTTCCAGCAATGAATCTCATGCCCATACTGCCAAAATTTACAATCACTTGCAAGTATCTAGGTACCATGAAGTGAGGACATCTTCCGCCATTGTTTTGGAAAGATGTTTACTATCTGATCAAACATATTCGGACAGCCATATGTCAGGTCGAATTCACTAATAGATGTCACGAGAGGTGACCGCCCAGTATGAAAGAAGGGGTCTATGTGTTTTCAGTAGAGAAGCAGTGATAACAGAATGGGTCGCTCCGGAGAGCTCACTTACTTCAAATGTGGACTAGTCATTATACAGGGTGAGTCATTAACTACTGCCACCTAGAATAACTCCGAAAGTATGATAGTAGCTGAAAAGTTTGTGGGACAAATGCTGGATGGGACAACGGGGATCATACACTCCTGGAAATTGAAATAAGAACACCGTGAATTCATTGTCCCAGGAAGGGGAAACTTTATTGACACATTCCTGGGGTCAGATACATCACATGATCACACTGACAGAACCACAGGCACATAGACACAGGCAACAGAGCATGCACAATGTCGGCACTAGTACAGTGTATATCCACCTTTCGCAGCAATGCAGGCTGCTATTCTCCCATGGAGACGATCGTAGAGATGCTGGATGTAGTCCTGTGGAACGGCTTGCCATGCCATTTCCACCCGGCGCCTCAGTTGGACCAGCGTTCGTGCTGGACGTGCAGACCGCGTGAGACGACGCTTCATCCAGTCCCAAACATGCTCAATGGGGGACAGATCCGGAGATCTTGCTGGCCAGGGTAGTTGACTTACACCTTCTAGAGCACGTTGGGTGGCACGGGATACATGCGGACGTGCATTGTCCTGTTGGAACAGCAAGTTCCCTTGCCGGTCTAGGAATGGTAGAACGATGGGTTCGATGACGGTTTGGATGTACCGTGCACTATTCAGTGTCCCCTCGACGATCACCAGTGGTATACGGCCAGTGTAGGAGATCGCTCCCCACACCATGATGCCGGGTGTTGGCCCTGTGTGCCTCGGTCGTATGCAGTCCTGATTGTGGCGCTCACCTACACGGCGCCAAACACGCATACGACCATCATTGGCACCAAGGCAGAAGCGACTCTCATCGCTGAAGACGACACGTTTCCATTCGTCCCTCCATTCACGCCTGTCGCGACACCACTGGAGGCGGGCTGCACGATGTTGGGGCGTGAGCGGAAGACGGCCTAACGGTGTGCGGGACCGTAGCCCAGCTTCATGGAGACGGGTGCGAATGGTCCTCGCCGATACCCCAGGAGCAACAGTGTCCCTAATTTGCTGGGAAGTGGCGATGCGGTCCCCTACGGCACTGCGTAGGATCCTACGGTCTTGGCGTGCATCTGTGCGTCGCTGCGGTCCGGTCCCAGGTCGACGGGCACGTGCACCTTCCGCCGACCACTGGCGACAACATCGATGTACTGTGGAGACCTCACGCCCCACGTGTTGAGCAATTCGGCGGTACGTCCACCCGGCCTCCCGCATGCCCACTATACGCCCTCGCTCAAAGTCCGTCAACTGCACATACGGTTCACGTCCACGCTGTCGCGGCATGCTACCAGTGTTAAAGACTGCGATGGAGCTCCGTATGCCACGGCAAACTGGCTGACACTGACGGCGGCGGTGCACAAATGCTGCGCAGCTAGCGCCATTCGACGGCCAACACCGCAGTTCCTGGTGTGTCCGCTGTGCCGTGCGTGTGATCATTGCTTGTACAGCCCTCTCGCAGTGTCCGGAGCAAGTATGGTGGGTCTGACACACCGGTGTCAATGTGTTCTTTTTTCCATTTCCAGGAGTGTAATAAGACGTCGGCTTTTTTGTTGCTAGGTGGGGTGCCGTTAGAAATATGAAGGTCACCTTTGTTTTTTTTTTTAAATGGGATGCTGTAGTTTGCTACCTAGTTTCTGACAGCGGTTATCGAATCGAATCCAATGATGTGTAACAGTAAGGTCATTGAAGGTCAACGAAGGTCAATAAGGTGGCATGAACGTTCATTGACAGAAGGTGTTCGAAGTGATAACCATTGGTATCAGTGCAGTGCTGCACTCTTCTTATCATGGATTGAGTGGTATTCCTTATGACATCGGCAATTATCGAAGCACATATACGACAAATAGGTCTAAATTCGATTACATTATCCCTTTCTCCCCTTTTATAAAGGGATATCCCCTTCCAAATCAGTGTTCATCTTATCCCAATGGTGTGTAAAACTCTATAAATACAGGACCAGCTGTGTGGCAGTATTCCGAATTTAATTGTTCATTTAACTCAATTCTGTAAACACTTAAAAAAAATTACGTAACTTCTACGTGAGAGAAGTTGCGTTTCACTCTATATCTCAGTCTAAAAGCTTAAGGTGTTTCCGTTAATGAGGATATTCCGGCAGGTTATCCATATCACTTCCCATATGGAACGCAAAACGAACAGCAACTCATAAATTATACACTCCTGGAAATTGAAATAAGAACACCGTGAATTCATTGTCCCAGGAAGGGGAAACTTTATTGACACATTCCTGGGGTCAGATACATCACATGATCACACTGACAGAACCACAGGCACATGGACACAGGCAACAGAGCATGAACAATGTCGGCACTAGTACAGTGTATATCCACCTTTCGCAGCAATGCAGGCTGCTATTCTCCCATGGAGACGATCGTAGAGATGCTGGATGTAGTCCTGTGGAACGGCTTGCCATGCC
This sequence comes from Schistocerca piceifrons, assembly GCF_021461385.2. Lineage (NCBI taxonomy): Eukaryota > Metazoa > Arthropoda > Insecta > Orthoptera > Acrididae > Schistocerca > Schistocerca piceifrons. The sequence continues at coordinate 291,702,885 of NC_060138.1, read as the reverse complement.
ATTTCCACCTGGCGCCTCAGTTGGACCAGCGTTCGTGCTGGACGTGCAGACCGCGTGAGACGACGCTTCATCCAGTCCCAAACATGCTCAATGGGGGACAGATCCGGAGATCTTGCTGGCCAGGGTAGTTGACTTACACCTTCTAGAGCACGTTGGGTGGCACGGGATACATGCGGACGTGCATTGTCCTGTTGGAACAGCAAGTTCCCTTGTCGGTCTAGGAATGGTAGAACGATGGGTTCGATGACGGTTTGGATGTACCGTGCACTATTCAGTGTCCCCTCGACGATCACCAGTGGTGTACGGCCAGTGTAGGAGATCGCTCCCCACACCATGATGCCGGGTGTTGGCCCTGTGTGCCTCGGTCGTATGCAGTCCTGATTGTGGCGCTCACCTGCACGGCGCCAAACACGCATACGACCATCATTGGCACCAAGGCAGAAGCGACTCTCATCGCTGAAGACGACACGTCTCCATTCGTCCCTCCATTCACGCCTGTCGCGACACCACTGGAGGCGGGCTGCACGATGTTGGGGCGTGAGCGGAAGACGGCATAACGGTGTGCGGGACCGTAGCCCAGCTTCATGGAGACGGTTGCGAATGGTCCTCGCCGATACCCCAGGAGCAACAGTGTCCCTAATTTGCTGGGAAGTGGCGGTGCGGTCCCCTACGGCACTGCGTAGGATCCTACGGTCTTGGCGTGCATCCGTGCGTCGCTGCGGTCCGGTCCCAGGTCGACGGGCACGTGCACCTTCCGCCGACCCCTGGCGACAACATCGATGTACTGTGGAGACCTCACGCCCCACGTGTTGAGCAATTCGGCGGTACGTCCACCCGGCCTCCCGCATTCCCACTATACGCCCTCGCTCAAAGTCCGTCAACTGCACATACGGTTCACGTCCACGCTGTCGCGGCATGCTACCAGTGTTAAAGACTGCGATGGAGCTCCGTATGCCACGGCAAACTGGCTGACACTGACGGCGGCCGTGCACAAATGCTGCGCAACTAGCGCCATTCGACGGCCAACACCGCGGTTCCTGGTGTGTCCGCTGTGCCGTGCGTGTGATCATTGCTTGTACATCCCTCTCGCAGTGTCCGGAGCATATGGTGGGTCTGACACACCGGTGTCAATGTGTTCTTTTTTCCATTTCCAGGAGTGTAGATTGCAGCGATCAGTCGTCCTTTTTAAATTTTATTGTGCAGATTAAGATTTCGGCTAGAAGCTAGCCATTTTCAATGCACTATTACTTTCGCTCAATGCATGTAATGCCTGTTGGTCGGGCTTAATCCACAATTCATTGAATACAGTATTCAATGAATTGTGCTTGAAAGCATGGAAAGGTCCGGCTGCCTTGGTGCAGGTCTTATTACATTCGACGCCACATTGGGCGACCTGTGCGCCGAATGGGGATGAAATGATGATGAAAACAGCATAACACCCAGTCCCTGAGCGGAGAAAATCTCCGACCCAGCAAGGAATCGAACCCGGGCGCGTAGGACGGAAATCCGTCACGCTGACCACTCAGCTATGGGGGCGGACACTGTGGATGAAGTCCGACCAACAGGCATTACATGCATTGAGCGAAAAATAATAGTGCATTGAGAATGACTAGCTTCTAGCAGAAATCTAGATCTGCACAATAAAATTTAAAAAAGGCTAGGTCGCTGCAATCTATAATTTATAAGTCAGTATAACAGTCACTGAGTGCAACAGCCTTCCGAAATGGAAGGTAACCTGAGCAACTCTTATTCCAAATCGAGAGCACAAAGAAAAGGAAAAGCATAAAAACTGATCAGAATTTTAAAATTATCTAGCCGTTACTCCGAAAGTGAGTTACTGTGATGTGTATGTTAAGTGCAGACTAGTGAACATGCTCCTACTGTAATGCAATTTGTTTTCCCTCGTTTCTTCACCCAACACCTGTCAAGTTTAATAACATATGCTAATTTAACGGCCTTTATTTTCAGCGAAGGAGCAGCAGTACGTCTTACACGGATGGACAGGAGTGTTGCTGATTATCTCCGCTTTTTTTTTGTGGCTGGGTATTTTTCTTGTAAGTTTATTATCATTATTATTATTATTATTATTATATTATAAAAAATTATAAATGCAAATATTTTTATCAAACTTACAGCACACAAGGCGCTATTTTCTTTTCAATAGTTCTTCACTGGACTTTGTATGTCTCTACATATTTAAAAATCATTCATCCAACTACTTCTGCCAAACTATTTATTCCAATCTCTGTCTTCTTCTACAGTTCTTACAATCTTTAACTCCCTCTGCTGCAATCGAAATTATTCCTTGCTTTACTAATACACGTTCTATCATCTTGTCGCCTCTTTCTTTCGATGTTTTCTGCGTGTCTCGTTCTGCGCTGATTCTGAAGAGAACCTCTTCATTCCTTATCGGTTCACCTCATTTTCAACATCCTTCCATGCGATCACATCACAGACACTTCTGTTCTACTCCTTTTCGGTTTTTTCTCCGTGATTCCCTATCATACAATTCTGGGCTCCACTCGTATATTACCAGACATTTCTTCCTCAAATTGAGGCCCTTGTTTGATACTAGTAGAGTTATTTTTGCGAGAAACGCCCGGTCTCCTTGTCTGTACTAGTTGACTTCTCATGTACTCCTAGCTTCGTCGGTCATGTGTTATTTTGCTTCCTAGGTAGGAGTAATTCTTAATATGGTCTACTTCGTAATCACCAATTTTGATTCTAAGTTTATTGCTTACCTCATTTCAACTACTTCTTACTTTTGACTCTCTTCGATTTACTTTCAATCTGTATTCTCTATTCATTAGAATTTAATTCCGTTCAATATGTCCAACAGTTCTTCTTCAGTTTCACCGAGGAAAGACATGTCATCAGCGAATCTTATCGTGGATATCCTTTCACCCTGAATTTCATCCCATTCTTGTAACTATTTTTTATTTCCGCCAGTGGTTCTGCGATGTATATAGTTTGAACACTAGTGACGAAAAACTACAAATGCGAGCGTTTCGTTCTTGGTCTTCCATTCTTAATGTTCGCTCTTGTTGTACACACATATGGTACACTTCTAGGCTAATGGCTCTGCGCACTATGCGACTTAACTGCTGAGGTCATCAGTCGCCTAGAACTTAGAACTAATTAAACCTAACTAACCTAAGGACAGCACATACATCCATGCCCGAGGCAGGATTCGAACCAGCGACCGTAGCGCTCACGCGGTTCCAGACTGAAGCGCCTATAACCGCACGGCCACACCGGCCGGCACACTTCTAGGTCAAAAGTATGCGGTCGCCCCTATGTAATGCGCCATGAACAACTAGCTGTCACAAATGCCGACCTGGCAGGATGAAAAGAGGTGGGGAGTATTATGTTGTCTGTACAGAAGCAGTAATAGTAGGAGAGGCCAGTGACTTCAAACGTGAACTAGTCATCGGATGTCAGCGGAGTAATGCATCCATCAGGGACATTTCAGTCTCTCTAAAGCTGCCCAAGCAGATTGTTGGAGGTGTGATACACGAAGGAAGAACCACAGGTAAGCCGAGACTAGGGAGATCTAGTGCACTGGAGGAGAGGGAGGGTAGATGTAAGAAATCACATGAAATCGGAGGAATTACTTTTGGTTATAAAGTGCTATCAGCAGCCCAGGTAGCACGATAACTGTGAATAGAGAGTTTAAAAGAAAGGGGTTCGAGCAGCTGCGCAAAAGCCAATAATTTCTGTAGCCATTGCTTAGCGACGCTTGAAGTGGTCTGAAGAGCGACGACTGTGGATAGTAGACGACTGAAAATGAGTAACTGAGGGTGACGAATCATGTTAGGCCCCGTGGCAATCCAGAGGAAGGGTTGGATTTGGCGACAGTCAAGTACGAAGTATGGTATGGTGGTGTTTTCCATGGTTAGGGTGTATTTCCCTTATTTAGTTTAACAAAACGCTAAATGTGGAAGCATATGAACAATTTTTGCAGTGTGTTGTACTGCATACAGTACAGGAACAGTTTGGAAGCAATAATTGTATCAGGATGACAGTGTACCCTATTATAAAGGAGCATCTGTGAGACGATGCTTTGTGGAAAATAACGTTACTGCAGTGGATTGGTCTGCCCAGAGCCTTGACAAGAAAGTAATGGTACACCTTTGGGCTGGGGTAGAAAATCGACTTCACTCCAGACCCCAGCGTCCAACATCACTACCATTCCGGTGTCCACTCCTGAGGATGATTGGCCGCTGGCCCTTCGCAGAATTTCAGACACCTCATTGCAGGAGTTCCCAGTAGAGTTACAGTCATAAAAAAGATGAAGGGTGGACAGACACCATATTTATGTTCATTAATAAGTATCTGGATAGGTTTGGTCGGATAGTATACACTATCCCTCATTCTCCATAGCTCACTCCTATTTTTCTCGAAACCTCTTGCATCTTTTCAACTTGTCGAACGGTTTTTCTGTCAACGTATCTCTATTATTCTTATGTCTTAGGAAGCGCCACGTCAGAATGACGGGTCAGGAAGGCCAACTGACCGTCATCTGTCAGATGCTTGACCTTTTTTTTTTCGTTCTTCTGTATATTATTCTTGTTGGATATTTGGACGATCTGTTAAACGGACAGAAAAATAGTTCTGACACTTACCTACCCTTGGTAACTTCGGAATTGTGTGGACGATGTTTTCCAAAAGTTTTATTGTATGTCCCCTTTATCATTCATTCTAAACACAAACCTTAATAGCCATTTAGATGCCACATTCCTCAACGATTTTAGAGATTTTGAAGGGATATTATCTTACATTAATGCAAGTCTTTGAAAGCTCGATTAATCTCTAGCCCTGGGTCCCCTATATCTTCAATATCGACTCCCATTTCTGCCCATATCTACCCATCTTAGAGACCCTCAATGTACTCTTTGCATCTGTCTGCTTTCTCCTCTGCGTTTAGTAGAGGAATTCCGTTTGCACTCTCAATGTTGACGCCTCTGCCTTTTCTATTACGCTGAATCACTCCTTCCGAACCATATCCTTTTCTGTCTCTTCCCACTTCTCTCACAGCCATATCGCCTTGGCTTCCCTGCACTCCCTGTATATGTCGTTTCTAAGTGAGTTCGGCCTATATTGCTGTAATACTATCATTCTCTGCAAAGTTTCCTATTTCCCTCTTGCACCCGTCAATTGAAGTACTTCTTTAGTTACCCAAACTTTCCTTGTAGTTAAATTCCTTGTGCCCATATCTGTCTGTCCAAACTTCTGCGTGCGATAATCCTTTTTTGAAGCGTTCATACCTCTTCAGATGAACTGCATACTAGATATTTTCAAACTTATCACATCATTCCTTAGTACTTCAGTATCAAACACCTATCCACATTGATTCTTGCGACGATTCTCTTAAACTTCAGTCTACGCTATGATTACTACATTATGATTCAAGTTTACATCCGCTCCTAGGTGCACCTTGCAACCCAGTAACTGACCTCGGAATTTCTATCTTACCATGATCAGCTGGACCCATACTGTATCTCCAGCCATCTTTCCAGTATACCTTCTCGTCTTTTTGTTTTTGCTGTATTCGCTGTTACTGGCTTAAATATATTGCAGAACTCAATTAGTCTTCCTCCTCTCCTCACTCCTGCTACGAATCCCATATTCTCCCCTAAACCTTTCTTACATAACGTCCCCTATTACAGCGTTCCAACCCATAATGGTTATTAGATTTTTACGTTCTTTTTATCATGTGTATTTTTGAGTCATCAGTCTTCGGACTGTTTTGATGCGGCCTTCATGAATTCCTCTCCTGTGCCAACCTTTCATCTCAGAGTAGCGGTTGAAACATACGTCGTCCATTACTTCCTTTATGTATGTGAGCCTGCCTTCCTCTACAAGCTTTAAGCTCTATAAGCACGAAACTTATTTCCTGAAGTCTTATCAGATGACCTATTATCCATCCCCTTGTCAGTTTTTTCCATGCATTCCTTTCCTCTCATAATCTGTGCAGAGGTTCCTCATTCCTTATCTTATCAGTCCACCTTATTTTCAACATTTATGGCACCACATCTCAAGTGTTTCGACTTTTTCTGCTCCGATTTCCCCAGAGTCAATCTTTCAGTATCATACAATGCTGTGCTCTAAATGTAAATTCTCAGAAATGTCTGCCTCAAATTAAGGTATATGTTTGATCCAGTAGACTTTTCTTGGCCAGGAGAGCCGCTAATGAGAGGGCGAGTCTGCTTGTTATGCCCTCCTTGCTCCGTCCGTCATAGGATATTTTGTTCCCTAGGTGCCAGCCAAGGTGGCCGAGCGGTTCTAGGCGCTACAGTCTGGTACCGCGCGACCGCTACGGTCACAGGTTCGAATCCTGCTTCGGGCATGGATGTGTGTGATGTCCTTAGGTTAGTTAGGTTCAAGTAGTTCTAAGTTCTAGGGAACTGATGACCTAAGAAGTTAAGTCCCATAGTGCTCAGAGCAATTTGAACCATTTTGTTCCCTAGGTAGTAGAATTAATTAACTACGTCTACTGCATGGTCGTCAATTCCGATGTTACGTTCCTCGCTATCCTCATTTCTGCTACGTCTCCTTACTTGCGTCTTTTTCAATTTACTTTCAGGCCACATTTTGTACTCACTATACCGTTCATTCCATTTAACAGTTACCGTAATCCTTTTTCTCTTTCACTGATGGTAGCATTTCTACTACGTCTCATTAATTTCTTCTTTTTGCAGTTTACTTTCATGCCACATTTTGCACTCATTATACCGTTCATTCCATTTCACAGATCCCCTAATCCTCTTTCACTTTCACTGATAATAGCAATGTCGTCAGCGAATCTTACGGTCGTTATCCTGTCAACTTGAATCTTAATCCCATTCTTGAAACTTTCTTTTATTTCCGTCATTGCCTCAAATCTACAAGCTGAATAGTAGGGGTGAAAGGCTAAATCACTGTCTTATACCCTTTTTAATACGAACTCTTCTATTTTGGTCTTCCAGTCTTATTTTTCCCTCTTGGTTCTTGTACGTATCGTATATTATCCGCCATTCCCTACTGGGTATCTCTATTATTTTCAGAATTTCAATCATCATGCACCATTTTATATTGTCAAACGCTTATTCCAACTTGACAAATCATATGAACATATCTTGATTTTAGTACAGTCTATCAACCGCAACGTCAGAACTGACTCTTTTGTGTCTTTACCTTTTCCAAAGCCAAACTGACTGTCATCTAAAAGATTATCAGTTTTCTTTTCCATTCTCATGTATATTATTCTTGTCAGAAACTTGACTGCATGAGCTGTCAAGCTGATAATTGTCGCATTTGCAGGCTGATATTATCTTCGGAATTGTGTGGATGATGTTTCTTCGAAAGTCTGATGGTGTATTGACAGTCAAATACATTTTACACACCAACGTGAACAGTCGTTTTGTTGCCACTTCCCCCAATGATTTTAAAAATTCCTTTAAATATTTGTTCCATCTGCCTTATTTGATAGTATGTCTTCCAAAGCTCTTTTAAATTCTCATTCTAATACTGGATCCCCTATCTCCTCTCTGTCGACTCCTGTTTCTTCTTCGACTACGTCAGCAGACAGGTCTTCCTCCTGGTAGAGTCCTTCAGTGGACTCTTCTCATCCATCCGCTCCACATCTGCATTTAACAGTGGTAATTCCATTGCATCCTTAGCGTTAGCGCTCTTTCATTTAATTTCACCGAAGCCTGTTTTGACTTCTTTATATGCTGCGTCAGTCTTTCGTGTATTCATTTCTTTTTCGATTCTTCACAATTTTTGTGCAACCATTTCACCTTAGCTTCCCTGAACTTAGTACTTATTTAATTTCTAAGTGACTAATATTTCTTTCTTACTGAATTTCACTGAACAATTTTCTATTTCCTTCTTTCGTCAACCAACTGAAGTATTTCTTCTGTTAAAATGTTTCTTCGCAGCTGCTTTCCTTATACCCCTGTTTTTCAGTCCAACTTGTGTGATTTCAATTTTTAGAGATGTTTATTCCTCTTCAAATGAATTACCTACTGACCAGTTAATTGTGGTAGAACCTGTAACGTCATATAACATAAAGTTATCTCATTTCTTTCTTTCTGTGTGCCATTTCTCTGCGAGGTGATTTTCCTGACTTGTATCTTGAACTTCAGACTACTCATCATTAGTAAATTTTGATCTGCTCCTGTGTGCTCCTTACAAAGTAATATCCGATTTCGGAATCTCTGGCTGACCATGATGTAATCTAACTGCTATTTTTCCATATCACCTGATCTTTTTCAAGTATACTTCCTCCTCTTGTGATTCTTGAACAGTGTATTCGTTATTACTAGCTAAAATTTATTGCAGAATTGAATTAGTCATCTCATATTTCATTCCTGCTACCAAGCCTATGTTCTCCCATAAACCATTCTTCTATTCCTTCCTCTACAACCGCATTCCAAACTCCATGACAGATTTTCATCTCCCTTTACGTACTGAACTACCCGTTTACTGTCGATTCTGATGAGAACCACCCTGTCACTGAACTGTTCACAGTAACTCATTCCCTGGTCTGCCTTGCACCTTCCCATTCATAATGAATCCTACTCCTGTTATACCTTTTCCTTCTGCTGTTGATGTTACCCTATACTCGTATGACCAGAAATTCTTGTATTCTTTCCGTTTCATTACACTGACTCCCACTATATCTAAACTGAGCCTTCGTATTTCCCTTTTCAGATTTTCTAGCTTCCCTACCACGTTCATACTTCGGACATTCCCCAGCCCGACTCTTAGAACGCTATCCTTTCGTTCGTTATTCAGCCTTTTTCCCATGGTCGCCTCCACCTTGGCAAACTCCTCCCAGAGATCTGAATGCCAGACTAGTCAGGAATCTTTTGTCATCGTGTATTCAACGTTCTCACGTACCTTGTCCGTCTCTTCACAATCTGCTTGTAACGTCGGATTGTGTACCTGGACAATTAACGCTGGCGCTTGTTTGCTCTCGATTCTGATGACAATAATCCTATCACTGAACTATTCAAAGTATCTTACTCACAGACCTTCATGCCTAATCATCAATAATCCTACTTCCCTTATACGATTTTCTGTTTCCATTGATATTACCGTACATTTGTCGGCCAGAAATCCTCCTCTTCACCGACCCCCACTACGTCTAGTTTGAGCCTTTACCTATCCTGACTTTCTAGCTTTTGTACCACGTTCAAACTTCTTACATGCCACGCTCCGATTAGTTGTATGTTACCACGCTTCGATTAGTAGTATGTTATCCATTCGTTGGTTATTCAATCTTTTCTTCACAGTTACCTCCCCTTTGATAATGCCTTCCCAGAGATCCGAGTGGGAGAGTAATCCGAAATCTTTTGCCAATGAAGATATCATCATGACAATTTTTCCAATTACAGGTCACACATCCTATGGATACACGTTACGCAACTTTAACATAGTCTCCGTTGCCATTTTCTTCTTTGGCGTTGATCATTGCTAATTCTTACACATTTTAGGTGCATTTTCCTAACTCAAGGGCAACAAGGTGCTTAAATCTAATCCAGTTCTCCGCCCTTTTTCACAAAGTCGCTCGCAAAACTAGGGTTATTCCCTATCCTGGTGTCTGTGCGTATGAGGTTTTTTTCACGTATCATCACGTCTGTATCGTTGTAGACCGATTCTCATTTACAGCCATATTGACAGCCTTAGAGAAAATGGGGCTTTCGCACGGGGTCTTTAGCGGAGCCTACACATTTCAACTTTTCTTCCCGACCCGTAAAAAAATGTTTCCTATCTCACCTTGCAATTCTTTCACCAATGAAGATCTAATAAGTTGACGTTCTTCTCTCAGTACCTTTCAAACTCTACACTTTTAATAAATCCATAGTGCTAATGGTGATAATTAGAGTAGGACTACATAGTACAGAACTCAAATTGTTAATATCCTTATATCCTTATCGTTGACTGGTTCCATGTTCTATACATCACCTAAAATTTTTACCGAAATTGTATAAAAGGATGACGACATATAAGTGATTTCTTTGTATGTATGTCTACATCGAGGCCATTTACTTGTCAGTAAACAACTCGATAACTTAAATATATACCAACATTACTTTTTGATATCATTCACATTAGTGAAACAAATTTTACAACGGAAATAAACAGTTTGTGTTCTGTTAAGTTCACGTGCCAGTTTTTAACTAAGCTATAATAATAGAGGTCCTAATTAAATTCTCTCTGGGTTGGACATCTCCTTTGATATCCGTAAGATATTTTTATGCTATCTCATATATGACCAAAGATTTTTGGAATCTTGTATTGAGCGTCTTTCTTAGTCTCGGACAGGTTTGCTGAAAAATAACGATCTTAATTTTTCTCTTTAGTTTGCAGCTCTGGAACCAATTTGTGACGGTTTCATTAGATAAGCTTCATTAACAAATTTGACTTCTATTACGTTGGTGCAGTTATACTAACTTCTTAAACGGCTGCCTACACCACGACAGTGTTTGAAATTAATCTCAGTGCTGCCTTTCGTGCTATGAAAGAGACGACGCATCGCTTCTGTGTTATCAAAGGATGGAAGTAAGTGCACAGTGTTAGCATTTTGAGGCAGCGTTGATCCGGGAACTCGTCCCTGAGACTGTTTATTGACACTGTGGCACTTGGTCCGCCACTCCCATACGGGATAGAAGCTAGTACCATTCTCCTTCTGAGACTTTTCCCGAAGTAAACGCTCGCTTATATGTAAGAGGGGCTGATGGTCCTACTCTGGCCACGATAAATGAACGTCTGTTGTGGTCTTCAGTTCTAATTGTACTAGTTTGATGCAATACTGCATTTCTGCCTGTCTTGTGCAAGCTTCTGCATCTCTATATAACTGCAGTGAACTATAGCCATTTGAAACCGCTTACTTTGTGCAAGTGTTATTCAACAATTGTTACCAACTCCCAACCATACCCGCACCCCCACCGCCCACGACCACGTTTCCCTCTGTTGCCAAACATTATTCCGCGCTTTAGAATTCCGATCCTTTATTTTAGTCAAGTTCTGCCACACATTTATTTTCTACCTTATTAGATTCAATACCTTTTCGTTAACTACCCTACCAACCCGCCTACTCTTCAGCATTCTTCTGCAACACTATATTTCAGATCTTCTGTCATCGACTTGTATTGTTTATCGTCCACAGTTTCACTTCCGCACAAGGCTACACTCCAAATACCTCCGGAAATACTTCCTAACACTTACAGTTCTATTTTTTATGTTTGATGAAGTTTAGTTTGTGGAGCGCTCAACTGCGGTCATAGCGCCACTACAAAGTCCCAATTTTTTCACAGTCCAATCTTTTCACATGCCTGACAATATCAGAAAAAATAGGGAAAAGATGAGTAATATACAGTATGTGTAAGAGCCAAGAGCGAACAATAACAGCGGAAGACCAAGAGTGAAGTGCTCGGATTAAAAAGGGGTGTAACGCAGGAATACTCTTTCGCCCTAACTGTTCAATCCATACATCGAAGAAGCAATGACGAAAATAAAAGAAAGGTTCAAGAATGGAATTAAAATTCAAGGTGAAAGGATATCACTGATAAGATTCGCACATGGCATTGCTATCCTCAGTGAAAGTGAAGATTTACAGGATCTGTTGAATAGAATGGTCCAATGAGTACAGAACATGGATTGAGAGTAAGTCGAAGAAAGACGAAAGTAATGAGGAGCAGAAGAAATGAGAACAGCGAGAAACGTAACATCAGGATGGTGATCACGAAGTAGATGAAGTTAAAGAATTCTGCTGCCTAGGCGGCAAAATAACCCATGACAGGCCGAGCAAGGACGACATAAAAAGCAGACTAGTGCAGGCAAAAAGGACATTCCTGTCCAAGAAGTCTACTAATATCAGACATAGACCTTAATTTGAGGTAGAAATTACTGAGAATGTGAGTTTGGAGCACAGCATTGGAATGTCGGAAAACCAGAGCAGAAAAACATCGAAACACTTGAGATGTGGTGCTACAGACGAATGTTAATAATTAGGTGGACTGATAAGGTAAGGAATGAGGAGGTTCTGCTCAGAATCGCCAAGGAAAGAAATGGAAGAAGAAATGACCAAGATGGCAGGGCATTTGTTAAGACATTAGGAAATAACTTCCATGGTACTAGAGGGAGCAGTAGAAAGTAAAAACTGTAGAGGAAGATAGAGATTGGAATACACTCAACAAATAATTGAGGACGTATGTAGCAAGTGCTCCTCTGAGATGAAGAGGTTGCCACAGGAGAGGAATTCTTACCGCGCCGCATCAAACCAGTCAGATGACTGATGCCTCAAAAAAACAAGATCTTACACAAACGTAAACAAATTCCTCTTTTCCACAAAGTTTTTCTTGTTAATGCCCATGTACAGTTTACATCTCCTCTATCCATACACCTTGCTCAGTACACAGAGTGAATAGCCTCAGGGATAGATTAAACTTCTTCTGAAATACTGCTTCCCTTTCATGTTCTTTTACTCTGATAGATTAATTAATTCAAATATTTCATGTCTTTCAAAACGTTGTAGCAAAGTCCTTTATAACGGGAACAAAAATAAAAACTGTTGCAATTGGCAAAACTAAACAGACACCTCTTCATTTAAAAATTCTTCCTAATGTTATGCCCCCCGAGTCTACGCTATGCAGCTGTGAAAATTTCAGTATATGAATAAATGTAGAAGACGTCTCATTCGTGTGCAATGTTTCAGATGATAGTTCTTGTAGCGGTGGCTGAATTTTAGGTTGCTCCATGCAGTACCTTACGAGATGTCAGATGTGACACTGTGCTGTATGCATGTTCCGGAGGGAAGTCCCTGTTCTGTTTAAAGCGTTACGATGTACGTATCTGGAGCTTCCTAAGAGAACGAAAGTTGTCACATCATATTTGTCATATAGGCGCATCACCTGACGTGGTGATATGATTTTCTGATCACCTGTGGTTCGCATAGCCGCTAATTTGTAAAACAGGCGCCATATTTCTGACTGGACAAGACCGGTGGGTCTGTATTATCTTCGAGGTCTCTGTGACGTCGAGAATGTTGCAGACAGCAGATAACATGACATTTCCATCGTTAGAAGCTTATCTACATCTACATGTACTCCTTTACTAGTCGGAAAACTTAAGGTATTTGGCATTTAGGCCGGCCGGAGTGGCCGAGCGGTTAAAGGCGCTACAGTCTGGAACCACACGACCGCTACGGTCGCAGGTTCGATTCCTGCCTCGGGCATGGATGTGTGTGATGTCCTTAGGTTAGTTAGGTTTAAGTAGTTCTAAGTTCTAGGGGACTTATGACCACCGCAGTTGAGTCCCATAGTGCTCAGAGCCATTTGAACCATTTGGCATTTAAACAAAAAAAAATTGGTGGAGATGTGGACTGGTTGATTCACAGACACATATCATCATCATCATCTTGGACAGTTTCCAGCCACCGGCTGGGTCTGTCGGGAACACAAGCCTCTCCACCGTGTTCTGTCTTTCCACCATTCCCCCTCTTCCACCTTCGTCCAGTTCTCTCCTCTTCTCATCACACATTCCTTCACTCCCTTCACCCATCTATCTCTTGGTCTTCCTCTGGGCCTCTTCCCCTCCAGTTGCAGATCAAACATCCTCTTTGGAATTCTTCCCTCATCCATTCTCTTCATGTGTCCATACCACTGCAGTCTTGATTTTTCTATCCTGTCCTGTACTGGTTCCTCCTTTAGTCTTTCCCTCACATACAAATTTCGCAATCTGTCTCGTCTTGTTACACCCAACCTGCTCCTCTGGAACTTCATTTCACTAGCCTGTATTCTACTTTTGTCGCTTTTGTGCATTACCCATGTCTCACTTCCGTATGTCAATATGGGGACAAAGTAGGTTGACATACGGAAGTGAGACATGGGTAATGCACAAAAGCGACAAAAGTAGAATACAGGCTAGTGAAATGAAGTTCCAGAGGAGCAGGTTGGGTGTAACAGACACATATATTGGACCTAATTCTGTGCAAGCATTCGTTAGGAATACTTTTAATAAAAAATTGTTCAGATGGCTCTGAGCACTATGCGACTTAACTTCTGAGGTCATCAGTCGCCTAGAACTTAGAACTAATTGAACCTAAGTAACCTAAGGACATCACACACATCCATGCCCGAGGCAGGATTCGAACCTGCGACCGGAACGGTCGCTCGGCTTTTAAAAGGAACAAATGATGTTAAAATGGCCCATTAATAAAATACTGCTACTGTCTAACCCAGAAAACAAAACTCACTCTGATCAAAATAGGAGATTCAGTACATTCTTAATGTCTCTTCAATTTATCCAAAAGATAACTAACTATATTAGATCTTAGAATTTTTTCATTAAGCGTAAAATTAATTCAATCTTCCTAGAACCAGTGGAACAGCGAGGGCTTACTCTCGTGTGATAAACAAGTTCAGTCGCAAACAACCAAACATGATCCAGCAAACAAATCCGTCCCACATCACGTAGTACAGGCATTCGTCAAATAAATACCAGGCGGCAACTACTAGGACATAGACAATTATGACATTAATCCCATGCTCACACCCCTCTTGCGTACTCTGATCAATTCTAAAGGGGTGATGCGGTACTCTAAAGCGGAGGCCGCCTGGTATGTGATTTCTGCAGTTGACGCCCACAAAAAAAATACGAAGATTGGAACTTTAATAGTGGCAACAAATCAGTAACAGCTTGCACTGTACGTGGTTGAGCACTGTCATGCAAAATGATGGGCAGGTCCTGCAGAAAGTGTCATCATTTCTGTCTCCAAGCTGGTCGTAGGTTGTTTTCCAAAAATGAACAGCATAGAGACAGAAGTGATGAAACTTTTTGCAGGACCTGACCATCATTTTGCAGGATAGTGCAAACTGTTATTGTTTTGTTTGACTGACAGAGCTGCCAAGTGCTATAACACCTACTGCGCTCCCCTGACTTAAGCCCTCGTAAGTTCAATTCGATTACTAAACTGAAGGGAACACTTCACGGCATTCGCTTCAAAACTGCTACAAATCCGTCGGGCAATAGACCGCACCGCTCGAACTGTCAACACAACTGGCCCTGCTAAGAGTGTCCTACGACTCCCGCATCGCTGGCAACGGGTTATACACAATGCTGGTGACTACTTTGAAGGTCACGAAAACTTTGAAACACGTATCGATTTTGTACGAGCTGCAAATAAATAGTTGCCACGAGTAAAGTTCCAACCCTCGTACATGCGGAGCCGGCTTTCGTATCCAGAGTATAGAGGCATTTAGGGGCACTTCTCATGCAACAAACAGTCCTCGTCCCTTTGAACAACAGCAATTATCCGCCCGCAGTCTGCTTCACTACCGGCGTACACCCAGTGCGGCATCAAGACTCCTTCAGCTGCACCACCGCCTGTGCTGTTAGTTTTTATCGCCGTTCCTCCTCTGCACGCCGACAGCGTTCGTTCATGTGCCGCGCGTCCGCAAACCAGGTCAACGGCCCACCACTCCGTTTCTCTCTCCCGCCCCGCACGGCTGTCGTGTGCCGGCACCCACAAGCTACCCATTCACACCAGGTGGCGCGGAATCGGGTTTCCAACAGCCGATCAGCCGCGCGGCGAATTCGAAATGTGCGGACAACCGGCACAGTCAGCATCTACACGACTACTCTGCAATTCACACTTAAGTGCCTCGCAGAGGGTTCGTCGAACCACTTTTACACTACTCTATCGTTCCACTCTCGAACAGTGCCCGGGAAGAGCGAACTCTTCAAGCTCTCCGTCAGAGCTTTGATACCTGTTTTATAACGATGATCATTTCTCCGTATTAATATGGACGTCAACAAAATATTTTCGCATTCGGATCGAAAAACTAGTGAATGAAATTTCACGAAAAGATTTCGCCCCTACTCGCGTATCATATCCATGACACTCCCTCCGTAATGGACTGCAGTACAAAGAAAAGAAGCTGCCCCTCTTTGAACTTTTTCGGTATCCTCTGTCAGTCCTATTACCGACCTCTCTCTTTTTCATTAGATGCAGTATAGCATACTGTTGCTGTGTACCTTTAATGTTATCATGTTTCAACTTATGCCGAACCGACAAACAGCAAGCAGTTTTGTAAGAAACCCATCTGAATTGCTACCATCAGTTTCGTTACCGACTGTTACCTGCTTCCGTGATCCCTCCCGGCGGAGGTTCGAGTCCTCCCTCGGGCATGGATGTGTGTGTTTGTCCTTAGGATAATTTAGGTTAAGTAGTGTGTAAGCTTAGGGACTGATGACCTTAGCAGTTAAGTCCCATAAGATTTCACAAAGATTTGAACATTTTTTTAGGTGATCCTCGATGCCACACATGGGCGGAACTAAAAGAGGCCGATGAACAATTGTTCATTCATCGATTTTAAGAGCTACATTTACCTGTCTGCACATCGATTCTGCGCGAATTGTCATGCTGGATTCAGTGACGTGATTTTGCCGTAACTAATACTGTATCTTCTGCTGGTATTGCTCCCACCACCTACCAGAACAGCAGGCACATACAAATCTCAGCCAGATAATCTCTAGAGTGCTATCTCCTTAGACTACTGCACACCAGTCGACAACAATGTGAAAAATTATAATTCTCTGGCGTCAGTAGCAAAGAAGTGTAGCGAAAGTGGGATTGCCTGGCAGTACGTGCAAACAGTTCTAGGTACGATCACTGAGTGCTTGTAAATAACAGAAAAGCGTACTCAATTATCTGATGACAGTGTGCATGTCATTACAGCCACGAAAAGCAGGAACTTCGCATTTCTGTCATTACAAAGCTAACAATTCTGTGTGCAAACATTTCATGTCACGTGCTGTTAATTGCATGCTGTGGGAAGTAGGTCACCAGCTGTAGAACTGCGTGTCATACTCACAAATTATGTTATTAGTACGCAGTTATGTACAGCACTCTGTTTCCACCGGTTATAGCCGCATGTCTCTCTTGAAACACATTCACAAACGGTGGCGAGAAATAGTTATTTTTATTATTTTCAGATCATTCTATCTTATTACGAACGTCTTACAAAATGCTTTATAAGTTATGTTTATACTTTTCGCCTGAATGTTATTCAGTTAGGGCATGAAGTCAACAACACTTGAAGGGCCGAAGTAAATTAAAAATCGTTTACAAAGAGAATTCTTCATGTGAACTAGGTGTTCCACAGGAGAAGCTATATCAGCATAACGCAGTACAAAATTCATAGAAAATTCAATATAATTCACGGTAGATAACTACCCAGTATGAATACTACTGGTTTAAAAATTTTACTGCAGAAAGTACATATAGTTCATTCCTTTAGTTTTCAACATATGTTTCTGGATATCACGATATCCAGAACACCAATCTCTGACACACAAGAACACAGCGACGAACCAGGTGTATTCTGTGACGAAATCCCTCTAGATTGCTTAATATACACTGTCGACAAAAAATAAATAAATAAATAAATAAAAATGCTGGACCCTGCTGAAGACGAAGGTCATTTTATTGAGGATTGAGGTGACAGGTAGTTCATCATCACAGGTATATATGATAACATATCGAGATCAAATGTAACACACACGTCACGATAAACGGTGGCTAAGTAGTCACATCGAAACACAGTGTACCAAACCCCTGGCGGTAGCACAGACGTATTCTTGCATGCACACTATCATAAAGGTGCCCAGTAGCAACCTGCGATAGACTCCGAAGCATCTTGCGCCTTTTCTTGCAATTCGACTATAGTTCTTGCAGTCCCAGAACATCGAGATAGATCCCACTTCATTGTGTCTCACTCGAGTTCAATTGACGAGAGGTCTCGGAGGTCTTGCTAGCCAGGGCAGTTGTACAACACGAAGAGCACGTTGCGAGGCAGCTGTCTTATGTGGACGCGCATTGTCCTGCTGATAAAGCACATCAACTTGCTGTCGGAGATATGGCAGTATCACGTGAAATGTTGCGGCCCTGCGGAAACAGCTTATGTGTTCGCGAGATGTAATTGTTGTGTCTGATGGTGTAAGGAAACTGGTTCTCTACTTCTGAAAAAAAACCTTTTAAATAATAAAACATGACCTATACAAGGAATCTGACTACCCCTGTTAGTCATGGACGAAAAAAAAAGTTTTGGCATAGTCTTTGTCAGAACGTGCAGATTCTTATGTGAGGCTAATTAATAAGAAGTCAATTTTAATCTAAATATGGTATGCCAATGTTTACATAATAAAAAAATAAATTAGGTAATTCAGTACAATTATTATATAGATGAGATAAATCACTTTAACGGGCGACAAGTGAACAATTAAAGTCAATATAATTCCAGTAAACCTGTAAAAGAAAAAAAAAAGTATTGTAGGGGCCTACATAGACGTCGCGCATCTGCTAGATGCCCACGAAATACGTAATTTTGTTTTGAAACTGACAACCAATGAGAAAATAGGTGCAAAAATACTATTGGTCAGTTTTCAAGCAGTAATGGCGTATAGCATCAATTGGTAATATACGTAATTTTATGGTAGCTAATTGTAATGCACAACAAATAACATATGTTCTCCCTCCAAAAGAAGTTACACAAAAACATTAAAATTAAATTATGATGAGCAGCAAAATGTCTGAGAAGAATTTTGAAAGAAAATTATTAATTGAACTTTAATTTGGCGGGTTTTCAACACTGTCAACAAGACGAAATAATGGAAAGAATATTTATTGGAATTAAACAAAATTGAACCTTGATATTGTGACAGTATTTTTAAAATAGATAATTTTACTGCAATTGTCTTTAATTTTGAAATGATAGAGAGCGTAATAATTTTCTTTTAATGTCTTAACTGTTGCTCCAGGCAGTGGGATGACGTCAGAGGCGGTTCGTGCGGACGATGTGTGAAGTTAACCCTGGTTCGTGGCGTGAAGATAATGATGGATCCTCCTGTTTCATTAATATTCCAGTTACGGTGGTGGTCCACGTCTCCGTTGTAGTGAAATCAGCTGGTAGCACTGGCGCAAAATAATAGTTCCAGTGTGTGCGTTGTCGTTACGCGCGCGACGTTTTATTATTAAAAGTTTATTTATCACGCTGTGCGGGTAGGTCGGAATTATGCAATGTCTTTAGTATTTACGATATATAGCCGGTTAATGCCAATACTTCGCACAGTTCTTTCACTGTGTTGTCACAGGAAAACAGTCAACTGTGTTTATCACTATAACAGTGAGTTAAACATGAGTTCAATTTACGTCGTCGTCTTTAAGACAGTTTGGATGATATCATAAATGTTTCTTGATCATATCACAACACTGTTCTTTTACTTAACATTTTGGTTTCCTCCACTTTCACGCAATTCTAACAGTTAGTGTCTCCACACGACAATGGTGTCTTGTTCACGGCTAATTGTCACAAGTTCACGCAGTATGTAAAATCGTCACTGCAAACACTCAATATACTTTTCAGTTTTTACTGTTCGCTTGATAATGCACGATCTCCTATTAACACAGCGGACGCACTGTAATCAATTGTTCCTCCGCGTATCACCGTCTTTCACGCCGAACTTTGCAACGTTTCTCTACCCGCGAACCGGCCACGATACCACAGCAACTCGCACGCTCTCTATCGATAGTCGTTCGCTGTCTCTCTGACACAGTACTTCTCCTAACCTAACCAAAGATTTACAAAGCATATAAAACCAGAACATTCATATATGTAAAATATAAAACAGTAGCAAAATGAATGAAGAAACGATGTGACGTATTAACAAATAAAGAATAGTTGAAATAAATGATACATACATACTATGACAAGGTAATACACAAAAGAAAAAAAAAATATTATCGACTTTCGGGGAAAGCAATTTCTTTACAATGGAACCCCACACAATGAAGCCTGTGATGGAACTTGTGTGTCTGGGTGAATAAACGCTGGAATAAGAAGCACAACAGATCCACGCCATCACTCAGTTACAGACAGAATCTACTGTCTTCACCGAAAACAACAGATCTCCATTGCACCCTCCAGTCAACGCTTTCACGGCACTAGAGTAGCCGTACTTGGCGGTGTCGTGGCATCAGCGGGAGCCTGGGCAGAGGCACACGTCATCTTAATCTTGCTGCTAACATATGGTTCCCAATGGTTCCTGATCCCACAGCAGGTGCAACATGTGCCCGGATATGATCCCTGTATGATGTTCGCTTGGCTAGCGCTGCTCGCACAACGCACTGATCTTAACGTGTGTCTGTAATAAGCAGTAGGCCGATTGATATTTTTTAAAAATAATGGGAATCCGGTATATCGATATTTAAGAAGATATCATTATCAGTTCTCAATATATCGAAGAAAAGTATCGATGTATCGACGGTGAAAGTATTGGCATACCTGGTAACTGGACCATCGAGATATATGGGCCCTGTTACGCTCTTGTGACGTCACTATAGTCGCCTTGTCCGGCACTCTTCACGGACACTCGACTCCTGCAGGGCCCATGGGAAATCAATATTTAATTGAAATGATGCCAACTAAAGGCTTTAATATTATCATGTACTATCGAGAACTTGTAGGCACTTAAACACGCAGTCACTCGTTTGAAATACTTACTCGCTCCCTGCCGAAGATTTCTGCCGGCGACCTTGCCGGCGCGAGCGACCCAGCAGTTGTAGTGTGAAAATTGCCTTGGTGATGTTAAACGTTGCAGTTCCTGTTAGTAGCACTGAGCGCCGATTATGTCAGCATTTCCCCTCGCAAGTCTCCGCCCACCGTCATGAGCAGTCTTGCCATTCAGATATCATTTTCAGCAATTGTTTCTGAACAAAACAATTTTTGACACAACTGGAGTGCTATTTCTTCACGTCGGGAATCTTGTTATTCCACTCACATCCCCACCCCCCAGTGCAATCGGACTTCTTCTTTCGTGCCACACACACTTACTTCACAGAGTCAAAGAGGAAGATTGTACGTGATGACAGTTCAAAAAGTAATGAGACTCCTTCACACAGTGAAAGTAAAATTAAGTTCTACTGCAGTTTCAAAAGAAGAATTTCAAATATTTACCGCAAATTGTGAAAAAATTTTGATATAAAGTAATAAAATCCGTACTCGATACTGACATTTTGATATCGATACATGGATACATGGGGTAAACAGTTTTGAAAAGATGTCGATATATTGATATTTTTATCAGCAGTCCTACTACACAGACGTCCAAAAATTTGTCTACAAGTGCGGAAAAATTCCTCGTATCACTAATGAAGGCAGCGACACATCGTTGATGTATTGGGCCCAAAATGTGCAGCAATCTGTTGATAAATCAATCCCGTTTCTCGCAGGTCCACAACGTCACGCCGCTCAACTGGAGCACGTACTCGTCAGTGGGGTTTGGTTGAGCCGCAAAATGATTCTTGCAAACACTTTTCATCTCTAAACTCAGCATTAGTATGTTGAACGAGAAAGAAAGCGTTCATTTCAAATTCTACTGTTGGTAAGGGTTTTTACTCATTTCATTGTGTGAAAGATTGCGGACTTCCTTCGGCTGTCACATGATTCATTCGATCGCGACATTTGTCTAGGAAACGATTCACAGCTATATATCTTCAATGGAAAACGTCTACGCATGGGTAGCCAGTGACAAGTGGTAGCCTTTACCACGTAGAACATGGACTGAGCGGCTGATCCCGGCGGAGGTTGGAGTCCTCCCTCGGGCATGGGTGTGTGTGTTTGCCTTAGGATAATTTAGTTTAAGTAGTGTGTAAGCTTAGGGACTGATGACCTTAGCAGTTAAGTCGCATAAGATTTCACACACATTTGAACATTTTTGAACTACGTAGTAGAATGATGGAATGCGGGTCACGTTTTGTGGCTTCGGTCTTAGGCGGACACAGCAATCAGCCAAGGGACATGCGGGCCTGTCGCCCAGGTAACTTTGCAGTTAAACGCTGCAATAGGACGGCGTAGTGCTCCACCGTAAGTGTGGGCTGGATTGCTGCAACATGTTGTAGCATGAAGCAACGATTCGCAGCCAGCTACGTAACGGGAACTGAGCACTTGTCAAGACACACCTGGGTAGGGCAAGCACTTGTGTCGTCAGTTCAGCCGGTAGCTTCATTCCATCGGTGCCGTGTTCTCGTCGAGCGCAATCAGATGTGCAGCCAAAGGGCTGTAGCCTTATCGAGCAGCACCAGCAACTAGACAAAGCCACTGTCTATGAGCCGTCATCTATCCCTGATGGTTCCAGGCTCCGACCGAGAGCTGCCGAGGCGAGGACTCTCATTGTATGCCACCGCCTGACAGTCCAGCCAGTCTTCGAGTATTGTGAGTTCAAACCCAGGACGCCACACGCTCCTGCCTACCGCCTTGGATCATGGATAGAGAGCATCAGCACGACCGTAAGCCCGCCTTCACACGGAGCCACTGACGAAGGCTACTCAGTGGCGCTTCCGCTCGCAAAAGCTTCGGTTTAAATGGAAGAGCAGCGCCACCGATGTTGTGCGGCGCTCACTGGCGGACTACGGTTACTAGTAGTTAGTAGCTCAGAAGCGCCAGTGCCCCACCACCGGAGGAACTACGCCTCCAAAAGCGGGCTTCACACGACGCCACTCGGTGGCAGCGCTGACTGGCCAAGCAGGGCAGCATGTTCACAGTCGCCTCGTGACGTATTGGGATTGCTTGCTGCTTCTGTTACTTTGGTAGTACGGTGGTGTAGCTCATATTGTTGGCTAGTGGTGGAAGTCAATACAGAAGATTTCATCTGTGAAGCTGAAAATCATCCATCGATAATTGACATGCAGTATGGAGTGTGAGGAATACCCAAATACACTCCTGGAAATGGAAAAAAGAACACATTGACACCGGTGTGTCAGACCCACCATACTTGCTCCGGACACTGCGAGAGGGCTGTACAAGCAATGATCATACGCACGGCACAGCGGACACACCAGGAACCGCGGTGTTGGCCGTCGAATGGCGCTAGCTGCGCAGCATTTGTGCACCGCCGCCGTCAGTGTCAGCCAGTTTGCCGTGGCATACAGAGCTCCATCGCAGTCTTTAACACTGGTAGCATGCCGCGACAGCGTGGACGTGAACCGTATGTCCAGTTGACGGACTTTGAGCGAGGGCGTATAGTGGGCATGCGGGAGGCCGGGTGGACGTACCGCCGAATTGCTCAACACGTGGGGCGTGAGGTCTCCACAGTACATCGATGTTGTCGCCAGTGGTCGGCGGAAGGTGCACGTGCCCGTCGACCTGGGACCGGACCGCAGCGACGCACGGATGCACGCCAAGACCGTAGGATCCTACGCAGTGCCGTAGGGGACCGCACCGCCACTTCCCAGCAAATTAGGGACACTGTTGCTCCTGGGGTATCGGCGAGGACCATTCGCACCCGTCTCCATGAAGCTGGGCTACGGTCCCGCACACCGTTAGGCCGTCTTCTGCTCACGCCCTAACATCGTGCAGCCCGCCTCCAGTGGTGTCGCGACAGGCGTGAATGGAGGGACGAATGGAGACGTGTCGTCTTCAGCGATGAGAGTCGCTTCTGCCTTGGTGCCAATGATGGTCGTATGCGTGTTTGGCGCCGTGCAGGTGAGCGCCACAATCAGGACTGCATACGACCGAGGCACACAGGGCCAACACCTGGCATCATGGTGTGGGGAGCGATCTCCTACACTGGCCGTACACCACTGGTGATCGTCGAGGCGACACTGAATAGTGCACGGTACATCCAAACCGTCATCGAACCCATCGTTCTACCATTCCTAGACCGGCAAGGGAACTTGCTGTTCCAACAGGACAATGCACGTCAGCATGTATCCCGTGCCACCCAACGTGCTCTAGAAGGTGTAAGTCAACTACCCTGGCCAGCAAGATCTCCGGATCTGTCCCCCATTGAGCATGTTTGGGACTGGATGATGCGTCTTCTCACGCGGTCTGCACGTCCAGCACGAACGCTGGTCCAACTGAGGCGCCAGGTGGAAATGGCATGGCAAGCCGTTCCACAGGACTACATCCAGCATCTCTACGATCGTCTCCATGGGAGAATAGCAGCCTGCATTGCTGCGAAAGGTGGATATACACTGTACTAGTGCCGACATTGTGCATGCTCTGTTGCCTGTGTCTATGTGCCTGTGGTTCTGTCAGTGTGATCATGTGATGTATCTGACCCCAGGAATGTGTCAATAAAGTTTCCCCTTCCTGGGACAATGAATTCACGGTGTTCTTATTTCAATTTCCAGGAGTGTATAATGCAGAAAAATTTTTCACAGGACGTTGGAAGCAAACGTTCTACAGGGAAGACGAAGAATGGTGAACTTGACTCTCATTCCTCCCCACTTATGGTGAGACTGTTGACATGACGTATGCAACATAATTACTCAAATCTGTATCTGTCTCGATCGCGGAAGAGAACAGCATCACACAGTAAGTTCTTCTAATACGTTCAGCAGACTCTGGGCAAACATTCGGAGGCCAATTAAGAAACCTCCATTCTTTAACAAGAAAGCAAAAATTACATTCTACATATTTTCTGGCTCTACAGTGATTGTACCCGAAAACTCCTTGAAAAGAAACTGTCTCCATATTAACGCAGTAAGGAACATGACATACCTAACAATAATCACCAATGATTATAAGAGGAAATTAATTACAGCCTACGTACAACTGCCTGCTTTCAATAAATTTAATTTCATTGTCAATTAACTTCTTATGAGGCAATCAATTATTGATCACTGATCGATTCTGCCATCTTTTACTTGCTCCAACGTCAAATATCATGGGCCTGTGTTCGGAATCACTCCTGACCGCCAACAATTAAAAAAAATGATTTGTTACTGTAATAAAGCGTCCTTGCTTCTGGTGCCTCCTCCAGTTGTGTGCCGGGTGACCCATTTTCATCCGCTATGGTGGTACCCATAGTAGTAGCTTCTGGTATAGTGTCTTCATTCATTTCAAATGACCAAACCATATCAGCTGTTTATGTTATATGTCGTCAGAGATACTCCTATCAATTTTCATTCTTCGTCGGATTACGCCATTTCTTATTCCATCAATGCTAGTACAGCTTGAGCTTCGTCTCAAGTAATCTATTACAGCGGCAGGCAAGCAGATTTTTTGTTTGCTATTGTCCTAGGTTTCTGCTGCGAACAAACGTACGCTCTGGACTGTAGTTTGCACATCCTCTTCTTCGTTGTTCTTCTTATCTTTTTGTTCACAGAACAGAGTTCATTGCCCTTGTTACAGCTCGCCCTCTATTAATCCTATTCGTGATTTCATCATTACTTGTGCCCTGTTCCTTTAATAATACCCGAAGAAATTTTGCTTTTTCGATGGCTGCAATTACTGCTGCGTCCATCTCCAAATTATTTTCTTTTACCGTTCCAACAGCCTCGTTCAATTTCAGGGCATCCTTATTGTATTCCTCTTTAAGCTTTCTTATCATATAGCTCAGATTAACTTCATCTTCCGCAAGTGCAATTTACCTGCGAAATATTCTGCTGTCACTCCCATAACCTGGCGCCTTCTATATCATGTCTGCAAGACTACCTACATAAAGCTTATTATGTATTCCGAAGTCTATCATGTACGTTGTATAACTGATCAGTATCAATAAAGTACAGCACAAGGAGCACTGTGATTTTCACATAATAAAATGTATTGCGGCTATATCTTTTTTTAATGAGATGCTGTCGTCAGCAATGATGGAGAGATGAAAATTCAAATGTTTTTTTTTTCCAGTATTTGATCAAAATATTAATTCCTTTGAAGATGACCGGTTTCAGTCAGTAATGACCATCTTCAGATCTTTCTGCACCATGTCCTAAAGTGATAAAGCCTAATGGTAGAACAGATCTGAAGGTGGTCACTGACTGAAACAGGTCATCGTCAAAGGAATTCGTACTGTGATCAAAGACTGGAATAAAAAACATTTGACAGTATTGGATCACTGTTCGTATTCGCGACTATGTTGCAGCTGGTGAGACATGTAAATTATTGTAATTTCCATGTCTCAGATGCCTAGTTCTAAGTATCTTCCGTATTAAGGACGTGATTATTTTCACACATTGGTTACACTACTTACGTCAGATACGAAAGTATAAAATTACACATCTTTACACTGTTTATTTTTCGACTAGACTAACGACCTGGCGTATTGTGTCACATATAGGTTTGACTGTAACCACTTATTTCTAATAGAATGCCGCTCTGCAACAGAATACTCTGCCATCGGCGTGCTTTGCGGAGCAGGTGCCAGCTGACGGACGCAGCGGCTCTGCTCTGCCTGCGGCGCTCTTTCTCCTGTTTGGAAATCGCGGTTGCTGTGTTGACAGAGGAGCCGCTCGACGCTGATGGTGTGGCTGCTGGTGATGCTGGTGTACGTCGTGATGGGCCTGGTGACGTGGCTGCTCGGCATGCTCCTCAGCTTCGCGGCGGACGGCTGGAACACGCACTCCACCATCGCCGTCTCCGCCGGCTTCCTGGATATCGGTACGGCAAACTACCAGCATAGCAGGTCGCCTCTGTCCACTATTTCCCTCAGACTAAACATGCGTCGTCGCGTATATGCCATTACAAATGCTCTTCAACCATTGTTGTCGTTGTCAACCTCAATATGAAGGAACTCAATTTTAAAAGTTCAGTGCCATTTCTGGATCTGAGTTTTTATGAGAGGTTTACGTGGTTACTACGTAGGAAGGATTTAAACCCAAATGTGTAAGGGCATGAAATGTATTAAGCCATTCTAACATGTCTGTTCGAGTGCTACATGGCTTTTGTGGAGTTCCACTCCGCTGGTTTAAGGTTCAGTTAGACTACGACAAATAATTATAGATCCCGTTCACTAGGCAAGTAGCAGTAGCATATAGACCAGTCCACTTAACCACTTGTTATTCGGCGACAGATCCATATGAAGCGACATAAATCCAGTTTATTCTCGACGCGACAGTCATTGGAAATACCTACCGTTGCTCACCCTCCTAAGAAGCGAATATTCGATCTTCATACAGATGCGTCTAAGCAGAGGGACTCTAACGGCTGCGCTGCTATTTCCTGAATATATCATCAAGATTTACTTATCTACAGTATTCGGCTTGAGGGAAATTTGGAAATTTGTGATAAGGTTCTATGGGACCAAACTGCGTAGGCTTGCACACTAATTAAACTAACTTACGCTAAGGACGACAAACACACCAATGCCCGAGGGAGGACTCGAACCTCCGACGGGGGGAGCCGCGCGAACCGTGGCAAGGCGCCTTAGACCGCACGGCTCCACCCCCCTCCCCCGTGGTGACTTGTGGGAGTGGGAAGATAATACACATGTAGTCCACTTGATTCAAATAAGAAGCACATGGACTACGTTTTGATACAGGAAAGAGAAAATGTTCGAAAAATTATAAGACATTGCCAGGAGTGGATATCAATTCATGTCCTGTTAATAAAATTATTTATATAAATAAGTACTTAAAAGGTAAGAAAATAAGTACAAGAATAACTCGAGGAAAATGATATACAAGTACAGAACCCACCAGATAACAGCGACGATTGTTGGATTAGTACGAAAAACTGTACACCGAAAGCATCAGATGAAACAAGTGGCTTCAAAGACCAGGTTGGAGAAGATAGAAGAAACAAGGAAATATGCAAATTCCTTTACGGGAGATGGTACAAAAAGTTATATAAGGCTCTAAGTAATCAACTACAAAAAAGAAACTGATAAATACGGGGAAGAATGGCAACAACAGGAATATTGAGAAATTTAGGCACTAGACAGGAAGTGGCGATATTGTTTGATGTACTGCAATAAAGTAAGTAAAAAATTCAGAAGGGGAAAGAGAAACAATATGTGGATGATGAAGGATGAGAGTGGTAATGGACCTGCAAAACAGAAAGGAATATAGCGTTAATTATATGAGGCAAAAGGGCGTCCAGATGCTTTTAATAGCCGGCCGAAGTGGCCGAGCGGTTAAAGGCGCTACAGTCTGGAACCACACGACTGCTACGGTCGCAGGTTCGAATCCTGCCTCGGGCATGGATGTGTGTGATGTCCTTAGGTTAGTTAGGTTTAAGTAGTTCTAAGTTCTAGGGGACATGACCACAGCAGTTGAGTCCCATAGTGCTCAGAGCCATTTTTTTTGCTTTTAATACGTGGAACAAAAAATAATTACTGGAAGAGGATAGTTTACCAATCACTAGCAAAGAAACTGAGATGGCAATGAAAGGAACTCAGATGACAGTTAAGGAAAGAAAATGTGGAACGTCTACGTGGGTTTCAGATTGAACTGGTCAACGTATTAAGCTAAGCAAATGTGGATGTACTGCATTTGTGTTATATTGATGAGGAAGATGAGTGGCCAGATGATTTCACAAAACCAATGATGCTGCCAGTACCAAAACTATGAAAGAACCACAAAATTCTCGTGATATAGAACAATGCGTAATACCTAATCCGCCAAAGAATTGCAATCTAAAGTTGAGAGAGAATTGGATGAAGAACATTTCAACTTTAGAAGCGGAAAACATACAAAAGTGCAGTTCAATGCTGCGAATAACTGGGGAAAGGTGTCTAGAAAAACCTAGGGAAGATTTTGTAGTTTTTATTGACTTCGAAGAAAACGTAGTGTTCGTGAACTAATCTTATGTATGCCCTGAAGAAGATCGGTAGGAACTGGTAAGAAGGATACTAATAGGGGACACTAGTAAGTGAGACTAATAATCCATTTTTACAGGCTGTTTGATTATTAGAAGTACAAACGAAACTAAAGAACAGTGAAACAAGCGGTTAATCCTAGTAAACACAGATCTATAAACCAATGGTTTCCCTCATATTCCTTACTCAACTCTTAGATGAAACCTCAGAGTCCCTGAGGATCCATTGCTGCAGAGCTACACTTGAACGCTTTTCAACAATATTTCCATATGGTCACCGTACACGTGTCCGCCCCGGTAGCTGAGTGGTCAGCGTGACAGACTGTCAATCCTAAGGGCCCGGGTTCGATTCCCGGCTGGGTCGGAAATTTTCTCCGCTCAGGGACTGGGTGTTGTGTTGTCCTAATCATCATCATTTCATCCTCATCGACGCGCAGGTCGCCGAAGTGGCGTCAAATCGAAAGACCTGCACCAGGCGAACGGTCTACCCGACGGGAGGCCCTAGCCACACGACATTTCCATTACCGTACACGTGAAGACAGGCTACAGGACGTCTGGCTTCGGAGGAGTACCTGAAAAGTTAAAAGCCTTACATATCAGAAATACCAAGCTTGTATGTGATAGCAGTTCCCAAAATATTTCTACATTTGCATCTACATACCATGGTATTTCAAAATCTTCCTGACTAACGTCTGCCGGTGATATATTACGTCATGAGGAACAACATTTGTTAGAGACGAATTTTTTTTTTTTTTCGCGAGGTGGTGCGCCACAGCTCCTATACTTTATATTCGAAAAATGTCATATTATCGCCTGCTAATAAAATTATTTATACACGCTGTCTCAGTCGTCTGACCATCAACAGGGTCATAAAAGTATTCACAGCTTTTTGTTAGGCGATATGTAAAATCGTTATCTCCACGTGATAAAACTGATATCAAACCGTAATATGCATAAATTATGTACTCAGTGATAGCACAGTTTTTAGATCCCGACGTCGTAATTTGTATTACTGAAACCTGGTAGTCAAGGAAGGCAGGATTCGGTTACGACTGTGGACGGGGCCGTAATCAGCCACTATTGGCCCACTTTTGCAATTAAACACGTTTATTTTAAAACAGTAATTCCAGACACAGCAATAAATCAAGATATCACACGTTATTAATGAAGGAATAAACAACTGTGTAATTAATAGCGCTTTCAGTGCATTACAATTTACCAAATGGGCATAAAATACACACACAGCATATAATGTTTTAAAAACAAGCCAATGTGATCAAAATTAGAATTTTAAGGCAAGTAACCACAGTCACGGCTGAAAGCCTGTAACGCCAAGAAAGGCAATTACTAAAAATTTACAAACATATTTTACAACAGCAATACAGTAGCAAAGGTTAATTTAAAAAGACAGGTGACTGATCACGAACGGGTGAGACAAAATGATGGCAAACTTGGTACCACAATCACTTAAACCTGCTGAAACGCCAAGAATGGCAGTTATATAGAAAAATTTGAATCAATAAAACAGCAAATAAAATAATAAAACACAATGGCCAGTCACAGACGGTGCACCAGGAATCGACCTCTGAGTAGGTCCAGCAAAAAACAATTTCGCGAGCCGTGAGATAGGCAGCCAAGAGTTGCAATCACTTCACAAAATGGTAACTCATGCTGGTGGCAGTCTAACAAATGACTAATGAAAATCTTTCTGAGGCTACCTGGCGTCCAATAAACCAAATGCAAAGATGTAAAAATACGCCAAAGCCGGAACTGGCGGTCTGGACTCTGCCCACAGAATACTGTGGAATCACTGTGGAACGACTACCACCAGGGTAGAAGAATCACCAACCAACCTAAATCAAGAAAGCTGTCAAAACTACGCGCCTAACCAGACATCAGCGGCATGGCGACGAAGCGTACACTGCTGTTACATACGTCAACCCCAAGAGCATGTAAATGGGGCGTTGGCGGCCACGAGGCAGGAAAAATACCGCTTGTTGAACTGTTGAACTTAACAAATAGTAACAAACTGAACGCAAAAATAGTAATTAGATGTCTAGGAAAGCCAATCAGATCCGCCTTCCCCAAGCACTCCACTCGGTGCTCTTCGCCTCGGCAACACTACGAGCAGCAACACGAACCAAAGTCACTGGAGAATCGTAAGATCTCGCAATGCTGGAGGTTTCTCTACTTGGATCCAAATGCACTCAACTTAAATATTGCAGGATCCGGTTTACGACGAGGTCATGCCTTTCGTGACCACAGGCCATTGGTTACGGCAATCTTTGTATGCTGCCAGCGGTCCCAGCATGTACCCGCACTGTGCGGACCTGGCTCCTGCTGAGTCCCCAACCGAACTGCACACTGACACGACCTGGAAGAACAACGACGTCGCCCCAAAGATAGGGCGACTGTTACTACATATCAATAACCGCCGCTGCTGCCACTAACGGGCAAGCGACGCTTGCAAAGCCAAGTGGTGCCAGTTAACTCGAGAAGACCAACAACCGCAACCATGTCAGCTAAGCGTTACGGTCTGGCCTCCAACAGAGGACAGAAACCTATAAACAGAACCAACATGAGCCACTGCAC
Source organism: Schistocerca piceifrons (assembly GCF_021461385.2). NCBI lineage: Eukaryota > Metazoa > Arthropoda > Insecta > Orthoptera > Acrididae > Schistocerca > Schistocerca piceifrons. Next base: position 291,671,707 of record NC_060138.1, on the reverse strand, counting down.
AGCTCAGTTACGCTATAATAACAGTGTATTATCCATGGTTTCTCCATCTGACAATAACGATTTCATGTTTCGTCTAACATGGCGCTGTAAATATTTTTATGAACCTACTTATTTTCGCCGTTTCAATTAATTATTGAAAACTAGTGTATGCCGACATTAGCGTGTGATGTTATTTATATGTATTTGACGATGCTGGTGCTGATTCCGCATTTAACATTTGACGATGCCACAATGGCTGCAGTACATTAGGACTTTGTTTTTCTGAAACAGGTATGCCTCTTCATATTTAAATCGCACAAATGTAAATTTTGTCAGTACTACTTTTCATTATGCTCTATATATTGTTCTTAAGCTGTATACAGTTTGCGAGTGTATTCATGTTTTTCCCATTTTTGCTGCAGATCTGATGATTGTCATTAAAGACCGAAACCGGTAATCTGTTAACAAAAAGTTTGTGACCGTAGACGTAAATTAAAGGAAACTTAGTCATGAAATTAGTCGTGATTAATAAATAATTGTTACGCAACTGTTGCAGTTTTCGTCATTTGAAATTTGTCTTCCATTCGCTTTACTGATACAAATTTTAGATCGTTTCTAATATTATTCTTAAGTACACGTACGATATGATGCGCTTAAGATGTTCACCAGTATTATTGTAATCGGACGCTGTTGAGTTCTTTCCCTTATTCATAGGCTCTGTCTTGTACTGAGGGAACTGTAAAACTGCTGTTCATTACACCACACAGAAATTTTCCCCAAGATCCTCTCCATTCAATTAAAATCGTCCATCGACGTTTTTCTGTATATTATACCAAATAAATTAACAAACGACGGAGCTGATCCTCCTTGCTGCACAAAACGGGTTAGAACACTATTGCAGAAACAACGAAACAAACATGCCAAATTTAAACAGACGCAAAATCCCCAAGATTGGCGATCTTTTACAGAAGCTCGAAATTTAGCGCGGACTTCAATGCAAGACGCCTATAACAGTATACACAATGAAACTTTGTCTCGAAACCTGGCAGAAAATCCAAAGACATTCTGTTCGTATGTGAAGTATGTTAGCGGCAATAAAATATCAACGTCTTCTCTGCGCTATAGCAATGGAGATACTATCGAAGACAGGGCTGCCAAAGAAGAGTTACTAAACACAGCCTTCCGAAATGCCTTCACAAAAGAAGACGAAGTAAATATTCCAGAATTTGAATCGAGAACAGCTACCAACATCAGTAACGTAGAAGTAAATATCCTCGGAGTAGTGAAGAAACTCAAATCACGTGATAAAAGCAAGTCTTCTGGTTCAGAACGTATACCAATTAGGTTCCTTTCGCAGTATGCTGATGCATTAGCTCAATACTTAACAATCATATACAACCGTTTCTCGACGAAAGATCCGTCCCCAAAGACTGGAAAGTTGCACCGGTCACACCAATATTCAAGAAAGGTGGTAGGATTAATCCACTAAAGTACAGGCCCACATCGTTAACGTCGCTATGCAGCAGGATTTTAGAACATATATTGTGTTCGAACATTATGAATTACCTAGAAGAAAACGGTCTATTGAGACACAGTCAACATGGGTTTAAAAACCATCATTCCTGTGAAACACAACTAGCTCTTTACTCACATGTAGTTCTGAGTGCTATTGACAAGGGATTTCAGATCGATTCCGTATTGCTGGATTCCCGGAAGGCTTTTGACACTGTACCACACAAGCGGCGCGTAGTGAAATTGCGTGCTTATGGAATATCGTCTCAGTTATGTGACTGGATTTGTGATTTCCTGTCAGAGAGGTCACAGATCGTAGTAACTGACGGAAAGTCATCGAGTAAAACAGAAGTGATTTCCGGCATTCCCAAAGGTAGTGTTATATGCCCTTTGCTGCTCCTTACCTATATAAACGATTTGGGAGACAATCTGAGCACCCGTCTTCGGTTGTTTGCAGATGACGCTGTCGTTAATCGACTAATAAAGTCATCAGAAGACCAAAACAAACTGCAAAACGATTTAGAAAAAATATCTGAATGGTGCGAAAAGTGGCAGTTGACCCTAAATAACGAAAAGTGTGAGGTCATCCACATGAGTGTTAAAAGGAACACGTTAAACTTAGGTTACAGGATAAATCAGTCTAATGTAAAAGCCGTAAATTCAATTAAATACCTAGGTATTACAATCGCGAACAACTGAAATTGGAAAGAACACATAGAAAATGTTGTGGGGAAAGGCTAACCAAAGACTGTGTTTTATTGGCAGGACACTTAAAAAATGTAACAGACCTAACGAGACCACCTGCACTACGCTTTTCCGCCCTCTTGAAAATACTGCTGCGCGATGAGGGATCCTTACCAGATAGGACAGACGGAGTACATCGAAAAAGTCCAAAGAAAAGCAGCACGTTTTGTATTATAGCTAAATATGGGAGGGAGTGTCACAGAAATGATACAGGATTTGGGCTGGAAACCATTAAAAGAAAGGCGTTTTTCGTTGCGACGGAATCTTCTCACTAAATTCCAATCACCAACTTTGTCCTCCGAATGCGAAAATATTTTGTTGGCACCGACCTCCATAGGGAGGAACGATCGCCACATTAAAATAAGGGAAATCAGAGCTCGTACGGAAAGATATAGGCGTTCATTCTTTCCGTGCGCTATACGAGATTGGAATAATAGAGAATTGTGAAGGTGGTTCGATGAACCCTCTTCCAGGCACTTAAATGTGATTTGCAGAGTACCCGTGTAGATGTCGATGACCTGTAGATGACTTCAGCGTTAGCGAAAACTCTCGTAGTGGTGCTAATGTTGTGTGTTTGATGCCGTGTAGCACAGTGCGGTGACGCACGCGACTGAGCGGGCGGCGGTCGGCACTTGTTGCAGGCCTGGAGTTCTACCTGCTGCACATGGTGTACAGCTACAACCGCTACATGCACGACGAGGCGCCCAAGGTGCAGTACTACGACCCTCAGTTGGCAGCCGCCCGCGAGGTGGAGCTGGCGCGCCTGGGCTACCGCGAGGTGCACATCCTGGGCATCCCCATCACCGCGCCCATCACCCCCACCGAAGAGCACGACTGGCGGCCAGGCTTAACGACGATCGTCTGAACACACATCCTACTTCCCGCAAGATCTCGCCAGTCTGCTGCAACGCATGAGCTGTTTAGACCTCCCGCAGAGACTGTATCTGATTCTGAATCACAATTTTTGGTCTTAAGTTCTGCATTTCTTCCCCATTTTCTCTGAGGGTAAGATATGTTCCCAGCGAATCTTATCACTGATATCATTTCACTCTGAGTTTGAATCCCACTCCTGACCTTTCCTTTTTCCTTCAATGTACAGGTTGATCGTTTCTAATACGAGCGCTTCGTTCTTGGTCTTCTATTTTTTCACCACAGCTCAAGTACATATTATGTATTAGCCGTTTTCCCCTGTAGCTTACACCTGCTTCCCTGATAATATCAACTTATCTGCCATATGTGCTGCCATGCTACGAAAGCTTCACCGCAAATCAACATTCAGCTTCTACCTTCCCTCGCACACACGAAGGGATCTCTCACTTCCACTTACATTTCAGAGACGGCGTTTCGGGAGTTACCAATGTGCAGCAATGTGCAATGGTGTGAAGGTGAGAGAAAAAGAGCGAGAGAGAGAGAGAGAGAGAGAGACTCTCCTGCTTCGGTAAAATTTTGCCTTTTTTCCAAAAACAAATACAGCAGATTTGGAGGCCGAATGAGTTTTCATCAAACTGTAAAACTGCTTGACTTGAGAAATGGGTACGAATTATGACTGAATATATGACTTAAGATTCAACGGTTCTCCAATGACAACACACTTCACCATCGTACGAAGTAATTTCCGAAAAGGAAATGACGTTGTGCGTTATCTGGATATTGTTTCTCTTACAAGGAGACGGCACGACCGTGGGGTCCGGGATTGGTCCGAAATTTCGTGTGGTGAAAGAGGACTCCTAACACCTCACTGGTTAAAATGTTAGGACGCACTACTCGGAAAATCCCGAGAAAAATCGATCCAAAGTTTCTTAGGTGCCTTATGAGTGTAAAATGTTAGTCCACTGCCGAGCCGCCGTCTGGCCTACATGGTTAGCGTTGGGACCCTTACCCAAGAGGTCTCGGGATCGATTCCTCCTCCGGCACTTTTTTTTCTTCTGTTGCTTGCAAAATTGCAGCGTATTGTTACAGGAGAATCGTGAAATCAATTCCCGGGAAGACTGTATAAAAATTAATTCTATAATTCACCATCAGTTATCGTCACCAATATTCCGAGACATGATTCAATATGCCTGGTTTGCTTCAAAATTGTCAGAAACTCGAAACATTTTCGTAAATGTTAATGGGGCATATTTTTGCACCGATTTATTGCAAACGCCCTGTGATTGTATAAAATCCGATTTTATATGTTGCACAAGATGTCGCAAAAATTATTGCTTTGTTTGTTTTTACGATAATTACCACTGCGGTTCTTGTTTATAATTATTATATGTGTAAAAATTGAATGTTTTCCAATCTAATTTGTTATTCTGATTAAAAACCCAATGATTCTCCTTATATACTTTACAGTGAAAAATGAAAAACCCACCGCCATGAATTGCGTTGTTGGACAAAAAGGAAATAATTTTTATTCAATAATGTAACTAATTTGTTAAAGATAATGCTGGTTTGGGAAACTTTCTGAATAATTGGTGGAATAACAAAAGAAACTGAAAAAAAGTGCCAGAGAAGGAATAGAACCCGAGACCTCTGGCGTAAGAGTCCGAGCCCTAAACTTCTAGGCCAGGCGGCGGCCCGTCAATGGACTAACATTTTATACTCATAAGGCACTTAAGAAACTTTGGATCAATTTTCCCAGGATTTTCCGGGTAGTGCGTCCTAATATTTTAACCACGTTAGGTGTTAGGAGTCCTCTTTCACCACACAAAATTTCGGACAAATCCCCGACCCCACACTCGTGCCGTCTCCTTGCTAGTTCGCGATAGTTGTAATCTTCCTGCAATCTCCAGAGGTTTATACTCTATCGAAAGTAAAGTAATACGAGTAAAAGTATCCATAAAAGTAGTTCAGATTCCTATGTCAGTATATGTGTAATCTTTCACCCCTTTCATGAGGGCATAGTTCATGTATTCTATAATTGTCAGTATTTCTCATTCATTCGACATTTACATCCTCAGAAAAAAAAGATTACTTATATCTCGACTTTCCCGACTGATACTGACTTCGAAGCTACACTTCAAAACCAAAACCTTCTCTCTCCTGTACCAGTTAACCTACTCCAGCTCCACACATCGATTTACTAGACATTTTAATTGGACTATCAACCTGTGCTGTTATTTTATGTCTAAGATATGCGTTCTTACTGTTAACAGAGATAAGCAAAACAGAGAGAATTTACAGAAAGAAATACGTAAGGCACTGGCAAATGAAGCGATCACTGTGCCTTTGGGTGGTTCTTCAGTCGTTCAGAAAGTGGACACTGGCTCCCAGTCCAGTTTCGAAATACCGTTCTTTTAACAAGAATTGACAACACATTCCTCTGCATTGATATCAATGTCGTTACTACTTCTTTTTAATTCCGTATACTAAAATCGCAAAAGAATTGTATTAAACATTACTGAATTACATATTAAGTATTTTATTACATATTAATTACTTCATTGATTCTCTTTAGTGATTTATTGTCGTATAATGGTATGTTAATTGAAAATTGCCTTTCTTCTTCCTTTATAATTATGCATCCTGTATCTTCACTTTTTAATGGTATGTTACCATCACGTTTAAAGAATTTATGATGCATTACGCCGGTCATACACATTTTTTTCGCCACTGGTTCGAACCAACACATTCTTACTTCTTAGGCCAGGAGAGAGTAACATCAACCGGTAATGTAGAGGCATCGCCTTCGATTCTCGGTATCTGTCTCCAAATTACCTATATCAGAATTGTGGTGGCTCGAGAACTGAGAAGTAATATTTATATTGTTTCGTGAATTGAAATGTGATCTTTAGACTGTCAAAGCCAGCTGCGTCTCATGCCAGAAAGTAAATAAAGTTGTCAGTTTCTACATTATGAATTACACGGCCAACCTTTAAATTTACAATATGCAACTGATAGCCACCGTTCACACATCATATCCCGTCTTAGACTTCACGCTCATCGTAATATTTTTCTGCGGAATGTAATGCTGTTTCTCTTTAACTGTAAATTTCTCAAGGTCGGATATAAGGAATTAAGTATAAATTCGAGTCAGCTTCGTCAGTTATTGATAAGTCAATTCAAGAATAACGTTTTCCACTTCTTGCAAACAAGAACATTGTAGCACATGCCTGTGTTAGCGTTGAGCGTTTGAGACGGACGAAAGGATATACCATTATTACAATTAATCAAAAAAATAATATTATCTAACATTGTACTAATACTGCAGATTATAATAACAAGATACAATACTATGTTTATCCTTGTTTTCACAGCTTTCCTACACTAATATTACATTTGTAAGTATCAGGATTTACTAACATCACGCATTATTTTATACCCGATTGTGCCCGTTTTTTCTTACATAATGCGTGAAATTTAACATCTTGAACTATATTTACAATACTGTTCTGTTGCATCACTCCTGTCTACGGCTTCGTTAATGTTTACTTATGAATTATTTGCAAGTTACTAATAAAAAAAACTTACCTAAAGAATTTATGGGTGCTCCAGTATCAAACCTAATCGTCGTAACACATATCTCTGAAGAAAGGGATTTTACAGCCGTTACTTACTGCAGTGCCTGTCGTAATAAGAAGATAGCGAAAAAACCTTATTGATAGACGCTAACAGACGAAGTGTGCCTTACCAGGCACCCTAAGTCGCCCACTTGCTGAATTTCAGATACCTTTTATAATTAGTTTCTTACCTGAATTTATTTGGTATGGATAAGGAATGAACAGTCATAACAACATAGTACAGTTCACAAACAGGGATTAGACCTAATTAATTAAGTCAGCACGACTTCCATATGTCGTGCCAGTAGAAGGTGCAACCTTCTCCATCTTATAGTGAAAGGAGTGACTTACGTTTTAGCGTAGTCCACTTTTAGGCTAATGCACTTTGTTGGGAGTTTCTCCATTGAGTAAATTACATACCTATAACACGCTTCTAGAATATCTGTACAACACCCGCAGCTACTACGTAGTGCCTTCGTTGCACTGAAAACATTTTCCAGCAATTGAATTCTTTACACGAGGGGACAGATGAAAGCCAGAGCGCCTGATGATAAATGGCTATTTTCTTCTCAAATCCCCTGCAACCAAGCATGTTCGTCCAATCAACCCAAATTACGTATTCGTCAGATATATAACGATGAATCTTAAAGTTTTAATAATCACCTCCAAAAAATGTACATAACTGATTTTTTCTTTGTCTGCAGTTCTAGTACACACTGAAATCCCTCTGCCGTAGGACTGCAGCACGCTTCTTGAGGTGCGAAAACAAAACGAGGTAGCCAAATCATAATGTGGAATAATGTGCAATAATTCCTTTTCGGCATTTGGAACTGAATGACGCTGCAACAATCCACGCTCCGTTGGTGCAAGGGTACGTTCACATGCACCTTCACGTGATGCTGTTGTTAGAAGGCGTAGACGATTCAGTAGTGATTAGACAAGTCCAAATGACGAAGAAAAATATGGTTGTCCATCACTCACAAGGCGACTAAATGGCAATGGGATTTTTGTATGCTTTTATGTTTATGCTATGTGAATTTCAGAACTCAAATATCAATTAGCAAAAGCAGTTAGGTACAAGTCCAAAGAATTCTCCAGAAAATTGACTTTGAAGTTTCGAATTTTTCCGATTGTGTTTGGTACCCTGAAATAAGGTTGATTATTTTCGACAGGCAGTGTGGCTCTGTGATATGCTGCTCGTCTGCCACGTGGGCGCTCCGGGATCGCTTCCCGGGTGATGCAAATTTCTGAGCAGTCCATGAAGCGTAAAATGCATAAAGATGGTAAAAAAAATTGGCAGCCCTCCATACTAGTAATCTCTGATTCGAGTCACCTTTCCGTTGTTATTTTATTCGTTTTTTTACGTTCAGTTCAATCTAAATATAAAACTCGTCAAATGTATGATAGTTAACACATATAAAATGCACGCCTCCTTATTTCTAATTACACATCAGACACAAAAATCGAGTTTTCGTTGCATATATAAATTCTTAATTACCAACCTTTTATAAAAGATGGTTATTACGTTTGTTTCAAGAAAAGAAAAAGTGACAAATATTTTTCTTCATTATTGATTTAACTCTTCATGGAAATGGACTTAGAACATGCATCTTCCTTTAAAAATTTACCATGGCCGCGAATCGAACCAGAGCCGCCCATATGGCGGGCAAGTACTCTATCACAGCGCCATACTGCTTGTTCGAAAAAAAATCGTTCTTACTTTGAGGATTAACAACACTCAGAATAACTTCAAAGTAGATTTTCTCGAGAATTTTTGGCAGTTGTACTTAATTGCTTGGTTAGATTGATACTCTACTTGAATTCTGAACTTGACGTACTATACAGATAAAAAAACTACAAAAATCCGATTGCCGTGTGGTTTCCTTGTCAGTGAGGAACCGAGAATCGCAAGAAAAGTTCTGGTGCTCTATTACATGCATACTACAGTCGATAGTTTAAAGGCTGAAAATCAGTCATGGATCAGTTTTCAACACCTTATGTAAACGTGACAAAGTTTGTCACCCGCTGGGTTACGCGACTGCTCTTTCCCATTCGGAAAGCCTACCGTGTCCGGCTGGCCAAGACTTCTTGAGCCACGAAACCGTCTTCAGGTGAGGTGCTGCTGACTCTTCTTTGGGGCTTTCAGGGCGTGGCTACTCTCGTAAGGAGCAAACCAGCAACTGGGCGGTACTACCTGAGTCTCCTGATGAGGGCCGCGAGGGGTAGCCGCGCGGTCTGGGGCGCATTGTCACGGTCCGCGCGGCTCCCCCCGTCGGAGGTTCGAGTCCTCCCTCGGCATGGGTGTGTGTGTTGTACTTAGCGTAAGTTATTTTAAGTTAGATGAACTAGTGCGTAAGTTCAGGGACCGATGACCTCAGCAGTTTGGTCCCATAAGACCTTACCACCAAATCTTTCCTGATGAGGTTCAACACGAAGCAGCGCTGGAAGCTGTCCAAAACGAGTCTTTCTGCTCCCATCTCATTCTCTGCAGGACACGGTACGGTCGCAAGTAGACTGGGCTTCGGACGCACACGGCCCCCAGGCTTCAAGTGGCGTCAAGAAACAGCTCGCTGGAGAGCATGGTGGAGGTCTGTTATCTTTTCCGATGAAAGCTGGTTCTGCCTCTGTGCAGTGATGGCAGTGTGTTGGTTAGAAAGAGGCTAGGTAAGGACCTACAAAAAACCTGTCTGGATGCTAGACACACTAGAACTACACCTGGAGTTACATTATGTAATCAAAAGTATCCGGACACCTGGCTGAAAATGACTTATAAGCTCGTGGCGCTCTCCATAGGTAATGCTGGAATTCAATATGGTGTTGCCCCATCCCTAGTGTTGATGACGTCCACTCTCGCAGGCACGCCTTCAATCAGGTGCTGGAAGTTTTTTTGGGGGGAATGTCAGCCCATTCTTCACGGAGTGCTGCACTGAGGAGAGTTATCGACGTCGGTCGGTAAGGCGTGGCACGAAGTCGACGTTCCAAAACATCCCAAAGGTGTTCATGTCGTGCATTATGAACAGGTACTCGATCGTGTTGAAGGATGCAGTCGCCATCCTTGAATTGCTCTTCAGCAGTGGGAAGCAAGAAGGTGCTTAAAACATCAACGTAAGCCAGTGCTGTGATAGTGCCACGCAAAACAACAAGGAGTGCAAGCCCCCTCCATGAGAAACACGACCACGCCATAACACCACCGCCTCCGAATTTTACTGTTGGCACTACACAAGTTGGCAGATGACGTTCACCGGGTGTTCGCCTCACCCACACGCTGCCATCCGATCGCAACATTGTGTACCGTGATTCGTCACTCCACACAACGGTTTTCCGCTGTTCAATCGTCCAATGTTTACGCTCCTTACACCAAGCGAGGCGTCGTTTGGCACTTACCGGCGTGATGTGTGGCTTATGAACAGCCGCTCGACCATGAAATCCAAGTTTTCTCACGTCCCACCTAATTGTCATAGTAGCTGCAGTGGATCCTGATATAGTCTGGACTGTGTGATGGTCTGGATAGATGTCTGCCTATCACACATTACGACCCTCTTCAACTGTCGGCGGTCTCTGTCAGTCAACAGACGTGGTCGGTCTTTACGCTTTAATGCTGTACGTGTCCCTTCACGTTTCCATTTCACTATCACATCGGAAACAGAGGACCTAGGGATGTCTAGGAGTGTGTAAATCTCGCGTACCGACGTAAGCCACAAGTGACACCAAATCACCTGACCACGTTCGAAATTCGTGAGTTCTGCGGAGCGCCCTATTCTGCTCTCTCACGATGTCTAGTAACTACTGAGATCCCTCAGATGGAATACCTGGTGGCAGCACAATGCAGCTAATATGAAAAACGTATCTTTTTGGGGGTGTCCGGATACTTTTGATCACATAGTGTACGATACGGGGAGCGATACCTTTTGACGGCAGGAGCACTCTCGTGTTTATACCACAAGGCTTTCCTGAGCAGATGTTTCAGCTGGTGAGAATTTTTCCGGGTTGTATGGCCGTGGTCCATGGAACTCTTCAGTCCCTGACGATTCGTCCAAGGCTGCGTTGGTCATCTTCGTCGGTGCTCCTGGTTGTGCTGAGTCTTCCGACAACCCGGAAAAATTGTCTGCAACTCTCTTGGTTATCCCACGCACTCTGAATGCAAATTTGTACATCAGTCTGGCGATTCGACCTGCTGCCATTCATGAACGAATTCGATGGAATGTGTTTCCAACAGGATAACGGTCGCTCACATACCGCTCTTGTAACCCAGCATACTCTACAGAGAGTTGAAATGGTACCTTGGCCTGCTTAATCGCCAGATATGGGACATCATCGGACGACAACTCTAGCCTGACCCACAAACAGCATTAACCGTGTCGAGATTGCTTCCGTTTTGTTATTCTTATAAAGTGTCGTGTCAATTGTAATTTCGGCGGCCGATATTATGAGGGAAGAAGAGAATTCAGCAGTCGTAGCATGTGCAGCATCGGAAAAAAAAGAACGAGTATGGCAAACGTTCTCTCTTTTGAAAAGTAGGGAGCAGTTGGTGAGGCAAAATTAATGTCTGACCTCAAAGCTGAACTGAAATTTCACTAGGAGACGCGTCTCAAGGCCAACCCAGTGCCAACGCTTTTATGTTATCGCCGACAGTTTGAACCGTAACCAAGACCAACCGCTTCATTGGCTCCAGTTCGCCAGCCGTACACATTAAGCATATCCCTGCCAGCATAGCCGTTTGTTCTCGTTCATTGGCATTCGTTGGCCTAGTGTGTACGCGCCTTCACAAGAACACAAAGCTTTTCTTATGCAATTAGTGTTTTATTTGACAGCAACATACAAGTTGCTATCATTAGCAGAAAATACCTGACATACTTTACAAAACGGCACACAGCGGATCATTTCAAACTGCAATACGATCTCCAACGACAACCGTCATAGTACTGGAAAGAATTACGTGCTGCATCAAATGGATGAATAGGGACAAAAAACATATGGGACCAAGGACCTGCCCAACGCGCTGCCTACAGAGCGGGAAGGCGTGCCGGTCCTCGGTACGAATCCGCCCAGCGGTTTAGTGTTGAGGTCCGGTGTGCCAGCCAGCCTGTGGATGGTTTTTAGGCGGTTTTCAATCTGCCTCGGCGAATGCGGGCTGGTTTCCCTTATTCCACCTCAGTTACACTATGTCGGCGATTGCCACGCAAACACCTTCTCCACGTACACGTACACCATAATTACTCTACCACACAAACATTTGGGGTTACATTCGTCTGGTATGAGACGCTCCCGGAGGAGGGAGAGGGGAGGGGCGAGGAAGGCACAATGGCGTGTTGCGGAGTTGTGAACCACTGAGGGCTACGGCAGGACGAAGCGCCTGCACCGTTTCTAGGTCCCCGGTTCAATATACAAGGTATATACAAGGTACCTGTCTGGCTGATATTACTCTAACGAGCATTTAGACATTCTGTATCTTGTGGTTAGACGCTGCTAATGGATAACATTAATTATTCAGATTTTAATACGTAAATGGGGCAACATTGACAATGTTCTCCCAGAGACCTGACTGTGTACTACGCTAGGAAACAGAATTTTTTTTTTTTTTTTTTTTTTTTTTTTTTTTTTTTTTTTTTTTTTTGCAGTGTTAGTAATAGCATACGGGAAGGGTTTGTACCTTGAACATGTTTGTTTGAATCGTCAGAGAAGATGTAATAACTGGGTTTTTTATGTGCGCCATTCGTGAGTGAAACGAGGAAGGGTGGATCAGTTAGTGGTACTCGAAGTACTCTTGCGGTGTACTGATGAGGATGTAGATCTAACCACTTTGTTATTTCTCTTATTTTCCATCAAAAGAATCACAATACATAATCAATTTAATAAAAGGCTGCACCATATAGATAATTTTTCAAAATGTTGCATTTGACTCGAAGTAGAATGTGGTCCTGTACCATGAGCCCACAAGCCACGGCTAAAAATAAGTTATCAAGTCATATATTATGAACAGATTTTATTGAACATAAGCATAGGGCTAATAAACCGAACATCCAAATAAACACGCATAAAAGTAATTTTTTTGGTTAACAAACTAGGCCTAAGAGTTCATGTTAGTAAACATTTAAAAGTAATATATTACTTGTATTCTTTTAAGCAATTTCAGCAATTTTAGCAATTTTTTATTGTTGAGCTCTATTTCCATACCTTAGGCCATTATCATAGTGCAATATCAGCAGCTGGCTCCAGGTCCAATTTTCGTCCCACTTCAATAAATGGTTAACATAACCAAAAATAATAAATAATAAAATGGCGGGAAAATTAACAGCATGTTTACTGAAACAGATGTCTATAATAATTATTAACCATTTAAGATTAATTTTAATTTGTGAATAACTGGAATAACATTGAACTAAGAACAGGAAAATTTACTTTCAGGTGAAAAAAACACTGATGTATGTAGGAAATTAAAATATTTGCTCCTTTATTTTGTAACAATAACAGCCAATACTTATACCAAAGTAGGGAACATTTGATGTAAAAAAGACTAAACTTAGAGAGTAAAGATCAGAAATACGTATAAGACTGACTCCAGGTAGGTGCCCGCTCAAGATGCAGCCTGTCCCCAACTATTTCCAAGCCAAATCGCTACCTCATCACGAGCTTGTCCCATAGATGAAACAAAAAAAAAACATTTCACATGACATTCTATTCATTCCCTATATTTATTAAAAGGAGAAAGACGCTCTTTACATAGTCACGAAAAAATGGATATTATCTGCTAGAGGGGAAAAAATGCCGTTTCATTTGTAACAGTGTGCAAGGAAGTAGAAATCATCTGCCCTTTGCTTTCTGTTCTCCTTCATTAGCTCTCCTGTCTGTTTCTTTGATATTACGTTTCTCTTTCCCCTACTGCATTTCCTTTTTCATGCTTAACATGCATCATCAAACTGGGAAACGGTACTGTATGGGGTAGATAAACATATTACAGTTTTTACTGCTTTGTCACGCCGCTAAAAATTTCATGTGAGCTCAAGCAGCCGCGGAACTAATGTTTTTAAAGTGCTTTGCTGCTCGGCCAAAAGCGCTGGTGGCCTAGGATTTTCATTTGTAACGTTAATTCGTAACTGAAAATTTTCATTAGTAAAATTCTCTGTGTGGAAATGACGGCATTTTGATTTGAAAACGCCTGCTAAAGCCCTTAATGGTTTTGTATATGATATCGAATGACCAAAGCATCAACTATGAACAGCTGCTTTCATTTCTGCCCCAATTATATATTTCAGTACTCCTGCCGGTGTACCATAGAACATGGTTGTTTTATTGACAGATAGTCGGTTGAGCTGAATGATTCTTTTATTTAAATCTTTACTGGAAAGATATGTGGAGATGGTATCTGTTTTTTCAGACATGTCCGAAAGAACAGATACCGTCTCCATATATAGTTCAGGCTAATCGGCCGTGATCTTCTTCTGTGCGGATGCACACATATTGCCCGAATTCTTAAGGGCTTGGTCAGATTGTCTGCCGCGAGTAATAAGTGTAGTGGGCAGTGGCACTACGAAAGTAGTGTGTGGACATTAAGTTGGGAATGTGGGCCTCAAAGGGGGCGTACAAGGGATAAATCCCTGCGGTCGCACTATCCTCTGTGCCCTCGCTGGCTCAGGTGGATAGAGCGTCTGCCATGTAAGCAGGAGATCCCGGGTTCGAGTCCCAGTCGGGGCACACATTTTCAACTGTCCCCGTTGATGTATATCAACGCCTGTCGACAGCGCAAGGTTTTGATTTAATTATCATTTCTTACTAGAATGAAGTCCACCTGTGTCTTCGGGACGACTGCTTCCTAGTTATCTGGGCCAGCTATGGCGCAGCTGCAGAATGGCTGCGGGAGGAATGCAACCAGACACAAGGAACAGTGTACTCTGGAACCTAGAACTGTATAAATAAAATGTGACACTCTCCTTACGGCGCCGCTGTGGATTTGGGAGTTGGAAATATTTTCAAACTGTGGTACCAGCATAAAACAAAAAAGCTCTTATGAATAGCAACGATTTAAACCATTCACTAAAATCATTTAGCATTGTCTAAAACAAACACGTTTCGCCAAAACACCGAAGCCACTGCCCACAATAATATCACTCAAGTCTCTGATGGACGGCGAATTTGAAGCCGTAGCAACGTATTTACAATATCTCAAAATTTTCCGAAGAACCGCCCGACACACAAAGAGACTAGCACAATGCAGCACAAACGGATAATCAACACAAGCGACTACCGATCAAACCATTAATAACAATGTTCATTAGATCAAACACAATAACTCTACAGTGCCTCCAGTTATTAAAGTTACTTCTAACGTAACTTTACTGCAACAACCGTTTGCTATGACAGAACTAGTGCAGATTCTATACCGTGCATCACATGATTCGTGACTTAGCACCAAGTATCGTTAAGAAGACGTCAATGGCCGTTATTACTAAGTTTTACTTAAGCTTTCGGGCACTAACCTGTTTTTCTAAGGTTGCAGTACCCACTACACTAAACGTACTTTAGTTAAATTTGGGGAGTAGTCCTTTCTTCCCACTCTGATATTAGTGTAAGACAATCAACTTTTATAATACAAACTTAATTTCGTCCTAGTCCTTGGTGAATGTACTAATGCTGTTTGCCACTGACAAACAGTATGTGACACCGCGCCTTTCCCTGTAGATTCACTTGGAATTAAATACGGTGAGTATATCGCACTAACTAATGTATGTTGTGCATAACAACCAACCCTCACAGGTTAGCAAAGTCTCCACCAAGGACGAAATGACTGAAATACACCAAACAGTCGCCGGCCGCGGTGGCCAAGCGGTTCTAGGCGCTTCAGTCCGGAACCACGCTACTGCTACGGTCGCAGGTTCGAATCCTGCCTCGGGCATGGATGTGTGTGATGCCCTTAGGTTAGTTGGGTTTACGTAGTTCTAAGTTCTAGGGGACTGATGACCTCAGATGTTAAGTCCCATAGTGCTCAGAGCCATTTGAGCCAACACCAAGCAGTCACAGAGCCAGATGAACAAAAACAAATTTTCCACCCACATGTTTGCGACACTTTCTCAAGGATTCTCACCACAGACGAAATTAGATAACCACCCTACATGAAACAGAATCCAAGCATTCACGTCCTTCAATATACTTACTATGTTTCTAGGTTTTCAGATAACCAAGAACAAAATCTGCAAGACGTGCTGAATATATTTTCATCGATCCAGAGCCTGAACAGAACTCGCAGCCACCGTATAAGAAAGAACATCGAGCTCCAATGCAAATGCATGTGATCCAACGGCGTCAGTCAACAGCTTGTACTGCTCAGTAACTAACAACTACAACTAGCGACTTAGCTTCCAAGCAGTTCCATGCGAAGACAAAAGTATATCTTCGAAACACCACGTCATGTAATTATATAAAGCCGGCCGCGGTGGTCTAGCGGTTCTAGGCGCTCAGTCCGGAACCGCGCGACTGCTACGGTCGCAGGTTCGAATCCTGCCTCGGGCATGGATATGTGTGATGTCCTTAGGTTAGTTAGGTTTAAGTAGTTATAAGTTCTAGGGGACTGATGACCACAGATGTGAAGTCCCATAGTGCTCAGAGCCATTTTTTTTTTTGAATTGTGTAAATACCACTACCAAGTAAAACTCGATTTCTCAAAGCCTGATGTCACTGTGCCCCGAAAAACGCACTCGAGTACGCATTAACAAATTTCGCATGGAATTCACCTAGACCACTCCTAACGTAAAGCCGAGGTCTAAACATGGCCGATTGCCTGATGCATACGACTCACAGTAGTATGCAACCGCCAGGTGACTACGAAGTGCAGAAGAACCGCCTCACATCCCGATGGATATAAAAGGCAGTGTCGGTACTGACTTACTCATCATCGTCCAGCCCAAGCCGCTTGGGATAGAAACTTGAAACTTGGAGAGGATGGCGAACTTATGCTTTTTGCATCGTTTAAGAAGGGATTCTTCTAAATTCCACCCCTCAGAGGGTGAAGCAGGGGATGAAAGGTATTTTGAAAACATGTAGCTGTTAATGCAGTTTTGAAGCTAGAACTACGAAATTTGATATTTTACTTCTGTACGGGAAATTTAAAAAAGTCGTTTTTCAGTGTACTTGGAAATTCAGCTCCTAAGGAGGTGAAATAGTGGATTACAATTTTATGAAAATACTTCGTAGCATTAAAACAGTCTTAAAGCTAAATCTATGAAAATTTGTACTTGACTTCTAAAGAAATATGTGGTAGGGGATGAAAGTTTCTATGTCAATATCACCACAAGAACAGAAAAGGCAGGATTAACAAAGACCTTTTCGGAAAAGACCGTGCATATCCGGTGTTAATTAGCGAGCAAAGATTAGAACACATTGCATTCTGTGAACAACAAAAAAATTCGATTAAAGAAAAACAAAAAATATCGGTACATACCACACAGTCAACATGAGCGAAGCTAGTCAGCAGTTAACACGAATGTAGACTTCTCCGCAACATAACAGGTGACAGCGGGTGAAGGCTCCTTCTACGCTCCTCGACGGCACTAGGCGCTCTCACATGCTCGCCGGATTACGCCCACAGTTCTGGGCTCACGGCCGTGAGTGCGCGCCAAAGCGGCTAACGGCGCTGTGCAGGATTACCGACAGTAGTTCAATTTCCCGCGGACAATGAAGACTTGACACACCGGTTTCTCCTCTCCCTCATAACATTTGTCTCATAATTAAACCTAGACCTCAAATCGTAAGGTAAATAAAAAGTAGCCAAATGTTAGTTCCTCGCTTACGATGGCTATCTAGAAGTAACGGTCGATCAGTGGCGAAATGGAAACCACAATGAAAATCAAAGATATTTTATTTGCAACAGTTTGCTGCACCTTCCAGCTACTTCTCCACATAGTCGCCGCTCCGATGTAGACGTTTTTCGTAGAGTTGTACCAGATTCCAAATGCCCT
Source organism: Schistocerca piceifrons (assembly GCF_021461385.2). Classification (NCBI taxonomy): domain Eukaryota; kingdom Metazoa; phylum Arthropoda; class Insecta; order Orthoptera; family Acrididae; genus Schistocerca; species Schistocerca piceifrons. The sequence continues at coordinate 291,654,039 of NC_060138.1, read as the reverse complement.
CATCATGGACGGCCAATTCATGTGCTTACCGCCTCTTCTGTACTCTCGTCGGCAGTTCGTTGTGCCAAAACGTGGTCTTCATATAAAGGGGCTGTTCTGAACAGATATGAACGTCAGTAATTGTGCAAGGTGGACTCCTGACAGAACTCGGAAACTCACAAGTGATTTGTTCCACTGAGTCTTACAACCACCCTCCGCAGCATTCGAGGCTCACTGTCCGGTAGTAGATTATGCCTTCCTGGTCTTGGTTTAACTGTTATTGTTCCTTCATGTTTCCACGTCACAGTCACATCATCAATGGTGGACTTCTCCAGATAGTCGCCGCTCCGATGTAGACGTTTTTCGTAGAGTTGTACCAGCTTCCAAATGCCCTCATCATGGCAGGCCAACTCATGTGCTTACCGCCACTTCTCTACTTTCGTCGGCGGTTCGTTGTGCCAAAACGTGGTCTTCATATAAAGGGGCTGTTCTGAGCAGACATGAACGTCAGAGGGAACCAAGTCCGGGCTGCATTTTGGGTGATCAAATATTTCCCATCGAAATTGCTCTGCGGTCTGTGTGGCTGAGCGGTTCTAGGCGCTTCAGTCCGGAACCGCACTGATGCTACCGTCGCGGGTTCGAATCGTGTCTCGGGCATGGATGTGTGTGATTTCCTTAGGTTAGTTTGGTTTAAGTAGTTCTAAGTCCAGGGAACTGATGTCAGATGTTAAGTTGCATAGTCCTTAGAGTCATTTGAACCATTTTTTTTAAGTTTCTCCTGCTGCGTGGGGCTGAGAATTGTCATGAAGAAGGAAACGCGTGACCGGTACTTCATGTGGGGGTGCATGAAATCAGGCTAAACCTCTCAGCGGACACCCGTACTTGGCGGGGGACGCTATTGTTCTAGGAATCTCTACGTTCTCACTGTGTGCTCAGAACTTTTCTACTTAAATGCAATACGGCGTCAATAGACCAAAGATGGACTCGGTAGCAGCTTTTGCATCGTGAACTGAGGCAGGGAGAATAAAGAGTAATAAAAAAGGAACCTGTCACTGGAGGAGACGGGGTGAGGCAGATTCAACAAGTACGCTTTGTAGTAAATCATGAGTTACTATAAAGTTCAGTTTAATACTAGAAAGTAGGAAAATGGTGGACAAAGAGGAAAATAGAATGTCTCTTGTTAGGGAAAGGCTTGGAGGAAGTGATACTGTGCCGCGTCCATGATGATGGAAACGGTGGTTGAAGGATACAAATTGAGCAATCTGTTCGGCGGCAGACTTATCAGGGGCGGCCACAACGCTTCTCTGAATCCGACAACGTTCTCCAGCACGCGGGCTCCAGCTGCCGTCATCGGCAAGATATCAGCTGCAGGGCTGGCAGTCTCCGGCTAAGATTACGAGAAAAGTCGGCTCATTATGTCAAGGCTGTACAAGCAAGTGACCCAGTCGCAAAGCTGTCAACCATTTAATGCGAGACTGTTACCACATTGGAGAGCAGACTGTGAATAAAAAGGCTTATGGGTCACCATCTGATAATGGGAATTAACTATGTAATGCAGGTTCAGAAAGAAGTTGATTATTCAGGGTAATATAAGCTTCATAACAAGTTTTCTGAACTACTGATTTTTCTTTCACAAAATACAAGCATTGGCACCTTACCTATCAACCTCTGAGTGCAGCGCAAGATAAGAGCAGGTATGACATGACCTGATATTACCACCTCAAGAAGAGCATCCTGAAGTCTTCATGTAAGTGGACAGTGTAAGTACCTACAACTGTAGTCAAATTCGTTCGTTTGAACAGTTACGTTTCTTGTGTGGGTTGTTGCTGGAGCCACCATTACACTTTTCTATCAGCAGTAATTTTAGTGAAAAATTCGGTAAAAGCTATCATTATTTTTTATCATTGTTATATAAGCATGGGCTTGAATAACTCTAAGATGTCGAGAATTGTAAATAATAGATTACAGCTATCAGTCGTCCTTATTTCAATTTTTATTAGCAGATCTAGATTTCAGCTAGAGACTAGCCATTCTCAATGCACTATCATTTTTGGTGAATGCATGTAATGCCTGTTGATCGGGCTTCATCCACAGTTCATTGAACAGTACTCAATGAACTGTGGATGAAGCCGAGTGGAGCCGAGTAGAGGATCTGAATCAGAGGCTCAGGCGGTTCTACTTGCGCCATTGGGGCTGGGTTTTTATGTTTCGCTTCATAGGTCAGCAAGCGGCTATACGGTCACTGGGGGCTGTTTGGAGCGGTCTGGACGTTTCCTACGTTGGCGACAATAAATATGTCAAGTTAGCGGTAGGTATAAATGTCCACTGAAATTGTAGTCCATGCTGTCTATGAAGATTATTTTGAACAGTTCCCCACAACTGCCATTACATGCTTGTCCCACTTCATATCGCTCTGCAATGTTACGCCCAAGTATTTAATCGACGTGACTGTGTCAAGCGCTACACTACTAATGGAGTATTCAAACATTACGGGATTCTTTTTCCTATTCATCAGCATTAATTTACATTTATCTATGTTTAGAGTTAAGTGCCATTCTTTACACCAATCACAAATCCTGTCCAAGTCAAGTCAAGTCTTCAAAAGCTGAAGATTAAGAGGAGGAGAAAATATATGAGGGTATTGAACAGATAATTCAGTACGTAAGATGAAAACCTAATAGTCACGCGGGACTGGAATGTGGTTGTAGATTGTTGATAGTAGGAACGAGAATGGAGAAAGACTAATTGATATCTGCAATACCCTCTTCAGCAATCACAAGAGGCGGAATTATGCTTGGAAAAGGCCGGAAGATACAGAAAGGTTTCAATTAGATTACATCATAGTGAAACAGAAGTATCGAAATCAGATATTGGATTTAAGGCGGATCCAGGGGCAGATATAGACTCAGATCACAATTTGGTAATGATGAAGAGTAGACAGAAGCTGAGACTCGGCAGGAAGGTTCAATACGCAAACAAGTTGGATACGAAAGTACTATGGAATGGAAAGAGAAGCTTGAGGTTTTCTGGGGCCATAGATAGAGCGATAATAAAGAGCACAGTAGGCTGTCCAGTTGAAGAAGAATGGATGTGTCTAAAAAAAAATACAGAAGTTGGAGAAAAAAGCGCATCTATAAGAAAGGTAAATGTGAGGAAACCACGGGTAACAGAATAAATACTTCAGTTGATCGACGAGAGAGGGAATTAACGTTGAGGAAAATTCAGGAATATAAAAATAAAAGTTACTCAGGAATGAAATGAATAGGAACTGCAGGGAAATTAAGGCGAAATGGCTACATAAAAATGTGAAGAAATGGAAAAAGAAATAGATGGCAGAAGGACTGACTCAGCATATGGAAAAGTCAAAACAGTTTCCGGTGAAATTAAAAGAAAGGGTGATAACATTAAGAGAGCAAAGGGAATTCCACTGCTAAATTCAGAGGAGAGAGTAGATAGGTGGGAAGAGTACACTGAGGGCTCCTACGAGGGGGAGGACTTACTTAATGGCGTGATAGAAGAAGAAGCAGACGTCGATAAGGAAGAAACAGGGGATCCAATATTAGAATCAGAGTTTGAAAGAGCTTTGGAACACTTAAAATCAAATAAGACAGAGGCGACAAATAATATTCTACCGAAATTTCTAAAATCATTGGGGAAAGTGGAAACAAAACAAATATTCACGTTGGTGTGCAGGACGTACAAAAGTGACTATATACCGACATATTTTAGGAAAAACGTCATTCACGCAATTCCCAAACTCTGCAAGAGCTGTCAAGAGCGAAAATTATCACACAGTCAGCTTAACGGCCCATGCAGCCAAGTTTCTGACAAGAATAATAAAGAGAAGAATGTAAACGAAAACTGTGTATCTGCTAGATGACGATCATTTGGCTTTAGGAAAGGTAAAGGCACCAGACAAGCAGCTCTGACGTTGCGGTTGATGATGGAAGCGAGATTTAAGATAAATCGGGACACGTTCATACGATCTGTCGACCTGAACAAAGCATTCGACGATGTAAAACCGTAAAAGATGTCCGATATTCCGGGAAAAGTAGACGTAAGCTATAGGAAAGATGGGTGATATGCAGAATGTACAAAAACCACGAAAAAACAATAAAAATGGAAGAACAAGGTGCTTGGATTAAAAATAGTTTAAGGCAGGGATGTCGTCTTTCAGCCCTCCCGTTCAGTTTATACACCGAAGAAGCAATGACAGAAGTAGGTTCAAGAATGAGACAAAAACACAAGGTGACAGGATACATCGATAAAAATGCGCTGATGACATTGCGATCCTCAGTGAAAGTGAAGAAGAATTAAAGAGTCTGCGGAATAGACTGAATAGCCTGAACTGAGAAAAGTGATCACGAATTATACGAACTTAAAGAATTTCGCTACCTAGGCAGCAAAATAACATATGTTCGACCTAGCAAGGAGAACATGAAAAAGTCTTGTACTGGCGAAAAGGCCTTTCCTGGCCAATAGAAGTATGCTAGTATCAAACATAGGTCTTAATTTGAGGAAGAAATATCTGGGAAAGTAGATTTGGAGCACAGCATTGCAATTAAAATCACTCCACTTCATAACTATCGCGGTGGCACTTTTACCAGTCTGTAATTTCTCCAGATTGTCTGACGATGCCTAGAACGGGAGAAGTGCGTCACATATGAAGATTAAATAAAACTGTCTTGTGCAACTAAGTTTCTTTTGCATCAACACTACTGGCCATTAAAATTCCTACACCACGAAGATGACGTGCTATAGACGCGAAATTTAAGCGACGAGAAGAAGATGTTGTGATATGCAGATGATTACCTTTTCAGAGCACTCACACAAGGTTGGCGCCGGTGGCGACACCTACAACGTGCTGACATAAGGAAAGTTTCCAACCGATTTCTCATACACAAACAGCAGTTGACCGGCGTTGCCTGGTGAAACGTTGTTGTGATGCCTCGTGTAAGGAGGAGAAATGGGTACTATCACGTTTCCGACTCTGATAAAGGTCGGACTGTAGCCTATCCCGATTGCTGTTTATCGTATCACGACATTGCTGCTCGCGTTGGTCGAGGTCTAATGACTGTTAGCAGAATATGGAATCGGTGGGTTCAGGAGGGTAATACGGAACGTCAACGGCCTCGTACCACTAACAGTCGAGATGACAGGCATCTTATCCGCATGGATGAAACGGATAGTGCAGCAACGTCTCGATCCCTGAGTCAACAGATGGGGACGTTTGCAAGACAACAACCATCTGCAGGAACAGTTCGACGGCGTTTGTAGCAGCATGGACTATCAGCTCGGAGACCATGGCTGCGGTTACCCCTGACGCTGCATCACAGACAGGAGCGCCTTCGATGGTGTACTCAACGACGAACCTGGGTGCACGAATGGCAAAACGTCGTTTTTTCGGATGAATCCAGGTTCTGTTTACAACATCATAATGGTCGCATTGTGTTTGGCGACATCGCGGTGAACGCACATTGGAAGCGTGTATTCGCCATCGCCATACTGGCGTATCACCCGGCGTGATGGTATGGGGTGCCATTGGCTACACGTCTCGGTCACCTCTTGTTCGCATTGACGGCACTTTGAACAGTGGACGTTAGATATCAGATGTGTTACGACCCATGGCTCTACCCTTCATTCGATCCCTGCGAAACCCTACATTTCAACAGGATAATGTACGATCGTATGTTGCAGGTCCTGTACGGGCCTTTCTGGATACAGAAAATGTTCGACTGCTGCCCTGGCCAGCAAATTCTCCAGATCTCTCACCAACTGAAAACGTCTGGTCAATGGTGTGCGAGCAACTGGCTCGTCACAATACGCCAGTCACTACTCTTGATGAACTGTGTTATCGTGTTGAAGCTGCATGGACAGCTGTACCTGTACACGCCATCCAAGCTCTGTTTGACTCAATGCTCAGGCGTATCAGGGCCTTTATTACAGCCAGAGTTGGTTGTTCTGGGTACTTATTTCTCAGGATCTATGTACCCAAACTGTGTGAAAATGTAATTACATGTCAGTTCTAGTATAATATATTTGTCCAATGAATACCCATTTATCATCTGCATTTATTGTTGTTGTAGAAATTTTAATGGCCAGTAGTGTAAATAACCATAGCATTGTTTGGGAAAGGGACATGGACTGTGGGAAAATCGTAACAATAGAGAATAGAAACATTTCAGATGTGGTGCAACAAAAGAATGTTGAAACTTAAGCGCATTGGTAGGGTAAGGAATGAGAACGTGTGAGTTTCCCTTCTCCCTACATACAGAGTGCACATGCGAGGCAACGTAATTTATAGATGAACAGTTAGCAAGTTATGGATTCGAGCTGTAACCGTCTACCGCTGACAGCTCTACACACATACATATATAGAGACCATGCATGCATATTACTAATCGTGAAGTCTCGATTTCAATCACTAATACGTTATCCAGTGACCCACAACCAAATGTTCTACGGATGCAATGCATTCGCTCTATATTCTGTATGTCTATGTCCATGCGTGTGTCGTGGATGGCTCCAATAAACCCCAGCCAGGCGTCTCGCTGGTGGTTCTACCTTCGAATCCTACCCCAAGCGTATCGTATTGTGGATCATCCTCTAGACAGCGTTCCCGATATAATGTGTAGTGGATCCATCTCCAAACTCTGTCCCAGACACAGTGCATTTTGAATCCATATCTAAATTCTGTTCCAGATATAACATGGGGTGAACTGATATTCTACGACTACCTCAGACCTACCTTGAGCCATGGGATCCACCTGCAAGGTGATGGTAAAAGGGAGGTTGGCTAAAAATAATATTAAAGAGGTCCATAAAAGGAAAGCTACTTGATGGCCAAATTTTCTGGATATTTATGAAGGGCTCCGAAAGGGTGACCAAGACGTTGTTGCCCAGATTTTAGGTCTTTTTCAGATTAAAAAGGTTTCTCACTCTCTTGGTTAGTCTACACTGTCGTGCATAACGCAACTCAAGGGTTCATTAACACAGTGTTTGTATGTTTGTTACACAACTTGTATAGTATTGCATTCTTAATTCCCTGAATAGAATTTAGTTAAAATGTACTGCATTTTGGCAAAACTGTAATATAAATACAATGATGGTTTATGTGGTGTCACCGCCAGACACCACACTTGCTAGGTGGTAGCTTTAAATCGGCCGCGGACCCGCGTGTCGCCACTGTGTGATCGCAGACCGAGCGCCACCACAAGGCAGGTCTAGAGATACGGGATAGCACTCGCCCCAGTTGTACAGACGACTTTGCTAGCGACTACATGGACGAAGCATTGCTCATTAGCCGAGCCAATAGTTAGAATAGCCTTCAGCTAAGTCAATGGCTACGACCTAGCAAGGCGCCATTAGTAACATTGCATGTATCTAAAGAGTCTCACTTGTATCGCCACAATCTCCAGATGTACCAAAAGGATGGATTAAAGTTAAGTATTCCAGAAGCTACGCACTTTTCGTTATAGCATTCATTACGTATCCTGTTTCAGAGCTCACGCCCATCTGCGTGAGCGTAGCGCGTGCCTTTTGGCTTCCTCTCATTGTGTCTAGGCTGTCTTGTCTAGACACAACAGTTTACAAACTAGAAATGTTTTTGGCTGCAATGCATTATACTTTCTAATTTCATGTGTACCCATAAGATTACATTTACTAGAGTGAAGCACTGAGATGTCACACACGTCTGTCATCATTGACATCTAGATGCTGTCTCTGACGCCACCTACTGGCAAAGATGTTTACCTCGTAAAATGCTGTACAGCATGAGCCAATTCAGACGTTGATGTTATTAATGCTCATAAATGACAAGATATTATGTGTCGACGTAAGGCATGTAACCCATCTCCACTGTTTCACTGCAATATACTTTACTCTACTTTGTCTTATGTTACAATTTTTTACCTCAAATGCAATTACAGTTATATGAAAATATGTCATGAGATGTGGAACTAAGGAAAAAGAGAAGTGTAGTCATGGGTGTCAAATATGGGAGCAGATCCCTTGAAAGACTTCTTGTGTAAAGTGGTTCTCAGATGAACATCAATAAAGGTAAAACAAGGATAATGGAAGGTAGGTGAATGAAAACTGGTTATGCTCATGTAATTGGATAAGGACATGGGAAACAAAAAGTAAATGATGAGTTTTGTTATTTCTATATGGTGGTGTTGTATTACATCCCTTATAAAATGCAGCAGGATAGAACACTTGTTAATTTACATGGTGAGATTGCTACGCTTCTACATATTTTTGGGCCAAATCGCAGTCATAGTTTGGCTACAGACATTCCAAGCCCCTGCGCATATGACTGCCACGTCCCCACAGTGACTTTTCAATATCAAGATGGTGGGAGTAGGAAATTAAAAAATGCATGAGGGGGGAATCCCTAGTGGCAGTGGTGGGAAATTCAAAATTCCAAGATGGCGTAAGTAACCCTACTGCGCTAACAAAATGTTTTTAAAACAATCTGAGTTGGTTAAACCAGCATTCTTTGCAACCTCTCTAATGTCACAATCCGAGACAGCGGACCTGACTTGTATAAACTGACATCTTGTTCAAAAGTATCCGAATGGCCTGAATTATTTAAGAGAAATACGTGAAGATACTTGACATTATTAATGCATCTTACAGTACTTCCATTTGCATGTGTAAAATTTCCGTATTATTTTTCACAAGTATGCTGGTAATAGACACATTGTTTAAGTGAATATCATTTCCAATCATAAAATGTCTCCAGAAAAAACATTAAGGGTGTAGGTTTTATTATTTTCACATTTAAAATGTCTCAAAATACGCATGAAACTGCTGACTTAACTTACAGGTTAAACTGCACTGAACAATGAAAACAGTTCGAGCATTATACCACACTTAGTGCAAGGAATAATGGAGTCCCAAATTAAGTGTTATCACATGTATATGTTCTATAATAGCACAAAACACATGTCGCAGTTGTAATAATTGGAACTTCTACTTATGCCTAAATGAAGCTATGTTACTCATGGTGCAGAAACTAAGTTTCATCAGCTGACCAAGTGCCCGTTTACAAAGGAAGAAGACAATGCACCAAGAAAAATACAGTTGATCTTACTGACCGGAAAATGTATCTTATTTATTACCTTTGATCTTGTACATCACTGTAATTATATTCCACTAACATGCTTATCCACCAACGTCAGATTACCCGACACTTCAGACAATGAGCTTTACTAAAATGGCACGTTTTGACGTGAGCTTTAATGCGTTATATCACTTAATCTGAATAGTTTCGTAATACACAAGTAGAGGGCCGAAATATACCGAATACAACGAGCAAACACTACATGTCTTGTTTATGTCATAGACAAATGGCTCTGACCGCTATGGGACTCAACTGCTGAGGTCATCAGTCCCCTAGAACCTATAACTACTTAAACCCAACTAACCTAAGGACATCACACACATCCATGCCCGAGGCAGGATTCGAACCTGCGACCGTAGCAGCAGCGCGGTTCCGGACTGAAGCGCCTAGAACCGTTCGGTCAAAAAGTCCGGCCTTCATTTGAAGCTCAAAGCAACCGACTAATTGATATCGACGTTTCTGATAAAAAAGTGACTGACGTGAAAAAACAACTGTTGGCCTGTCCTGCAAAGTCTTTTTGACATTTATCTCAGGAATTTGGGATTTCATGGAGCACATGTCGCAGAGCTGTGAAGAAAGACAGCATGCAGTTCTACAGAAACTGAATGTCAATGACAAAGACTAACGCATTACATTTTGCCGTTGGTGTCAGGAAATTATTTCTCAGAGACCAGAGATACTGCAGTACACGGGGTGCAGTGATGAGGTGTGGTTCCCCCTCTCTGCCTATACAAACTCCCAGAAAATGAAAATCCACATGCACTCGTCAAACAACCCCTGCATTCACAAAAGACTGATGTGTTCTGTGCAATATCACATCGTCGTATCATCAGACCAATTTTTTTCTAGTTTACTGTGACAAGCGCAGTTTACATCGTATTGTTTTGGAAATTTGTGAATCTGTTTGACGATGAATAATTTACACTCGGCTGCTACCAAAAAGATGGCGCCAAATGTCACACATCTCGCGCGACCATGGATGAGATCTAATCATTTTCCCCACCAGAGTGATTTCGAAAGGACTATGGCCCGCAACGTCACCTGATTTAACACCACTGATTTTTCTCTGGGATGACCTAAAGGGCAAGATCTACAGAAACAAACCACACAACTTGGAAGACTAATGAGAGAATATCATCCGTGAAATCCAGGCAGTGATACAGGAGGTTTTGGTGGCAACATTCGAGAACCTGCAGCGTCATGTTCAAATGTGTTTACACCTGAAGAGCGGTCATTTCCAGCACCTTTTGTGATTCTCTTTTATTAACCCACGAACAACGTATTATATGTTCACTTAATTTCCTAATTTTTATGCAAAGCCTTTAAGTGTAATTTAAGCAAATGTTTGTTTCTGGGACCTCCTTTGAGAGGGACTTCCTGTATAATAGTATGAAACACATGTGTCACTACTGCTGCCGTTTATGTGTTCTGTATCAGTAGAAAAACATAAGTAGCTTGCAAATTGGCACTAAAGCTGTTTTGACAACAAGCAAAATTCAGGCACTGTACTCCACTTCAAAGAATGTTTCGCTTGAAACTTCCTGGCGGATTAAAACTGTGTGCCCGACCGAGACTCGAACTCGGCAGCTTTGCCTTTCGCGGGCAAGTGCTCTATCATCTGAGGTACCGAAGCACAACTCACTCCCGGTACTCACAGCTTTACTTCTGCCAGTATCTCGTCTCCTACCATCCAAACTTTACAGAAGCTCTTCTGCGAACCTTGCAGAAATAGCACTCCTGAAAGAAAGGATACTGCGGAGACATGGCTTAGCCACAGCCTGGGGGATGTTTCCAGAATGCCAGGAAGTTTCAGATCAGCGCACACTCCGCTGCCGAGTGAAAATCTCATTCTGGAATGTTTCGCTTATTGGCACTACCGCTCTAACTTACAGGTTAAGGCATATTTCTCGACAACAACACTTCAATCCTTGTGCCACACTTTAAGTAAAAATGAGTCCAAACGAATATCTTATAAATTGCCAATTAAACTGACAGTTACCGATAAGCATCAGATAAGATCAGTTCTTTTGTTTTGCGTACTGAATCACAGTTTATCTTAACCCTGTTGCCGTTAATTCTTTGATATTATATAAATGAATGCTATTGGGGTAATGATGGCCATTTGACAAGGAGACTGTCATTACCTCCACAATCATGGTGATTACCATCACAATGAATGCATGGTGAATATTACTTCGGTAATGATGGTCATTTGACATGGTGACTGCATTACCTGATCATGTTCAGTACCATTGCGCTGAATGTATGGTATACTGTAATAACGTAGACCACTGCCAGATGCTAGAGCTGTGACTATGGCACAACTACCATGGATTGCCACATTCAATGGCCTGCCAACACAGCACTGCAGCAGAAGCAGGCGCTTCCACGTCATACCCATCCACAAAGCAATAGTGTCCCAGGACACCGACCATCCATTCAGGAGACTTCTGTGTGATATAGGAATTCAGCAATGTTACAGTATGTCTTCCCCATGGTCAGCCCAAGGAAACTTTATTCAAACCCATGGCCCAGTTTAATAAGTTGTGACATGACTGGGCTGCGTTATGATGCCTGCTGTGTAACCTGTTGTGAGACTGACACTGTTGTACCAACGAAATAATAATCTCTCTACAGCTGGACTATGCTGTGCCAGATGACGCTGTACTTATAACGCAGCCACTACCGCCTCTCCTGGACCGCGAACCATCAACCACTACCTCATGGTCTAAAGCACAAACGGACTACCATGCGTCTCTATACCACTGGGGTCTGCCAGCTGCACACTACTCCTCTGCAGCCATTGGTCCACTGTTAGACTGGGCGACGCCGTCCTCTGCCACAACACTAGATGACGCTACCGGCTGTCTCTTGGCAGCAGCAGAGCAGTTTCAAGTACTTTACTTGGCCATCGCCACAACTGTTGTGTCGGCATTCTCTGAATAAGCAGCTTCCCTTCCCGCTGTGTGCCACCACTACCAGGCTGTATGCTACCATGCCGTTCTGATGCACAGACTATGCAGAATGACGCCTCTCTAATACAATTGTTCAAGCCTAAGAGAATAATAAACGACTGCCATGTTTACTGATGGTTTTGCTGCAGCTACCAGTACCGTCCTTCAGTCTCTTTCGCCATCATCCAAGTCCAGGAAGCCCCAGGTGGGAGTCGAGGACGGAAGGTTCCCACAATTGGCCTGCTACACTGTGGAATGGCTTTGAGACTGACCGATGGAGAGGAAGGCGGCCTGATGCATTCTGGTGGCGGAAGCAGATGGAGGCTGCAATGGTTTTTAGACTTAGACAGCAGCATATTAAGGGTTTTTGGCAAGGAAAGATAATTATTTAGAATAAGTAATTCTGGATAAAAAATTATATATGAACATAGGCCAGCAAATGTTTCGTTATGAAGGTATGGGTACTGAAAGGAACTTTAATTCTGCAAAACTGATGTGCACAAAGTGAACGTATACGCAATACAACTGGGCCATAACGCGATTTTCTTGTCAACAATGCACGGGTAAATGCCATGTTTACGCTATACAACCTACCATGTGTTATGGTCATGTGACGTACGTAATACACTCACCCGTTGTTCGCGCAGTTGTGGTGTGTAAGCCACATTGTGTAGTGTACCGGCGACGGATCGGTTAGCTGTGTAGTGTATTGTGTTAACTGTGTTCGTACAAGTGCTGCTAACACTGCTACACTTCTGCAGTAATGAGGAATACGCTGATATGGTTATGTTTATGGCTTCTGCGATGGTAGTGTTACCGCTTCAAGAGAAGGATACCCCAGGCGCTTTTCGATTCGACGATTACCTGATCGCAGGGTGTCTACCAAAGTGTTTATCACTTTGCGTGCAACAGGCTCTCTTCCAAATCGACATTTTTCGTCCGAGCGTGCACGTCAACAAACTTTGCAAGAACAGGAAGAAATTATCACAAGTGTAAGCGAAGTCCCAGTACGAGCATACGGAGACTGTCCCTGCGTATGAATGTTCCATAGACACGTGTATGGAGAACACTACATGTGGAAAACCTGTACCCATTTCACATACAGCATGTCGAAAATCTGCACGTTGGCCAAAATGCCCAACGACTTCAATTCTGTCACTGGGTAATTGAGAATAGTCATTTGATTTCGTACTACTATTCACAGACGAAGTCCAGTTTTCACGACGTGGAATAAACAACACATGCAATAATCATCGATGGTCACGGGAAAATACACACACTTTAGTGGATTGCAATTTCCAAGTTCCATTCCCCATAAATGTTTGGTGCGGCATGATCGGTAACCTTTCGATAGGTCCATTTATTATCAATCAGCGATTGACGGTAGAGAGGTACCTACATTGTTTTGGAAAATTCATTTGTGGCACTATTGGAAGACGTTCCTTTAGCCAAGAGAACTGGAATGTACTTTCAACATGATGGGGCCCCTCTACATGTTACCTTACTTGTGAGGGACCATCTCAACCGCACATACCCTAATCGCTGGATTGACCGTCGCGGTGCTTTTAACTGGCCTCCAGATCACTTGAGCTTACAGCTTTAGATTTGTGTTTATGGGGTTGGATGAAATCAGAGGTGCAGAAAGTGAAGGTATATACACGAGATGAACTGCTTCGTTGCATCATGGCGCTGCTAAATTGATCAGGAACCAACCACAGGCAACTGAACAAACATTAAAACATGTTATCACCAGAGCACAAAAGTGCATTGACGTTCGTGGTGGGACATTCGAACCTGTTTTGTGAACTGTACATCTGTGCAGTAAGTGTTAAAGCCGTTTGCAAAAGGCATGGTACGTCTTTTACAACTGAATACATGTAACATGCATGTTGTAATGTATTATGTACTAAATGCAAAGTAAATGAACATTATGTAAAAATTTGTAACGTAACTATACTTCTTTATAACATTGTTTCCAAGAAAATCACGTTACGGTCCAGTCGTATTGCGTATGTATTCACGTTGTGCACACAAATTTTGCAGAATTAAAGTTCCTTTCCATACCAATACGTCCCCAACGAAGCATTTGATGACCTATGTTCATATAACATATTTTTTTTTTTTTTTAGAATTACATATATTATCACTGTGTAAAATATTGACCTTTCCTCCTCAAACACCCTATATAAATAGCAGATCAGATTTTGAATTTTACTCTTGCGATACCCTGATGTCCCTATCCTTGTATAATTAGATTACCGCTGTCCTATTTTTCAGTGTTTCGTCACGTTACGGTCCAGTCGTATTGCGTATGTATTCACGTTGTGCACACAAATTTTGCAGAATTAAAGTTCCTTTCCATACCAATACGTCCCCAACGAAGCATTTGATGACCTATGTTCATATAACATATTTTTTTTTTTTTAGAATTACATATATTATCACTGTGTAAAATATTGACCTTTCCTCCTCAAACACCCTATATAAATAGCAGATCAGATTTTGAATTTTACTCTTGCGACACCCTGATGTCCCTATCCTTGTATAATTAGATTACCGCTGTCCTATTTTTCAGTGTTTCGTATTTAGAGTCAGTTTTATTTAGTAAAGACCTCTGGTCTGAACCATTAACACATGTAGTACACATGCACTGCAGTCTACTAGGATACAGCTCCATTCTTTGAATCACACGATGTAGTTTGCTGGGTATGCCATCAAAAAGGGCAATACGCCAGCCAATGGGGAGAGTGTGCTTGGCTCAGGCGTGGGAAACAGTGGGTTCCACGAAAGCTCAGGAATACATCAAAATAGCAACAATTTTTTTCTGTAGACAGGAAATTTTGCAAAATAGAGTACATGTTTAGGTGAGAGATTAAAGGAACTTTTAGTTTATATTTACATTACTTATAATGTGTACTGTAGCACTATGGGTAGTAGAAACTTAGTGTGTATAATTTAGTAGGAAACGCTGATATCTGGTAGTTCGATATTATGAATGTAGGGGACAGGGTTGTCTGGTGGTATGACGACCACAAGAGCAATAGTTTTAAACAATATTTAGCTCCCATACGTAAGGGAGATGATAAGGTGAAAGTAAACAGTAATGGTGCAGTGCTGGCAAAGTATAACATGTTCCAAGAATCACAACAGTATCGTATTGTTAGAATTTCCTGTCTTTGCATCGTGCGGCACTAAGTTAAAGCGGTAAGCCGCCGAGGCACCACATGGATAGAAGACGAGTCATTGAACCTGACGTCGTCAAATTGGTCGAAGTCCCTCGAAATACAGTGAGCATGACAGCACAAAATGCGTCCGGGCTAGAGATTTGACATTAAAGATAACGAGTCAGGTACTAAGAAGAATTTTGAAGTATGTAAGGCAGACTAAGAGTACCGAATGGTAGCTGATAAGCGCCTGAAACGAAGGAAGTGAGTCCACGGTATCAGAGAGCTCTTGAAGCAGAACAACTGGATTAGTCTCTCGGGCTGAGCGGTAATAGTGAGTTGAGGTGTTAAGGTATCTTAAAATGAATTAAAGTTTTGCTATTACGCGATACTGCAATGAAAAGGTGTTAAGATTATTATTATGCTGAATTATTGAATATGATGATGTACTACGTGTATTACTGAGGTACTGTGAAGACGAATTGTATTCATTGTGCCATAGAACGATAGTCCTCTTCACAGTCAATTTAGCTGAGAATACGACCCAACAGTGCTATCGCTGATTCCTTTCTTTTGCAAATAGTTTTCCTTACTTCCTTTATCATAGTGATAAGGCAACAGAATTGATTAGCGTACATGAGATCGCACAGGTTCGCACAGCGGTTACTGCCTTATTTGAAGCACCGGAGGGTGCACGAGATTGTTTGTCCATGTTAACAAAGGGCGTGCCTTAACAAAATTTACAAGAATTTTTTAATACTACTTAGAGGTATGCTGCGTATGTATTATGAAAACATGCGAGAGACGGATTGTAGTATGATACGCTTTTGTGGAGAGTCTTTGGGTCATTAATTCCATTGAACTGAGGGATAAAAGTTCGTTGCGCTAGTATGCAGATAGTGGTAGGACTAGCAAGGTTGTGTTGATAAAATGATTTTATGATTCCCCTCCCACACGGTGAAATAACACAGCTGCTAATAATGGTTCAAATGGCTCTGAGCACTATGGGACTGAACATCTCTGGTCATCAGTCCCCTAGAACTCAGAACTACTTAAACCTCACTAAGCTAAGGACATCACACACATCCACGCCCGAGGCAGGATTCGAACCTGCGACCGGAGCCGTCACGCGGCTCCGGACTGAAGCGCCTAGACCGCACGGCCACACCGGCCGGCCAGCTGCAAATAGAACTGAAGAGAGGGAGTTGAAGAAATCAGTGCAAACTAGGAACTAGAGACTATGTTGTGAGAGAGTGAAACGGATGTAAAGAGATAAATGGAAGGATTAGCAAGGTTACGCTGATAAAATGCCTTCCTGATTCCCATCCTCCTCCGAGAAGGTGAAACAACACTGCTGCTAACAGAACTGGAAAGAAAGACTTGAAGAAAACAGTGCAAACTAGGAACTAGAGACCGTGTTGCGAGTCAGTGAAGTGACTCTTGAAAGAAAGGGACATGGTGGGATGCAGGTTCTTCCAGAATGATTACCATCGATTCGAGGTAGAGTACGTTAAGCGTAAAAGGAATAACAATATATTTGCGATTTTACATCCAGTTATGTCAGTCTCCCCAAATACTTTGCACATTAAGAAACGTTGCTGTCACCGTCTTTAAATTATGTTCTCAGAAGTGTTACAGGTAAGTCGTCGAACGGGAAACTAAAGGTAAATACAACAGCAAAGTCGCCATTCTCTATATGTCATCCCATATTAAAGCTCAACTTGCAAATCCTCTCTTTGTACTAAGAAATAGTATGTTATTTGCATTCGTAAGAAATGTTACAAATTATACAAACAGCACTGACATGTGCACGGGATAGATTCCTATAAGGAAGACTCGACACTAAAACCTCTTGGCTAAACATCAATTCTTTTTATGGACTAAAGATCCATTCTTCCAATTAATGATTTTGTTTATCCTCTAGAGAATGTTTTCTTCATGTCCAGGACTTGGAGACGCGATCAGTTCGCACGTCTCAGCATGGGCTACTTCATCCCCCACGATATTTGCCTGCTCGTCCGCCGTACCTTGCGGCAAACTGTTGCCAAATGTATTGAACATAGTGGCTTGATTGTCCTGCACTTCAAGTCACTTACCTCATCCCTGTTTTCACTCACGGTTGACCGTAGTCTCCATTTGGACCTTGTGGCCACATTCATTCCTACTAAGAATTTATTTACTCTTGACACAACAAATCAAATCTAGCTAGAAATCTAGAATGACGCATTGCTGTACCACTATGCATATTAACTCTTGGAGAATTTCGGCTTACTTCACGTGCACATTTTAAACAAAGTAACTCCTCCAAAAGAAAATTACAGGAAATGTCAAACACAGCATGCAGTCAAACAATTAAAAAAACGTCCAAAAAACAACGCTGATTCGAGACACATATGGAAATGTGTGATTTCTGAAAATTAGAAGCATTAGCTAGTAAACAGCATCCTACTATCTGGCTGTTTAACAGAAGCCCTATTGAGCACGATCGACCACATGAAAGCTGTCTACTTCTTAGAAATCGGACGACTGATTTAAACTAGTATCATTTAGCTTTGATTTTTGTTCAGCCCTGCTACATTCTACTCTAGCAGCCAGGTCTTGATTATGGACTTGATTTTCGTCACCTGGTACGCCAATTGAGAGAATGTTCATAAGATACATGACGACGGCGTCCCACTATATTAATTATAAAGTGATTACCTGATAATGTGCAAAGGCTGATGATACCAGGATTCTGTTAAGTATGTGATAGTTATAGAGGTAACAGGGGAGATTCACGTCTTGAGCAATGCAACTGCTGACTTGAATTTTAAGAAGGCTAACCTTTTTGTAATAGTCATTGTACTAATGGCTCAAGATCACATTATTCACGGTTTTGTGGGCCCACAAAGGGACTGGTGAAGGGAAGTGGTGATAAAATTTGCTGTTTGATTATCCAAGACGAGGTCTAGTAATTGCAAGGATGATTTATAGTCTAATATTCTTGAACGCAGCCCTTCTCGTGGCATACAATCGCATGAAGCAGAGTACACAAACAGACTGGCATCTCACATACGAACATTGATCGGTTAACTGACAGAAACTCTCCACAAATGTATGTGACCAATATACTTAATCATGATCAAGATGAACTAAGTTTAGAAATCATTCCAACCACGGATTTGATAACTTTGAACTAAGATACACATGGCAGCCTGATGTGCAAAAATCAGTTTCCGAAAATTCAGAAACTGTGACATTATTCACAAAAATGCAGGCGTCCTGGTATTCACGAAACGTCAGAGTAAGGAAACCATGCATTTAACATGATTGCAAAATTATACTTCGAACTGATTCGCACTTGGTTGCCTAATTGGAAAAAAAAATCAGTCAATTCAAGAACCATGGAGTATGTCACAAGAGTGCGGCATTGAATTCAGAGAAAAAAATGTAATAAGGACTATCACAAAATCATAGCATCAGACAAAAAAACACAGTATGACCTGATGGGCGAAAATCAACCAATTTACGAAGATTCAAGAACTACAAAAATCTTATCAGTCAATTTAATTTTCAATATTCTTCCGTAGCATCACATCTGAAATGTTTCGATTCTCTTCTGTTCCGGTTTCACCACAGTCCATGTTTCATTACCATACAATTTCGTGCTCCAAACGTTCACTCTCAGAAATTCCTTCCTCAAATGAAGACCAGATACCAGGAAATGTGAAGGCCATATACCAGTAAATTTCTCTTGGTCGGCAGTGCCCTTTTGACGGTGCTAGTCGGCATTTTATATCCTACTTGCGCCGTCCGTCTTGTGTTATTTTGCTGCCTAGGTAGCAGAATTCCTTAACTTCGTCTACTTCGTGGTCCCCACTTCTGATGTTCAGTTTCTCACTGTTCCCATTTTTGCTACTTCTCATTACTTTTGTCTTTCTTCGGCTTACTCTCAGTCCATATTCCGTACTCATTCTGATCATTTCATTCAACAGATCATGTAATAGCAACGTCATCAGCGAATCTTATCATTGATATCCTTTCACCTTGAACCTTCCTTTCAGTTCTGCCATTGAACAGTGATTGTAAAAGTCTACACCCTTGTCTTACACCGTCTGTATCCCGAGCACTTCGTTCTTGGTCTCCCAGTCTTCTTGTTCCCTCTTGTTTGTTGTACATATTGACATTACCCGTCTTTTCCAATAGCTTATTTGTCCCAGTATGGCAAACATTAGTCCAACAGTTTTCTAAAATTCAAGAACCACAAAATAATTCGCAAAAAGAAAAACCCATTAAAATTTGACTAAAATAAATAGGCATGATTCAATCCATGAAAGAAAACAAGAGGTCTTTCCAAATGATATTTCTCATCTTTACACTAAAAAGGTTGCTTTCAAGGACCCCAGGTATAGCGGTTATTTTCACAGCAGAAAGAACGACCCAGGGAGATCCGGGGAAAAAAAAACGATTAAATTTAAGCCAAAAACTTCACAATGAGCGAAATCTGTGACGGCTGTGCGCACCGAGCGAGTGTACAATCCTACTTCAAATACAAACTGACGCAATCCGACAGAATGCATTATTCATGGAATCAGAGCAAACTGGCAGAGCGCGTCTGTAACTTCCTGACATCCAACGGACGGTGACGAGCCCCTGTCCCGTGGCGCGCCTCTACTTCGTGCGAGGGAAAGGGGAATGGCTCTTGTTGCCATATTTTGCACTTGCACTCAATGAAGACGGCGCATCCGCCCAGTATCGAGTGACGAGAGTCTCTGGTTTCATCTAAGATGATTGGAAATCTAGATTGGTTTTACGAGTCTACTGCTCTAAGAGAACCTCTGAATACCTTCACTTCAAACCTGCTGTATCCTCCCATTTGCACAAGCTCACAAGCACACGCGCAGCAGGAATATAAAGGAGAAAAACGGACTGCATACAAACGAAAAAATAAATAAACATATGTGCATTCTCCCTTACCAGAAAATATGAGTGGTGCTGCAGTGAAACAAAAAAGTATGTGTATAAACTAGTCGCTGGCAACAAGTTAAGGCAAAATTTATATACATCTTTTATAAATGTGGGTTTTATTCATCCGTTTCAAGGTGATCATACGTTTATGGCAGCAGTGGGAGATTGTATGTTCTAAGATAATAGTTATCACGGACACAGAAATCTTAGGTTTTGTTTGATGAGCATCAAGAGTAAATAATCGGACTTCAAAGGCCCGCACAATCACAAGTTCTGAATTTTATCAAGACACTGGACAGTTCGATAGAATTATGTCACAATACTTCGTGATCAGTAGTTGCGTCATAATTTTAGAAGGGTCTTACGGTCATATTGAATGAAATAGTAACTGGTAACGAATATACACTATTGTTGGTGATCATTCGTTCCTCGGCACCAGTAGGGAATTGCATCTTCTAGGATGACAATGTTCTCATTCATACAGCTATAGATCTTAGATTTTGTTTGACGAGATGATGAGTAAATGACAGCCTCCAGTATCACTGCTTCTGAATGATATCAAGACGCCGGACAGTTCTGGGCTCGCTCTGAGCACTATGGGACTCAACTGCTGTGGTTATCAGTCCCCTAGAACTTAGAACTACTTAAACCTAACTAACCTAAGGACATCACACACATCCATGCCCGAGGCAGGATTCGAACCTGCGACCGTAGCAGTCGCACGGTTCCGGACTGCGCGCCTAGAACCTCGAGACCACCGCGGCCGCTGGACAGTTCTACATCGACGTCTACGAATATACTCGGCACCCCGGTATGTATCGAAGGGTACCTTGTATCGCTACGAGTGGTTTCCTTTGCTGTTCCACACGCAAACAGATCGAGGAAAAACGACTGTCTATACGCCTCCATACAGACCCTAATTTCCCTCATCTTTTCTTTGTGATTCTTACGGCACGCAGTACGTTGGCAGGAGTAGAATCATCCTGCAGTCAGCTTCAAATGCCGGCTCTTGAAATTTTCTTAAGAGGGTTCCTCGAAAGGAGCGTCACCTACTCGCCGGTCATATAGGATGTCTCTCTTCAAATTAACATTCTAGTCCGGTTCGTAATTTAAAATTAACTCCGGATTTCTGTCTACATTCATACTGTACATGTAGTCGGGTGAAATGGGATGCATCCTTTTCAAACATTCTGTTTTATAAAAATCATTTCGCTGCATATCTGTATTTGTGTTTCTGACATCTAAAGTGGCCACCCTGCTCACGTTATCTACTACGTCTAATCGGACCCATATAGTACCTCGTTAGATTCAGAATGAGACTTGAGCAGTGCGGGCGCATATTGAGATAGTGGAGGGGTATTTTCATGCCCTGAGCGTTGCAGCTGTTCAATGCACAAAGGGTTCGGCAAGGGACCGCCATTTTCGTGTTCCAGACAGAAGGAGAGTATCCATGGGAATAACAGAATGGCGTGATATGGTTTCTGTAACCAGTGTGAAGCACAAGGGACCTGAAATGACAGTTCAAACACCGTGCAATATCCGGCGAGGACACGCAGCTCTGCAACGAACCCGGTAGCGATATCATAATGGTCATTCCAGAACACTGCAAATTCCGTGCAGATCCCTGCACAGAACTGTCAAACAAGATTATTGTTCCTTAAAAACCGTAAATGGCTGAACAGTTACGCCTGGGAGATAAAGTAAATAGGCGCAATACCAAAGAGCGTGCCAGGTGTGTTTGTCTGAATTAAAGACACTAGGAAAGTACTCCGACTTATACTTGAAATGCGAAGTGCTGCTATTGGGCGACTTTCTTGAAAATATCCGTGCACTCTCTCTCAAAAGAGACGAACTGGATGCAGTGCGTAACGTGACTTCAACTGGTTAAAAGCGGAATGCTTTGCTTAAAACTGCTAACGTAAAATTTTGCAACTTTAACGGATCATAATTTGTTGCTAAGTTACCGGGGGGGTGGGGGGGGGGGGGTGTTAACTCCACGCCAAGGGCTGGACTCCGCCTTACGTGAGACAAAGTGGTGGAGGATCCCAACACTGCAACTCCCAATGACTGATGGGCTACTCATGCAGATAAGTAGATGGTGTGCGAATAAGGATTCGCAAAACAAGCAGGTATGAACTGAAATACTGACATGGATAGTCCAGTAGGGGTCAGTTCTATGGGCAAGCAAAATTTTGTTTGACTTGCATTTCTCATTGATCATAGCCAGACAATGGTTGAAATCTAGTTCTACCTTGTGGGACAAGTAAAAAAGGCCCTTAGAACAGAGTTCCTGCAGAAGAAAGGAAATACAGCACTAACCCGACTCTAGTAGATGTTAAAATGGATCAGGATCACGTTTCATCTTTTAGCACTTTTTAGCCCTGGTCAGCAAGATGAGGGAAGCAGGTCGACGTTGGACTGCTGGCATTGCTGCAAACTCATCCGAACTGTTCTGCTGCAGGTCTTGAAGACTATGAGGATTGTTACGATACACCATAGATCTGAGCGGTCACTTCACAAAATAAACGCACACTGGAAGATCAGGTGACCTGGGTGGTCAGCTAGGGCCGCGACCAGACGGCAGGTCCAGGTGGAGTATTCGTCCGAATGATCGACGTGATGTGCCGGTCTCTTGTGTAAGTAGGCTCTTTAGCTTCTTATATTGGTAACGCCACCGCCACGTAGCGCTCTGTATGAAAATCACTGACTGTGCTGAGTGCAGTCTGAGGCTGGTCGGCATTGTTGCAATATTTGCTATTTTAGTGTTGGGCAGTTGGCTGTTAACATCGAGTAGCGTTGCGCAGTTGGAGCTGAGCCGCCAGCACTGGTGGATGTGGGGAGAGAGATGGCGGAGTTTTGAGAGCGGATGATCTGGACGTGTGTCCATCAGAGACAGTAAATTTGTAAGACTGGATGTCATGATATATATTATGACTTTTGAACACTATTAAGGTAAATACATTGTTTGTTCTTTATCAAAATCTTTCATTTGGTAACTATGCCTATCAGTAGTTAGTGCCTTCAGTAGTTTGAATCTTTTATTCAGCTGGCAGTAGTGGCGCTCGCTGTATTGCAGTAGTTCGAGTAACGAAGATTTTTGTGAGGTAAGTGATTCATGAAAGGTATAGGTTATTGTTAGTCAGGGCCATTCTTTTGTAGGGACTTTTCAAAGTCAGATTGCGTTGCGCTGAAAATATTGTGTGTCAGTTTAGTGTTGATCAGAATAGGGAAAGTGCGAAATGTCTGAGTACGTTCAGTTCTGCTCAGCTGTTTGAAAATCAAATAATGTAAGAGGTTTATCAGCACAGTAATTCATTAATTTTTCTAAGGGGACGTTTCACTTGCGACAGGTGACGTGTTGATTTGGTAGGATTCTGAAGTATTTTCAGGTGAACTGCAGCCACATTTTCTGGTGTGCGGGCACGTTTCGGAATATTTTTTTGACTTTTCAAAACAGATCCTGTCTGAGGCCACTTTCGGACTAAGCGTGTGCAGCACACTTTGCTGGCACCTTGACACTTTTAAACTTCTCAGCAAACAACTGACCGTACCGTTTCCACGACTTCGTTGTCACGTAACATTCCACGACGAACAGCCGCTGTTCCAGTGTTAATACCACCGTCCCCTTTGCGCTGCTCCACTAACGTTGACGCAACCCGCGCTACGCTGTGAAGCGGTGTCGATCAAGTGGCGGGCGCACAATTGGTGTGCGCGTCACGGGTAGTGGTTACGTGCTTACATTCACGTGCAGTGGTGTCCACTTGTCCGGACCACTTTTATTTGCCCCGTCCTGTATAATAAATAGATCGATAGCGACTGACTGCTGCACATTTTCTAACTAAAAAACAAGCACCCGCAGGTCAGCTGAGCAAGAAAGGACTTCAGTGAACAACCTTGACGCTGGAATAGGTCCGTTTCCAAGGGCAGAAGTGGTGGAAGAACCAGTGCAACGGCTTACTATCGTAGTTTTAACAATGGACAGAAATATCTGCCCTCTCAAATGTGCTGTGATGTAACAATGTGCATGATGGAAACAATTTTGTAAACAACTACTGCAGGTGATACCGCCAACAGGACTGCTTAGGCGGCGCGCAAACATCTTCAGTTACTGGGGAGCACGTACCTATATGCAGGATGGAGTCTACATCTACATCTACATCTACATGTATACTCTTCAAATCATATTGAAGTGCCTGGAAGGGGGTTCATCGAACCACCTTCACAATTCTCTATTATTCCAATCTCGTATAGTGCGCGGAAAGAATGATCACCTATATCTTTCCGCAAGAGCTCTGATTTCCCTTATTTTATCATGGTGATAGTTTCTCCCTATGTAGGTCGATGTCAACAAAATATTTTCGCATTCGGAGGAGAAAGTTAGTAATTGGAATTTCGTGAGAAGATTCCGTCGCAACGAGAAACGCCTTTCTTTTAACGATTTCCAGCCCAAACCCTGAATCATTTCTGTGACACTCTCTCCCATATTTCGCGATAATACAAAACGCACTGCCTTTCTTTGAACTTTTTCGATGTACTCCGTCAGACCTACCCGGTAAGGATCCCACACCACGCAGTAGTATTCTAAAAGAGGACGGACAAGCGTAGTATAGGCAGTCTCCTTAGTAGGTCTGTTACATTTTCTAATTGTCTGCCAATAAAACACAGCCGTTGGTTAGCCTTCCCCACAACATTTTCTATGTTCGTAATTGTAATACCTAGGTATTTAGTTGAATTTACGGCTTTTAGATTAGACTGATTTATCGTGTAACTGAAGTTTAACGAGTTCCTTTTAGC
Organism: Schistocerca piceifrons; assembly: GCF_021461385.2. Taxonomy (NCBI): domain Eukaryota; kingdom Metazoa; phylum Arthropoda; class Insecta; order Orthoptera; family Acrididae; genus Schistocerca; species Schistocerca piceifrons. The sequence goes on along the minus strand of NC_060138.1, from coordinate 291,629,077 downwards.
ACTCATGTGGATGACCTCACACTTTTCGTTATTTATGGTCAACTGCCACTTTTCGCACCATTCAGAGTCGGTTCCATCTCGAAGCCCTTTACGCACTGGTGGTAAGGAGAGGAGAGTGCAAAAGGAGTGGAGAAGGATGAGGGGAAGGGAGTTATAAGGTCTAATTTTATTCAATGTCACCACTGCGTTCCCACTGCTTTCTCGTAGTAATATTTACCCCACTAGAGCCGAAATGTTTATGATATATTAAAATTGTTTTTCAGCATTAAAAGACCTTGAGAAGACATTTGTTTTATACATTTAAATACGAATGGTTCATTATGAATTTTTAAACAAGTAAAGGAGTCGATTTTGTTGACTATTTGCACTGATCTTAACGGTTTCCAGACGACGATAGTAAATTTAACTAAATGAGAGAAAAGATATTTTGAAGGTGAGGGATGGAGTACGTATTTATTCGTGTAAGGGAAAAGGTAGCCTGAACCTCTTGTCATGTTTTAGCGAGGAGAGGGGTGTGCGACCCCTAATAAGATCTCGAACCAAGCTGTTGGAAAGGAGCTTTGGCAGAAGTGAAGAAGAGAGGAAATGAGTTTAATACGAACCGATTTTCCAGAATTAGATTTTCACTCTGCAGCGGAGTGTGCGCTGATATGAACTTCCTGGCAGATTAAAACTACGTGCTGAACGGAGACTCGAACTCGGGACCTTTGCGTTTCGCAGGCAAGTGCTCTACCACTGAGCTACCCAAGCACGACTCACGCCCCTCCTCACAGCTTTACTTCCGCCAGTACCTAGTCTCCTACCTTCCAAACTTTACAGAAGCTCTCCTGCGAACCATGCAGGACTAGCACTCCTGAAAGAAAGAATATTGCTGAGATATGGCTTAGCCACAGCCTAGGTGATGTCTTCAGAATGACATTTTCACTCTGCAGCGGAGTGTGCGCTGATATGAACCTGCTGGGAGATTAAAACTGTGTGCTGAACCGAGACTCGAACTCGGGACCTTTGCGTTTCGCAGGCAAGTGCTCTACCACTGAGCTACCCAAGCACGACTCACGACCCTCCTCACAGCTTTACTTCCGCCAGTACCTAGTCTCCTACCTTCCAAACTTTACAGAAGCTCTCCCGCGAACCATGCAGGACTAGCACTCCTGAAAGAAAGAATATTGCTGAGATATGGCTTAGCCACAGCCTAGGGGGTGTCTCCAGAATGACATTTTCACTCTGCAGCGGAGTGTGCGCTGATATGAAACTTCCTGGTAGATTAAAACAGTGTGCCGAACCGAGACTCGAACTCGGGACCTTTACCTTTCGCAGGCAAGTGCTCTACAATCTTTTTTTTTTTTTTTTTACTTTCGGTGTAACAGTAACAAACATAAACTGCTTCTAGCATTTTTTTTAAATATATAAGACGATGACTTTATAAAATAAAATTTTTCTGGGAGACGTAAATCAGTGGACTTTTTTTTACATAATAGTGAAAAAAAATCCTGCTTCTGTCAGTACAAAACAATAACGGTCTACGTTCCTCTTTTAGGCGCGTAGCTCGCTAATCTCGTCATACCTCGCCTTGGTGTCGGGTACGTCTTCACGTGTGTTTGTGGATCCTCTCCACTGTCCTGGTCCTTTCTTGTTCTGATACTTATAGACAATAATCACATTCTCCTACCCGGGACACCCCAGCTGGGTGGGGGATCAAGCAAGGCACTAAAAAATTTGCGTAATATGTTCGATATCTCGGATGTCTCATAAGCTGTGAGTGATGTTCCTGTAGTAAGCCCCTAAAGTCAAGCACATTCTTACCGCCGTCTCGGAAAATATAACGCACAGTCAAACCTCGAATCCAAGTCACTGCGTTTGTCTTCGTTCAGGGGTAATATGTCTTACCTGGGAGAAGTAGTATCCGTGGTTCTATTGTTTGCGGCCCCACCCGAAGGAGGAAGGCGATCATTTTTTTTGACCAAACACCTTACGTCCGCCGACGGTCCGCATATCAGGCGATGCTCCTCTGTTTCTATAACATTGCACTGCGGACACAGTGGCTCGTCTGCCATATGAATTGTATGTAACCTGGAACGAGTCACGTATTTCCCATTTACCACCTGATACCACAGTGCGCGCGTTCCCGTATCAAGGTGTGGGTGGTGCACTGTACGCCATACCACTGACCACGTAACTGTTGGTTGGCGGCGCTCTACGGCATTATTCGGCCGTCGTCGAGTCAAGATGTGATATATATCACGTGCCGTTGCCGTCCTGGTAGTCGGTAGTTCCATATGTACATAACTGTGTTCCACAAAGAAGGTTCGCATATGGGTAAGCGACGGTGAGATGTGAGCCACCGCTACCGGAGCCGAACGAGAAGGTGGAGCGAGTTCGTCCATCAAGCTGCCCGTCAGACTTGTCTGGTGTCGTGTCCACATCTTTATCATTGTGGTTACATAAATAGCCACTGCTCGGTAGCGTACGTGGACTAGTCCAAGACCTCCACGACTACGAGGAAGGGTGAGGGTTTCGTATCCTACCTTAAAAAGCAGACCTGTGCTCACAAAATATCCTAGTGCCGCCAGGATTCGGCGGGCCAACACCACCGGCATAGGAAGAACTTGTGCCAGGTGATAAGTGTTGGCAAAGGTGACCAGTTGTATCATATCCAGTGCCCTTAACCTCTGACTTCGGACACTCGCACGAATTGTTTGCAGAAGATGTCTGTAACTCAGTGCCGCCGTGCATCGAACGTCTGTAGTGAAGATAATTCCTAGGCATTTCACCTTGTTGATCTGCTGTAATGGTGCTACACTTCCTGTCGGGAGTCCTCTCCCGATGTTCATCGCTCCCGACTTTGCCATGTTCAGGCGACTTCCCGTAGCCATACAATACAAATTAATCCAATGCAAGGCTGCTCTTGCCTCGTCGCCTGACCGCGCTAAAAACACTAGGTCATCTGCGTATGTTCGGCATATAAACTTGTTGTGCCTTATCGTCATTCCTTGGAGTCGATTCCGGAGCCCGCGAAGCAGCGGCTCGACAGCGATGGCATACAATATCGTTGACAGCGGGCACCCTTGTCTAACCGATCGTGAGATGGTGATGGGCCCCACCAAGCGTCCATTGATGAGCACTTTAGATGCGGCTCCGTGGAGTAGTCTCATGACGACGGTGACAAAACTTTCCGGAAACTTCATTTTCGTCATCACGTCCGTGAGATAAGCATGACTCAGCCTGTCAAATGCGCGATCGAAGTCTATCGATACCAATACACCCCGGAGACGACATGTTGATGCCAGTGCGATAACGTCGCGGTAGTCGCTGAGTGCCGTTTGTATATTGCTAGCTCCTCCTAGCTGGGTTTGGTCGAGTGAAATCACTTGGCGTATTACGCGTTTAAAGCGTGCTGCAAGTATCCTGGTGTAGATCTTGTAGTCGCAATTAAGAAGGTTCAGTGGCCGGTAGGCCTGTATCCCTGTGCCGCCAGATGGTTCGTGGATGGGAATGATCATTCCTTCCACGAAGGAGGGTGGAAGAGTCACGTTGGGAGACATCAATTCGCAGTACATGGCAGTCCATCGTGGAATCATGAGATCTTTAAATGTACGATAGAACTCTAACGGAAACCCGTCGGGCCCCGGCGATTTGTGCGACGCTCCCTTATCAATCACTTCCATTACGTCGTCAACTGTGATTTCACCTGTTAACTCCAGGTTGGCCGATTCGTCGAGACACGCGGAGAGCGTTCGTCGGACCTCATGAAAGGCTGCCTGATCGTGTTCCGCTTCTTCATAGAGATGACCGTAGTGTTCCACGAAAGCGTTGGCAATATCTTTTTGCGTTGTCATGCTGCTACCATCTGGCAGTACGACCGTCTGTATTAAGGTTCTGCGGCTACGTTGTGTTTCTTTGATAACGTGATACATCGACGGGGATTCTCCACGGACTCGTTCAAAGGCCCTTGCACGGATTGCGACACCCTCCAGACGGCGGCGCATTATGGAAATTATTTGGGCCTGTGCTCGTTTTATACCGGCACAACGCTCCTGTGAATGTGCTTGTACAGAAAGTTCGCGGAGCATCCGTCGTGTATCGCCTCCACATCATCTGCTCTCTTCCGTATGCAATTAACGCTCGGCGCAATGCAGGCTTAACGCATTCCAGCCACCACTGCAACGTCGTCGGATACGTCGGGAGGCGTCGTTCACACACATGCCAAGTGTCTTCGACTAAGCGTCTGCACTCAGGTTCCCTAAGGTGTGCTGTATTCAGTTTCCAAACACTGCGACTCCTCCACACTTGTTGACGACTCAGGGAGACCGTGCATATATATGCTATGTGATCTGAAAAGGGGACAGCCCACAATTCCGCATCGAGGATCGCAGGTTCGGGACGACGTGTTACGTAAATGCGATCGAGACGACTTGCAGAGTGACTCGTTACGTAGGTGTATCCACGTCTGTCGCCATGTATCTTCTTCCATGTATCAATGAGATTCATGTCCTGTATGAGCTGCCGCAACACGTGGGTGTTGATCTTTTGGTGCGGGCACGCAGTTGAAGTCGCCTCCAAATAAGGCATGTTCATAACGACCTAAAAATAGTGTTGCAATCTCCTCTGCGTAAAATCGGGATCGGTCGCGCCGTCTGTCTGACCCCGACGGTGCGTAAATGTTAACGACCCGTACTCCCAGCGCTGTGAGCGCCAGTCCTCGCGCTGACGGCAGGTACACCGCGTCCTCGGCTACTATGCCGCTACGTAGAAGTATCGCTGTTCCGCTGCCGCCGTCGGTAGTAGGTGTAATGTACGTATCGTACTCATAGAGGTCGGGGAAGCTCTCAACACATACTTCCTGCAGTAGAACGATGTCGACGTCTGACGCATGCAACATGTCTCGTAATAATTGCAATTTGACAGGCGTTCTGATCGTATTAATATTAATAGAGGCTGTTCGATATGCCTGCCGCTGTTCCTCAGTGCGTAAAGCGCACATGAACGCTTATGTTAATTTGTGTGCTGCTGCCCGGTGACATGCTGTCTGTGCGTCAGTCTGCATCTTCTGCGAGGTTAACATCCGGTGGACGCAGCACTCGCCATTGCGGGTGCGTCGTCGGTGTGTGGGTCAGCATCGGATTCGTCGGCCCAGTTCCTGTGCTGGAGGTCCAGCTCCCGTCGTGTCTCTCCGGCCGGGCTGACCGAAGGCGGTGGCGTTGCTGCGGTGGGTGGAGGGACTCCTTCCGTCGGCTTTCCGTCCGGTGTGTCTGTATTCAAACCCTGTTTAGCATGATTCGCGTCGTACTGTTGTGTGGGAAGTAGAACCTCCCGTTGCGCATCCGGATGAACTGTATCGACGTTACACCCAAGTCCATCTGACGTGGACTGCAGTAAGCAGGTATCCGACGGCGCTAGCCGTCGTTTCTTGTGGCGCTTCGGCGATCGTTGTTTGCGCGTGTGCGCCTCCGTATCCGAGTGCGGAAGTGACTCCCGGTGCTCAGGGACGAAAGCAGCTGTCGGCATAACAGCAGGATGAATTTCCATATCTTCTACCGATCCTTTCCATCTGTTAAGTGCGTCGTCGGCGCCGGAGCGGCAGACGTGTGCGTCGTTTCGTCACTGGAGGCGGTCTCTGCTGCAGTCGGTTGCCGTAAACTTTCAGGATTCTGTAGCTGCTCATTCTTCGGGATGGGATCCGTTCGAAATGCGTCCGCACACGTCAGTGGCAGCGGCGTTGACGTGGACGGAGGTACGGGTTCGCCGTTTGGAACTTGCATTATCCTCCGCTGCATACATTCGGAACGGACGTGGCCCTCTTTCCCGCAGCCTGAGCATGTTTTGGGTTGTCCATCGTAGATGACAATAGCTCTGCATCCGCCGATGAACAAGTACGAGGGTACATGTTGTGTCAGTTCTATTCTGATTTGACGCACCCCATTGAGAACGGGGTAAGTCGTGAAGTTGGACCATTTTTCCTCAACGTGGGTAAGCACTCTTCCATATGGGCGTAAGGCGTCAACGACCAAGTCAGACGGAACCTCGAAGGGAAGTTCGAAAATACGCATGTTTCGTAAGCCCAGTCCTGCATGATCAATAGTTACTTCTCCAACATGTCCATCAGAGTGACGAAATTTGAGTCCATGTTTAGTATCTCGGATGATTCTGTCACATACTGCATCGTTAATCAGCTTGACGTAAACACTGCTGCTCACTATGGAGAGGTGGATTCCGATAAGTTCGTTGTAGTCAAGTTTAACTTCGTCTCGTAGGAACCTTTCTATTTCGTAGGCTTTCGGTCTCGCATATTCATTCGAAAAACCAATCTTGAGAGTCGACTTTCGGTATGCATGTGCCATTCTATATCGAGTCGTCTAAACGCACGAGTACGCCGAAGAGGTAAACAACTGCGCGAGCGTGAACTTCTCCGGCAGGGACGTAAACAGACGTCCGTGCAGTAGCACCGCCGAAGGCAGACTCTCCATCTGAGCTACCCAAGCACGACTCACGCCCCGTCCTCACAGCTAGGTACTTCCGCCAGTACCTAGTCTCCTACCGTCCAAACTTTACAGAAGCTCTCCGCTACAGAGTGAAAATCTCATTCTGGAAACATCCCGTAGGCTGCGGCTAAGACATATCTCCGCATTATCCTTTCTTTCAGGAGTGCTAGTCCTGCATGGTTTGCAGGAGAGCTTCTGTAAAGTTTGGAAGGTAGGAGACTAGGCACTGGCGAAAGTAAAGCTGTGAGGACGGGGCGTGAGTCGTGCTTTGGTAGCTCAGTGGTAGAGCAGTTGCCCTCGATAGGCAAAGGTCCCGAGTTCGAGTCTCGGTTCAGCAGGAAGTTCCATATCAGCGCACACTCCGCTGCTGAGTGAAAATCTCATTCTGTAAACATCCGCTAGGCTGTCCCTAAGCCATATCTCTGCAATCTTTCAAGAGTGCTAGTCCTGCATGGTTCGCAGGAGAGCTTCTGTAAAGTTTGGAAGGTAGGAGACTAGGCACTGGCGGAAGTAAAGCTGTGAGGACGAGGCGTGAGTCGTGCTTCGGTAGCTCAGTGGTAGAGCAGTTGCCCTCGACAGGCAAAGGTCCCGAGTTCGAGTCTCGGGTCGACACACAGTTTTAATCTGGCAGGAAGTTTGATGAACCGATTTTGTTAAAGATATATGGATGTAAATGTGTATTTTCATTGATTTTAAGGGTTCCAAGATGCTGTTGGAAATCGGGTGTGGAAACAGTGTGCGTTTAAAGTTGTAGGCACGTTCTGGTGCTTCACCGCGGAGTATCAGGACTGAACATCGGCGCGAAACACCGGGATGGCTAGTACCAAGTTGTGTGGCGAATACAAGATTCGTCGATTTAAAGAAATCACCTGAAGCAATGTGTAACGATGTCACAACTTTTATTTGATTATTCCAAGGTAGACGGTACAGTAAAATGTTTCACCACAAGTAACAACCTCGCAGCACTAAACCATTCTGAAGTTACCCGGCAGGAAGCTACAGGAGCCACGGCTGTTTTCTAGGAAGAAATCCCTGTAGACCCAGATGCAGCTGCAGGAAAACTGTCAGCGTCTCGGGGAGTTGGACGCAAATGCTGCCGGCTGCAGCGACCGCCAGGCGCCGCACCGCAGCTGGAGGCTGGGCTCGTGACTCACAGCGACCCAGCTGAGGAGCAGCGAAGTAGCCTCAGGCAGTCGCAGACCGGCCTCCATCACAGCTGCAGTAGCGTCGTGGACCCAGGTAACGCTCATCTTCTTTACTAACGTCTCACCCCACAACGAGATATTCTCTGTGAAATCCAGCAACATTGTTGGTAGGTCGTCAGATAGGATCAGTTGTCTTTGAAGCTACAAGAGCAACGTGCAAGTGCACGCGTGTATGTATTCGTCCCGCTTTCTACCACACTTCTGTGTTTGTCGTCAACCATATAGTCTCATATGAAACGGTTGTTAGGATCTGAACACGAGAGCGAAGAGACGTTCAATATCGTCCCATGTCAAAAATTTTATTTCGCGATATTTTGATCTGCCGTACGCTGAAGTCTATATATATAAAGCGAAGGACAGGTTGTGTTGGGATTGAACCTATAAACTGACTCCTTGCACATCAATCCCATAACTAAATCGTTCAAATTATGTGTGAAACATGTAAGTAAGTACCTTACATCTCAATTTAAACTCACAGATCTCGTATATCTATACTGATGGCAAATTTTTAAACTGTTTTCAGCTATTCAGTGTCACCGAAAGTAAATTTTCGAGCATTTTTAGCTGTCGTGGGTTTGATATATTACGTTTCACTGGTTATTTTTGTTTACGTCATCGGCATTCAAGGAATGTAAACATAACTTTCTTCTAATGATACCAAACAAGAACAAGTAGCCTTTGTGCGCTCTTTAAACGTTTTTATGGCTCCGTAACACAATCGGTTTCAGCGCAAACCTTATAGGATCACATGTTGTCGGTCTGTCCGACTGTTAAGCCCCTATTTCTCAAGAACGGCTACACGTATCAACTTGAAATTTATGTTACGTACTGACGTCTACGGTGCCTTGATGCCTCAGAAATTTTACTTTCCGCGTTAATGCACTCAGACTTCACGACCATTTATGTCACATATTTTGATACTCATAAACTCATTCATAAAAACCTGTAGTGGAGTTAAGCACGTTCTTAAGTTTTTAGGTAACCCTAAGAGGTCAAGTTCTACTGGCACTTGTCAGCTTTTGTTTTGTTTCTGTCGTTTTTCGTCTCTTCCATCAGCCAACCCGAAAATTATGCCGATCAACAATATTTTCCCGTCATCAAAACTGTGAAGCACCACATTTTTTCAATCAATTGTGGTTTACTTACACTCTCTGCACTATCCAGTGACCTAATAATGCAATTCACTTACGTGCAAGATTTCGAATTATATTTATCCCTGTGAGTGTTTAGTGGGATATAGGGTAATTGTTATATGAGAACTACATTGACGGAAAAAAATCGCAACACCAAAAAACAAAAGTAATTGTTATATGAGAACTACATTGACGGTAAAAATCGCAACACCAAATAATAATTGACCTATAGCGATGAAAAAAATGTTCAAATGTGTGTGAAATCTTATGGGACTTAACTGCAACGGTCATCAGTCTCTAAGCTTACACACTACTTAAGCTAAATTATCCTAAGGACAAACAGACACACCCATGCCCGAGGGAGGACTCGAACCTCCGCCGGGATCAGCCGCACAGTCCATGACTGCAGCGCTGAGACCGCTCGGCTAATCCCGCGCGGCTATAATGATGAAATTACTTTACGTAACGTATTTAAGAGATTAACATTCCAAGGTCACAGGTTAATGTAAGCGGGTGAGAAGCCATTGCAAAAGTAAAATACTGGTACGTTAATAACCAGCGCAACCGCCAGAATGTTGAATCCAAGAACGCAAATGTGCATGCATTGTGTTGTACAGGTGCGGATGTCAGATGCCTGGTGAACTTGGTCGGTCAGTAACGGGACGGTTAATTCTGTTTGTCGATGACTCCGGAGTTGTCGTCCGATGATGTCCCGTATGTCCTCTATTGGAGACAGATCTGCTGATATAGTGTCCGCAGCTCGTGGTCGTGCGGTAGCGTTCTCGCTTGCCACGCCCGGGTTCCCGGGTTAGATTCCCGGCGGTGTCAGGGATTTTCTCTGCCTCGTGATGACTGGGTGTGGTGTGACGTCCTTAGGTTAGTTAGGTTCAAGTAGTTCTAAGTTCTAGGGGACTGATGACCATAGATGTTAAGTCCCATAGCGCTCAGAGCCATTTTTTTGCTGATCTAGTAGGCCCAGGCAACATGTCGACACTTTGTAGAGAGTGTTGGGTTACAAACAGCGGCATGTAACCCAAAAAAATACCCTCTGAAGTGCTGTTCATGAATGGCAGCACAACAGGTAGAATCACCAGACTGACGTTCAAAGTTGCAGTCAGTGTCCTGCTGTTATAAGGAATAGCACCTCAGCCCATAACTCCAGGTGTTGGTTCAATGTGTCTAACACGCAGTCAGGTTGATTGCTGGCACCCAACTGGCCTTCTTACAACCAACACACCCATCACTGGCACCGAGGCGGAACCAGCTTTCATCGGAAAACACAACAGACCTCCAACCCCCCCCCCCCTCCAAAGAGCTCTCGCTTGACTCCATTGAAGTCACAAATGGCGGTGGTTTGGGGTCAGTGGAATGCACGCTACAAGGCGTCTGGCTCGGAGCTATCCTTGAACTAACCGATTCCTAACAGTTCGCTGTGTCACTGTGCTGCCAATTGTTGCTAAAACTGCAGCTGTAGATGCGGTACGATGCGACAGATCCATACAACTAACACAATGGTTTTCGCTCTTGGTAGTGCCACGTGGCCGTCTGGAATCCAGTCTGCTTGCGACTGTACATTCTCGTGACCTTCGCGCCTAGCAATCATGCACAGTGGCTACATTCCTGTCAAGTCTTTCTGCAGTATCGCATAAGAAAACATCCAGCTTCTCGTAGCCCTATTAATCGACTTCGTTCAAACTTAGTGAGATGTTGATAATGGCGTGCCGGCCGCAGTGACTGAGCCGTTCTAGGCGCTTCAGTCTGAAACTGTGCGGCCGATACGGTCACAGGTTCGAATCCTGCCTCGGGCATGGATGTGTGTGATGTCCTTACGTTAGTTAGGTTTAAGAAGTTCTAAGTCCTAGGGGACTGATCACTTCAGATGTTGAGTCCCATAGTGCTCAGAGTCATTTGATTTGATAATGGCGTCTTCGTCACCGTAAGGCATTCTTGACTAATAAGAACTCACCACGTACAACTTCAAAGGTTACTAACGCTAACAACCGCTACAGCGTGCATTTAAAGCAAACCTGATCTGCATTGTAACGGTCTTTTAAATTAAGAAATCTTTTGAATATTTAGTAAAATTATTCTGCTTTGTATGAAATACACTGAATGATGACGAGTGCATAAAAATATTTATTTTGCCTTACCTCTAAAGCAGCAACAGTGTAACGCGATATATTTTGGTCTCTAACGAAAAAAATAAAATAAAATGATAGCTACAGGCTCAGCAGTTGCAATGCTGGCCCTAATACTCTGAAATGTATATGAAACACTTTTGGCTGATAAATGAAAATTTTTAAGGTAAAATCCAACTTCTTTTGAAAACATGTGACCTGGACAGGGAGGCGGTAGTGATTGTGGTGAATTACTAACACTGAGATTTTTAGCAAAGTTATATTGCAAGTTATGTTTGTCTTTCCAAAACATCTAACAACTGAAGTTACATTAGTCAGAGAAATGCATCATATTTACTAAATGATTCACGGACAATAAGATTTGTACAGCAAGTATCATCTAACCTCACTAAACCAGCATAAATGCAAATCAGCAAATTAGATCTAGCTCTGCTAACAAATCTTGGAAACCTTATAAAAGTGAAATATCTAATTAGCCTTTTTACTCAAAAATTACAAATTATCAGTTAAGTCATCTATACTAACGGGCTGCAAAACGAAAATCATAATTCTTTAACATATTTACCTTGCTTGTGAGAAGACTTCTGCTTGCATGTTCTCGTAATTCCTACATTAATCTAACACCTGGTGGCTTCACAAAGCACACTACAAAAACTGCCTACACCATCCTCTTCCAATCACAGACAGCTACCACCAACTGTGCGCCAAGTGCTCTTTACGCCAACACTACAAACTCAGACCAGAAACAGTATCTTTGGCTCTGCGGTCGTGCACAGTCAGCGATCTATTTTATGAACCCTATCAGAGACATACATCGTTTATAACATACTAGTTTTATTTTAATTTACATTAATATTATTGTCGTAGTCGGGTGCCACAAGTACAAGTGTCCTCCAGTAGACTCCTGTCACAACCCTCCAGCGGTCTTTAACAAATTTGGCACATATTTGTAAGTACCCTGTACAACAAATGTGTGGTAAATTTATCCCACTACTGATAAGTAGAAATCTTGAGTTGTGTAAGACCATTACAGTGTAGTCCTGAGGATCATTATAAAGTAACAATGATTGTACAAAAAATGTAACTGTATAACATAATTAAACGTGAAAGAATTGGTGGTGCTTAGGTGCAGTAGTATTAATTATAATCTGGTTATATTATGAGTAAATTGTCTCGTAAGCAAGGTTGTTGACAAGTACATCACATAAAGCAATGTCGGCATACAATCCTGACCGTGAAGATGATGGTATAGGATTGGGCAAGGGAAAACAAGAGTCATGGCTGAAACCTACGAGTATGTTGAAGTGAATGCATCATAAATTCCGTGTCCTTTGTATTGTGCAGGTTCAACAAATGAGTAGTGACCAATGTGGATTGCGTTCAGAGGACGAAGACAACCGAACTCCGTATTATTTGCTTCAGTTATGTACAGAAATACAATAGGTACTCGGCAACAAATTATTAGAAAACATAGTTGTCGATTATCATATGACAGTAATGTGGTGATTTGCATCATCACTGTTCTTCATAGTGCAAATTCCTCTGAGAAAAAACATATACAGTCAGTTATACCAGTAATAAATTGCTTCAGTACCATGAACAGAGGTAGGACACCGGATAATGGAAGGTATGAAAAGGTAACAAAGGTAAGGTAGGGAAAAATGGTCATTTCTACCTATCTCAACATCGAGTAATCTATCTGATGAGAGAAAGTTCAGTATCCTAATTAAATTGTAGACTGGATGACACAACAGCACATTACATCAGAGTGAATAGGCAAAATTGGAAGTGAACTCAGAATAAGCCAACATCAATAAGTGTGGCATCGGGCTGCCGATTATGCACTAGTATAACCTAATATGACAGAGAACATCACTGGTTCATAACATTATACTGTGGCTCTAAGTGGCCTTGTATATGCAATAACGTGACATAATTTCTTAAGAAAACCTAATATCAAATCAAGACTGGAATGGCTCCAGGTGACATTGTAATTGGTATACATGCAAATTTTAATATTTCAAATAATTGTACAGAAACTATCAATCAGATGCTCGAAGTTGCCTTCCTACAAACTTAAATGTTGATCTTAGTAGCTGTAAAATGTGGCAGAAATCATCTTTGTGGGTCAAAGTCGTCTAGTTTTAACATGAAATAAATGCTGACCTTAATAGCTAAAATGTTTGAGGCTCCAAGTGGCCTGGTTTTACATGAGATAAACATCAAAGCTGAGAAAGTATCAAAAACTATCTTTTACCTATAACAGTACATGGCACACAGAAACCTATCCATAATTCCAAAGGGGAATATGTAGCTCGATATGGTTTTTCCAAGAACGAAGTGCATAAATAGCAGTATTATACAAGAGTATGGCTTTTTGCGAGTACATATTAGACAAATAGCATCATAAAATCAAAGTATGCCGTTGTATGAGTAAAGACACAATATTTATAGGTTGTGTAGCACCCTCAGGGCTTCATAAAACTATCTATAAAATTACCTACATCTCTAAAAATGTGCGTGTCTACATGGAAGGACATGTGAATGATAGATAAGGGCAGTGCACTTGATCTGTAAAGAAAGTGATTAACAGTCAATTGTCATTCGTCCTGAGTCAAGAATTGCTATGGCCAAAGCAAAGAAAAAAATGTGATTATGGTATATGCAAGCTTGAAGACAAACGTACAAAACAGCTTAAAGAGTAGATAAATGTAACATGTCACAGTAAATCATGAGATAAATGTGCGAAGATGAGGGTGAACTGCAGAAATAGTGGAACTTGGAAATGTGATTATCAACCTGAAAAAAAAGGCAGTCATGCCTGCTAACATAAGAAGGCAGTATCATATGCAACCTCGTAAGGAATGGTGAAAAAGTGTTTTTAGGTGCAAAGGTTCTGTGACAGTGTTCCACAAATATCTCCAACCATGTGTCACAAGGTGAGACAGATTTTCCTAGACAGTACGCAACACACACAAAATACATATTAACATCTTACAAAATCATTATAGAAGAATCATCAATATGATCCTCATTACAGCAGTGCAGCTCAGTGCATGAACGCTCATTAGACATCAACATAATGACTCTTTCGGATACAATGAGACTTCAATACATTGGTTCAGCAAAATATACGAAATGGATGAGTATATGCAATGGACAAGAGTTACAGGGTACATTGATTTCTTAAATTTACGTAGGTTAAAGTAAGTAAACTATTGACATCATCAAGTACAACAGATATATAGCAAATTAGAGCACAAGACTGGACATAAATGACACATGGCAAAATTATAAAATGCAAAGAGTGACTAACCTAACAAAAAATGTAATAATAATTCATCAATCAATGGCATAAATTTTGGTAGTAATAATATCTTGTATAGGATGTGCAGTAATGGCAAAGAGGAGAAGCAAAGCTACATAAAAAGTAGCACATTAAAGTAGCACATTACATGATGTCAGCAAAGACAAAATAGCATCAGAAATAAACTAATATAGGATATATAAATGCTGTGTACAAAAAGGACACCAATTCTAATTATGAAAAATAATGCTTGAGCTACAGTTTGTGGCAGTCAGTCCACCCAAGGGATGTAATCCACTTGACACATTTCAAAATAAGTGGTGTCGCTTTCAATTGTTGCTTTCACGTACATGGGTATGAAAACAGAGAAATGCGCAAGGTGTAAACTTACGGTAACAGAACCGACCTGCGAGATTCTCCGTGCCAGGTACGTCGCCAGCTAATAAAATGCTGAATAACCAAGGAAAAGTGAAAACAAGGTACTTATAGAATTTGTGCAAGCATGGGAAATGTGTCAATTAAAAGGTCTGGTGTGCTTTATAGTTATGTGGACTAGCATGTAGAAGTAAAATAAGCATAAACTGAGATTTACTGGTATTGCAAATAACGACTTCTACAGGACAAATGCCAAATATCATCGTTCCTCAAAAGTACCAAAATATTTTATATACCAGGCTGAAAGGCGGAAAATAAATAGCTGTGGTATGTGACCATCAAAATTCTATCTATCAACGTGAAATGAACCAAAGCAAAAGTTATTAAGGTGCTTGACTATGCTGACGTGATGATTGCCTCGCGATTTTCTTGTCCGTGAAGTTTCAGTATGAATCACATTGGGATTGGGAAGGTTACGTATCTTAAAAGGTCCAGAATATAAAAGCTCAAATTTAGTGTAACGACGTTTTCCTCTATTGGATAGGTAGTGAGTGCGTACCAACACTTTTTGTCCTATGCGAAATTCCTGGAGGTTACATGTTTTTGTTGACGTTTGCGGCGCTGTGGTGCATGCTTTATATTGTTAACTGCAATGTCTATAATTTCATAGTGACACAATCTTTTTGTAGTACGAAAAGAAAGAATTTCACGAATTTTGTTAAGTGAATCCGTATTTTTCGACACAGGATACGGAGAAAGCATGGTGGAGTCATTTAGTATGGAATTGATGTCGTCCTTACTTGCGAGAAGACTTCTGCTTACATGTTCTCGTAATTCCTGCATTAATATGACACTTGGTGGCTTCACAAAGCACACCACAAAAACTGCGTACACCATCCTCTTTCACTCACAGACAGGTGCCTACAACTGTGCTCCAACACTACAATATCAGACCAGGAACAATATCTTTGGCTCTGCTGTCGTGTACAGCCAGCGATCCGCTTCCAAAAGCCTATTAGAAACATACATCGTTTGTAACATACTAGTTTCATTTTAATTTACATTAATATTACCGTGGTATTCGGGTGTCACATACAAGTGTGCCCCAGTAGACTCCTTTCAGCCTCATCGCACAACTCCTTCTTGGTGTTTTGTTCATCAGTGTATGTCGATAACAGTAAATCTGTGGGTGGGACTGAAGGCGAAATTATATGAAAAGATTTTGTGTTCATTTATGTCAAAATTTGTCACAAATTACACTAATGGGTTTTACAAAGTCTGAGTACTATTACGTATGAGAACTGGAGCCGAATCGCTTGGGTTTTCCAACGGATCACATCAGTGGTGGCACCCGAGGTCAAAGGTTATCAGCAGTGCCCGCTCTTGCGCGCTGACCGCACAAACAGACCGCGTGTTTGACCTCCACTCACGTCATTTACTGTACAAGACCCAATTGTTGTCGCAAAGTGATAATACTCTGATTTTTCAGTAATTTTCAGACTTTGTTCATCGTAGAAAGCTTCCTACAAGTGTCCCAGTGATTTCTGTTAAGAGCATATGGGACGATATTTACATCACGTGTTTCTTACACAGGCTGTAGAGAGGGAAGAGCTCACTGAAAGCATTTTGTGTATACACTCGATTGTAGATAAATCGAAACTCGATAAGTTGAATTTCTCGATAAATCAAGTAGTTATACTGCACCTCGGAAAAATGCCCACAAATTACATACTTCTAACTCAATGGCTATCTAATACTCGATAATTCCAATCGCTTCGTCAGTTCTTTCGGTAATTTTTTAGTTATTTAACTACTCATGAGATTACTCTGTTTATTCATTGGTGCATAAAAAACTAGAGTTCATAAATCAGCTGTAAAAATGACTTCAAATAACTACGCCTGGTTGACTGTCACAGAAAGATAGCAAGTTGTTGGTTAAGTAAATAAAAGGATGTAGTGGCTGTTATCGTGATTCCGTCGTCCACGTAGTTGAAACAGGAAGACAGGATTGCAGAAAAGAAAAGTGTCGCATGGAGGAAGATAGCCAGCCAGGCATGCTGAGTTTTCGTTTCTTGAAGAATTCTTCGCCACTACTGAGGGATGGATTACTAGATTATTTAGAAAACCGTTTTAAACTGTTCAGTGCCGATGAAAGGGGATTTCGTTTTCGAGTGTCTTCGCTACCAAACATGGAATTACAAAGAAGAAGACTCTCGTGGGGGAGAAAATTACCACGAAAGACTAACGTGAAAATGGACGATTCTCAGAAACTAAAACAACATTGATAGCGAAGACTAGTGGCCACAGATGTTTCAAGGGTATCGGATCAATTCTAACAAAAATTCCTGGATGACAAAAGCATAATTCAATGAGTGCCTGAAACAATTTGCTAGACAGTTGCTATTGGATACCGATAATTTCATTTTTTTACTTTCGAGGACCCTCTCGAAATTCCAACCGCTTGACCAAGGAATAAATTCAAAATTTAAAACTCTGAACCGAGAAGAAGGGCGATGGTTGTGTTGGACAGCACCGAGAATGCCGGAGGCAATCTTTTATGTATCTGAAAAACAAGTTGCTGACAGAAATGGAGCATATGACAAAAACGAATCACAATAGCTGTATTAAGCTGCCGTAATAGTAATCCACTGTAAGATATTGGTTGATTTCCGGTAATGGACCAAAAGGCGAAGTCATCAATCCCATCGGATTAGGAAAGAACGCGAAATGAAGTCGGCAGTATCCTGTCAAGTGAACCATCCCGGAATTCTCCTGAAACGATTTAGGTAAATTGCGAAAAACCTATATCAAGAATGCCGGACGCTGGTTTGAACCGTCGTCCTCCTGAATGAGAGTCCAGTGTGCTAACCACTGCTTCATCTCGCTCGGCCACAATAAGATTTGACAACGGTGAAGGAAACAGAAGATGCGACCTGGCTCGCTCTTCGTGGGGTTGTTGCAAGTTTCCCGTACACAATTAACAGTTATTCTGATACAGGTGTAGTGCAAAGCATTTTGAACCTAACAAATTTCGGTCCGGACTGACAATGATACTCGTACCTATACAGTATACTACTAATTCGGTAGGCTAGAGCCATTCTGGAAATTGTCCCTTGAAAATCCCTTAAGTTCTATTTGAAACATGGTATACAACATTTACCGATCCTCATCCTGCACACGCGATTGTAAATCTTTAACACTTCAGCTACGTAAATCCGAACGAAACTTCCTTACTTTATTTTCCTCTGAATGCTTCTTCTCATCGCACAATCATTTCTTACCTCCAGGTTAATTTTTAATTTTTACCAGTTTCCAACAGCACTGTTATCTTCTAAAGATTCTTCCTTCGTCCCCTCGCGAAGCTACGTACTTGCTCACTCTCACCCAAATTATTCTTTGCTTTCCACTTACTTAAAAATCACTCGGGGTCTCGAATCGAGAAACTCGGATTGTCAGTACGACAAGGTTCACCGAATGCCCACCTCTCAAGGAACTTGGCCCCGACAGATCTGATACCTACCCCGTCATCGTGGTTCTTTATTTGAGTCATGCACAACCTCACTCGACATTATCATCTTTTCACAAGTAATGTATAAATGAAATGCCACTGATTGCCTCCGACTGAACATAAAAACAATTAAGAATTTGGAAATAAGTCCTATCTTGGCACGCTTCAAATCGGAGAATAAAATCAACTGAAGCTGAATGTATTCCAGTAATCTACGATATGTTCATAAAATGATGGCAGAATCAGTAATTATGATCGAGGCAGCGTCAAAGCAGGTTGCGTGAAGTGGTGGGACGTCAACAGAGTGTTCTGCGACAAGATTCTTCAGAGTAAATTATCCGTTCTGTTGATAATGGTGGGCTCCATTTAAAGCTCAGAGCAATTGACTCATGAATATCGACTTTTCTGACAGAAAATTGCAATGTTTGTTTGTTTTTACTTTTTTCTTAATCGAATAAGAAAGATGTGCTGAATAAAAAGAAAAATATGTGGTCTACAATAAGCTAAATTACCAGTGAAATGAAAAAAACCTTCGATTCAAGGTTTTTATCACGTAAATGGCAATTCAATAGCATTTCCTTGTGTTAGTTTCAGTATTATCTGTTTTTAAGAACTAAATGAACTATACACAAATCAGTTGAACCATGTGTTGATTCGTTTCTCCTCAAAACCATTCTTTAGATCAGTGGCTCCCAACCTGGAGAGAAGTACCTCCTGAAATTTTATGATTTTGTCTCAGTCATTAAACTAAATTAATTTTAAAAGATCATTACTATTATCATAATTTTACAAGACTCTAATATTTACTACATAATTTATCATTAATTACTTTTTGTTAAATACTAGCATTAAGGAGTGACACGATGCGGTATAGGTTACAGCTTGTAAACTGAATATATGAACAACATCTATGTCACACAGTCCACACATCACACATGTACTTTGTGCTGTAAGACACATACATCACACATGCTAAATATGTCATAAACTTTCTCTTCAGAGTTGTAAATAATTTCTATTGTCTATCATAAATGGCTTCATCACTTATTTTGAAACAGACAAACGATCTAATTGACAGTACAGGACAACGGTAACTACATAATGGCTACTATAGTGCTCCACACAGGATTACTATTATTGTGTTATCATTGTTATTATTTGTCGTTATTACTGGCAGTGGTCAAACACAAAGCACTGACAGCCTGAAATCTTCCAGTCTCTGTTATTCAGAAGTAAAATCGTCAGAAATAAGCTGTACCAATCGTCTCACTGACTCATCAGTTCTTGGTTTAATGAAACACCTACAAAAACAAAATGTATCATTTTAAAAGTAAAAATCTTTTCATTGTACAATTTAGTTAAGTTCAAATGCCAATTATAGTAGTGTGGAGAGTGTAGAGGGGTACTAGCTAATATTTGATTGCACTCAGGGGTAATGATCTCACAAAGGTTGGGACCCTACTGGTTTATATTAAAGACATAACAAAGAAAATCAACATATTTTATCAAAAACCCGCAAATGCTATACACTTATTACAAAAGTCTATCTAAATACAGCCGACTTCATAGTTTCTTTTGATGTAGCTCTTGATGCAATACGCTGATTAAGAACTTTCTTCTAAGAATTTTGTAACTGTATCTCGCTAGATGACGTCATATCACCGACGTAAACAATGTGTGCTAAATTTCAATAGCATTTGCAGACCCCCATCCTTAATTTTCAGTGCGAACTTGTCACATCTTTCCCTAAATTGGCGATGTTTATTTAAAATAACGCCTTTTCTTCACTACCTACACGTGTCTATTAAATACGTTAAATAAAATCAAGCGATGACTGGGAAAACTTGCTGAAGGAGTTTCATGTAATGTCATACATACTTACACCGCATTGTCTA
Organism: Schistocerca piceifrons; assembly: GCF_021461385.2. Classification (NCBI taxonomy): domain Eukaryota; kingdom Metazoa; phylum Arthropoda; class Insecta; order Orthoptera; family Acrididae; genus Schistocerca; species Schistocerca piceifrons. The sequence continues at coordinate 291,609,037 of NC_060138.1, read as the reverse complement.
CGAATTGCAGTATTGATATCCCGGTTTCCATAATATACACAGAAGAAAGTGGACTGAATGAAACATTTTACTGTTAAAGGAGCTACATATGGGAAAAATAATAATAATAATAATATTAATACAATAATAGTCCATCTGCAAAGAAAAGCAGGAAAGTATGTATGGTAAAGAACACATTTGGTAGAAAGAACTAATTTACTCAATATAAGGTATAAACGGTCTTAATGGGAACATTTAGGAGAAATCGTTGCTTAAGAAAAGGAAATAATAGACCAGAAACAGCAACATATTTTACGCAGTAGACGCTATACAAATTGATGATAAAGGCGGTTAAAATTCTCTCTACCTCTTTGTCTTTCTCCTTGCGTTTGTCTGATTACCTGTGTGTTTCACAACTCACTATATCTACGTTTAAATCCATGTGTACGTCATGTCATTAAACGATAGTTACGTCGTTTTGCAAACGGAAATACTGAACGTGTTACCGGCACCTGTTGTATGAATGAGATGCAGATATATGCCAGTAATTCAGGATTCTGTATTCAAAACGAGGGAGCTGTTCGCCTCCCCATTATGTTATCGATAGAGAGTGATAAATTATATTGGAATATCGCTCATAGTGACAGAATTTTGGAGGAATACTCTCGTTAAACTGTTGATTCAACGCACTGTTTAATCGCGCCATTACACAAAGTGGTGGGAATAAATTGAACGAAAGCTTTTCCAGTCTTTATCCGGAAGATATGTTTTAGAAATATACTTAATGACGGACTCCCCACTTACTGCTCTCAAAGAGACTGCATTATTAAGATTGTCTGCAAGTGTAGCGTGTCCCACTAAGTCAATTGGGCACCGTTGCAGCAGCCCAGCGCTAATTAAAGTGGATCGACAGAAACATCGCTACCGAGAGAGGTGGAGAGAGTGGAATCGCAATCGCGAGAATGGCGGCTCACATATGTGCCCAACCTATCAGATTTAGATTTTCCGTTGATTTTCGTAAATCATTCCAGGCAAAGTCAGGGATCGATCTTTTCAAAGGGCGCGACCAATTTCCTTCCCCATTCTTGAATTATTCTGAGCTTGTACTCTGTCTCTAATGACCTCGTTGTCGAAAGGGCGTTAAATCTTAACCTTCCTGCCTTTCTTCTAGAAACGTCGCTGCTCTTCTTACATGTTCTACTTACTTGTTCAACAAGGACCTTACAAATTGTACTGTCATGAGACAAATGGAGCAAAAATCTAGAACGAAATTTTCAAGTCCAACTTATGATACAATTGGCCTGAAGTCGCTGAGAGTTTCTATGTATCTTTATTATTTAGTTCACACCAAACTTTAAAGTGATTTCACAAAGTAATTTATACTTCCTCCAAACATGGGGTGTAGGGTTGTGTTTTACATTAAGTCAGTTTGAATCATTCGATATATTTATGTACCTGTATACCACGAACAGTATGCCCTCGGCTTAACCACGGTTCCTCGGATCAAGGTGTTACAAATAAATAGGGTGAAGCATTAGAGACGATATCGCTTAAATACTGTACGGGAACCAAAGAGTCGTAATTGATTTTTCTGTGAGTAAAGGCTCTTGAACGAGTAACGCGTGTGAGGAATGTGATTGTTACTGTTTATCATTCGTAATAAACAGCCCTCCCATTGAACTAGTGTCCGAGGTGCTCTTTTGAAAAACAATGCACGTCTTCACTGGTGTGCCCAGTCTGATAATGTTTACAGTTCATGGCTGGTTGCCGGAACATTGCTAATTACAGGATACAGCGACGGACAGTCAAATAAATTTACAGAGAAATGTTTGGAAACAGCTTTCCCTCTAATTCGAAGAACTTTATCTCCATGGATAAAAACTTGCGAGAAAGTGTAACTTCCAGGTAGTAGAAGGTGGGTCGACAACGGTTCTCAGCAAAGGCTCGTTGCAACTATAGAATTTGAAGATAAGATGTTGGATCAGGTAACAGAAGACTCGTCAGCACAACAACCGTGAACATGCCAGTGAAACGCACCCTAGGCAGTTATCGCTTTGAGCAGCTGCTAAGAACTGAAGCTGTTGGTATAAGCTACGAGTCGTTTGTATCAATGAAAACAATTTCCTCACCTCAGGCTGCTCACTTTATCATTGCCACCATTCGTACAATTTTGAACCTAAAGATTTGGGATGCCCTGCATTAACCGTTCCATTTCTTGCAGGGTATCGAGCTTTTAATTTCCACAAAATTATGTTTGATAGCATTATTAATTAATACGAACGTCTTAGGCTGCTGCTGAAAGTTGCTTTTATCAGCATAATAGTGTGCCCCGTCACTCCAATAAGCTACAATCCTGTATTAATAAAAAGTAGACAGACGCTAAGAGGTGCATTTAATGCTTCAGATGTTCTTAACAATCTCCTCCCCCCCCCCCCCTCTCTCTGTCACACACACACGCACGCACACACACACACACACACACACACACACACACACACACACACACACACACACACAAAGTTGAATACGACGAACAGAACCTTCATACAAACATGTGAAATTTTCAGTACAGTCAGTCCTTCTATAGAATGTTGTTCAATTCGTGCATCACAGTGGCTTGAATGTCAGTTGCCCGACAGTCAAAGTGTACAGGGTAAACCTCGCACACACTTTTCCACAAAACATGTCTTGAACACTCGATTTTGCTCCATTGTGATCTGTGACACAGTAAAGTTGACACACTGCGATCGCAAGCCCACTACTTAATACTGCCCGCCGACAACTGACTGGTCGAATGCATATTTTATTTTGTTTAGAATTGTTAGTTCAGGCTTTCAATGTAGTTAGTGCGTTGACGTCGCTTTTACGCCAAAAATAAAATCAGTTCCGAACTCTCTGGCAGTTCGGTGCATACTACTGGAAACAGTCGCCGAAACGTTTGTTTGTTTTAAACAAGAACGTCTTCATACGCACTGTAGAATTTTATTTAAAGCGGTCCCAGGAGCATGCGCACATGGACATTTTTCAGTGGAGAACACTGTTGCTAAACAATAGTCACATCTGGAAAGAATTGAAGCAAGAGGAGATGTGGAATTTCATCCTCATGCTCATGACAAGAGTTCTAAACCCTTACAGCCATGTTAGTGATGGCATTATCATATCATAGTTAGGAATTCGTAACATTATTCCTGACGCATTATCACCGTCAGTACTTAAGGAGAAATAATTATTTAACTTAACCATAGATTCTTGGGACTTAGCTGAATTCACTGAAATGCAGCCCACAGCACCTTCCATTGTCAGTTATTACTTTTTTTTCTCGTTTTAAAGAGTAAAAATTGTACTGTCCAGACACGTTACGTTTTTATTGACGAAGCGTCATCACTGGGGACGTATCACTCTTTTTCACATATTTTAAAGCTAACAGTCTTTTCCTCAACGGCAGTAGAGGTTTTTATCTAACAAGCTGGACCTGATTGTCACCCTGTGCGGATAATTTTTACGAACCTGCTTAATCTCCTGCTGTATTTGCATTATTTGCACTCCACTTTATTTCCGCAGCACTTCACGCAAGCTACTTTCATAGAAATTTTTTAAGCACTTACTGCTGGCAACGAAGGAAAGTAGACACTTCAAAACATCTGAAAACGAGTAATAAATGCCAAGCGCTTCTGAGGATGCTATGTCAGTAAAACATAAGAGCGCCTTCCTTAAAGCTCCCTTAAATTGCAGTATTCAACAGGAGAAAAAAATACTATGAAAGACACCTATTCAAAAAAGCAGAGTATCATCCATTCTCTTCTCTTCTCGCATCATGGGTGTCAGTTCTAGTGATCTTCATGGTGTTTCTTATTTGTCCCACCTAGGTGTAAATTTTGTACCAGGATGTTCTTGAAATATGTAACTCGACTGGCCTGAAGCCATATCATGAGAAGAAGTCTTTCGTCGACTCACGTACAAAAACGTCTGCTTTTTGGACGCTATTGATTTAATAGAAAGATATCTGAACGTTTCTGACATAACTTCTTATCTAAAATATAATTATCATATAAATTACAATCACTTCAAAGCAATTCTGCCTTATTTTGTGATAAACTGTAGTCAGACATTGCCACGTAGTTTGCATGCAGCAATGGAACAAAGAAAATTTACACCAATGAACGGAAGAAAACTGCTTCGCAGCTCACAATGAAAGTAGCAATCACTAACCGCCTAATCTCTTATTATTGTATCTGTACTCGATGCAATTCATACGTCTTCTGAGTACAAACTCTGGTCATATTTTTCAGGTTGGTCTCGGCAGTTATGGGGAAGCTACCTATGCTGAAGCAATGCTGCTGTGGTTGTTCTCTCAAGAGGGGCAGCATTATCATTGGAGCTCTGGGAATAGTAAGTAGCGCGAATACAGGCTATATATCTAATCCAAGAAAAAGGGAACTAAATATACAGAAAACATTTCACTCCGTTCTAAAAATAAATTATTGTACATCTCACAATTAAAGGAAATGAAATATTTTCCAGCTACAAAGAAAAAATTGTTATTACATGTCCGTTAAACTTTGGGCACATGATACTGCCCCTTACAAATTATTTGCTATAACTAACCAAGTGGTAAACTCCTGTCCTGGTGACAGGACTGAGTCGTTTTTATTCGAAGCAGGAAGTGGGCACACTGAATAGTAGGAGTAGAGCGCTAATTAAAGATGAACTGACTTGCTTTTCAGCTTGGCTGTGAGTTGCAATATACAATATACTTTTTTCACACACACATCTGAATGAACGGTGATTTCGCTTGCTCTAAATTGTCATGTCAAATACGAAATACTAAGCATAAAGGATGGAATTCATGTAGCACATATGAAAAACACTGGTAGACTCCTAGCTCCACTCAACATAAACTGAGGCCTAATAGTCACTGACTGATAGCCTGTGTCATCAGTTAGTATATGCAGAATTTTGGTCTGATTGTCACAGTTTACCGCAGGACTAACGAAGAGATTCATTAGAAGTGTAATACCTGAAAATTTACTTTCCTTTCACTAGAAGGATTGTAAGTTTCCTAACCAAGAGAAAGTAGCGTTAGCATAAAATGCATCAATAGAACTTAGCTTTTTTCCTGTTATGCTGTTTGTCATTAATTTTCAGTAGTTTTTTAAGAGTGTTACTGACTCAGAGCTACCTATGTCTACTATGTAATTTCAAAACATTGGGCGGCAATGGAAGATAAAATGTTTTTAGATTCCTTGACCTACTGATGATTCCATTTTGTGTACAATACATCGACTATGAAATAGGTGGCTCCTTCCAGAAGAATTCCTGCGTATGCTCGCTGCCTGGTTTCTAGCTGCTGTCCAGATTAAATGCGAGCACACAAGGCTACAGATCACAGCACCTGAAGGAGACGCCAACGAGAGAGTCGGTAAATTGCGCACAGAAGGCAATCGCATTTCCAACCTTCAGATGCCTTTTTTTTTATAACTGGCCTCCGAGTCAAGATAAGTTGTTCTATTCAGATGCATTTCATGTACGAGAAATGGAACGTAATCGGGAAACTTTTGGAACGTCCGAAATAAAACATCTGGGCGAACGTTTAACATCGCTGTTTCTCCGCCATCATAACGTTTACTGTATCTGTACATGCCATTTATCGTCTCAGCTTCGAAAAAACGTTACGCAGTTAATGTTACAATATTTATTGTCCAAACGTAGTAACTTCGCAAAAAATATATGGAATTCGCCCTATACCGAGAAAATATTCCTACATTTTCTGTGTTCCGAGCCCAACGCCACTGAAGAGCTCGTATCTACAGGCTTTAATAATGTAGACACACCCTGCGCCATGAACATAATGTCACTCGCCTTGTGAGATCCCGGAATGTGTCAGCAGTTAAACATGTATCTGGACGTTCAAGGAAAGTTAAAGTGTCGTCGGCCTCTAGGAAATTGTCCAGGGATGAGGCAAAAGACAGGCCGTTGCCTTGCATCGATAAAAATTCCAGTACTGGCCTTAAGTGATTTAGGAAAACCGAATAAAACTGCTTGAAGAAATGGCGTTTGTAGCTCTATCTCCCAAATCTCTCCTAAACGACTCAAGCGAGGAAGATTTGTCATGTGGTCTGTCTACGAGATGGGATGGTGAGCCTGGCGAACCCCTTGCTATAAAACTGTTCAGCACTTGTGTAATTTCCCTGGTAGTTGATTCCACAGCTAACATCACCGAGAATCAACCACCAAGTGAGTTATACTCCTTGATGTCATTCGGTATTGCTACCATGTTTCACCTTTCCATCTTCCATCCCGTACTTATAACCTCACATGTCACAACGCACTAAGCAAAGAATATGGGACCGAACTAATGAGTAGACATTGGCCTAAAGTTACTTGGGTAACCACGTAAACCTTATCAAAACTGCAGGACACGCAGTAACTGCTCTGTTTTGCTCGATGTCTTAACAGATAGCTACATACGACTGTTACAGTTTCCAGGCCCGTTGATGGAACGCTTTATGTGAACGAACATTATTGTTTTACTAAATGATGTATCACTCCACACGCTTTCTGATGTGTCGACAGAAGTGCCGCCACAGTGTTATTTTGAGGGGGCCGATAGGCACGCTATCTAACGCAGACGGGCGTGAATTCTGGAACAGGATAACTATTGAATGGTAGCAAGAAAAGTACGTAGCTGCTTTATACTTAACTTTTAATAATGGTTGTATACATCGTTCTTCTTGAGACATTTATACGATAACTCTCAAACTATGTATGGCTAATGGCGCCTTGCTAGGTCGTAGCCATGGACTTAGCAGAAGGCTATTCTAACTGTCTCTCGGCAAATGAGAGGAAGGCTTCGTCCGTATTGTCGCTAGCAATGTCGTCGTACAACTGGGGCGAGTGCTTGTTCGTATATCGAGACCTGCCTTGTGGTGGCGCTAGGTCTGCGATCACACAGTGGCGACACGCAGGTCCGACATGTACTAAATGGACCGCGGCCGATTTAAGCTACCACCTAGCAAGTGTGGTGTCTGGCGGTGACACCACACTTTCTGCCCTTAGAAACATGTTTGGAAAGGATGTGGACTTTTCTTAATGACTTGTAAGTGTAACTTTAGACTTTGGAAATCACAGAAATGTTTGATCTGCAGTGGTGTATGTATGCGACGTACCGATCATAATGTTGCTTACTAAATAAATCTCTTTGACAAGATTAAGCGCTAGAGGAAGTTGGGCGATACACGGCTCTATTTGGAACATTAGCTCGACATTATCGTAGGGTAGAGGGGTACATGTCTGTTTTCTTGTCCAGCAGCTAAACTCTCTAAAAGAATAGTATCATCCTCTGACTCTTTGGTCAAATTTAACTAAGCATAATCAAATAATGCGAACTGAAATAGATGCAACTTGCATAACGTAAATATTAATAAAACGTTAAAAAGTTTAAATACTCCTGAATAATTGATGTAGCCAACTCCAAAACGTTTATATTCTAATCAACTGATTATTTATTCGATCAGTTAAAGCACACATCAGTCAAAATGGTGATACTTCAAAACATGTTTAACCACGAAAAAAAAAAAAATCACAAAATTTATCAGAGCACTAAAGGTGGCATGATTGTGCATTTTAAGTCGTAGCAGATTCCCCACTTAGTATTTACACAGCACTGATCTCGTTCCGTTGAAACAAACAAAATATTTGCTAGTGAATAAGTAAATGAGCTTCACCTTGGCGATCAACATATCGAAAATCTCGTAATCGTGATTAGATTCCCGCAGTCTATTCAATAATAATTCTAGATTGCAAACGAAAACAATTAGCTTTTGCGAAATGTTATAGTTCTAACTGGCTTGCTGATTCTAAGTCCGATTTGATAATAAATTTTTAAAAGTTTAGTATTCCAGAGGCCGCTTGCCGCCAAAAATCGATCGTTTCGGAAGTCCTAAAACCACGGTATCGGATCCCCAACACTCAAATAATGTCCAAGATCGATCTGCACACCGTGAAGGCGTGCCACAGAATTCGTGTGGGCCTTAGGATGACAGGAGCTACAAGACGTTCGAGATTGTAATCTTCGGTTTCCCTACCAAAATTAACAATGAACGTAAAATACAGTAAGGGATCACCACTCAAAATACATGCACGTTACAATTATAACGTATATGTTAAATGAAAATTGTTTCTTTCTCAGTCATTCATACATGTTTTCCTCTGCCTGATGGCTTACGTACAATTAAATAAAATAAGAAATATGATCACACTTTTTGATGATAAATGACAAATAAATTGTTGCTAAACAGGGTAAAAAATAAAGGTGCCCTGTTCAACGGTAGTAACAATTACTACATTTAAATTACCGCTTTCAAGAGACGAGAGCCTTTAATACGGGAAGAATTGATTATGTCATTAATTATAATAGAATTCATGCAATAAGTTATACACATGTTACACAGGGTAAGGTTAACGCATAAAGAAAGACTTGGTACATTCATGTTCTGTTTAAGCGAGGAAAATACGATGATCAGGCACATATACACTAATATAATGATGCAAAGCACATAATAATTATATATATACATTTGCGTATATATATATATATATATATGTGTGTGTGTGTGTGTGTGTGTGTGTGTGTGTGTGTGTGTGTGTGTGTGTATATGTGTATGTGTGTGTGTGTGTGTGTGTGTGTGTGTGTGTGTGTGTTGGTGGGTTGGATGGAAGGCTGAGTGCGTCGGGGGGGGGGGGGGGGGGGTTACTGATGATAGCTAGCGCCCCCTCCGCTATATGTATACCTTGTTTGTTCAGATTGCATGAAGCGTCGACTGTTATTAACTGTTAACGATTATTATAAGGGTATTCGGTTGCTGTTACATCTAACGGAGCGTGGCGGAGGGTACCCAGTACCACTATTAGCCGTTTACTTTCCTGTTCCACTCGCAGATAGAGCGGGGTAAAACGACTGCTATATGACTGCGTATGAGCCCTCATTTCTCGTATTTTATCTTCGCGATCCTTATGCGATATGTATACTGACGGCAATAGAATCGTTCTGCAGTCAGCTTCAAGGGCCGATTCGCAAAATTTTTTCAGTAGTGTTCCTGGAAAAGAGCATCGCCTTCCCTCCTGGGATTCCCATTTAACTTCTCGAGCCATTATCGCAACTCTTGCGCCTTGTTTGAACCTACAGGCAAAAAATCTAGCAGTCCGCTTCTAATTTGTTTCTGTTTCTTCCTTTAATCCTACTTGTTGCAGATCTCAATCACTCGAGCGGTGCTCGAGACTAGGTCACACTAGCGAAATATGTGAGAGAGTGTCACAGAAATGATACAGGATTTGGGCTGGACTTCATTAAAAGAAAGGCGTTTTTCGTTGCGACGGAATCTTCTCACGAAATTGCAATCACCAACTTTCTCCTCCAAATGCGGAAAATATTTTGTTGACACCGACCTACATAGAGAGGAACGATCACCACGATAAAAAAAAAGGGAAATCAGAGCTCGTACGGAAAGATATAGGTGTTTATTCTTTCCGCGCGCAATACGAGATTGGAATAATAGAGAATTGTGAAGGTGGTTCGATGAAACCTCTGCTAGGCACTTAAATGTGATTTACAGAGTATCCATGTAGATGTAGATGTAGACCTCTATGCACTCTCCTTTACTGATGAATCACACTTTCCTAAAATTCCTTCCCTGCCATAATCTTCGTACTTTCGTTCCATTTCACACTGCTTTGCAACATTATGCCCAAATATTTAAACCACGTGAATGTGTCAAGCAGGATGCAACTAATGCTATATCTGAACATTAAAGGTTTCTTTTCCTTACTCATCTGCATCAGTTTACATTTTTCTATATTCAGAGCCAGATGCAATTGATCACATCAACTAGAAGTTTTTTCGAAGTTACCTTGTATCATTAATCTTCGACACCCTCCTGTACGCCACAGCATTACCAGCAAACAACAGCATATCGCTGCTCATCCTGTTCGCCAGATCATTTACGTACATCTAAAATAATAGCGGTCGTATCACACTTCCCAGGAGTACTCCTGTCCCTGACGAACATACGCCGTCGAGGACAACACACTGAGTTTTACTACCTAAGAAGCCATCAAGCCACTCACATATCTGGGAACCGGTTCCGTATGTTCATACCTCCATTAACAGTCTGCATTGCGGTGCCGTGCCAAATGCTTTTCGGAAATCTAGAAATATAGAAGCTGCCTGTTGTGCTTCAAACAAAGCTCGCGGTATATCTTGAGAGGAAAGGGCAAGCTGACTTTCTCATGACCAATTCTTCCTAAAACCTTGCTCATTCACAGACATAAGCTTTCCGGTGTTAGGAAATTTATTACATTCGAACTCAGAACAAGTTCTACAATTCTGCACCAAACCAATGATAAGGATATTGGTCCGTAACTCTGCGGGTCCGTTTCTGTGATATAAATAATATTAATGTCTCAATAGGTACACCTCACTGCCATGGTTGATTTGATTCGTCTAGCTACACATCTAAACTGTGAATTATTGTTTAATTTTATATTACTTCTCAGTAGCCGCAGTGTGCCGTGTTACGACAGACGCTGCCTTCAGTACTTGCATCTCCCTCGGCGTGCTGGTGCTGCAACCAACGCTCACATCACACCTTCCTTGTGTGGGAAAAACCACCGAATTACTGCTGCTGGTCGCTTGATCGTCGTCAGCCTCGCGCCTACCAAAATAGCCCCAGCCAGCCACTTGCCCATGCCCTGGTGCTCAGCCGTGCCAAAACAAAACTTCCTGATTGCAATATGTTTAGACGGCTGACAGCTCGCGAGCATATACGTCATGTTACACGTGGTAGAGAAACGCATAAGAATGTGGTAGGGCGCCCTATTCACTGATTGTTAAGCAACCGCTTTTCTGCTTTAGAACTTTAACAGTTCGCCAACAGTATCATAATTCTTTCGATATTTTGCACAGAAAGTCGAAATATCTTCTCCCCATAGATCTAACAGCAAGAAAAAGTTTATTATATGTGTAGACTACTAATGAAAGAATAAATGATTAAGTCACAGGGCCGTGCGGTGTACACGCCCGGTCTCGGGCGTCTTGTCATTGTTCGCGCGGCTCCCCCCGTCAGAGGTTCGAATCCACCCTCGGGCATGGGTGTGTGTGTTGTCCTTAGCGTAAGTTAGTTTAAGTTAGATTAAGTAGTGTGTAAGCTTAGGGACGGATGACATCAGCAGCTGGTCCCATGGAACTTACCACAAATTTCCAAATTTACAACTCACGGGACTCGCTTGCGGAAGAAGCAGGAATCAGATCCCTTTCCTGCCAAACAAGAAACGGGTTTCCTTAAATTTCATAAAATGAAATACACTGTTCCATCCTTGTCTGATTGTAGCTGTAACTCCATCTTTTATGATCGTTGTCTCGACACTTACCTGACCTAACGGGAAGTATCAAATCAGCATGCAGTGCTCTGTAAAATGAAAATACATTCTGGAAACAATCCTCTAAGCTATCGTTAAAGCGTTTCTCTGCAAATCTTTTCTTCTCGAAGTGCTAGTCCCACAGGGGATGCAGGAGAGAGTGAGAAGTTTGGAAGATATGAGAAATTGTAGTGGTGGAAATAAAGATATAAGGACGGGTCCTGAATCATGCTTATATAGTTCATTCAGTTGAGTGTTTGATCGTGGAAGGCTACAGTCCTGGGTTTCAGTTCCAGACCGGCATACAGTTCAGTCTGTTAGGCAGTATCACACACGGCATGAGTCTTCCCAGTGTGTCTATGTGGATATAGTGGAAATATCATTGCACCACGCTGACTGTACATCGTTTTCTAGCTTGCGTAATTCGTACCAAATCACACAAGTTTTATGTTTTTGCCAAAAGTCGTAAAATTTAATTCAATTTATCCATGAATATTTGGCGCTTGTTCACGATGTTATATATTAATTCTCAGTAGCTGTATTGTATTAACATTCGTCAGATTTCCATATTATAAAATTCTTAAAACGTTTTCTTATTTCACAGGTACACGGGATAGCGACCATCGTCGAGGCAGTTCATCTTCGTAAGTATCAGATCTGCTTTCTCAGTTCGTGTGAGATCAACCATTAAATGGCCTCTGTATTTTTAATTCACATATTGGTTCCCGACGAAACTCTGTAGGATGTTCGATACCATTCACCGAAAATATTTTGCAAATATTATGCACTGCACTTCTTGATGAGCTGACCCATATAATTGACATCACTATTGAGAAACAAATGTTCCTTTTTGTGTAGCTGTCTGTTTACTCAGCACACAACGGTTACAATTATGTCCTCAGTAATGTGTAAAAATCAGTTTCGTTCCCCATATTACTACACGCAATTCTCTGTTTTTCTAGAGGTGGTGTAAGGTACATGTTTCGACTTCATCATTTTTATGAAAATTATCAACTCGTGTTACAATATTGTAGTACACAGATCACTCTCTGTTCGTACGATCCGGTTTAGAGAGTATAGGGTGAATAGCAGAGACTCCAGCATAATAAATCCAGTACAACTTAACTTTAAGTAGTGTACACAGAATGATAATGATTCAAGTTTCCTAATCGTACTTACCTTGTTTACAAATTTCTTTTCGATGTTTATAATAAATTAAGCTTCATTTTCATTTCAAGAACAAATTGAAATGTACAAGATAAATGTCTGAATGCAGTTTCATACTTGAGAAATGATATAGCTACAAGTTTTTAGGTTTGCAGCTGAGTTATTTACCCAGAGAAACAAACCCAAAACCTTGAAAACAACCTATTTCGCCGAGAAAACCTGAAAGATTGCTGGAGAAAAGTTCTGAAAACTGAGGCAACAGTTGTATTGAACACTACAGGAAAGTACAGCAACTACCCTAAGGTCTTGGCTAAAGAGTATTTAGCGATGGAGTACTTGGATAGATTTTTGTCGGTTAAATTGCCGCGTCAAATTCGGATCGGATCCGAAGCTTACTATAACTGCCTACGTCATCATCGTCAGGAGCTAAGTCTGTCATGAACCTAGAGAGACTCCCACTTTCATGCCCAGAGACAGTCACATGATTTGGTGGATTACGTCATGGAGATGGCGCGTGCTGTGGTGGTACCCTCGCTGTCCCGCATCGTTTGCATCGGCAGCAGATGGCGACAAGTCTTCCTCTTGCTGTTTATCAAGAGTGGACTTCCATGAAGAACTAGGTGCGTGGCTGGTGTCTGTATTAAAGTTACTTTCACACAGCCCAATTTTCACTGCTCTCAGGAATTTAATGTTGTTACTTAAATAATACATAATATCGTTCGCATTATTCTCTATTTGCACAGAGCCTTTGAATTCACATGCATAGTGTCGTTTTAAAATGGTTAAGCAAAGTAGTTCTTAGTTCTACAAACATCTCTCAGTTGGACTGAAAAAAACACGACAGAAAAATCCTCCATTAATTATCACCAAGCTACTAGACCAGCATTCTTAACACTCGTGTTTATTATCGCTTTCAGAAAGCCGGGTGGGGTGTTAATGCACAATTCGCCTTCATTTTTCTCTGTCTTCTTATACTTCTTGTCTTGACATTGTTTCCCAGTTTCTCTTCTAGTCCTCAGGTCTTCCTTAATCTGATCCAACCATCTTTTTCTGGGTCGTCTTACTGCTCATTTCCCCTGCACATTTACATCCAGATATTGTTTTGGCAGACGGTTGTCGTTCACCCTCTTCCCATGTCCAAACCACTTGACTTGGGCGGTACGTAGTCCCTCTTTCATTGTCAGATCCATTTACATCTCTCCTCTGATGTCTTCATTCCTAGTTTTATCTCATCTACTCTTCTTCAAGGCTGATCACAAGAACTTCATTTCGCATGCTTGTAGCTTGTTCAAATAGGCCTTGTAAATTACATAACACCTCAAGCTGTACGTCGCAATCATCAGGAGATACGTTTTAAACATGTTCTGTTTGACTCTCAGGTGAACTCCCTAGTCACGCACGAGACTCCTCACGTGAAGAAGAAGTATAGGTCCTTTTCTTACTCTGTTCTGTATTTTTTTTAACGCTTTCAGTCCTTGAAATTGTACTTTTCAGGTAACTGAAAGCTTCCACACAGATAATTTTCTCTCCATTTAGCATCAGGTTACCAAGGGCAGATGTCTGTCTCATAACCATTGCTATAGTTTCGCTCTTCCTTACTGTCAGGTGATACTCTTTAAACTTGAGGTTCCATTCTTCTTATCTTCTCTGTACCTCTAGTTCTGTTTGTCCTCGAATAGCTACATCATGAGCAAACTTGTTTTTATGCCAGGACATAACTGGATTTCAAGTGAACGCTGGTGTAATTTCTGCTTGAAGATCACGTCCAGTGCAAAAGAAAAAAATGTAAATGTCGTGTGACTAGGGCCTCCCTTCGGGTAGACCGTTCGCCTGGTGTAAATCTTTAGATTTGACTCCCCTTCGGCGACTTGGGCGTCGATGGGGATGCAACGATGATGATTACGACAACACTCAGTCCCTGACCAGAGAAAATCTCCGACCTCGCCGGGAATCGAACCCGGGCCCTTAGGATTGACAGTCTGTCGCACTGACCACTTTGTTTTAGCTGTTTGCTTCATTTAATTACAAAAATAAACATTCTTTATCTACAAATTTATAATTGCCTTTCTCACTGTACATTAGTCAACAACTGCTGGATACATACAAAGCTGAAATGATGGTGAGAAAGTCAACTGACATGTTTCCTCTTCTTGAAGTTCTTACTCAATTTCTCCTTTCTGCTCTTTCTTTTAAGCATCTTTCTTCTTTTCTCTTCTTCTTCATCTGGATCTTTCCCCTCGAGGATTAGCTTCTTTTTTCTGTTAATCATTTTTCTCACATAAAAGTACACTAATAATCATCTCACATAAAAGTCTGTTTCATCAAGCTTGATCTCTCGTTCTCTCTTATCAACGGACACCTGTGCGCATACCTTTGCAACATCTTTATAGTCTACATCATATTGTTTCAGCTTTGTGTTGATTGCATTTTCAATTGCATGAACAAGGTGAATGTCATAGGGTGAAACCAAAG
Organism: Schistocerca piceifrons; assembly: GCF_021461385.2. Lineage (NCBI taxonomy): Eukaryota > Metazoa > Arthropoda > Insecta > Orthoptera > Acrididae > Schistocerca > Schistocerca piceifrons. The sequence goes on along the minus strand of NC_060138.1, from coordinate 291,594,007 downwards.
ATATGGCTACACCAAAACTACCTGCACGAGCAGTTCGGCCAACACGATGGATGTAATCTTTTGGAATGTTAGGCAGAATGTGGTTAATAACCAGCTCTACAGCTGGTATATCAAGACCTCTACTAGCTACATCAGTGGCGATTAAAATTCTAATAACATTGCTCTTGAATTTTGCAAGTGCTACCAGTCGTAGCCTTTGTTGCGTCATGGAATGTAATGAAACATTTTCAAATCCAACTTCATTTAGCGTCATCGACAACAACTGACAATTCTTGCACGTATCAGTGAAAATAATTGCAGAGCCATTTTCATGATGTTGTCTGAAAGTTCGAATTGTTTCGACCAAGTACCCATCTCGTACATCATGTGAGCAAAGAACGTAGAACTGATCTAGTTGATCAACTGTAGCAACTTCAGTCTTATCTTCCCACATAAATACCTCATTCGCAGTAACAGCTCTAACTTCTTCCAATGTATCACTAAGCTACCGGGGGCGGTCAGTGCAAAAGAGAAATACTGGTACATTAGTAACCGTTGTAACCGCCGGAATGTTGAATCAAGTATGCAAACGTGCAAGCAATGTATCGTGCAGGTGCCAGGTGTCAGTTTGTGGGATCAGTCAACACAGGGACGGTTAATGCTGAAGCTGTCGTACTATGATGTTCCGTATGTGCTCTGTTTGAGACAGATCTCTTGATCGAGCAGGCCCGGGCAACACATCGACACTCTGTAGAGCAAGTTGGGTTACAAGACCGGTGTGTGAGTGAACGTTATCCTGTTGGGAAACACTCCCTGTTGTTCATGAATGACAGCCCAGTAGGTTGTATCAGGAAACTGACGTACAAATTAGTCAGGATGCGTGGTACAACCCATAGCATAACTCCAGTTGTAGGTACAGTGTGCCTAGTACGCAGACAGGATGGTTGCAGACACTGAAGTATTCTCCTTCTAACCAACAAACGGCCATCACTGGTAGTGGGGCAGAACAATCTTTTATCAGAAAAAACAACAGACCTCCACTCTGCCCTCCAATGAGCTCTCGCTTGAAAACACTGCAGTCGTAAATGGTGGTGGTTTGGAGTCAGTGGAATGCACGCTACAGGGCGACTGGCTGGGAGTTGACCTTGAAGTAACCCATTTGTAACAGTTAGTCAACTGCTGCTCCAATTGCTGCTGCTGTTGGATACATTATTATGAGCCAGACACATGCGCCGAAGTTGATGGTCTTCTCTCTCGATGGTGCGACGTGGCCATCAGGAATCCGGTCTTGGTTCAAATGGCTCTGAGCACTATGGGACTTAACTTCTGAGGTCATCAGCCCCCTAGAACTTAGAACTACTTAAACCTAACTAACCTAAGGGCATCACACACAACCATCCCCGAGGCAGGATTCGAACCTGCGACAGTAGCAGTCGCGCGGTTCCAGACTGTAGCACCTAGAACCGCTCGACCACTGCAGCCGGCAACCTGGTCTTCTCCCAGCAGCCATTTACAGTGGCTACATTGATGCCAACTCTTTCTTCAGTATGTGAGAAGGAACATCCGGCTTCTCGTAGCACTATTAAACGGCATGGTTGAAAGGCAGTGAGGTGTTTATAGTGGTATCTTTGTCGCCTTAAAGGCATTCGGGACTAACATCAACTCACCACGACCAAACTCTCAAAGGTAATTACCGCTCACAGCCGTCACAGAGTGTATGTAAAGCAAACCTGATTTGAATCCTCGTAATGGCGCTACTAGCGCCACTGTTATGCGACCGGCAGGGCATTTGAACAGACATCATCTTTCAGATGCAGAACCGCGCCTACCAAATTACGTTTACGTCGCACAACTCTTTTTTGGTGTTGCGATTTTGTTCCGTCAATGTGTTTCGCTAGCGTACGTGAATGAATCTGTTATAGAACATACACACACACACACACACACACACACACACACACACACACGCACACACACTGGTCATACCGGACTCGAGAGTCCATTACCGCAGCAACATATTTTCGCCATTTGTCCCTGTCTTGGGCTATTTCCTTCCATTCACCTTCAATACCTAGGCTCCTCAAATCAGCCTTCTCATTGTCCCCCCATCTACGCCTCGGTCTCCCCACAGGACGTTTTCCCTCTAAATGCCCTACCAGTACTCAGCGCGCTGCCCTGCCCTCATCCATTCGAGCTACGTGACCCGCCCATCGCAGCCTGCGTTATTTAATAATACTGATTATGTCAGGCTTGAATAAAGTTCGTGAACCTCTTCGTTGTGCAGTTTTCGCCACTCTCCGCTAATGACATCCCTTTTTGTTTCGAAAATTTTCCTCAAAATTTTGTTTTCAAATACTCGAAACTGCTTTTCATTTTGCACAGTGAGAGACCGAGTCTCACACCCATACAGCATAACTGGTAGAATAATAGTTTTGTATATTCTAATCTTTAAATCCCTAGATAATATCCGTGATGGAAGTAATGTATTCAGTGAGAAGTAGCACGCATTTCCCGCCTGTAATCTCTTCTTCAGTTCGGATTCAATCTCATTTCTCGAAGTGATGTCCACGCCTAGATAATTAAATGTGTTGACTTTTTCAAACTGCATGTCTCCAACTCTTAACATTTCCTGATCTACTGCTGTTGGCATTCTAGTAGTAACCAGGTATTTAGTTTTGTCTTCACTTATCCTTAGACCTACAACTTCACTAGCCTTGATTAACGCATTCGCATTTGCTGTTACAGATTCTTTCCTATCGCTAATGATTTTTAGATCATCTGCATACCCTGTTGTTGTTGTTGTGGTCTTCAGTCCTGAGACTGGTTTGATGCAGCTCTCCATGTTACTCAATCCTGTGCAAGCTTCTTCATCTCCCAGTACCTACTGCAACCTACATCCTTCTGAATCTGTTTAGTGTATTCATCTCTTGGTCTCCCTCTACGATTTTTACCCTCCACGCTGCCCTCCAATACTAAATTGGTGATCCCTTGATGCCTCAGAACATGTCCTACCAACCGATCCCTTCTTCTAGTCAAGTTGCGCCACAAAATTCTTTTCTCCCCAGTCCTATTCAAACTTCCTCATTAGTTATGTGGTCTACCCATCTAATCTTCAGCATTCTTCTGTAGCACCATATTTCGAAAGCTCCTATTCTCTTCTTGTCCAAACTAGTTATCGTTCACGTTTCACCTCCATACATAGCTGTACTCCATACAAGTACTTTCAGAAACGACTTCCTGACACATAAATCTATACTCGATGTTAACAAATTTCTCTTCTTCAGAAACGCTTTCCTTGCCATTGCCAGTCTACATTTTATATCCTCTCTACTTCGACCATCATCAGTTATTTTGCTCCCCAAATAGCAAAACTGCTTTACTACTTTAAGTGTCTCATTTCCTAATCTAATTCCCTCAGCATCACCCGACTTAATTCGACTACATTCCATTATCCTCGTTTTGCTTTTGTTGATGTTCATCTTATACCCTCCTTTCAAGACACTATCCATTCCGTCCAACTGCTCTTCCAAGTCCTTTGCTGTCTCTGACCCTAATATCTTAAGATTTCCATTTAACTCCACACCCTCTGAATTATCTGCTGTTATTCGTACAATATATTCTAGGACTAAATTAAAAAGTAGCGGAGACAGGGCATCTCCCTGATTAATATCATACACACCATTGAATCCCAGAATTCCTTCAGAGTCTTTGCAGCGAAGTTAATGCTCGAATTCTCTCCTTGTTTCAGTCTGCGGGACATGCCCGACAACGTTCAAGATGAGCCTCGGGTCAGGTGAGTAGCAGAGATCGCCCCTGGGCTCGCGGCGCTGCAGCGGTTCGCAGCATCTTCACGCAGCGTCCGCGCTCTGGAAGCGACCAATGAGGCACGCGGCAGCAAGCCAAGGCCCCAGCCGGCCGGCCGCCCAGCTACGCAGCGCTGCGCCATAGCGTCGTCGCCCACGCAGCCTGCTAGGGCCCGCTCTCGACTCGTGCTGCGCATCCTGTACGTCGCTGAGCTCAGAAATAACGGCACGAATGTCATGTACTATCTACACCACCGGCTAACGTATACGCCGAATTAATTTAGTCATTATATCTGTGTCTACAGTCTCGAGGTATACTGAAGCGCCAAAGTAACTGCTGATGGCATGCGAATTCACATACAGAGATACGTAAACAGGCAGAATACAGCATTGTGGTCGGCCAACGCCTTCATAAGACGAGACCTAGTAGATAGTGTCGGAAGTTCCATGCGGCTTTTCGCGCATGATGCTGTAGTATACAGAGAAGTTGCAGCATTAGAAAATTGCAGCGAAATGCAGGAAGATCTGCAGCGGATAGGCACTAGGTGCAGGGAGTGGCAACTGACTCTTAACATAGACAAATGTAATGTATTGCGAATACATAGAAAGAAGGATCCTTTATTGTGCGATTATATGATAGCGGAACAAACACTGGTAGCAGTTACTTCTGTAAAATATCTGGGAGTATGCGTGCGGAGCGATTTGAAGTGGAATGATCATATAAAATTAATTGTTGGTAAGGCGGGTGCCAGGCTGAGATTCATTGGGAGAGTCCTTAGAAAATGTAGTCCATCAACAAAGGAGGTGGCTTACAAAACACTCGTTCGACCTATACTTGAGTATTGCTCATCAGTGTGGGATCCGTACCAGATCGGGTTGACAGAGGAGATAGAGAAGATCCGAAGAAGAGCGGCACTTTTCGTCACAGGGTTATTTGGTAAGCGTGATAGCGTTACGGAGATCTTTAGCAGACTCAAGTGGCAGACTCTGCAAGACAGGCGCTCTACATCGCGGTGTAGCTTGCTATCCAGGTTTCGAGAGGGTGCGTTTCTGGATGAGGTATCGAATATATTGCTTCCCCCTACTTACACCTCCCGTGGAGATCACGAATGTAAAATTAGAGAGATTCGAGCGCGCACGGAGGCTTTCCGGCAGTCGTTCATCCCGCGAACCATACGCGACTGGAACAGGAAAGGGAGGTAATGACAGTGGCACGTAAAGCGCCCTCCGCCACACACCGTTGGGTGTCTTTGCGGAGTATAAATGTAGATGTAGAAGTGTCTGAAGCAGTTGTTACATCGGGCACTGATGCCACAATGGCAGGCTATACAGAATTAAGTGAATTTGAACGCTGTGTTATAGTCGGCTTACGAGCAGTGGGACGCAGCATCTCCGAGGTAGCGATGAAATGGGGATTTTTCCCGTACGACCATTTCACGAGTGTACAATAAATGTTACAAATCCAGTAAAACATCAGATCTCCGATATCGCAGTGGCCGGAAAAAGACCCTCCAAGACGACTGAAGACAATCGTTCAACTTGACAGAAGTGCAACCCTCCCAGAAATTGCTGCAGATTTCAATGCTGGGCCATCAAGAAGTTCAGCGTACGAATCATTCAACGAAACATCATTGATGTGGTCTTTCGAAGCCAAAGGCACACTCTTGTACCCTTGATGACTGCACGGCACAAAGCTTTACGCCTCGCCTGGGCTCGTCAACACCGAGACTGGACTGTTGATGACTGGAAACATGTTACCTGGTCGGACGAGACTCGTTTCAAATGGTATCGAGCGCATGGTCGTGAACGGGTATGGAGACAATCTCATGAATCCAAGCCCCATGCATGTCAGCAGGGGACTGTTCAAGCTGGTGGAGGCTTTCTAATGGTGTGGGGCGTATGTAGTTGGAGTTATATGGGACCCCTGATACGTCTAGATACGACTCTGACAGGTCAGACCTACGAAAGCGTCCTGTCTGATCATCTGAATCCATTCATGTCCATTGTGCATTCCGACGACCTTGGGCAATTGCAGCAGAACAACAGCACAATGCGACACCCTACACGCCCAGACTTGCTACATCGTGGCTCCAGGAACACCCTTCTGAGTTTAAACACTTCTGCTGGCCACCAAACTTGCCAGACAACATTATCGAGCATATCTGGGATGTCTTGCAACGTGCTGTTCAGAAGAGATCTCCACCGCCTCGTACTCTTATGGATTTATAGACAGCCCTACAGGACTCATGGTTAGGCAGGTGTACCAGTTGCTTTGGTTCTTCAGTGTATTCTACAACTGGTAAAAATCAGGAAACATAGACCACTACAACTTATGTCAAAGCCAACACTGGTCAGCCCTATGCTGGGCAACCAATTTACAGCATTAACTCCGTTAATTGCACTTAGGAAGATATTATTATGGCGTGCTGCTCTTTTTATACCATCCAGTTTGATAAATTAGTTTCCCTTTAATCACATTTATGAACTACAAACACTGCATGTTTTTCACTTTTGATTTTCTTCCAGTACAGTGTAAGAGACAGCAACAGGAGTTGGAAGATCAGTTGAAAGGAAAGGATAGTTGCGAGGATAGTTCTATCGCCGTAGTCTTAGTTGTGACAACGTGAACTTTGCTTCCCTCTCTACTAGAGCAGTTTAGGCGGATTGCACTGTCATCTGTAAAGTAATCGGAATGGCAGTGACTGTCTCCCTACCTTCATGCTCTTCCAGGTGTTTTCCCTGAAAGACTACTCTTCTGTTGCAGCCATGTTTTAGTGGAGCTGCGAAAGCCCATCGTGATTAACTTCCCATAACCCTCCCAAATTAATTACATGTATCCAAATTTATATATAGAGATTAAATGGAAAGCAGCGTAACTCCACTATCAGTTATTACTTCTTTCCTTCTTAAGAATTTACTCTCTCCCGTTGACAATCATTAAATCCCGTAATACTTGATCAGAAAAGAAATTGGAAGCTAGAGATAAAAATAGCCGGAAAACCACATATTCAAAGGAGATGAGACAGGCGATCGTCCTAGATTCCACTACTTTGTACTTGATTTAACTATTCTGCTGGTGCTGCCAGTCATACTCGCCTAAAGAAAGACTGGGATGCACCGAGCTGCGCAGTGCAGAAATTTAGGCTCCTTCCCAAAAGGGAAGCGTCATCCACTGAGCGGTACTCCAAGGCGTGGCGCCCTCTACTGCACTGCTACAACGAGTCAGTCAGGACGTTTGCATGCTACGGACCAGTCAGTCTCATGCAGTGCTCACTTTCAACCTGTGTATTCCTTGCCGCCGAAACAGTGTCAGTCGCAAATGGCAAAATTACGAACCATTGCAGTACGTTCACGACAATTCTTTCCAATAGTGAAACCCCCAAAAATAATGCGTCTTTTTCAGTCTCCAATGACAAAGTGAAGGTCGCCCCTCGTAAGAAAAGATTTCAACACTGGGACATAGTCCCTCTCCCCCCCTTCCATCCTCTTTCTTCCCCACCTCCCCTCTCTTTGCCCCCTTCTCTCCCCCGAGTCCTTTTACATTTCCCTCCTCTGCCTCCTCTCATTCCCTCTCGCGTCTGCCCTTCTCCCCCTTTATTAGTCCTCTCCCTCCTTGGTCCCCCCCCTTTTTCGTTTTTTTCCTTCCTCCCTCCTTGTTCTTTCCCCTCCTCCAGATCCCCCCCCCCCCCCAACTGCCTTTGGCTCGCGAGTGTCATCCTTGTGCCGCCACTTTCGTGCAGTGTTCTACAGTGAGTGTTCCGTGTTGTGTTTTTTTGGGAAGTGTTGCGAACGGCCATCATACTGGCGCTGGGTGTGCCTTTTATCTCTTGCGAACAGAAACCAGACTGTCGCTGTGTTTTTTAATTGTGTGTGTACTATGTTCTTGACTGATTCCTGTGTCTTTTATTAACGTTGCCAACCCCTTTTGCTTTCTGTTTTAACTTTCCGCATTTTTCCGCTTTTTTACACTTGACGTCACCATTTTATCGCCTGTTTTTCTTGTTTCTTTTCTTCTGCCGTTTTTTAAAATGAAAGTCTGTAGGCTGTAGAGCAGCGTACTAAGCTGCTGCCAGCCGGCCCCCTTCAGGGGGAATTGAAAATCAATAAAGGAAAAAAGAAAATGGAACATAGTATCACATTACTTTACGCCAACTGTACGTTCCCCTACCAATGTCCATAGCTTCAGAAACCGGTTCGAAAAATTCAGAGAGGAACACTATGATGCCAGAGTTTGTTGCCAGTGGCCTGCGTTTCCTGCAAATACTAATCTTCAAAGGAAGTCAGAGAAACATGGAAAAGTCGCCCCCGAGTCCTGCACGCAGAGCCGTACCGCCAGAGTCACCATGCTAAAAGGGAAAAGGACGCAGGCACAAGTTGGGGCTAGCAGGTAGACCCAGGACCTGACCGCTATAAAACTGTACACCACAATGGTGAAGGTGTCGGGGCAGACGAGTTCGGCAACTGGGACTGGCCGACTGGTCGACCTGTGAATGGGCTGCTTCCCAGCAGGGGGAGAACCAATTCTATATCAGCACTTATTTTGAATCTTCGGACGCCCAGAGATTTACATTTTTTCTGCCAGGAATTGGTTCAAATGGCTCTAAGCACTATGGGACTTAACATCTGAGGTCATCAATCCCCTAGACTTAGAACTACTTAAACCTAACTAACCTAGGGACATCATATATGTCCATGCCCGAGGCAGGATTCGAATCTGCGACCGTAGCAGCAGCGCGGTTACGGACTGAAGCGCCTAAGCCGGCCGGGGTGGCCGAGCGGTTTTAGGTGCTACAGTCTGGAACCGCACCACTGCTATGGTCGCAGGTTCGAATCCTGCCTCGGGCATGAATGTGTGTGATATCCTTAGGTTAGCTAGAGTTAAGTAGTTCTAAGTTCTAGGGGACTGATGACCTCTGTAGTTAAGTCCCATAATGCTCAGAGCCATATGAGCCATTTTTGAAGTGCCTAGAACCACTCGGTCACGGCGGTCGACACGAGGATTTGGTATTATGTCACATATTGAACGCCAAGAAAGAGGAAAATTGAATCATTTGGAACAGTATGTACAATTTATGCCATAATATCAGAAGGACAATGCTTGCCACCCTGAGTAGGTTCGTGCCTGACCTCACTTTCCAGAATCTTACGCCATCCAGGCTGCGGTCTAGTACATCCGCCACTGCCCTGCTCGGCCAAAGCGTTTCCTACCGCTCTACTTCGAATCCTCTCCAAATATGCACGGACCTCAGACACTAATAAACTATTCAAACCATCATCGAGTTAATGAGTTAGAGAGCGACTTGCAAATTTCACAGAGCACAGTACTGCCGGCCACTGTTTATTACGATATCAGTAATACTTTCCACACCGAATTTCTGTTTTCTCAGCATCGGAATGATAAATATATTGTAATTATTAATGAAACCAGCACGCGAAATGCTTGCTGCAGTTTATAGTAGCACTGATATCGCGGGAAAAAAAATTCTAAACAACAGGTACAATAATAAAAACTCTTCAGAACCATATAATTCGATCACGTACTTACTGCCATTGTATATGCAATAATACCTCAGGTTCTCCCCTCACTCTCGACATTCAAGCCCACATTCGTTACAAATTATGTGGACAAATTTCATTTAAAATCTTGCCCTGAAGTGCACACTTGAAAACCTAAATTAAGGTTCCATAATAAGAAACGAGCAATGGACACGTCTGAAAAGGGTGAAACTAGGACAGACAAGTACGGACGCAAGAAGTAGGTACAACAGTTCTCAGGAAATGACAGGGAAACAGCAATATAAGTCACATAGAAATAAAATAAATAGAAATTTTAAGGAAGTTAAAGTTGAATGGTTACAGGGATAAGTGAGGAAATAGAAATAGAAATAGAAGGCAGATTCAGCACCTGGAAATTTCAAAGAACCACCAGTGAAATTAAACGCAAAGGAGTCAATATTAAGATTGCAGAAGGAATTCTATTGTTAAATGCAGACGAAAGAGCAGATAGGTGTAAAGAGTACGCGGAAGGGCTCTACGGGTGTGAAGGAATCAGATGATGTGGTAAGGTCTCCCGTAGTCAGTTGATACACAGTTTCTGTGGTAAGCAGAGTATACATAAGCTTTACTTTGTATCAATAAAACAACTTCTTAGTGGAAGCAGATAATTTGGGTTTAAAAATTTGGAGAAACGAGCTCTAATGCAAGAATGGAGTTGCGTAAGAAATAGAAATCAGTACTGCGATTTCTTTTTCTTGAATTTAATTTTATCACTATATTGTAAAATAATGGAAAGAGGAAAATAGTTTTCGTTGACTACAATTCCACCAGTCAAAACGTTATTGCTGTATTCTGTGCTTGTATTATCACAAACAAAACGTAGTGCCTCCGGATTAGTGACACATGTAACAAAAACTTTGGCGCTTACAACCAGTCAGTTCCCTTGTATGATACCAAGAACTTCCTTAATAAACTATTTATTATCTAATTTGTCTCACTATTTTGTGCAGTGATTAGGTGTCAACCATAATTTTGTGGTATCAAAATGCCTTCTTATTTTGAAGGATATTAATAAATTATTCACAAAAAGAATACTTTTTTTTTTATTCTCGGTAGTATCGCGTACACAAGGTATAAAAGGGTGGTGCATTGTCAGAGGTGTGATTTGTACCCAACTGATTCATGTGAACAGGTGCCTCAAATGGCTGATTGACGTGAATGGTAACTGGAACGAGAGGCATAGGATATTCCATTTGGAAATCGTTAGGGAATTCAATATTCACGGATCCACTGTGTCAAGAGTGTGTCGAGGATACCAGATCTCAGGCATTACCTCTGACCACGAATGAAGCAGTCGCCGACGGCCTTCACTAAACGACCGAGAGCAGCGGCGTTTGCATAGAGTTGTCAGTGCTAACAGACAAGCAACACTGCGTGAAATAACTGCAGAAAGCAATTTGGGACGTACGATAAACGTATCCCTTAGGACAGTGCGATGAAATTTGGAGTGAATGGGCATGGCACCAGACGGTGCTTTGCTGTCTGAGGCGCCTTACCAAGGTCCACGCGGCTCCCCCTGTCGGAGGTTCGAGTCCTCCCTCAGGCATGGACGTGTGTCTCTATCCTTAGCGTAAGTTAGATTAAGTAGTGCGAAAGCTTGTAAGCTTAGGGACCAGTGGCCTCGGCAGTTTGGTCCCATAAGACCTTACCACAAATTTCCTTTTTCCAGCAGACGACCGACTTGCTAATAGCACGACATTGGCTGCAGCGACTTTCCTGGGCTGGCCATATTGGTTGCACCACAGACGACTGGAAAACCGTGGCCTGGTCAGGCGAAATCCGATTTCAGCTGGTAAGAGCTGACGGCAGGGTTCGAGTCTGGCGCAGACCCCACGAAACCATGGACCCAGTTGTCAACGAGACACTGTACAGGCTGGTGGTGGCTCCATCATCGTGTGGGCTATGCTTACATAGAGTATTCAAAATGGCTCTGAGCACTATGAGACTTAACTTCTGAGGTCATCAGTCCCCTAGAGTTTAGAACTAATTAACCTAACGTACCTAAGGACATCACACACATCCATGCCCGAGGCAGGATTCGAACCTGCGTGTGGTTCCAGACTGTAGCGCCTAGAACCGCTCGGCCACTCCGGCCGGCACATAGAATGCACTGGATCCTCCGATCCAACTGAACCGATTGTTGACTGAAAATGGTTATGTTCGGCTACTTGGAAACGATTTGCTGTTATTCATGGACTTCATGTTCCCAAATGAGAATTGTACTTTTATAGATGACAATGCACAATGTCACCGGGACGTAATTCTTCGCGATTGGTTTCGAGAACAGTCTGGACAATTCGATCAAATGATTTGACTACCCAGATTGCCCGATATGTATCCCATCGAACTTTCATGGGACACAATCGAGAGATAAGTTCGTGCATAAAATTCTGCACGGACAACACTATCACAATTATGGACGTCTGTAAATTCATCACAGCTCAATGTTACTGCAAAGAGCTTCCAATGGCCTGTTGAGTTCATACCACGACTTGTTGCACTACACCGGGAAAAAAGAAGTTGGACACGATATCAGAAGGTATCCCATGACTTTTTTCACCTAAATCTATTTTCACTCCGCAAGCTTTGTTTATCGGCTGTAATGTAATACCAACTGGCTGTGACTTCACTGCTAAGTGCTCTGTGAACACGACGGACAAATGAGTATGCTGTGGTGCAAAAACTAGTGGCAGTTGGGAGGAACCATTTACATGCTTCCCCACATAGTGCCTTTAAAGATGTAAGATGAATATCAACGAAAGTATAATAAGGGTGATGGAATGTAGTAAAATTAAATAAGACGATGTCCAGAAATTAGATTAGAAAATGAGACACTAAAAGTAGTAGATGAGTTTTGCCATATGGGCAGCAAAATAACTGATGATGGCCAAATTATTGGGGACATGAAATGCATAACTGCAATGGCAGCAAAAGATTTCTTGAAGAAGAGAAATATCTTAACGGATGGTAGGAATTTTCTGAAAGCATTTGACTAGACTGTGGTCTGTACGGGAGAGAGGCGTGGTCAATAAATATTACATACAAGGAGAGAATAGGGAATATCAGAACGTGGTGCAGCAGAGGAATTCTGTAGATTAGATGCGTAAATCGGATAATTATTGGATAAGTACTGAATTTATAGGGGAGAAAAACATTTTTGGCACAACTTGGTTGATAGGGCACGTCCTGGGGCATCAACGAATAGTCACTCTGGTAACAGAGTAAATGGTAGATGATATAAATTGTAATAGCAAAAACGGAAATGATATATCTTGAATAAAGTGTGTTGTGTATAAACTGTAAAGGAAGACCAAGTTTTGGTTAATGTAAGCAGGTCCAAGCATTTGTAGGTTGTAGCAGCAATGCAGAGGTGAATAGGCTTGCACAGCATAGACCAGCGATTATGTGTGTCAGAGTAGTAATCTGATTGAACCCCTCAATAATAACAAGGTGGACTGCGGGCTGTTTGAGGCCAGCCAAATACCAGGCTTGCTGTCCATGTGGTAGAGAATTCCCCAGTTGAAAGTTTATAGGACGGGGGTACTAGCTCCTACATTTGCCTTACCACCAAGGGAAACCTTCCGTAAACCGTGGACAGAATCCAAGGAGTTGGAACCATTTTTAATGCAATTCCAGGACCATGGATAATATTTTCCGTTGTCCCATAATTACGTTAAAATTATTCCAATCATCCGGTTCTGACTAAGGTTTCGGGAAGTATCCCTTCGTCCATTAGCACAGAGGCACATTAAAAATGCATTTCTAGTCATTGAAAACAGTTCTAATCACCCCCGTCACGACCAATGATTTTCCGAAGATTTTTCTTGATCCATTATCCCAGAAAGACGTTCACTATAGTACCAGCTCCACGGTTGCGACCAAGGTTTTCTTGGTGGTAAGGCAGATGCCGGAACTGGTAATCCTTCCTCATTTACTCTCACTTGGGAATTTTCATTTGCAATAATTAAAAACAAATAAAGCAATAAAAATAAACAGATTAGGTGCATAAGCTGCTGCATTGTAGTTAAAGTCCATGGTAGTTGCTTCTGTTTCCATGAATTTCACCTATTTTTGGGGTACCACTAAATTTACGACAGTTATAATTCATGAAGGCACTCAGTAATGTACCTTGAAGTGTACCAAAAGAATGGACGTCTTTTTCTCACACACTGAGATTTAAAAATGTGCATTCTATTAATGATAATCTGTTGCTGTCTTACTTTAAGACGAATGGAACATTGCAGGCCGGCATTCACTGGTGTGGTTCAGTGTGGATCATTATCAGGTGGTGTCTGATCGGCCTGGTGGTATCAAAGCACTCACAAATTTCACACTACGTCGTTGTGATAGAAGGCAGCGGCTGTTGTCTACGACCGTGTGGGACTGCACCTCAGGCATGTAACAACCGTGGTTGACCGTAGGAGTCTACCCAACACCGAGAGACGTCGCTTGTTGTCAACATACTGGACTCGCATTCACGAGATCAGCATTTCCATCCAGCCATCCTAATTTAGGTTCTCCATGGCTCCATGGCTACCACAATCAAACAAAAGCTACTCATTGAATTTACAATTAATTTTACCTTCTTAAAGGGAGCATTTTCAATAGGGGGCTTCGCAATGCTAGCATTTCCTTGATATATCTATAAATGGGGTTGGCACTCCTCATTGACAATCGGATTAACAGCACAACAATTTGTTATATATCGAAATTACACTTGTACAACCGAAGTATAATTACTGAGTATACATATTTTGTTACATATGGATGTTAACACAAGATTGGTGGGCATGGGGGGATATATCCTAAATTCAGCAGTCACTTACAATACTAGCGTTCGAAATGGACAAGGAAAGGTGGGAGCTCACCATTCAGAAAAGAATTTACTCTAATAATTAGTGAAAGTTAAGAGACGGGATCCAATAGTTAATACGTAAATGTATTGAAAAGACAAACTACGAACTACTTGTGGGTGCATGTTATTAAAGCGGCCTCCCATCCTTAAAACAATAAAATTCATAAAACTCATTCTGCAACACCTAGATTAACGCAATAAAAAGATACGCGGGTCATGGTACTTCTGGATCAATTTAGATATCGTGTGCAGAACTACTCATCAAGTGTTCCCACGTGGGCGACAGACAAGGGTAAATGTAACACACAAACTGCCGTTATGAAATGTTCACTAAATCACGGAGTATTGGAGAAGGAAAGACATTCGCTGAAGTCGAAGAGCTTACAAGGACGGTTGAATTATACCGAACGTGGTGACTGAGAGTTCTACGTATATTTTGCATAATGCAACTGACCAGGATCTGACGCCAAGTCCAAGATCAAAATTGCAAAAGGAGGAAGAAATCAAAGCAATGAGGCGCAAATCCTCCCAAAATTAAAGGTCACCTAGCACTTTAGTATGTATTCACGATTCAATCCACTTCTGAACCTAGCAAGAGCACGCACGCTTACCAGCTTTCAACCATATTCCTCTGGATCTCGCCACCGACTCTCCACGACTGCTAACCGCCTACCGACCATTTCTCCAGGGGAGCCCGGCCTTGTGGGGGTGGGAATTGGCGTACTTTTCGCCAGCCAGTCAGGGGCACGGATCTGTCGTCGAACTAACTGCCGCTCAAGCAGATATTCCTGACTTGACTGAGTGACTCGTGATTGGATAGAATTTAGTCAGGGAGACGTCAGGGAGGCCTCTTTACAGAGCCCAAAGAGCAGGAGAAACTGAGTTTTAGGTTGGTACTACTACTTAGAAGAATAAGAAGAAGGACTACTGTGGCATCTCCAAATCATTCAAACCAAAGGCCCACGCATCCAAGCTCAAAGGTCAGCGCGAGAAACGAAAAGCCAACATGGCTAGCTGATGGAGATACTGAATATGAAAATAAAACAAAAGCACCTTGCTCCAGTCCTCTCTCCAGTTTCATTATGCTGCTCATACTGAAAAAAAATCAGCAGAATGGCACGCATGCTATTGCCATATAGGTAATGATAATAATATGACAACCATATCGTAATCGTACCGAGCGAGGTGGCGCAGTGGTTAGCACACTGGACTCGCATTCGGGAGAACGACGGTTCAACCCCGTCTCCAGCCATCCTGATTTAGGTTTTCCGTGATTTCCCTAAATCGTTTCAGGCAAATGCCGGGATGGTTCCTTTGAAAGGGCACGGCTGATTTCCTTCCCCATCCTTCCCTAACCCGAGCTTGCGCCCCGTCTCTAATGACCTCGTTGTCGACGGGACGTTCAACAACACTAACCTAACCTAACCTATCGTAATCTTAAATAAGTGAAAGAAGTGCAAGGCAGATACACGTCTTTCATTAGTCAGTTACACACCTGGAAATGGAAAAAAGAACAC
The DNA here is from genome assembly GCF_021461385.2 of Schistocerca piceifrons. Classification (NCBI taxonomy): domain Eukaryota; kingdom Metazoa; phylum Arthropoda; class Insecta; order Orthoptera; family Acrididae; genus Schistocerca; species Schistocerca piceifrons. The sequence continues at coordinate 291,578,297 of NC_060138.1, read as the reverse complement.
ATTGACACCGGTGTGTCAGACCCACCATACTTGCTCCGGACACTGCGAGAGGGCTGTACAACCAATGATCACACGCACGGCACAGCGGACACACCAGGAACTGCGGTGTTGGCCGTCGAATGGCGCTAGCTGCGCAGCATTTGTGCACCGCCGCCGTCAGTGGCAGCCAGTTTGCCGTGGCATACGGAGCTCCATCGCAGTCTTTAACACTGGTAGCATGCCGCGACAGCGTGGACGTGAACCGTATGTGCAGTTGACGGACTTTGAGCGAGGGCGCATAGTGGGCATGCGGGAGGCCGGGTGGACGTACCGCCGAATTGCTCAACACGTGGGGCGTGAGGTCTCCACAGTACATCGATGTTGTCGCCAGTGGTCGGCGGAAGGTGCACGTGCCCGTCGACCTGGGACCGGACCGCAGCGACGCACGGATGCACGCCAAGACCGTAGGATCCTACGCAGTGCCATAGGGGACCGCACCGCCACTTCCCAGCAAATTAGGGACACTGTTGCTCCTGGGGTATCGGCGAGGACCATTCGCAACCGTCTCCATGAAGCTGGGCCACGGTCCTGCACACCGTTAGGCCGTCTTCCGCTCACTCCCCAACATCGTGCAGCCCGCCTCCAGTGGTGTCGCGACAGGCGTGAATGGAGGGACGAATGGAGACGTGTCGTCTTCAGCGATGAGAGTCGCTTCTGCCTTGGTGCCAATCATGGTCGTATGCGTGTTTGGCGCCGTGCAGGTGAGCGCCACAATCAGGACTGCATACGACCGAGGCACACAGGGCCAACACCCGGCATCATGGTGTGGGGAGCGATCTCCTACACTGGCCGTACACCACTGGTGATCGTCGAGGGGACACTGAATAGTGCACGGTACATCCAAACCGTCATCGAACCCATCGTTCTACCATTCCTAGACCGGCAAGGGAACTTGCTGTTCCAACAGGACAATGCACGTCCGCATGTATCCCGTGCCACCCAACGTGCTCTAGAAGGTGTAAGTCAACTACCCTGGCCAGCAAGATCTCCGGATCCGTCCCCCATTGAGCATGTTTGGGACTGGATGAAGCGTCGTCTCACGCGGTCTGCACGTCCAGCACGAACGCTGGTCCAACTGAGGCGCCAGGTGGAAATGGCATGGCAAGCCGTTCCACAGGACTACATCCAGCATCTCTACGATCGTCTCCATGGGAGAATAGCAGCCTGCATTGCTGCGAAAGGTGGATATACACTGTACTAGTACCGACATTGTGCATGCTCTGTTGCCTGTGTCTATGTGCCTGTGGTTCTGTCAGTGTGATCATGTGATGTATCTGACCCCAGGAATGTGTCAATAAAGTTTCCCCTTCCTGGGACAATGAATTCACAGTGTTCTTATTTCAATTTCCAGGAGTGTAGTATGTGACAGACCAAGCAGTAGGCCGTGAGTGGACAATGGAATTTACCAATCCAGAAAAAGCCGACATGCTCAGAATGTACGGAGAGTGTAGGAAGAATGTAGTTCGTTCTTGTATGGTGTATGCGGCAAGATATCCCAGTAGATGTCAACCATCTTGCCATCTTGACAGTTATTTACCAATCTCTTCAACCAGTTATGTACTGTAGTGTAACACCTAAACGACATAACAGAAGGAAAACAATTGGCAACAAAAGAGAAAGAAATTAATATTCTTGCTGCTGTTGCAGTTGATCGGCACGTTAACTCCCGCGCAATCTCACGAGGAAGTGGCATGAGTCAGGCAAGTGTCCTACACGAAGTGGCACCTAAGTCTACGGCTTTTTGCATTATGCAGGAAGCATTTACACAGGATTGGCCGTATTTTTCGGAAATAAGATGTGAAAAGTGTTTTTCGACCACCTTCTAAGATTAAGGCCCTGTTGGCGTCTGTAAAGGATGACCTTGGTTTGCGTAAGGCTGGTGTCAATCGTATTCTTTGCAGTTGTGGCATGTCATATATTGGTCAGACAATCAGGACTTTGGAAGACCGGTGTATTGAACATAAGCGTCACACACACTTACAACAGCCGAGCAAATCCGCTATTGCGGAACATTGCCTTGACACCGGTCATCCTATGGAATACAACAACACGGATATTCTGGCTTACACGTCCAGTTATTGGGATAGTGTTATTACGGAAGCTGTTGAAATCAAACTATCAAGCAACCTTATAAACAGAGATGGTTCTGAGCACTATTGGACTTAACTTCTGAGGTCATCAGTCACTAGAACATACAAAAACTTAAACCTAACTAACCTAAGGACATCACATCCATGCCCGGGGCAGGATTCGAACCTGCGACCGTAGCGGTCGTGCGGTTCCAGACTGTAGCGCCTAGAACCACTCAGCCACTCTGGCCGGCTTTCTCCTCTGTGAACCGAGGTATTAAATTCCCTTGCACATTGCTTCCGCCTTGCAGTTGTGAATTGAGAATGGCAGGGTGTGCTCCTGTCAAAATATAGGCGGTGGCCGACGAGGTCACCCGGTAGCAAACTCGTAAGTTATTTGAACATTCAATTCGCCGGGAAAAGTTAAGGTCTCACGTCCTACACATTCTCCAACGACAAAGGTCCCATCACCATCACATCTCTCTCCATCAAGAGCTGTATGGGAACGCTTATTAGAATTGTGTTAACCTCTGTACACGCCTAATTAAGACATGATACTCGGTGTGAATCATATATCTTGTTTAGTGATGAAGCCACAGTTACCAATCATGGACAAGTAAACCAGCAAAACATGTGCTGTTGACAGTACGCGTTGGCTTCGTCAGGTGGTTCAAATGGTTCAAATGGCTCTGAGCACTATGGGACTCAACTTCTTAGGTCATTAGTCCCCTAGAACTTAGAACTAGTTAAACCGAACTAACTTAAGGACATCACACACATCCATGCCCGAGACAGGATTCGAACCTGCGACCGCAGCGATCGCGCGGTTCCAGACTGCAGCGCCTAGAACCGCACGGCCACTTCGGCCGGCTTCGTCAGGTGGATCATCAGCGTCCATACAGTGTAAACGTATGATGTGGGGCAGTGAACCATCAGCTCATAGCCCAGTTTTTCAAAGACGGAACACTGAACGCCTGTAATTATCGTAGTCTTCTAACAGACCATATTCCACCGATGCTGGAAGACGTTTCTCCGCAGACTAGAATGTGATCGCTATCCAGCCTATAGTGCACAAAGTGCTATAACATTTCTTCACGTACTGTTTCCAAATCGTTGAATTGGATGAGGACCTGTACCTTGCCAACCAATTCCCCAGAACCGACGCCTGTAGACTTTTTCCAGTGGGGAAAGCGGAAAAGCAGTGTCTACGAGGATATAATGACTACACTCGATGACATGAAACAACGTATTACTTCAGCCTGCTCGGACATACCCGCTGAAATGCTAGCACGTGTGCAGCAGTCGTTCCACACCGGACTGAAAGCGTGTACTGCCACTGCCTTTGGTCATTTTGTACACAATCTGTGATGGTCAGCTGTCTCGTTACCGGTGAGAATCCATATAAGTAGAACTGGTGTATGCACATACGTTGTTCTTTAGTGTGTGCTACCACAGGTATTGTATAAGTGTCGGTGTGGGAGCTTTTCGAAATAAGATATCTTTTAAACGATTCGAACTAAAATCCTGCAACAAATACAACTGACATTCTAATTTACTCTTCTTATAGTTTGTTAATGTCAATAGGCATTGTTTCATTTACAAACGTGTATGTTTGGACAAAAAATACATTTTCTAAGTGTTAGTACAATCTGTTGAGTGGCTGACAGGATGAACTCCTGACTACCAATCCACTGTGTGAAACTCGCACATCAGTAGCACTTTCCATTTTGGCAAAATTTGCGGTGAAGTTTTAGGTTTCTCACTCTGTGTACTTCAGCAAGATACGAGGTGCGATAACGAGAGTGATTTTCTTTGCAAAGTGTGGCAACCCTGCAGGCTTCCGTGGGCACAATATCTTTGACCTTGGTCTATAAACTGCTTCTAGGCCAAGTGGCACATCGATGCAAGTGCTCAGTCGTGAGTTGTGTTGTAATACGTTAACACATGTTTGTGTCTCTCGTCATGGAAATGGAACCGCATAATATTGCGCAACGGTATGCTATTTCTTATTGCGTTAAATTAGGTGAAAACGCGACGACAACTTACAGTAAGCTTCAGAGGACTTTTGGAGAGGAGATTATGTGAAGAGCTCGAGCTTTTCATTGGCGTAAAATGTTTGCTGAAAGCAGAATGAATGTTGAAGACTGCAGTGGACGATCATCAACCTCACGGACGGATGTCAACTTGGCCAGAGTGCGTGAACTCATACGATCTGATCGGAGATTATCCTTGAAAATGATTGGAGAACAACGTAACATCAATCGAGAAACGGTTCGTTTGACAATAACTGAAGATCTTGGTATGAGAAATATTTGTGCACAAATGGTCCCCAAAAATCTCACACCACAACAGCGAGAAACATGGAAAAATGTGGCAGTCGATCTGTTAGAGCAAACGGAAATCAATACAGAATTTTTTAGCCGTGTTATCACTGGTGATGCAAGTTGATTTTTCCTGTATGATCCATAGACAAAACGCCAAAGTTTGCAATGGTGCTCAAAGGGATCGCCGGCCGAAGTGACCGTGCGGTTAAAGGCGCTGCAGTCTGGAACCGCAAGACCGCTACGGTCGCAGGTTCGAATCCTGCCTCGGGCATGGATGTTTGTGATGTCCATAGGTTAGTTAGGTTTAACTAGTTCTAAGTTCTAGGGGACTAATGACCTCAGCAGTTGAGTCCCATAGTGCTCAGAGCCATTTGAACCTCAAAGGGATCACCCAGGCCAAAACAAGCTCACATGTAAAAGTCAAAAGTGAAATCCATGCTTGTGTGCTTCTTTGATTCCAAGGGAATTGTTCATAAAGAGTGGGTGCCTTCTGGACAAACAGTTAACCAATATTACTATAAACAAATTTTAGACAGACTTCGTAAAATAGTTCTTCGTGTCCGTGCCAACATCGCTGATAATTGGATTCTGCATCACAATAATGCTCCATCCCATACTGCTCTGTCAGTACAGCAATTTTTAACCTATAAACAAATTTCAGTACTACCACAGCCACTGTGTTTCGCACGTGCAACTTTTTTCTATTTCAAAGAGTCAAAATGGCGGTCAGGGGACCATTTTCAAACAACCAAGATGTCTACAAGCCTGTGACGAGGGTCTTGGAGGATATTACAGAAGATGTTACCATCAATGGCGGAAGCGCTGGAAAAAGTGTGTGCAATCAGAAGGGAACTACTTTGAAGAAGACAACACCAATCTTGACTAAAACGGAAAGCAACATTTTTTTTCACATCAGTCTTATTACTTTATTGTCGCACCTCGTAGAATGCTTGTACCTCAGCAGTGTTGTTGCTTCTGTCTCAAGAGAAGTACTAATGCAGTCATTTAATTAAAATTTGGGTTAGTAAGTGCTCCAATGGAGCAGTTTCACTTGATCGGGAACGCACATCTCACACCATCACATACTTTACCTGCCTTTCTGTTACAGAGGGTGAGATGACGGTGGTGACGGGAAGCGTGTTGGGCTCGCTACTCATCGCTCTCGGAATCGTCCTCATAGTTGGTAGCGTCATGGTGAGTACCGCCAGCCCAACGTACAGGGTTTCTCGTATTGTACATTACCTGTTCTTGTTTGCCACCTTGTACTATCCTGAAACTCCCTAGCAGATTAAAACTATGTGCCTTGCAGGAACTCGGACCGAGGACCTATGCCTTTCTCACGCAAGTGCTCTACCGACCCTTTTTTTTTTTTTTCGCGGGCAAGTGCTCTAACAATCTTGTTTTTTTTTTTTTTTTTTCTCTACTGACTTGCTCTACTGACCTTTTTTCTTCTTGAAATAAAGAATAATGTCTTCCTTATAGAGAACAAAAAACAGACATGTACTGTATGAGCAAAATGTTGCACATGATGAGAACCGACTGAGCTACCATCCTCACAGTTTCACTTCTATCAGACAACATTTTTCTGTCTTCTAAACTTCAAACATGTTTTCCTGCGATACTTGCAGGACTAGCACTTCTCGAAGAAATGTTATTGCGGAGATATTACTTAGCTACAGCCTGGGGGATTGTTTCCAAGAAGCTTCGTATCAGCGCACGCTCAGCTGCACAGAGAGAAACTCATTTTACTGTCCTGTTCATAACGAATTTCGCAGACTTGGGCAAGGATGGAGGAAGCAATTGATCACATGCATTCGTGAGTAACCACGTCAGCAGTTCTTAGAGGTCAGCATTTCTGCGTCCAGATAGCGGCGTTCTGGCCTCGATTTCCGGCCGGGTCGGGGATTTTCTCCGCTCGTGGCAGGGGGCGCGTGTGTTGTCATTATTTAGCTCCATCACACGCGCAAGTCGGTGAAGTCGCGTCTAGCACAAAGATTTATGCATGGCGACCGAGCACCCCTCGGGCAATAACGCCATATAATCTCTTCACTTCGTTTTCATGAGTAACCGTATGGTCTCTAGCTTTAAGAACGTTAGAGAAATTATAGAAAATTATACCATTCCCGTTTTGCAGGAACTGAAACCAGGCCTCTCAAAACTATTAGTAAGAAGAACTAGTGTCGCTGTACGAAACCTTCAGTGATTAGACAGAGTTTATCAAAACTGCAGCTCGATACAAACTCGACTGTTAAGCTCATAATATCTGAATGAGTGTACCTGAAACATCGTAAGCAGACTGACTTGTAAGCTCCCATATAGTGCAGGAAAACACCATAAAATTCCTAAACTGCGAGCAACGTTCATCAATGCATGAATAAATTCAAGTCCTCACAGAGGTTGATATACGAAAAATTTCTAACTGGCTTGAAAGCGATACTGTAATTTTTTTAAAGTCCGCCGTAGCTACATAAAACCAATAGTCTAAGTCCCAAACACTCGTGAAATAATCAGCCTCTAAACTGCACTTAGCTGTGAGTACATCCACTAGTGATGACTGACACACATCCGAGGTTTGGTGACTTTCAAACGAGTGTAACTTTCAGCCTGTAACTTTCAGCCTTCGGATGCCCTTGTTTTACCCATGATCTGGATTTTCCAAGGTAGTCTATCTTTAGCTTCAATTTTCATATTTATTTGTAAATTAAAGATTGCAGCAATCAGTCTTTTTTTTCCTGTGTTGGATTTTGATTCCCCCCCGAGGGGGCGAGCTGGCAGCAGCTTAGTACGCTGCTCTTCAGCCTACAGAATTTTTAAAACATAAGAAGATAAGAAACAATAAAAGCAGGCGATAAAACTGTGACCTAAGATGTAAAACGACGGAAAATTGTGGAAAATTAAAACACAAAACAAATGGTGGGCGATGATAATAAAATACACAGGAAGCAGACAGGGAAAATAGTAGGCAGATAATTAAAAAACATGGCGACAGTCTGAATTCTGTTTGCTAGGGTAATAAAAATCACATCCTGCCACAGCATGATGTCCGTTCGCAACACTTCGGTAAAGACGCACAACACTTAACAATCACTGGAAACACTGCACTAAAAATTCGGCTAGAAGATGACACACCACAGCCAAGGGCAGATGGGGGGGGGGGGGGGAACTGGACAGATGGGGAAAAAAGGGGGGAGGAGAGGAAAAAGAAAAGGCGGGAGGGGGGGAGGGCCCACGGCCCACGAAGGGAGAGGACTCAAGTAATCAGTCGTCCTTGCTTAAATTTTATTGTGCAGATCTAGATTTCAGCAAGAAGCTAGCCATTCTCAACGCTAAGAATACAAGAAGTACATAGTCAGATGATGTACAAAAAGTTATAAGTAATGGCTTAACTCATGCGGTTTGTATATTCCACACCACTATTTTCGCTCAAAGCACGTAAGTCCCTGTTGATCAGGCTTCGACCACGGTTCATTGAATACTATTGTTTGCGGAAAGCAGGCTGTATGCAGAACACATCGGTTGGTTACATGGCGCCATCTACAGGAACTACATATATAAAATTCAAGGGAAATAAATCACATCAAATTTGAATGAGAATTACATAAAATGAAACATAAGTAAAATTCTTTACATTGTAGTCCGATTTATTTCATATTTGCTGGCAAGTAATAAAATTTCCATGTTCACTCCTTGAGAGTCTGTTATTATTATTGAAACATCTAAATTACGTCAGATAGCTAAAACTTTTTAAATTTTCTAAAAATTTATAAGACGCAAGAAGAGACGTGCTGTATACACCTATTAGTTGATATGGCTTAAATATTTTTATCTTTATATTATATCTCCCTTTATTAAAACATAATAGTATATTGTTCATCATATTTACTAAATATATGTCGGTCAGATGCATGGTTGATGCAATTTAGCTATTCTGCTATAGATATAGGGGGGATACTAACCTCATTATCCCTTAAAACCTATTTTCCTTGTAAATTCAAAACAACCAATATACTGAATTGCTGTTAATAATACTGTATATGCATCTGAGCTAACGCGTCATGGAAGAAGTGCTGTTCGTTCAGAATTATGATCATCGTACTTGTACAGTATTATGCAAATGGCTGCTACATATTGGCAAGACGGCAGGTGTTACCTCCCCCACCCCTCTATGAGTCCTCTCCCTCCATCGGTCCCCCCCCCTTCGTTTTTCGTCTCCTCCCCCCCTTTTTCCCCTCATCTGCGCAAGTCCCCCCAGCCTCCCCCCCCCCCCATCTGCCCTCGGCTGTGGTGTGTCATCTTCGTGCTGACATTTTAGTGCAGTGTTTCCAGTGATTGTTAAGTGTTGTACGTCTTTCCCGAAGTGTTGCGAACGGACATCATACTGTCGCTGGGTGTGTGTGTTTTTTTATACCTCTTGTGAACAGAAACCAGATTGTCGCCGTGTTGTTTAGTTGTCTGTCTACTATTTTACTTGTCTGCTTCCTGTATATTTTATTAGCACCACCCACCCTCGTTTTATGTTTTAACTTCCCACAATTTTCCGCCGTTTTACAATTTAAGTCACCGTTTTATCGCCTGCTTTTATTGTTCGTTATCTTCATATGCTTTAAAAATTCTGTAAGCTGAAGAGCAGCGTACTAAGCTGCTGCCAGCTCGCTCCCCTTGGAGGGAATCAAAATTCAAAAAAGGGAAAAAAAGGGGGAGGGGGTGTTACCTCGTTCACCCTGAGTCAAACCCTACAGTTTTCCAGAACCGTGCATTTTTCATAACAACCTGATGATTAATCAGGTTGCTGTCGGTATTTTTGCGATGGCAGAAGATATTGAACTTCTCCAGGAGGTCGAGGAACCTACCCTTCTCGCAGTTCTGCAGCAACCTCCCATTGGATGTAAAAGTCACCACCTTATGTTTTGTTCTAAGTAAATGTGGAGCCATACTCGATTTCTCCATGGTATCTTTTCCTCCCAATGCGACGTGTTCCCCAAATCTGATTTCCAGCCACTTTCCCGTTTGGTCAACGTTACAGGCCCTACAATATGGGCAATCAATTTTATAAACTCCAGAAGCATGAAATATGTTTTTTACGTCCATAGAGTGTTGCAAAATACATCCTAAGTTACTTTTGGTACCAAAAGACACTATCATATTGTACTTTCGAAAGATAGTTGCAATCCTAGTGCTCACATTCCGTAGTAAGGTAAGCTGACAAACGTAGTATGTTCTTTAGAAGCCGCATTATTATTGTAAAGCGTGATTCTATTTTTGTATTTATTAGCTATATTATTATATACAGGGTGTTACAAAAAGGTACGGCCAAACTTTCAGGAAACATTCCTCACACACAAATAAAGAAAAGATGTTATGTGGACATGTGTCCGGAAACGCTTAATTTCCATGTTAGAGCTCATTTTAGTTTCGTCACCTACGCTTCCACCTACGCTCAATGGAGCACGTTATCATGATTTCATACGGGATACTCTACCAGTGCTGCTAGAACATGTGCCTTTACAAGTACGACACAACATGTGGTTCATGCACGATGGAGCGCCTGCACATTTCAGTCCAAGTGTTCGTACGCTTCTCAACAACAGATTCGGTGACCGATGGATTGGTAGAGGCAGACCAATTCCTTGGCCTCCACGCTCTCCTGACCTCAACCCTCATGACTTTCATTTATGGGGGCATTTGAAAGCTCTTGTCTACGCAACCCCGGTACCAAATGTAGAGACTCTTCGTGCTCGTATTGTGGACGGCTGTGATACAATACGCCATTCTCCAGGGCTGCATCAGCGCATCAGGGATTCCGTGCGACGGAGGGTGGATGCATGTATCCTCGCTAACGGAGGACATTTTGGACATTTCCTGTAACAAAGTGTTGGTACGTTCTGTTGCTGTGTGTTTCCATTCCATGATTAATGTGATTTGAAGAGAAGTAATAAAATGAGCTCTAACATGGAAAGTAAGCGTTTCCGGACACATGTCCACATAACATATTTTCTTTCTTTGTGTGTGAGGAATGTTTCCTGAAAGCTTGGCCGTACCTTTTTGTAACACCCTGTATAGTACCTGCAAAGTCATGTGGATAGGTATTTACTGTTGCAATGTGCCTTATTGTTGCCATTTCCTCATCGTATTCGTCTTTTGACAGCGGAATTTTAAACAGCCAATTGAAAGCAAAATTGGGAAACGCCTTTTTATGTTGAACTGGGTGGTCTGAAGTAAAATCCACAATCCCATCGGTACAAGTCTAATTACGAAATATACCAAATGTGTGCCTGCCATTTTCATTTCGAATTGATAGATCTAGAAAAATAATAGATTTACTTATTTCAGTCTCACAGGTACATTTAATGGTTTGATGCAAATTGTTAATTTTGGCTACTATGGTGTTGATGACACAATTTTGTCCGCTAACCAAGGATTTGCAGAGAAGAATCTGTTTTCTAGATAATTAATAAAGATGTCTGCAAGCATTCCCGATATTGAGCTCCCCATACTGAGACCATCCCCATTAAATTTAAAGTAGTTAAACTTCATAATTATGGTAAGTAGCCCAATGAATTCATCCCCATGAGACCATCCCCATTAAATTTAAAGTAGTTAAACTTCATAATTATGGTAAGTAGCCCAATGAATTCATCTGCTACTTATTTCCTCTCTAACTTCTCCCTTCAAGATTCTATTAATATCGTCATACATAATCGCTGAAACTGATGGAACTTGTCCGATATTTCTAATATAGTGGTAAATTATTTGTTTTCAAAAATAATTAAAACACTTAACTTGTTCTTTTGTTCTGTTTTTGATAACAATTTTTGGTGTCATTGGTTTCAACCACTTTCTAACAACCCTACCACAACAAAGGTCAGCATTTAGGTGTCATTAGAGCACAGTTAATAAAGTCATTTCATGTAATAATAAATAAACTAGGCACTCATCTTTTTGTGTTTCCCACGCTGGTCTCGTCGTAAAATCATGGCTCAATCGTTGAAAATCTGGGTGGTTACGATTCCAAGCTCGGATGAAAAGAGGCCTAGGTTTTATTCTGCTATATCCAAAAGTTTTGTAGATGCGCTTCACAAACCATTCTTGAAGCTTACACTTTTACTGGACAATGGTGATGTAAAAAAAATAATCAGCACTCCTAATTTAAGTTACACTTCCTTTTAATTGCTTTTATTGCAATATCATGTAAACACAAAATATCACTTCACAATATAAAACATACTTGAAAATATCTCTCTCATAGTCACTATTAAAGTTCATATTTTATAAGCGGACTACGTTATGCGTCTTTCCAACATGACATCCAACACTTGACTTTCTCAAGGTCCGACTCTCTAACAACTCAACAACTAACTAATAATCGCTTACGCGCCCAAAAATCGGAGTTACAAGTACGTCAAAGATCATAGCGACAAAAGAAAGCCGGCCGGTGTGGCGGTGCGGTTCTAAGCGCGTCAGTTCGGAACCGCGTGACCGCTACGGTCGCAGGTTCGAATCCTCCCTCGGGCATGGATGTGTGTGATGCCCTTAGTTTACTTAGGTTTAAGTAGTTCTAAGTTCTAGGGGACTGATGACCTCAGTAGCTAAGTCCCATAGTGCTCAGAGCCATTTTTGACAAAAGAAAGTGTGGTGTCACCGCCAGACACCACACTTGCTAGGTGGTAGCTTTAAATCGGCCGCGGTCCATTAGTACATGTCGGACCCGCGTGTCGCCACTGTTAGTGATCGCAGACCGAGCGCCACCACACGGCAGGTCTCGAGAGACGGGCTAGCACTCGCCCCAGTTGTACGGACGACGTAGCTAGCGATGCACACTGACTAAGCCTCGCTCATTTGCAGAGCAGATAGTTAGAATAGCCTTCAGCTAAGTCAATGGCTACGACCTAGCAAGGCGCCATTAGTAGTTTATTGCCTGAATCTACAGAGTCTCAATTGTATCGTCAATAGCGATGTACAACAAGGATGGATTAAAGTTAAGTATTCCAGCAGCTACGTACTTTTCTTTATAGCATTCATTACGTATCCTGTTTCAGACTTCACGCCATCCTTCGTGAGCTTATAGCGTGCATTGCGGTCCCCTCAAACCACACTGTGTCGGCACTTCTGTCGACACATCAGAAAGAAAAGACATAAGAATAATGTCATTGCAGTATAAACATATCGATGTATCACAAATGAAATCAAATCTGAATGCTGTCTCAGAAATATGTCAACTACTTTGCAGAAACACAGTAGAATATAGCTGGTATCGAGAGGTTCAGGTGAGGTGCCGTAATGGTTGCGTAATTCAAGTACCATTACAAGGTACACGTTACAATTTCTTTTCATCGTCAAGTACAACAAACTGATTGTCTGCAAAAATTTAGATGCTTATGGTTCCCTATCATTGTGTCTATAACCCTATGTTTCCATCTTCTGAAGACGTCGTCAGTGTATACACTAAATAACGTCGATGATAAGCTGTACCTTCGTCTGGCACCTCGTTTACAATGATCGTATCTGAAATTCCTGCACCTGTCGTAACGTTGCGTGAAAATGTGGAGAGTCATCTGATAACTTGACGGCAGGCTGTGTGTGATGTGCAGGAGGCGCCGCGAGTGGTGTGGGCGTGGGTGGTGGCGCGCGGCCTGGTCGGGCTGCTGACCGTCTTCCTGGTGCCCATTAGCATCGGGCTGAAGGTGGCGGAGGGCGGCGTCAGCCACCTTTTTGCCGCTCACGCGTTCCTCGTCTTCGGCGTCCCCGAGATAGGTAAGCCGCGCTACTACGTGCTGCAATATACAGGGTATTACGAAAAGGTACGGTCAAACTTTCATTCCTCACGCACATTCCTCACGCACAAAGAAAAAAAATGTGTTATGTGGACACGTGTCCGTAAACGCTTACTTTCCATGTTAGAGCTCATTCTTATTACTTCTCTTCAAATCACATTAATCGTGGAATGGAAACACGCAGCAACAGAAAGTACCAGCGTGACTTCAAACACTTAGTTACAGGAAATGTTCAAAATGTCCTCCGTTAGCGAGGATACATGCATCCAACCTCCGTCGCATGGAATCCCTGAAGCGCTGATGCAGCCTTGGAGAATGGCGTATTGTATCACAGCCGTCCACAATACGAACACGAAGAGTCTCTACATTTGGTACCGGGGTTGCATTTCAAATGCCCCCATAAATGAAAGTCAAGAAGGTTGAGATCAGGAGAGCGTGGAGGCCATGGAATTGGTCCACCTCTACCAATCCATCGGTCACCGAATCTGTTGTTGAGAAGCGTACGAACACTTCGACTGAAATGAGCAGGAGCTCCATCGTGCACGAACCACATGTTGTGTCGTACTTGTAAAGGCACATGTTCTAGCAGCACAGGTAGAGTATCGTGTATGAAATCATGATAAAGTGCTCCATTGAGCGTAGGTGGAAGAACATGGGGCCTAATCAAGACATCACCAACAATGCGTGCCCAAACGTTCACAGAAAATCTGTGTTGATGATGTGATTGCACAATTGCGTGCGGATTCTCGTCAGCCCACACATGTTGATTGTGAAAATTTACAATTTGATCACGTTGGAATGAAGCTTCATCCGTAAAGAGAACATTTGCACTGAAATGAGGATTGACACATTGTTGCAAGAACCATTCGCAGAAGTGTACCCGTGGAGACCAATCAGCTGCTGATAGTGTCTGCACACGCTGTACATGGTACGGAAACAACTGGTTCTCCCGTAGCACTCTCCATACAGTGACGTGGTCAACGTTACCTTGTACAGCAACAACTTCTCTGACGCTGACATTAGGGTTATCGTCAACTGCACGAAGAATTGCCTCGTCCATTGCAGGTGTCCTCGTCGTTCTAGGTCTTCCCCAGTCGCGAGTCATAGGCTGGAATGTTCCGTGCTCCCTAGAACGCCGATCAGTTGCTTCGAACGTCGTCCTGTCGAGACACCTTCGTTCTGGAAATCTGTCTCGATACAAACGTATCGCGCCACGGCTATTGCCCCGTGCTAATTCATACATCAAATGGACATCTGCCAACTCCGCATTTGTAAACATTGCACTGACTGCAAAACCACGTTCGTGATGTACACTAACCTTTTGATGCTACGTGCTGATGTGCTTGAGGCTAGTACTGTAGAGCAATGAGTCTCATGTCAATACAAGCACCGAAGTCAACATTACCTTCCTTCAATTGGGCCAACTGGCGGTGAATCGAGGAAGTACAGTACATACTGACGAAACTAAAATGAGCTCTCACATGGAAATTAAGCGTTTCCGGACACGTGTCCACATAACATCTTTTCTTTATTTGTGTGTGAGGAATGTTTCCTGAAAGTTTGGCCGTACCTTTCTGTATCACCCTATATGTGTATGCTCACAGGGGTGCACATTGAATAAAATAGACGCCATGTCATTAAAACTGTAATACCAGGAAGCATACCGATTGCAGTTTTACACATTGTGTATATTCAAAATAGTAGTAAGTATGCTTCATTAAATTTGTCGCTGATTTGAAGGCGCACACCGAGCTGCCAGTCTGACAGCAACAACGGCTCTAAACAGGCTGCGCGTCGAGACGAAATGAGTTGGGGTGCCACCCTGTTCCAAGCTCCTTCAACTCTTAGACAAAGTTCATTAGTCGGAATTTCTGTCCAGTGCTTTCGCGCCAGTCTCTTGGCAATGAACGACCAGATGTTTTCAGTCCGTGAGAGATCTGAATAACTTGCTATAGGGGAACAGTTGAACACCACAGGTATCGAGCTAGGTTGTGGCAAGATGGACAGCACGCAGTCTTACATCTATTTTTGAAAGTTGACGCCACAAAGACCCTGAAGGTACGCCACAGCCACCAGCCTAATCATGTCAGAAATGTAAGACCTGCTGCCCAAATCACCGGCTATCGAAATAGATGTTATGGTGAAACTTCCTGGCAGACTAAAACTGTGTGACGGACCGAGACTCGAACCTTTGCCATTCGCGGACAGGTGCTCAACCATCCGAGCTACCCAAGCCCGACTCACCATCTGTCCTCACAACCTTACTTCCGCTAGTACCTCCCAAACATCACAGAAGCGAGCCTTGCAAGACTAGCACTTCTGGAAAAAAGGATATTGTGGAGACATGGCTAAGACACAGTCTGGGAGATGTTTCCAGGCTGTAAGGACGGGTCTTGAGTCGTGCTTGGGTCGCTCTCAGCCTTCAGCGGCGCAGCGGTTCTGACGGTATTTACGTCCTTGCAGCACGTGTACGCGAGAGATGTTTACGTTAAGTGTGTAGCGGTGTGCTGCGGTAATACATAAAACTAATCATTGTCTTGTCGTTCCGCAGATGGACAATGAAATTTAGGTTTGTTGACCAATATGCTCGACCGAAGACTTAGGAGATAGAACGTTATTTACGGGACGAGACAAAAATCGAACCTGACTTTCTGGTTGGTTTACGGTTACCTATAGTCAGCACCGCGGTCTATGTCAAGGTCGTCAGTGAAGCGACATGTGACGAACTAATGCTCCGACACTGACTTGGACTTCGTTTCTGTCATTCGGACAGGAATGTTGGAGCGCCGGCTGTGCTTTCGAAGTGCCAGAAGAAATGGTGACAGACGCCTTGCATCCTTACAGAACGGCTCTATATCATGTAGCTGGAAAATGAGCACGTTACAAAATGTATCCCGTCCTCAAATACGGAAGGAACTACGAAAACATGTTTCGTCATACCTGGTTGAGAAGTGATTGTCATCAACGACGGACAACCAAGAACGTGCTCTGGGTGTGGGAAGAGAGGACACGTACGTTCTGAGTGTATCCAACGAATGTTGTTACAGCTGCCACGGTACGATCCAGCACTCACACGACATCCGATTGTGCACCCTGTAATCTATGTTGAGGCACTACATGTTGACTTAGGCCGCGCTACAGAAACGTACCGGAACGTATAGTCAGAGGAACATCGTGGCGAACCCCAGAAGGAAGACGTTGCGCTGGTCAACCTGCAACAGTCACAGGACGCCCTTTCTTCGGTACCGCTATCGGGCATGCTGACCTCTGATTCCGAAGCTCAGCAACGGAAACAGCGATCACCAAAACGCCGGAATAATTGCCGCCTTACGGTGGAGAACGACCAACCAGGTCCACCAGACAATGCTGAGGTGTTTTCGGTTAGAGAGCAGACGACCACGGATACAGAAGAACTTCCTAGGGTGGATGTAGGCTTGGCCAGCGGGACGATAACACGACCTTCCCATGACGATGCTCCAGGAACAGCAGAGGAGTCTGATCGACAGCAACAGGATACTGGGAAGGCTACGGTGCCTAAAAGGCACGACAACGATGGGACGCTTGGGAACTGGTCACAAGACCCACCCCCGTGAGGAACAGATGGAGATGTGTGATCCGAAGAGAGCATGGAGTAACGGCAGACCAACTGAGGGGACGGCGGGGGACTGTAGAAAGAAAGCAGCCTGGAAGGTGCCCCATCTCCGCTGACAACCAAGCAACAATCTTATCGGATAGGGTCTATTAACATCAATATCATTGGGACTCCTGTAAAGATCAAGATGCTCAGTGCCATGATAAGGGCTGCAGACTTAGACATAGCGCTGTTACAGGAAGTTCGGGTGCTTCCTCCCCTCACAGTTACAATGTTTACTGCTTCCTGTGTGACGAGAGAGGCGTTGGCACTGCGATACTGTTCAAGGAAGGGATGTGTGCAAACGAAGTGGAATATTTGCCTTCTGCCCGGGGTATGGCCGTTACCATATGTGGAATGCCTTTGATCAATATATGCACCCTTAGGTTCTGATAAGAGAAGGGAAGAAGCAGATTCTTACGCCCTTGAGGTGACACCCGTTAGGGGCGAAAGGCTACAGCCTTGTCTTACACCCTTCTTAATACGAGCATTTCGTTCTTGATCGTCCACTCTTATTATTCCCTCTTGGTTGTTGTACATATTGTATATGACCCGTCTCTCCCTATAGCTTACCCCTACTTTTTTCAGAATCTCGAACAGCTTGCACCATTTTATATTGTCGAACGCTTTTTCCAGGTCGACAAATCCTATGAAAGTGTCTTGATTTTTCTTTAGCCTTGCTTCCATTATTAGCCGTACCGTCAGAATTGCCTCTCTCGTCCCTTTACTTCTCCTAAAGCCAAACTAATCGTCACCTAGCGTATTCTCAATTTTCTTTACCATTCTACTGTATATTATTCTTGTAAGCAGCTTCGATGCATGAGCTGTTAAGCTGATTGTGCGATAATTCTCGCACTTGTCAGCTCATGCCGTCTTCGGAATTGTGTGGATGATGCTTTTCCGAAAGTCACATGGTATATCGCCAGACTCATACATTCTACACACCAACGTGAATAGTCGTTTTGTTGCCACTTCCCCCAATGATTTTAGAAATTCTGATGGAATGTTGTCTATCCCTTTTAATGTCACCAAAGGTTGTTTTGACTTTCCTGTATGCTGAGTCTGTCCTTCCGACAATCATATCTTTTTCGATGTCTTCACATTTTTTCTGCAGCCATTTCATCTTAGTTTCCCTGCACTTACTATTTATTTCATTCCTCAGCGACTTGTATTTCTGTATTCCTGATTTTCCCGGAACATGTTTGTACTTCCTCCTTTCATCAATCAACTGAAGTATTTCTTCTGTTACCCATGGTTTCTTCGCAGCTACCTTCTTTGTACCCAGGTTTTCCTTCCCAACTTCTGTGATGGCCCTTTTTAGAGATGTCCATTCCTCTTCAGCTGTACTGCCTACTGCGCTATTCCTTATTGCTGTATCTATAGCGTTAGAGAACTTCAAACGTATCTCGTCATTCCTTAGTACTTCCGTATCCCACTTCTTTGCGTATTCATTCTTCATGACTAATGTCTTGAACTTCAGCCTACTCTTCATCACTACTATATTGTGATCTGAGTCTATATCTGCTCCTGCGTACGCCTTACAATCCAGTATCTGATTTCGGAATCTCTGTCTGACCATGATGTAATCTAATTGAAATCTTCCCGTATCTCCCGGCCTTTTCCAAGTATACCTTCTTCTCTTGTGATTCTTGAACAGGGTATTAGCTATTACTAGCTGAAACGTGTTACAGAACTCAATTAGTCTTTCTCCTCTTTCATTCCTAGTCCCAAGCCCATATTCTCCTGTAACCTTTTCTTCTACTCCTTCCCCTACAACTGCATTCCAGTCGCCCATGACTATTAGATTTTCGTCCCCCTTTACATACTGCATTACCCTTTCAATATCCTCATACACTTTCTCTATCCGTTCATCTTCAGCTTGCGACGTCGGCATGTATACCTGTCGTTGTCGGTGTTGGTCTGCTGTCGATTCTAATTAGAACAACTCGGTCACTGAACTGTTCACAGTAACACACACATTACAAAAATGTAAATAGAATAACTTGAGTTTCATTAATTTTAATGATCCTTAGTCAATAAACAGTAAAATTATGTACATGAAGTAACTTTAAACTTCTAGTATTTACAGGTTTAATACTTACATCTGCTTTCATTAAATCCATCATTCAGACATTTGCTAGTTTCTTGGCTATTACAACCAAGTATTGTCAAAAATTAAGGTAAATTATTCATTTCAGTGGTATTCAGTTAAGAACAGTCAGGTTATGTGCAAGATTTAAAATTAAACTTCCACTATTTATAGACTTAAGACTTACATCTGCTTTCCATACATCCATCATTCACACTGTTGGTAGTTACTGGGCTGTTACAACCAAGTATTGTCAAAAATTAAAGTATAATAAATTTTCATTAAAATGGTCTACTGCACTTGCTGAGAAACTCATGGATGGAATAGAAGTTAGCCACCAAAAATTCTTTTAAATTATGTTTAGATTGTCCCTTGTCTGAAACTAAACTCTTAATGGTTGCTGGTAACCTGTTGAAAATGTGCATTGCTGAATACTGGACTCCTTTCTGAGCAAGAGTAAGTGATTTTAAATCTTTATGTACATTGTTCTTATTCCTAGTATTGGTACTGTGTACTAAGCAGTTAGTTGGAAAAAGAGATGTATTATTTAGAACAAACTTCATTAAGGAATAAATTTTCCGAGAAGCTGTGGTTAATATGCCCAATTCTTTGAATAGGTTTCGACACGATGTTCTAGGATTTACACTACCCATTTATTAAACGCTTCTGTACTCTAAAAATTTTTTCTCTGTTTGTGGAGTTACCCCAAAATATGATACCATATGATATAATGGAGTGAAAATAAGCAAAATATGCCAGTTTTTTTATATTTATATCTCCTATGTCTGACATCATTCGCATTGCGAACACAGAGTTGTTTATGCACTTTAGCAGTTTGTTAGTATGTTGCTCCCAACTGAGTTTATTATCAAGTTGTAATCCCAAGAATTTTACACTCTCAACGTCTCCTATTTGCATGTCATCATGTTTTATAGACACACCATAAGGAAATGTCTTGGAAGTTCTGAACTGTATTTAGTGGGTCTTTTCAAAGTTTAATGACAGTGAATTGGCTATGAACCATTTATTAATGTCAGTAAAAATTTGATTAGCTACCCTTTCTAAATTTATATTTGACTTACTATTTATTGCAATGTTTGTATCATCTGCAAATAAGACAAATTTGGCATCTCGTAATGTAACAGATGACAGGCCATTAATATACACAAGAAAGAGTAGTGGACCTAGTACGGAACCTTGGGGAACACCACATGTAATTTCTTCCCAGTCAGATGATGTCTGATTGCCTACTGCTGAAGTCTTATGTAATGACACCCTTTGTTTTCTATTTGTAAGATATGACTGAAACCACTTTGCAGCGCTACTAGTGATGCCATAATATTTTAATTTACTTAAAAGAATGCTGTGATTCACACAGTCAAATGCCTTTGACAGCTCACAGAATATGCCAGTTGCCTCTAATTTGTTGTCCAATGAGTTATGGACGTTTTCGTTGTAAGTGTAAATAGCTTTCTCAGTTTCAGAACCCTTAAGAAACCAAAACTGTGACTTTGCCAGTAGGTTATTTGCATTAAGTTGCTTAAGTAGACACTTGAACATAAACTTTTCAAAGATTTTTGAAATAGCCGGCAAAAATGAGAGCGGTCGGTAATTTGAAGGAATTTCTCTGTCCCCTTTCTTGTGGAGAGGTATAACTTCATCATATTCAAGCCAGTCCTTGAATGTTCCAGTGACAAGTGATTGATTACACAAGATATGAGTAAGCTCACATGAACACTCTATTATTAACTTTGTTGATATGTTATCATAACCATTAGAATGCTTTGATTTCAAGGACTTTATGATGGATTCTATTTCTTTGGGTGAAATAAGTGTCAATTCCATTTTACTGAGGTTGCTTGTGTGCACTGGTCTCAGATATTCCATTACATTATTTACTGAACCTGACAACCCCATGCTATCAGTAACAGAGACAAAATACTTGTTTAAGTGGTTTGCAACACAACATGCGTTTGTTACCAGGGTTTCATTTATTTTTAGAGCTATTTGTTCCTCCTTATTTCTGGTCCTACCTGTCTCTGACTTAACTATATCCCATATTGTTTTTATTTTATTGCTGGATGTATTTATCTTCTTCTCATAATGCAAGTGTTTACATTTCTGGATAACCTTCTTCAATATTTTGCAGTAATTATTGTAATGAGCTATAACGCTAGTATCAAAGGTGTTCCTATGTGTCAGATAGAGTTTCCTTTTTGTCTCACATGATATCTTTATCCCTTGTGTGATCCATGGTTTCTTATTAGACCTCTGCTTAATTTGAGTTACCTTCAGGGGAAAACAATTTTCAAATAAGGTGCTAACTTTGTTAATGAATGTTTTGTAATTTCCATTTGTGTCTTGGATGCTGTAAACATCCATCCAATTAATTTCTTTGTGCAATCTCCTAAATTTCTCAGTTTTTGACTGTTTTATCAGCCACCTGTACACAGTTCGGATAGATGTTTTACCCTGACAATTTTCAAAATTTAATGTTGCATGTTACGGTCAGTTAGCCCATTTACTACTGGTTTTGTAATGTGGCTTAGTTACCTAGAATTGTCTATAAATATATTATCAATGGCTGTCTTAGAACATTTGTATACCCTAGCTGGGAAATTTACAGTAGAAATTAAATTGAATGACAATGTAACTGATTTCAGTAACTGTGCACTGACAGTGTTTTTCGGGACATCTATATTAAAATCACCAGCAACCACTAGTTCTTTGTTTTTTAATTTTAGATCAGATAATAAATCTTCAAGACCCTTTATAAACAGGTTGAAATTTCCTGAAGGTGCTCTGTATATGGCTACTGTTATAAAGGACCTATTATAAAATACTATCTCTGTTGCACATGCTTCTAAGTGCTGCTCTAAGCAAAATTTGTTAATGTCAATATTCTTAAATTTAAAACAGATGTGTGTTACTGTGAACAGTTTAGTGATAGGGGTGTTCTTATCAGAACTTACAGCTACACAACACCGACAACGATAGTTCAGGTATACATGCCATTGTCGCAAACTGAAGATGAAGAGATAGAGAAAGTGGATGAGTGTTTTGAAAGGGTTATACAGTATATAAAGGGAGATGAAAATCTAATAGTCATGGGAGACTGGAATGCAGTTGTAGGGAAAGGAGTAGAAGAAAAGGTTACAGGAGAATATGGGCTTTGGACAAGAAATGAGAGAGGAGAAAGACTAAATGAGTTCTGTAACAAGTTTCAGCTGGTAATAGCGAATACTCTGTTCAAGAATCACAACGGAAGGACGTATACTTGGAAAAGGCTGGGAGATACGGGAATATTTCAGTTAGATTTCATCATAGTCAGACGGAGGTTCCGAAATCAGCTACTGGATTGTAAGGCTTACACAGGAACAGACAGACTCAAACGACAATATAGTAGTGATGAAGAGTAGGTTGAAGTTCAAGACATTAGTCAGGAAGAATCAATACGCAAAGAAGTGGGATACGGAAGTACTAAGGAACGACGAGATACGGTTGAAGTTCTCTAAGGCTGTTGATACAGCAATATGGAATATCTCAGTAGGGAGTACAGTTGAAGAGGAATGGACATCTCTAAAAAGGGCCATCACAGAAGTTGGGAATTAAAACATAGGTACAAAGATGGTAACGGCAAAGAAACCACGGGTAACAGAAGAAATACTTGAAGTGATCGATGAAAGAGGAAGTACAAAAATGTTCCGGGAAACTAAGCAATAAAAAATACACGTCGCTGAGGAATTAAATAAACAGGAAGTGCAGGGAAGCTGAGACGAAATGGTTGCAGGAAAAAGGTGAAGACATGGAAAAAGAAATGATTGTCGGTAGGACAGACTCAGTGTACCAGAAGTCAAAACAATCTTCGGTGACATTAAAAGCAAGGATGATAACATTAAGAGTGCAATGGGAATACCACTGTTAAATGCAGAGGAGAGAGCGGATAGGTGGATAGAATACATTGAAAGCCTCTTTGAGGGGGAAGATTTTTCTGATGTGACAGAAGAAGGAACAAGAGTCGATTTAGAAGAGACAGGGGATCCAGTATTAATATCAGAATTTAAAAGAGCTTAGGAGGAATTCAGATCAAATATGGCAGAACGGATATATAACATTCCACCAGAATTTCTAAAATCATTGGGGGACGTGGCAACAAAACAACTATTCACGTTGGTGTATAGAATATATGAGTCTGGCGACATACAATCTGACTTTCGGAAAAGCATCATCCACGCAATTTCGAAGACGGCAAGAGCTGACAAGTGCTAGAATTACCGCACAATCAGCTTAAGAGCTCATGCATCCTGGTCGCTTACAAGAATAATGTATAGAAGAATGGAAAAGAAAATTGAGGTTGCGCTAGATGACGATCAGTTTGGCTTTAGGCAAAGTAAAGGGTCCAGAAAGGCAATTCTGAAGTTGCGGTTAGTAATGGAAGCAAGATTAAATAAAAATCAAGACACTTACATAGGGCTTGTCGACCTGGATAAAGCGTTCGGCAATACAAAATTGTGCAAGATGTTCAAAATTCTGATAAAAGTAGGGGTGAGCTATAGGGAGAGACGTGTCATATACGATATGTACAACAGCCAAGAGGAAATAATAAGAGTGGACGACCAAGAACGGAGTGCTCGTATTAAAAAGGGTGTAAGACAAGGATGGAGCCTTTCACCACTACTACATTCTGTACATCGAGGAAGTAATGATTGAAATAAAAGAAAGGTTCAGTAGTGGAATTGAAACTCAAGGTGAAAGAACATCAGTGATACGATTCGCTGATGACATTGCCTTCCTGAGTGAAAGTGAAAAAGAATTATATGATCTGCCGAACGGAATGAACAGTCTAATGAGTACAGAATATGGATGCCCGCCCGGTGAGCCGTGCGGTCTAACGCACTGCTTTCCACGCGGGAAGACGAGACGGTACCGGCACGTATCAGCCCTGAGGATTAGTGTAGAGGTCCGGTGTGCCGTCCAGCATGTGGATGGCTTTTTCCATCTACCTCGGCGAATGCGGGCTGGTTCGTCTTATTCCGCCCCAGCTACACTAGTCGTATGTCAGCGATTGATGGCCAAACGCTGTCTCCACGTACGCGTACACCATAATTACTCTACCACGCAAACATTGGGGTTACACTCGTCTGGTGTGTGACGTACCTGTGGGGGTCCACTGGGGGCCGAACTGCGCAATAACCCTGGGTTCGGTGTGGGGCGGCGGTGGGGTGAGTGGACTGCTGTAGCTTGTTGTGGTGTTGTGTACCACTGCGGGCTACGGCGGGGACGAAGCCCCTCCTTTATTTCTAGCTCCCCAGTTCACCACAATACAATACAGAATATGGTCTGAGAGTAAATCGAAGAAAGACGAAGGTAATGAGAAGTAATAGAAATGAGAACAGCGAGAAACTTGATGTCAGGGTCGATGGTCACGAAGTAGATGAAGTTTAGGAATTCTGCTACCTAGGCAGTAAAATAACCAATTATGAACGGAGCAAGGTGGACATCAAAAGCAAACTAGCAATGGCAAAATGTGTGTGAAATCTTATAGGTCTTAACTGCTAAGGTCATCAGTCCCTAAGCTTACACACTACTTAAACTAAATTATCCTAAGGACAAACACACACATCCATCCCGCGCGGCAACAATGGCAAAAAGTGCATTCCTGGCCAAGAGAATTCTACTAATATCAAACATCGGCTTTAATCTGAGAAAGGAGTTTCTAGAGATTAGATTAGAATAATTTTTCGTTCCATAGATCCGTGCTGAGGAGATCCTCGTGGATGTGGAACATATATTTTTTTTAAGCTGAAATAACAATACTAATACTATGAATATATACAATACACCATTTGTTTCTATTACAAAATTCATCAATGGAGTAGAAGGAGTTGGCCACTAGTAAGACTTTCAGGCTCCTTTTAAACTGATCTTTATTTGTAACGAAATTTTTTATGTTTGCTGGCAAATTAGTGAAGATGAGTGTTCCTGAGTAGTGGACCCCTTTTTGAACTAAAGTAGGTGCTTTTAAGTCCTTGTGCAGATCATTTTTGTTCCTGGTATTGTATGTATGATCTGAGCTGTTTGTTGGAAAAAGAGAAATATTATTTCTGAGAATTTATGTCTGGAGTACAGCATTGTACGTTAGTGAAACATGGACTGTGGGCTACAACGAATATGTGGAAAACACTGATAAGGCGAAGGGACAGGATGATAGGACTTCTGTTAAGACATGAGCAAATGACTTACATGGTACCAGAGGGAGCGGTAGAGGGCAAAAACTGTAGAGGAAATCAGAGATGGGAATACATCCAGCAAATAATTGAGGACGTAGGTTGCAAGGGCTACTCTGAGATGAAGAGGTTAGCACAGTAGAGGAATTCGTGGCGGGCCGCATCAAAACAGTCAGAAGACAACGTTACAACAGAGTATCGGTTTGCAGGGCTCTGGCAGTTAGTTGACTTGAATGTAACTTAATGTAACGCGTTCCACATACATACGAAAAGAAATCCACTACTGCACAACTGTACTGTTGATAGCAAAATGCTATAAGGAGTAATTCTCCAGAGCGACCTTAAGTGGAATGACTATACAAAACCAACAGTAGGACAATCAGATGCCACAATGAGATTCGTTGGAAGAACCTTAAAGAAACACAACTCATCTACGCAGTAAGTGGCTTACTAGGCGCTTCTTCGACACGATTCATCACAACATCGTTTAGTCCGTGCGAATACTACAGATATGCTCAACAAATTCCAGTGTCAGACGCTACAAGAGAGGTTATGTGATTCTCAAAGAGGTCCATTATTTAAATTTCGAGTGATCGATTTCCTGGAAGGGTCGGACGACATATCCTCTTCATTCCCAAGCAAACATTAAAGGTACGAGTGGGCTACTGTTATGTCAGCTGGCTTGTGTTAATGCTAATTAATAATTAATGACCCCAAAATACTTTTTGTAACAGTAGTGAATTTCTTATAGATGGTTTCATACATGGTAGCACAGGACTTGAACAGGACAACACAGAACCGTGTACCTTCATGCGCTCTAAAAAAAAAAAAAAATTTGCACATTACTCATATTCCTCATATTTACTGTAGATTTCAGGATAGGACAAAATTCACGCTTGGTATCAATACATTCAACAGTTGTAAGAAGACAATTCAAAATACTTTAAAAAATGTACCCTAGCAAAAATTTTCCAAGTTTTTTCTTTTTCCTTTTATTATTACTTGGATGACTATTCAGTTAATACTAGTTGTCCTGACTTACTTGTACTTTTGTGGAATGTGTATAGCAACTTTTATCAACAGTCAAGCAGAGGAACACTTTGCACTGCTAACACTGTACAAAGGTAAGGTCTCTGCAGCCTTCTGCCTCGGATTTTGACCTATTCTTCTAAACATGGGAGTCATGCCTGGTATGAAGCTAAAAAAAATTCGTACCACCTCCACTGACGTAAGCAAAGTTAGCACGGAACCCTGAAGTACCATATAGGAAGACCTTATTTCAATAGTGGTACGAGTCCATTTTTGTTCATTCTGATGTACAGAGTCCTAAAGTTAAATGAGCGCTGAAAAATCTGCAGTTGAGATACCAGAAATATTCAAGTATATACACTTATAAATATTCAATTTCAGCGCTCATTTAACTTTACGGCTCTGCATCTCAGAATGAACAAAAATGGACTTGTACCACTATTGAAATAAGCCCTTCACATCATACGCCAAAGTTTAAAGTCTATAAATCCGTTATAACATTGATTTATAATTATCTAGTAATTAAGGAGCGTCCACGTAGCTTAATAAGTTATTAAAGCATGTGAAAACAATGTAATTATAAAAAGATAAGTCTTTACCTTTATTTCAGCAACTGCAGAATCGGAAGTTTGCAATGAGTGCTATCCTTGTGGTGCACAGCAGAAGGATGAACCACTGAGCAGTCCAGAAAAGCTCCAGCTGCGTTCGTGCTGGAGAAAAAAGTAAAACCTGAAGGTATCGCATACGAAATGAGCGGCTGAAGAGGATATTACTTCCCTTGACATACATCTCGCGAAATTACGACGAGAAAATTGATAAAATTGGAGCTAACACAGAGATTTACCGATAATTATTCTTCCCAAGCGCCATTTGCGAGTGGAACAGAGAAGGCGAGATCAGTTAGTAGCACTAGAAGTACCCTTCGCCACACACCGTTCGGTTGACCGCAGAGTATGACGTAGGTGTAGGTGCAGACGGCAAATGCAATCTCGCACCGGCCGTTCTCCTCTGAAACGTCCGCACAGAGAGAGACGTCCGTCGTGTTGCTGTATGCAGACTTGGGACTCGGACAAAACGGCGTGCTGTCACTCTTGTGTCCAGCGGTGCTGAGCGCACCATTTCGGCTCACCACCCCCTCCCCTCCCCCCCCCTTCCTCCAGTGCCATGCGTAGGACATCCGCAAAAACCGCTCATCGTACTGACAGCCCTTTGTGCTCCAGACGTCGTGCAGTGTCTGTGTGGATACTTGTCTCTCTGGGAACTTGTCTATTTCCTGGCTCAGGATACGCGACGTGGCAGCACGGTCCTAAGATAACGTCTCTCGGGTCCGGCGCTTGCAGCGTGGGGCCCTTGAGTTCAGACATTAACCCATCGATTCCTAATTGGCATTGCAATCGTGGGAACCAGACCGACGTAACCGACAACATCGCGGTTTCGTTAAGCCACAGACCTACCTCTGTGGAATTCTAGCAAGTGCTTGTAGAATTTCCACCTGCCTTCCTTTTCTTATAAAGCGGTGGCGACCAAGAATTCGATTCACGAGTCGTGCCGTGGCACGAGCGCCGTGGCGCTCGGCATAGCTGCACACTTCCCGCTTCGCCATAGCGCACTGTCTCGGCGTGAGGAGTAGGGGGAGGGAACTGCGAATGCACCGCGTTTAAATGTCAATGCAGTCGCACTGCAATCGATTTTGTTCTGTAGTTCATATTTCTCGACAACGTAGATCACAAACAAAACAAATTTTTAGTATACTTTAATTATTTCTGACGTGCTGAAGACACATATTATTTTTATTTGTTACGAATTGTCGGCATACGGTCAGACGCAAACAATTTCACAAATTTTCACACACAGGTCGCCAAGTAATACTGAATTTGATAATCCAAAAAGAGGTCATTCATACACACATGTAGATTGAAATAATGCAACATTTTTGTAAGCTCATAGTTGAGACCTGAGGCAACCAATGTATAAGCCCTGTGCCGCGCGGGATTAGCCGAGCGGTCTGGGGCGCTGCAGTCATGGGCTGCGCGGCTGGTCCCGGCGGAGGTTCGATTCCTCCCTCGAGCATGGGTGTGTGTGTTTGTACTTAGGATAATGTAGGTTAAGTAGTGTGTAAGCTTAGGGACTGATGACCTTAGCAGTTAAGTCCCATAAGATTTCACACACATTCGAACATATTTTTTTATAAGCCCTGCACAGAATATACGTAAAAATATTTGTCAGTAAAACTGGAGTTACTTTGCAGGTTAATCAATTACATCTGCACATGCACAGGAGTACTTTCAACTGAAGCGGTAAACGATATCGAAAACAGACATAAGACTGACAAAGCCCTCGAAACGTTTAGAAAACTGTCATTGCAATTCTGTCGAGGACATAATGAATTCTTCAGATCTTGAAAGAACTGGACTTTCTCAGAATTTGTCTGTTCTACAATGCAGTCTTCTTTTTAAATGCACGCCATGAAAACAGAAAAAAATTATTCTCATTTTACACTGTCTTGCTGTGGGCAATGGGCAGTTAAGTCCACTTGAAGAATGAAATCTGCAGTCCATTCCGGATGTCCTAAATTTCGCTGCTGCACTCCTCTTTCCTTCATAAATTCAATTATAGCAGGTTTTTAATTGAAAAATGTTTCACACTAGCATTCTGCCGTAACCAACTTATTTTGAAGCAATATATAAGGTCTTTACACTCTTCGTTCAGTTCCATCTGAAACTGTTGTAACTGACAGTGAAATAATGCGTGTAACTACACAAATTTTGCTATTCGCGACACCTACACTATGTGATCAAAAGTATCCGGAAACCACAAAAACATACATTTCTCATATTAGATGCAGTGTGCTGCCACCTACTGCCACGTACTCCACATCAGCGACCTTAGTAGTCACTGGACATCGTGAGAGAGCAGCATGGGGCACTCCGCGGAACTCGCGGACTTCAAACGTGGTCAGGTGATTGGCTGTCACTTGTGTCATACGCGTGTATGCGATATTTCAACACTCCTAAACATCCCTAGGTCACTGTTTCCGATGTTATAGTGAAGTGGAGACGTGAAGGGACACGTACAGCACAAAATCGTACAGGCCGACCTCTTCTGTTGACTGACAGAGAACGTCGACAGTTAAGAGGGTCGTAATGTGTAATAGGCAGTCACCTATTTAGACCATTACACAGGAATTCCAAAGTGCATCAGGATCCACTGTAAGTACTAGGACAGTTGGGCAGGAGGTGAGAAAACTTTGATTTCATGGTCGAGCGGCTGCTCATAAGCCACACATCACGCCGGTAAATGCCAGACGACGCCTCGCTTGGTGTAAGAAGCGTGAAAATTGGACGATTGATCAGTGGAAAAACGTTGTGTGGAGTGGCGAATCACTGTACACAATGTGGGGATCCGATGGCAGGGTGTGGGTGTGGTGAATCCGCGGTGAACGCTATCTGCCAGTGTGTGTAGTGCCAACAGTAAAATTCGGAGGCGGTGGTGTTATGGCGTGGTGGTGTTTCTCATGGAGGGGGCTTGTACCCCTTGTTGTTTTGCGTGGCACTATCACAGCACAAGCCTACATTGATGTTTTAAGCACCTTCTTGCTTCACACTGTTGAAGAGTAATTCGGGGATGGCGATTGCATCTTTCAATACAATTGAGGACCTGTTCATAATGCACGGCGTGTGGCGGAGCGGTTACACGATAGTAACATCCCTTTAATGGACTGGCCTGCACAGAGTCCTGACCTGAATTCTCTAGAACGCTTTGGGATGTTTTGGAACGCCGACTTCGTGCCAGGCCTCACCAACCGACATCGATACCTCTCCTGAGTGCAGCACTCCGTGAAGAATGGGCTGCCGTTCCCCAAGAAACCTTTCAGCGCGTGATTGAACTTATGCCTGCGAGAGGGGAAGCCGTCATCAAGGATAAGGGTGGGCCAACACCATATTGAATTCCAGTATTACCGATGGAGGGTGTCACGAACTTGTAAGTCATTTTCGGTCAGGTGTCCAGTTACTTTTGATCACATAGTGTATTTCTTTACGTGGTCCATGCCTGCAAATTTAGCAGAAAGTACTTCCTGATGTACATAACAATGAATCCCGTCTATCGATGGTGTAATGTTTTGCTCGTTCAGTGTCAGCTAAATATTGTAACTCTTTCTGCACGGTATTGTAATGTCGTTTCACAGCAAATCTGCAATACTTGACTGCATAACATATACTGACAATTGGTATCCCTCTCTTCTGTCGTTCCCATTCAGTCTTAAAGGTGTGTGACGATAGATCGCTAGACTGCCTCTTTTTCTGCAAACAGCCACTAGACCTATGAGCATCCTTCATAACACGAACAAACAGCAAAGGAAAAACAACAGTGACATCTCCAGTCTGCAAAACTGAAGATAGCTGTACCGACTGGAAAATGCTACGTGACAGTACCAAATAAAATTTTGCACTGTATAGAGTTCTTCCGAGAAGGACAGAGCAAAGCCGAGAGACGTCAAGCCTCAGCGCGCACGTGGCCCGCACGTATCCAGCACACCTGGCTCACGAGCTGCTGCACAGGGCGAATCATCTGCCACTTGCTCCGCAAATATTTCGATCATGGAAGACGCTGTCGACACTCGATATCCACAGAAGTGAATTTTAGCCAAAGGCGCGTATTTGCAGCCAATCCCCAGATTTATAGATGTTTACGGTATTATTACAGTTGTTACAAACTTTTAAATGTGGAAATGCCTAATGACAGTAAAATCCTAAAAGTAGTGTAAATGAAAATGTCAGCGGTGTTTACTGCAGAAATATAGCGCAAGTAGTTTATAAGTTGTCGTACTGCGAACATTGTAAACACTGACAGCTGTTTGTTCCTTCCTATTGTTTAGGCACTAGGTGACTAAGTTAAGTTTACCATATTGTTAATTTCGTGGCCACTTGTTGACAAACTTCCTATTGGCTTCTGTCACGGGCTCTTCGGCCGACGTTGATCTAATGAATTTACTGACGTTTCGACAGCAATGGAGGGTGAAGTTTTGACAATGTCAGCCACTCATGCTGGCGAAACGTCAGTAAAATCATTATATGAACGTCGGCCGAAGAACCCGAGACAGAAGCCAATAGGCAGTTTACGTTATTAGAATGAAATTTTCACTCTACAGCGGAGTGTGCGCTGATATAAAACTTCCTGGCAGATTAAAACTGTGTGCCGCACCGAGACTCGAACTCGGGACCTTTGCCTTTCGCGGGCAAGTGCTCTACCGACTGAGCTACCCAAGCACGACTCATGCCCCGTCCTCACAGCTTTAATTCCGCCAGTACCTCGTCTCCTACCTTCCAAACTTTATAGAAGCTCTCCTGCGAACCTTGCAGAACTACCACTCCTGAAAGAAAGGATATTGCGGAGACATGGCTTAGCTACAGCCTGGTGGTTGTTTCTAGAACGAAATTTTCACTCTACAGCGGAGTGTGCGCTGATATGAAACTTCCTGGCAGATTAAAACTGTGTGCCGGACCGAGACTCGAACTCGGGACCTTTGCCTTTCGCGGGCAAGTGCTCTACCAACTGAGCTACCCAAACACGACTCACGACCCGTCGTCACAGCTTTAATTCCGCCAGTACCTCGTCTCCTACCTTCATGTCAGCGCACACTCCGCTGTAGAGTGAAAATTTCATTCTAGAAATAACCCCCAGGCTGTGGCTAAGCCATGTCTCCGCAATATCCTTTCTTTCAGGAGTGCTAGTTCTGCAAGGTTCGCAGGAGAGCATCTGTAAAGTTTGGAAGGTAGGAGACGAGGTACTGCCGGAATTAAGGCTGTGAGGACGGGGCATGAGTCGTGCTTGGGTAGCTCAGTCGGTAGAGCACTTGCCCGCGAAAGGCAAAGGTCCCGAGTTCGAGTCTCGGTCCGGCACACAGTTTTAATCTGCCAGGAAGTTTCAGTTTACGTTATGTTTGCCTACATTGCATTGTGTGTACGCCGCGATTGCATTACGACGGTCCTGTCAGTTATTGTGTAATAGAGCACACAGTAGAACGTGCATTGGAAGTTCATATTTCCCTATGCGGAAAAAGCTGACATGCCCATGGTATATGGCCGTTCGTTCGTGTACCGTGTAACCTGAATGATATCCTAATAGGCGTCAACCATCGCGACAGTTATTTGCGAACCTCTTCAAACGATTACAATGGAATAAAGCCTAAAATGTGTAACAGAAGGAATCGTATGACTGGAAAGGAGGCTCAAATTAATGTCCTTGCTGCTGTAGCAGTAAATCCGCAAGTTAGTTTCCGTACAATCGCACGATGGAGCGGCATGAATCAGGCAAGTCGCAAGTTCCATGTCTATCGCATCTCTCTCGGTCAATTGCTGCTTGGAAATGATTATGGAAGTCGTCTGAACTTTTGTATATGGGTTTTAAGACGAGATACTCTGGACGTGTCATATATCTTGTTTACAGATGAAGAAACATTTACTAATCATGGTCAAATAAAACGAAGAAACATGTACTACTGATCCGTTGACAGTCCCCGTTAGCTTCGTCAGGTGGAAGTCAGCTACCATATAGTTTAAATGTCTGGTGGCCTATGACCTCATAGGCCTGTTACTCGTAGATGGAACACTGAATTAGCAGAAGTATCTCAACCTCCTAAACGACGATCTTCCACAGATGTTAGAAGACGATCCCCCTGAAAGTTGGAGGAAGCTGTGGTATCACCAAGATGCCTGTTGGCCTATAGTGCACGAATTACGACTGCGTGTGTTCAGAGATTGTTTCCAAATCGATGGACTGGACTAAGAGGACCTGTTCCTCAGCCTGCCTTTTCCCCAGATTATTGGATTTTTTTTTTTGTGGGGGGAGCTGAAAGATACTATCTACAAGGACATAAAATTACATCAGATTATACGAAACGGCGTACTACTGCTGCCTGCTCTGCAGTTCCCCTCCAATGCTGAGACGTGTGCAGCAGTTCTCGCATGGCAGAATGGCAGACTGCAAGAACATAATGATCCTGGCGGTGGCCAATTTGCGCACAGCCTTTGAGAGTACATTGGCTATTTAGGTACCAGGCGCCACAGAAGAATTTTATTCACCTTTGTTTGTCTTTCATTTGTCCTAGGCAATGTTCCATTTAACGACACGACACCTCCGGCATCGTACTGACATCAGTGTAGAGTGGCACATACGCACCCATGTCTAATTCACATTTGTTTGTGCTACAACAGGGAACAAACGACTGTCGTTGTTTAAAATGTTCAAACTGCGATATCTCGTAAACTACTTGCACCAATTTCCTGCTGCAAACACCATTCACATTCTAATTTACTCTACTTTGTGATACTGTCAGTAGGTATTGCCACTTCTGTAAATAAATACACCTTCGAAACGGATGACACTTTGCGTATGAACTACAAACGCGGGCCCTGCCTACCACTCCAATCTGTGAAATCCGCATATCGATAGCGTCTTCCATGTCCGAAATATTTCCAGTGTAAGTGTTAGGTGATTCACCCTGTGTACAGGATATAGATGAAATTACTCCTACCAACTCCTTACGGCTGCGTTGCTTATACATTCATGTAGTTCTACACTCCTTGCCAATATGCTGTGTGTTGGATACCGTTTTAATGGTGTTGCAATTTTAATACCGAACAGTATAATATGAAAAACCATCTAATCCGGTACGGTTCATATACAAAATACTGATCAGCGTTGTTTCGTAATACACCTTGCAAGCAAATTTCCAGTTTTCTCAGAGATATTGAAGGAAGGTAATGGATTATTAATTGTTCCAAAACAAAGAATACAGTGGCACGTTCATACTCAGAATTATTTTTGTGTGGCGACGGGGAAAGATGTATCTTCTAATCTGCCGTTCTGGGGTGACAGATAGAGACGTGTTATTTCATCCTCATTAGGATGGTTCTCATTTTTCAAGGTTAAGCTTTTCTTTGTGCTAATCTCTAGTTTGGTTCGATTACACGAAAAAATTAGTTGTTTCGATTCACAGGAAAAGGACAGCCTCCCAACTTCTGAAAGGAAAGGAAAAAATTCTCATTTACTTTTTATCTCATACAATATTGCACTCATGTAGATGAATAATTAGTTACTTCCAACTTTATCATTAGTTGTATTGTATTAACTTTAATAATCGAATATATAACACGTCTATGCACTCCTAAATTTTATGTATATACCGAAGCGGCAAGTGGATATTCGCTCAAAGGCTGGGAATCGAACCCAGGTCTCCTACTTATTAGTCAGGTGCGTCAGCCGCTAAGCCATCTGGGCACAGCGGTTCACACAACTGCGCGGATTACCCTGGCTTGCCTCCCTCCTCGATCCAAATTCTCACTGCCTCCCCAGTCTTCATTAAATTCCCCTGTGCAGTTGTGAACCGCTGTGCTTAATGATGCTTAGTGCCTAACGTACCTGTCTCATAAGCAAGAGACCTCAGTTCGATTACCATCCTTGGTACAAATATTCACTCGCCGTTTCAGTCTACATACACAATATCATATCTGTATGAGACCAGTATACGTTCTGAAATTGTGTTAATTCATTTGTGTGAGTACACTTAAATTTCGTTTTTTTGTCCGTAAAAACTACCAGCTTTTATTAAACATTCGGCTATGGAATACAGTGAGTTCTCCAGTATTAAAGAATTTATGCTGTATTTAAAATTTGTTTTCATGCCTGTCAGACAATTTATGTTATTGGGAACATGACTGACGGATTTTTGAGGCTGCATTTTAAACTTATTTCTCAGCCTCCGATAACTTTACTAATGATTATTACAGGTAATTTTATTTTCTTTCCTTGTAGCTGCGGACTTAACTATCCTCAAATTGTAATGGAGTATTTGAGAAGAAGTTTATTAGTGAACACACACATTGTGAAGGAGCATTCAAATTCCCTGGCTGATTGAAAAGGTGTCTGCAAAATGAATATGGCTGAACACCACATATTACTACTCTTCTCGTTATTGGCCATCTTGAGGCTGAAGCTGACACTTGTACACGTATTTGCTTTCAAAGAAATTTTTTGTGGAAAACTACTACAAAACAGACTACGGATAATCAGACAGAACCGTAGAAAACAGATATGATACAAATATTATTACACTCAACCAAAAAAAAATTGAAACAAAGAATAAAGCAGCTTATAGAATAGGTAGTATACCGAAAAAAAACAAGAATAGTTATAATATTGATGACTAAACACAGAAAAAATTAAAGACAATCATTACAAGCCGGCCGGGGTGGCCGAGTGGTTCTAGGCACTTCAGTCTGTGACCACGCGGCCGCTACGGTCGCAGGTTCGAATCCTGCCTTGGGCATGGGTGTGTATGATGTCCTTAGGTTAGTTAGGTTTAAGTAGTTCTAAGTCTAGGGGACTAACGACTTCAGATGTTAAGTCCCATAGTTAAAAAAAAATCATTACAAACACAAACATCACACGTCTTGTATTTATTCACTGACATGTCAAGACTGCAAATGTTGGACAGACAAGTAAAAGTTTCAATATTAGTTACATGAAACATGGAGAAGCAGTGAAAAGTAATAACTGTCATTGTACACTGCACAACACAAAGGAAGTGTCACTTTTTTGCAACTCAGTAATTATCTCCCTCTACGACGAAAAAGTTTGAAATATTGCTCAGAGGTGGCTATAATCTTCCTCTGTAACGGTGCAAAATCGTGACGCCCTGTAGCTTTACATAGACAGCCCGTGAGAGGTTCCTAGGCACGTGCAGGCAGGCAACCTCTTGACATTCTTCAACTGAGTGGCGTCTCAAACGGAAATTTGTCGACCAATGTGGAAAAAAGGCAGAGTTCAGTAATTTATGCGATGGTTAAGATGAGTTACTGATATATTGGTACCAAATTCCATTACAATTCTATCCAACGCTACCACACTATGGAAACTTCGTCACACCTGCTGTTACCCACATTTCACCCCTTCTTTTTTAGTCTCTGCAATGTAGATCACAACAGCGACCCCGAACGCTGAAATCACGTAGGTTTCTTATGGGTGACTGAGGAAAAAATTTTAGAACCGCAGCCGCTCAGAATAGGCACGAAAAGACGTCATGGGTTGACATAAAGGGCGTCAGTGAAACCACATTTCGCAATCGATAGTTCGCAGTGCTGTAACAGGACGATGTTCAGACAACCTTTGATACTGATGGTACTCAACAGACAATTCAGCCCTCTAAGGACATCTTGGGCCTGCAACACCATTGAACATGAATGCACCGCTTAGAACTGTAGGGGGACAGTAATATTTGCCCTGGTGTACAGGTTGGAACCACAAGGGATTGTTCAAAACCATTCGGTGAAATCTGAACTTGATCCAAAGAAGCAAAGGGTGTTTATGCTCTTTAAGCCCTACTGTTTTGCGTTCTACTATGGCGTCATCATGGGGGACGGTTGGGGGCTTGGAGATTGACAGATATTGAATAAAACGGCAAGAGATCCCTCCAAGACCTTCAAGTTCAGCAATGCAATTGCAGAAAATTACTGTCCTCTGTCGAGCAAATAGAGACAGATTTATAGGTGCCTGCCAGCAGGCAACCCCTTAAGATCCCTCAGTTGAGTGGCGCTAAAGTAATACTCTAACGCCTGCATGTGGGTATGTGGTATTTTTTTTTTTTTTTTTTTTTTTTTTTTTGGTCATCAGTCTACTGACTGGTTTGATGCGGCCCGCCACGAATTCCTTTCCTGTGCTAACCTCTTCATCTCAGAGTAGCACTTGCAACCTACGTCCTCAATTATTTGCTTGATGTATTCCAATCTCTGTCTTCCTCTACAGTTTTTGCCCTCTACAGCTCCCTCTAGTACCATGGAAGTCATTCCCTCATGTCTTAGCAGATGTCCTATCATCCTGTCCCTTCTCCTTATCAGTGTTTTCCACATATTCCATTCCTCTCCGATTCTGCGTAGAACCTCCTCATTCCTTACCTTATCAGTCCACCTAATTTTCAACATTCGTCTATAGCACCACATCTCAAATGCATCGATTCTCTTCTGTTCCGGTTTTCCCACAGTCCATGTTTCACTACCATACAATGCTGTACTCCAGACGTACATCCTCAGAAATTTCTTCCTCAAATTAAGGCCGGAATTTGATATTAATAGACTTCTCTTGGCCAGAAATGCCTTTTTTGCCATATCGAGTCTGCTTTTGATGTCCTTGCTCCGTCCGTCATTGGTTATTTTACTGCCTAGGTAGCAGAATTCCTTAACTTCATTGACTTCGTGATCATCAATCCTGATGTTAAGTTTCTCGCTGTTCTCATTTCTACTACTTCTCATTACCTTCGTCTTTCTCCGATTTACTCTCAAACCATACTGTGTGCTCATTAGACTGTTCATTCCGTTCAGCAGATCATTTAATTCTTCTTTACTTTCACTCAGGATAGCAATGTCATTAGCGAATCGTATCATTGATATCCTCTCACCTTGTATCTTAATTCCACTCCTGAACCTTTCTTTTATTTCCATCATTGCTTCCTCGATGTACAGATTAAAGAGTAGGGGCGAAAGGCTACAGCCTTGTCTTACACCTTTCTTAATACGAGCACTTCGTTCTTGATCGTCCACTCTTATTATTCCCTCTTGGTTGTTGTACATATTGTATATAACCCGTCTCTCCCTATAGCTTACCCCCTACATTATTCAGAATCTCGAACAGCTTGCACCATTTTATATTGTCGAACGCTTTTTCCAGGTCGACAAATCCTATGGAAGTGTCTTGATTTTTCTTTAGCCTTGCTTCCATTATTAGCCGTAACGTCAGAATTGCCTCTCTCGTCCCTTTACCTTTCCTAAAGCCAAACCGATCGTCACCTAGCGCATTCTCAATTTTCTTTTCCGTTCTTCTGTATATTATTCTTGTAAGCAGCTTCGATGCATGAGCTGTTAAGCTGATTGTGCGATAATTCTCGCACTTGTCAGCTCTTGCCGTCTTCGGAATTGTGTGGATGACGCTTTTCCGAAAGTCAGATGGTATATCGCCAGACTCATATATTCTACACACCAACGTGAATAGTCGTTTTGCTGCCACTTCCCCCAATGATTTTAGAAATTCTGATGGAATGTTATCTATCCCTTCTGCCTTATTTGACCGTAAGTCCTCCAAAGCTCATTTAAATTCAGATTCTAATACTGGATCCCCTATCTCTTCTAAATCGACTCCTGTTTCTTCTTCTATCACATCAGACATATCTTCACCCTCATAGAGGCTGTCAATGTATTCTTTCCACCTATCTGCTCTCTCCTCTGCATTTAACAGTGGCATTCCCGTTGCACTCTTAATGTTACCACCGTTGCTTTTAAAGTCACCAAATGTTGTTTTGACTTTCCTGTATGCTGAGTCTGTCCTTCCGACAATCATATCTTTTTCGATGTCTTCCCTTTTTTCCTGCAGCCATGTCGTCTTAGCTTCCCTGCACTTCTTATTTATTTCATTCCTCAGCGACTTGTATTTCTGTATTCCTGATTTTCCCGGAACGTGTTTGTACTTCCTCCTTTCATCAATCAACTGAAGTATTTCTCCTGTTACCCATGGTTTCTTCGCAGCTACCTTCTTTGTACCTATGTTTTCCTTCCCAACTTCTGTGATGGCCCTTTTTAGAGATGTCCATTCCTCTTCAACTGTACTGCCTACTGCGCTATTCCTTATTGCTGTATCTATAGCGTTAGAGAACTTCAAACGTATCTCGTCATTACTTAGTACTTCCATATCCCACTTCTTTGTGTATTGATTCTTCCTGACTAATGTCTTGAACTTCAGCCTACTCTTCATCACTACTATATTGTGATCTGAGTCTATATCTGCTCCTGGGTACGCCTTACAATCCAGTATCTCATTTCGGAATCTCTGTTTGACCATGATGTAATCTAATTGTAATCTTCCCGTATCTCCCGGCCTTTTCCAAGTATACCTCCTCCTCTTGTGATTCTTGAACAGGGTATTCGCTATTACTAGCTGAAACTTGTTACAGAACTCAATTAGTCTTTCTCCTCTTTCATTCCTTGTCCCAAGCCCATATTCTCCTGTAACCTTTTCTTCTACTCCTTCCCCTACAACTGCATTCCAGTCGCCCATGACTATTAGATTTTCGTCCCCCTTTACAAAAAATGGTTCAAATGGCTCTGAGCACTATGGGACCCAACTGCTGTGGTCATAAGTCCCCTAGAACTTAGAACTACTTAAACCTAACTAACCTAAGGACATCACACATATCCATGCCCGAGGCAGGATTCGAACCTACGACCGTAGCGGTCACGCGGTTCCAGACTGTAGCGCCTAGAACCGCACGGCCACTCCGGCCGACGTCCCCCTTTACATACTGCATTACCTTTTCAATATCCTCATACGCTTTCTCTATCTGTTCATCTTCAGCTTGCGACGTCGGCATGTATACCTGAACTATCGTTGTCGGTGTTGGTCTGCTGTCGATTCTGATTAGAACAACCCAGTCACTGAACTGTTCACAGTAACACACCCTCTGCCCTACCTTCCTATTCATAACGAATCCTACACCTGTTATACCATTTCCTGCTGCTGTTGATATTACCCGATACTCATCTGACCAGAAATCCTTGTCTTCCTTCCACTTCACTTCACTGACCCCTACTATATCTAGATTGAGCCTTTGCATTTCCCTTTTCAGATTTTCTAGTTTCCCTACCACGTTCAAGTTTCTGACATTCCACGCCCCGACTCGTAGAACGTTATTCTGTCGTTGATTATTCAATCTTTTTCTCATGGTAACGTCCCCCTTGGCAGTCCCCTCCGGGAGATCCGAATGGGGCACTATTCCGGAATCTTTTGCCAATGGAGAGATCATCATGACACTTCTTCAATTACAGGCTACATGTCCTGTGGATACATGTTACGTGTCTTTAATGCAGTGGTTTCCATTGCCTTCTGCATCCTCATGTCGTTGATCATTGCTGATTCTTCCGCCTTTAGGGGCAATTTCCCACCCCTAGGACAAGAGAGTGCCCTGAACCTCTATCCGCTCCTCCGCCCTCTTTGACATGGCCGTTGGCAGAATGAGGCTGACTTCTTATGCCGGAAGTCTTCGGCCGCCAATGCTGATTATTTATCAAAATTTAAGGAGTGGCGGGGATCGAACCCGGGACTGAAGACGTTTTGATCACGAATCAAAGACGCTACCCCTAGTCCACGGATACAATGTGGTATCTATGAGACGCCAGAGAGGTTACTTGACTGCAGGAGCCTAGGAATCCATCACAGGTCATCTCTAAAATGGTTCAAATAGCTCTAAGCACTATGGGACTTAACATCTGAGGTCATTGGTCCCATAGACTTAGAACTACTTAAACCTAACTAACCTAAGGACATCACACACATCAATGCCCGAGGCAGGATTAAAAACCTGCGACCATAGCAGCAGCGCGGTTCCGGACTGAAGCGCCTAGAACTGCTCGGCCACAGCGGCCGGCCAGGTCATCTCTGTAGAGTACATTTCTGAAGTGCTCAATGCAGATGCACTGATGTCACCGAAGGTGTTGCCGAATTGGGGGGTCTAAGAACGACCCGCTGCCGTTTTATTCACGCATGTAACTTCCCCCATGTTCACGCCACAGGAGGGTGCGAAACAAGACGCTGAAAAAGCACAAACACGCTTTGCTGCTTAGGGTCACGTCCAGATATCGTCGAATGGTTTTAAATGTCCTATGCACCAGCGGAAAAATTGAGGTTGTATTACACTTCAAACGAGTGCAATCACATTCAGTGGGGTTGCAGACTCACAATATCCTTAGAGAATGGTTGAATTGTGTGGGTGTTGTCACCAGTGCCACAGCTTGTCAAAAATGACGTCCTATTGCTCATCGCACCGTGTACGGTCTTTCTCGACCGTGAAATGCGTGGAAATCAACGCCCCACAGGTAAGGATGGTTTCACTGACGCCCTTTAGCACCCCACTCCTGTGGACTTTTGGTGCCTATTCTGAGAGCCGATGTTTCCGAAATGTTTTTCTCGGCCATCCGTAGGAAAATCGCGTAAATTCAACTCTGGGCATGTCGGTTCTGAACTCAATAGCAGAGGCTACAATATAAGGGGTGAAATATGGCTAAGGGGATATGTGACGACTTTCCCACCGCGTGACAGCTCCACAGTGCTCTTTGGCAGGTTTTTGGTCTAATTTGGTTCCAATGTGACATCATTAACCCACCTTGTACCTTATGTGACCTTCTCAGCACTGGCCCACGTTTCTGACTGAAGAATCGCCGAGAGCGAGAATGACGTCTCAGGGCGCCACGCTTTTGCACCAC
Source organism: Schistocerca piceifrons (assembly GCF_021461385.2). Classification (NCBI taxonomy): domain Eukaryota; kingdom Metazoa; phylum Arthropoda; class Insecta; order Orthoptera; family Acrididae; genus Schistocerca; species Schistocerca piceifrons. Next base: position 291,536,816 of record NC_060138.1, on the reverse strand, counting down.
TACTCAGGAAAAGGGTAAGCGCCTTTGAGCCGAATTCCAAACTTTGCGTCGCAATGGATGACAATTACGGTGTTTCCAAGAAGATGACCTTCTGTTTGTGTTGTGCAGTGCACTGATGTCACCGAAGGTGTTGCCGAATTGGGGGTCTAAGAACGACCCGCTGCCGTTTTATTCACGCATGTAACTTCCCCCATGTTCACGCCACAGGAGGGCGCGAAACAAGACGCTGAAAAAGCACAAACACGCTTTGCTGCTTAGGGTCACGTCACGGATATCGACCAGAGACCAACGACATAAACACTGACCTAAAAGTTCCCAGATGTAGCCACGCCCACCACAGAAACTAATAACGGAAGAAAATTGCCAAATTGGCAAATCATAGTAGAAGGAAAAGAAATAATGAACGATTATGCAGCTCTCTGCAATGGAATTCTATTCTTTGCCCTCAAAGAATTATCAGATGGTCCTAACCTATAAGCATTCAAAGAGAGATACACCTCACAAAGTCCTTTTAAAAAATTCAATTCACCCACGCTGGACAAAGTCAAGTATTCGCCATATAGGTTGTATCTGTACATTCCAAGTGGTGAAAAAATACAGTTTAAAGTGTATTTTCACAGTCAAGACTGCATAAACGTGTAAAAGTAAGTGTAAACATATTGTGTATGCATCACACACACAGTCTTCTACATAAAATAAAATAAGTTGGATCGCACCACTATAACATTGCCAGTTGTAAATTTTCAATATAAATATGTTTTCTATATTGTGTTCTGTATAGCTGGAGATGACTAACTGTGAAAGCAAAATAGCTATAACGCAAAGTACAGTAAGCCACAATAACACAGCATGTATTGACAACGTATTTTTTTAAAAAGCTTCTGTTTTCACACTTAACTTAAAAGCTGAAATTGTGAGTATGCAGAAAGTAAAAACCAGTCTTTCCTGTTATTTAACATAAAGCAAATAAAAATCCCAAGTCGTATAGGGGATGGATGGAGGTTTTGCACTGCATGCCTCTGGTTATACGTAGCATATTGGATATAAGTCCTTAGACAGAACACCAAAAAATCGATCACTCACTTAACTGAATTCATTTTCCACACTCTTGTATGCCACTTTTTTTTTTTTTTTTGGTGGATAAATTTCACACTAATCCTCTAGGGAGTAGCTACAGTGGTTCCAGACAAATACGTGGTGTATGTTACCAAGAGTCAGTTTCTCAGATTTTGTGCTTCTGAAAGAAACTGAAAATAATGACTGTATTTACGAGATCTGCACAATTTGGGATTTCTGTGTTAAATTGCCTGACACTGATTTCTGCAGAAACACATGGTGAACAAGTAAATATTATTTTTATTTACGAACATATGAATAAAATAGGATAGTTTCAAAATGGCTCTGGGCACTATGGGACTTAACATCTGTGGTCATCAGTCCCCTAGAACTTAGAACTACTTAAACCTAACTAATCTAAGGACAGCACACACATCCATTCCTGAGGCAGGATTCGAACCTGCCACCGTAGCAGGCACACGGTTCCAGACTGAAGCGCCTAGAACCGCTTGGCAGAGTAAATTTTCGGAATAAATTATTGGATGGTACGTTTAGTAATATCAGTGAGTGGATTTGATAAACGTAGAGCAGTGGTGAAGAGCTCACTGTAAACAGGATAAACAGTGACTTTAATAATAATTACCAAATCTGTAATCCGCCTGCTTAGCTGGGTGGTATGCTTCCCTCCTACGCAGCGGGCCCGGGTTCGATTCCTGGCCGGGTTGGAGGTTTTCTGCACTCGTGGACTGAGTGTTGTGTTGTCCTCATCATCATTTCTCATCACTGGCGAACAAGTTTCCCAATGTGGCGTCGACTGAAATAAGACTTGCACTCGGCGCCCGAACTTCCGAGGATGGGGCCTCCCGGCCAAGAGTGCAATAAGATCATTTCATTTTCATTTTTTTCCGAATCGGTGCAGAGGCACCTTAGAAGCACCATCTCTTTCATATTTCAGGCTGTTGTTGGAGGACAGAAACTGTTTCAAATACCTATCTGATGACCCTAAATGATAGGGAAGAGTGACGGTTCTCTCGTTTTCGAGAGACATGACTAGAGGCAAATATGTGAAAGATATCACTTCAGATGCAAATCACATATTGTGAAATATTTTCAAAAATAATAATATAAAATAAGGACCACAGTGTAAAAAGCAGTGAATATAAATTCCTTAAATTTTCTAAATAAATAGAGATTTATATGTACGATATATGATGGATTAGACATTTCCACCAAAATTCCATACTAGAATTCACTTGGCGAACTGGTACCGCCATCGCATCTGTGCTGTGCATAGCACTCAGGTCGTGACGTCACGAAAGGTGGTCCCAGCTGTCCCCTCCATGTAGGCCTCGGGTCAGTGCGTCATCGAGCAGGGGGTGGGACAGGATTGGTGCAAGCGTCCCTTCAGGGCGAGGAGAGAGGTGAGAGGGCGTTGTCTTCCCTCAGGGCGAGCGCTGATGCAGGGCCTCATTAGGAGGGCGACCACAATGCCCGAACCAGAGACGCGGCAGACGATGTCTTCCAAAACCGCACATGTAATTGTTTAAACGTTAAACTAAGCATACTAAACTCCGATAATGTTCACACACGTCTGGCGTAACTCCTCACCCTACACCGGCTGCTGGCTATGTTTCGATGTACACCGAAAGTTAAAATGAATGAAAAAAAAATCGTGCTTTCTGTTGAAAACACTGCACAATTCTGACGGTTATGGTGGTAATGAAACATTGCACCACACACATGAGTGGGCTATTCTGAATGTTGAATTTCGCCTCTTAGAACAAGCAAGCTATCTTCGATTCCACAGCGCGACTGCTACAGTCGCAGCTTCGAATCCTGCCTCGGGCATGGATGTGTGTGATGTCCTTAGGTTAGTTAGGTTTAAGTAGTTCTAAGTTCTAGGGGACTGATGACCACAGCTGTTAAGTCCCATAGTGCTCAGAGCCATTTGAACCATTTTTCGATTCCTCAACAGTTTGAATGATTACACCAGTATATCAACTAATATTTTTAATTTCTCGCCATTTAAAGCAAACTACATCGGATATCCCCGCCATTTTTAACTTAAAAGAAATGCATAAAACTACTTAAAGCAAGTCTGCTGCCTTGGATTGAGATATCACAGAACTGGCAGTAGGAGTGGGAGAAATGTTCTGTTAGTCCTGAGGTGATCTTAAATGTGACATTGGGAGTGGGAATGGGTTGGTGGTGATTTATGGGGGAGAGAAGAAGGGGAGGAGAAAGGTGCTAACAAATCATTCTTTTGTGGTGGATGAGAGGAAGATAATTAATCATGTGTCTGCAGTGGGAGTACAGTTTGCAACGAAAGTAGAACGCTCCCCTGCAAATACGTCAAAATTACGTCAAAATGTTCATTTGTTTGTTTCCAAAACTAGAAAAAAGTTGTTTAACTTAGTCAACAGCTTAGTAATGTATTTGTTACACTTCAACATTTCATCAGTATGTTCACCTATAAACTTGAAAAATTCTTCACGATATTCTGACTCCTTTTTATTACTTATATTTCTTGGTACCGTTATATTCGTTGTATAAAACTAAAGTTAAGATATATTTCATTTTTAGAATTCTTGTTGTAATTGTTGTGGTCGTTGTTGTTGTTGTTGTTGTTGTTGTTGTGTTCTTCAGTCTGAAGAACGGTTTGATGTAGCTCGCCATGTTGCTTTACCCTGTGCAACCCTCTGCATCTCCAAATATCGACCACAAAACACACCTCCCCCTGAATCTACTTATTGTCTTCATCTCTCGGTCCCCTTATACCATTTTTAGCCCCCAGACTTCCCTCCAATACTAAATTAGTGATCCCTTGATGTCTCACAGTGTGTCATATCAACCGACTCCTTCTGCTAGTCAGGTTATGCCACAAATTTCCTCTCTCCCCAGTTCTGTTCAGCACCTCCTCATTAGTTATACCCACCTAATCTCCAGCTTTCTTCTGCAGCACACAACATTTCTAAAGCTTCTATTCTCTTCTTGTCTAAGCTGTTTTTTGTCCTTATTTCACATCAATGCATGGTGGCACTCCATACAAATACTTTCAGGGAAGACTTCTTGACACTTACATCTATATTCGATTTTAATAAATTTCTCTTCTTCAGAAACGGTACTCTTGCCATTGCTAGTATACGATTTATATCCTAACATCTTCGTCCATCATCAGCTATTTTGCTGTGCAAGTAAGAAAACTCATTTACTTCTGTATGCATCTCGTACCTTACTCTAATTCCCTCAGCATCGCCTGATTTAATTCGACTACATTCCATTAGCCTTCTTTCGCTTTTGTAGACTTCATCCTATACATTCCTTTCAAGACACTGTCCATTCCATTCAACTGCACTTCCAAGTCCTTTGCTGTCTTGATTGAATTACAATGTCATCGGAAAACTTCAAAGCCTTCAATTCTCCTCTCTGAACTTAAAGTCCTACTCCAAATTTTTATTTGATTTCCTTTACAGCTCAATGCGCAGGTTGAATAACATTGGCGATAGGCTACAACTGTCTCTCACTACATTCTTAACCACTGCTTCCCCTTCATACTTATTGTCTCTTATAACTGCGGCCTGGTTTGTGTAAAAGCTGTAAAGAGGTTTTCGCTCCCTGTATTTTACACCTGCTACTATCAGAATTTCAAAGAGAGTATTCCAGTCGACATCTTCAATAGCTTTCTCTACGCCTACAAATGCTATAACTTATCTTGTAAGAAAACTCTTAGGTCAGTATTGCCTTTCGTGTTCCTGCGTTTCTCCAGAATCCAAGCTAATCTTCCCAAATATTGTTTTGTACCAGTTCTTCCATTCTTCTTTAAATAATCTCTGTTAGAATTTTGCAACCATGGTAATAATCACACCTGCTTTCTTTGACATTGGAATTATTACATTCTTCTTGAAGTCTGAGTTTTGTGGCGGTGTTCGTAGCGACAAACAATTCGCTGTAGAAACGGCTTACGAAGTCACCGCCACACTTTTAATAGCGGGCCGACCGGTCCGCTGGAACAGTGAACAGAAAGATGAAAACGCAAACACTCTGATTAAATAAAAGTCGGTACTTATCTTTATTGATGAAGATACAGAAACACAATAGTGAACTCCGTGTCTACAGAGACCTGTCTAGTTCGAGTCGGAGCGGCTAGGTCAGCGTCGGCTGACGACAAACAACAACTCTGCTGCGATAAACACACAACTGACTAGCAAGTACACAATTCGGTGGCGAGTATACAACTGAGCGGCGAATACAGAACTGTCCTAGCGCTCGCGACTCCAGCGCTTAAGAAGACAGAAGCCAGCGGTGGCGCGCGCAGACTTGCGGCGATTTGCTGTCCCGCTGGCGCTGCTTATGCGGACGGCGTCCGGACTTTGATGCTGCCAACCTTTTGGCAGCGGGCTCGGGTGGCATTACTGGCTAGGACATAACACTCCTCCCCCCCCCAAGTCGCCGCACCGTCGTTGAATAATGACGTGGCGAGCGTCGACGGCGGGGGAGGGGTCTGGTCGCAGGCGTAGCAGAAGAGACCGGGGCGGAGACTGTTGTCGGTGGCAGTCCCCGGTCCGCACCCCAGCATTGGCTGCGCGGGGCCTCGGGAAACACGGACTGAAAACCGAGGTCAGGGCGCACGCCTGTGACCACGGGCGCAGCTTCTGGTACTGGACGCGACGGGGCGTCGGGACCCACGAAGAGAGGCAGCGGCTCCTGACGCTGCGTCGACGGCTGCTGAGTGGGCGCCGGACAAGGCGCTGCGGTGTCAGACTCCTTGGGGGTGCCCAAGGAAAGCGGCTGCAGGACAGGCTGCACAGCTTGGGAAGGCGGCCCGGCTGAGGGGTCGACGTCCATCAGCTCCGAAGGTGGTGGCGACTGAAGAGGGACCGCAGGCGCCGGAGCGACCACCTGGGGCGCTCCCGGAGGAAGCTGCGCGGGAGGCATCAACGGGACGGGCTGTCGGCGTGGTAGCGGCGACGGCTGCTGCTGCTGCCCCGGGGGCGGCAGCGAAGTCGGAAGGCGCGGCTGGAACCCGCCGTGGACCAAATCTGTGGACAAAGAACGAGCGGCAGAATCCGGGCGGCCAGCGCGGCGCAACTGGTTCTGATGCCTCCTGTGCACCCCAGTAGCACCTTGAACAGTATAAAAACCGCGACCCTGGACACTTATCACGGTACCACGTTCCCAACGACGGCGACCGTGATTGAAAAAAAACGGCGTCGTTGCGCTGAAAACGCGTGCGATGCTCAGAAGCGGCGGGTCGATCCGGGGGTGCAACAACCGTAGTAGGGTGCGATGACGACGGCCGTGGAGAAGCTCCGCAGGCGAAGGGCCGTCGCGTGGCGCGGTCCGGTACGACGACAGGAACGTGATGAGAGCCTGCTGACGAGAGTGCGTAGCACGAAGGCGGTCCATATGATCCTTGAATGTGCGTACAAAACGTTCCGCTGCACCATTCGATTGAGGGTGGAACGGCGGAGTAAGAACATGGCGAATGCCATTGGCAGAACAAAAACTTTCAAATTCAGCAGAGGTAAATTGTGGACCATTGTCCGACACTAAAACTTCTGGAAGACCCTCAATACAAAAAATTGAAGTCAACGCCTGTATAGTTTGTGCAGACGTTGTAGACTGCATGGGCACAACAAACGGAAAATTACTAAATGCATCTATCACGATGAGCCAACGAGAATTCCAATATGGACCAGCGAAATCTATATGTACTCGCTGCCAGGGACCGGCAGGGCGTGCCCACTCAAAATAGCGTTGAGGCAGAGCAGCTTGGTGTTCGGCACACGTCGAACAATCTGTAGACATCTGCATAATCTGCTTATCAATGCCGAGCCATGTACAATGACGGCGGGCAAGCTGCTTGGTGCGGACCACTCCCCAATGACCTTGATGCAACAAGTCGAGGACCTTGGATTGGAGCACTTGGGGAACCACTACACGAAGCTGGTCATTCTCGGTGAGTAACAGCAAAACTCCGTGCGAAACAGACAACAGATGACGTTGCGGATAATAGCGACGAACCACAGGATCCGATATGTCCTTCGCCTGGGACGGCCAACCACTTTGAACAAAACGTAATAGTAAACTCAGATGAGGATCCGTAGCTGTCTCACGTGCCACCTGACGATAATCAATCGGAAAATCCCGGAGGGATTGATGCTCATCGGCGTCAATCTGATGGCAAGAGTCGTCAGAGGAATCGAAGACATCATCCGCAGCAATCGGCAATCTAGAAAGCGCGTCAGCGTTTGCATGCTGAGCTGTAGGGCGATACAGTATCTCATACTGGTATTGGGATAACAAAAGAGCCCAACGTTGTAGTCTTTGAGCTGTCCGCTGAGGAACTGGTTTAGACGGATGAAACAGTGACGTCAGGGGCTTGTGATCTGTTACTAAATAGAATGGTCTACCATAGAGGTAGTGATGGAATTTTGTGACACCGAACACAATAGCCAACGCTTCCTTGTCCAATTGGCTATAATTACACTGAGCTTTGTTGAGCAATTTAGATGCGAACACAATAGGACGTTCGGTGTTACCGACTCGGTGAGACAACACAGCACCGAGGCCGAAAGAAGAGGCATCACAAGCTAACACCAGAGGCTTGTTAGGGTCGTAATGGACCAGACAACGATCATTCAATAAAGCCTCTTTCAGCTGCTGAAAGGCTGATTGGCAATCATCTGACCACACAAACGGAACATTCTTACGGCGGAGACGATGCAACGGTGCAGCAATCTGTGATGCATTAGGTATAAACCTAATATAATACGTCAATTTGCCAAGAACTGCATGCAATTCATGCAGATTGCGAGGGGCGGGCAAATCACGAATAGCTGCTAAATGTGACTGGGAGGGATGAATACCTTGAGCATTAATAACATGTCCCAGATACTCCATCTCCGTAAGGAAAAATGAACATTTATCGATGTTGCAACGTAGGCCTACCTGAGACAACACTTTAAACAAACACTCCAAATGACGGAAATGTTCAGCAGGCGTCCGACCGGACACAACAATATCGTCTAAATAGTTGCAACACGATGGCACATTAGCCAGAAGTTGTGACAAAAAACGCTGAAAAACAGCTGGAGCTGACGCACAACCAAAAGGCAAACGCAGAAAACGGAACAACCCCAACGACGTGTTTATGACAAAATACTGTTGTGATTGCTCGTCGAGGGGCAATTGCAAATATGCTTCACGGAGATCAATTTTGGAAAAGAAACGAGCTTCCCCTAACTTATCCATCAGCTCGTCCGGTCGAGGCAAAGGAAAAGAATCAATGACAGTCTGAGGATTAACTGTCGACTTAAAATCAGCACACAAACGTAACTTGCCAGACGGTTTCTTTATAATAACTAAGGGAGAAGCCCACTGGCTCGCTGAAACGGGTTGAATAACACCGTTGTTTTGCCAACGACGAAGTTCATCTTCTACAGGTGCCCGGAGGGCGTGAGGCACTGGACGAGCACGACAAAATCGAGGCTGAGCATTATCTTTTAACGTAATATGAGCGGCAAAGTTCGCAGCACAACCTAGTTCGTCTTTAAATATGTCACTGTATCGTTTACACAAATCGGTTATGCTGTCTTGAGGAACAACAACAGAATTAATTTGCAACACATTGTCTTGGATAGACAGGCCAAACAAGTCAAAACAGTCTAATCCGAAAATGTTTACACTGTCTGTAGCGCGGAGCACTGTGAATGAAACTGTTTTTGTATTGCCACGGAATGTGGCTGGCACGCTACATACACCTAACACAGGAATTCGTTCTCCACTATAAGTAGCCAAAGAATGTTTTGCCGCTGAAAGTTTAGAGCGGCCGATAGCCGCATACGTAGCACTATTTATGAGAGTCACAGACGCACCAGTGTCTAATTGAAAATTGAAGGTCTTATCCTGGATGCATAGCTTCACAAATAGTTTATTACACTGTCTCTGGATCGGTGCAGTGGAGGCGGAAGACACAAAATCAGCGCGTTTAGCGCGTGTTCGCTGCTTACGACAACTCGTGGGTTGGGCGGGTGGAACAACAACTCCCGCTTCACTTGCAGTCTGTACATTACTGTTTACAGCGTTCGAATTACGCTTGGGTCGCATAGCAGAGGGCTGGGTGGGTGGCTTATTGCGAACAAGTTTATTACCCACACGAACCGTGGAAGAGTCGTTAAACGCGACCTGGGCGGGCTGGCTTTGAAGAACATGAATATCCATGGGCTGGGCAGCACTAGAATTGTTCCTGCGTTTACGCAAACAAACAGTCTGGATGTGTCCTTTCCTTTGACAAAAGTGACAAACCGCGTTTCTCAACGGGCAACGTTCACGAGGATGAGCAAGAACACACTTAGGGCAAGACTTAACTTTATCATTTTGCACACGCGGCTGACGAATGTGTTTAACATGACGCGGCAATTTGAGAAATACATGGCTGATCTAACCCACACTCAGCATAGTCAAAAGTATCTTGGGCTTCAATGATGTTCATCACAGTCTCTAATGACGGGTCAGGCAACTTTAAGATAGCAGCACGAATACGAGAATCTGCAATGTTTTGAGTAATAGCGTCTCGTAACATGACATCACTGTAGGAAGCTCCACACACACAATTAAATCGGCACTGACGGGTGAGGCCCCGTAAATCTGTTAACCACTGTTTATTAGATTGATGTGGCAGTTTCTTTAATCTGAAGAACTTGAATCTGGCTGCTGCCACATGAACTCGCGACTCGAAATACTCAGCAAGCTGGTTAACAACAACGTCATAGTCTAAAGCTTCTGGCTGGGATTCCGGGAACAACTTACAAAGTAGTCGATAGATTTCCACGCCTGCAGTGGAAATTAAATAAAGCTGCCGTTCAGTACCTGTGATTTTGTAGACTGTCATGTGCGCCTGCAACTGCGCGAAATATTCTCGCCATTCTTCTCTGGATTCATCAAAAGCCCGGAACTGTGGTGCTGCCTGTGCTTGTTCCTTTTGTGTTGGAGGAATAGCCGCTTGTTTGGCGATTGCTTCCACCAGACTTTGTATTTGCTGACTCCGTAACAAGATCAACTGTTGTAATTCGGCAGACATAGTGAACACAAATTAAACCAGCCCCCAAAAGTTTATCGCTATAATTAGTATAACAAGAACAAGTTGAACCAGCCCTGCACACGAGTTCGGAAGACCTCGTCGCCAGTTTTGTGGTGGTGTTCGTAGCGACAAACAATTCGCTGTAGAAACGGCTTACGAAGTCACCGCCACACTTTTAATAGTGGGCCGACCGGTCCGCTGGAACAGTGAACAGAAAGATGAAAACCCAAACACTCTGATTAAATAAAAGTCGGTACTTATCTTTATTGATGAAGATACAGAAACACAATAGTGAACTCCGTGTCTACAGAGATCTGTCTAGTTCGAGTCGGAGCGGCTAGGTCAGCGTCGGCTGACGACAAACAACAACTCTGCTGCGATAAACACACAACTGACTAGCAAGTACACAATTCGGTGGCGAGTATACAACTGAGCGGCGAATACAGAACTGTCCTAGCGCTCGCGACTCCAGCGCTTAAGAAGCCAGCGGTGGCGCGCGCAGACTTGCGGCGATTTGCTGTCTCGCTGGCGCTGCTTATGCGGATGGCGTCCGGACTTTGATGCTGCCAACCTTTTGGCAGCGGGCTCGGGTGGCATTACTGGCTAGGACATAACACTGAGGGCATTTCGCCTGTCTCATACGTCTTGCACACCAAATGGAAGAGTTGTGTCATGGATGATAGAACGTCGGCTACTCCCCCGTCTTGTTTCGACTTAGTTCTTTCAGTGCTGTGTCAAATTCTTCTCGCAGTATCATGTCTCCCAACGCCTGTTCATCGACGTCCTCTTCCATTTCTCTAGCTCCACGTTCATGTCTCTTGTATAGATCCTCCATATAATTCTCCCACATTTCAGCTATCTCTTCTTTGCTTAGCGCTGGTTTTCCATCTGAGCTCTTGATAATAATACAGCTGCTTCTCTTTTCTCCAAAGGCTTCATTAATTGCCCTGTAGGCGGTATCTATTTTTCCCGTAGTGAAATACTCTTCTAAATCCTTACATTTGCCCTCTAGCCAGTCCTGCTTAGCCACTTTGCACTTTCTGTCAATCTCATTTTTGAGACATCTACATCTACATTTAGACTCCGCAAGCCACCCAACGGTGTGTGGCGGAGGGCACTTTACGTGCCACTGTCATTACCTCGCTTTTCTGTTCCAGTCGCGTATGGTTCGCGGGAAGAACGACTGTCTGAAAACCTCCGTACGCGCTCGAATCTCTCTAATTTTACATTCGTGATCTCCTCGGGAGGTATAAGTAGGGGGAAGCAATATATTCGATACCTCATCCAGAAGCGCACCCTCTCGAAACCTGAACAGCAAGCTACACCGCGATGCAGAGCGCCTCTCTTGCTGAGTCTGCCACTTGAGTTCGCGAAACATCTCCGTAACGCTATAACGGTTACCAAATAACCCTGTGACGAAACGCGCCGCTCTTCTTTGGATCTTCTCTATCTCCTCCGTCAACCCGATCCGGTACGGATCCCCCACTGATGAGCAATACTGAAGTATAAGTCGAACGAGTGTTTTGTAAGCCACCTCCTTTGTTGATGGACTACATTTTCTAAGGACTCTCCCAATGAATCTCAACCTGGTACCCGCCTTACCAACAATTAATTTTATATGATCATTCCACTTCAAATCGTTCCGCACGCATACTTCCAGATATTTTACAGAAGTAACTGCTTCCAGTGTTTGTTCCGCTATCATATAATCATACAATAAAGGATTCATACAATAAAGGAGACATTTGTATTCTCTTTCGCCTCCTTCATTTGCCCCATTTTTACATTTTTTCCTTTCATCAATTAAATTCAACATCTGCTGTCTTATTCAAGGATTTCTGCTACAGATTGTCTTTTACCTAGTAGATCCTCTGCTGCCTTCACTATTTCGTGTCTCAAAGCTACCCATTCGTCTTCTACTGCACTCCGTTTCCCTGTTCTAGTTAATCGTTGCCTAATGCTCCCTCTGAAACTCTCACCAACACTATGGTTCTTTCAAATTATCAAGGTCCCATATCCTTAATTTCCTACCTTTTTTTGCAATCTGCGACTCATAACCAAGAAATTGTGGTCAGAGTCTGCATCGGCCATTGGAAATTTGTTACAATTTAAAATCAGATTCCAAAATCTCTTTCTAACTATATATGTCAGAAACCTTCTGGTGTCTCCAGGTCTCCTCCACGTATCCAGTCTTCTTTCATCATTCTTGAAACAAGTGCTAGCGATGATTAAATTATGCTGTGCTAAATTCTACCAGGTGGCTTCCTCTCCCATTCCTTTCTCCAGCACATACTCATCTAAAATTTTTCCTTCTCTTGCTTTTCCTACTGTCCAATTCTAGTCCCCTCTCACAATTAAAGTTTCGTCTCCCTTAACTATCTGAATAACTTCTTTTATCTCATCATACATTTCTGCAGTTTCTTCATGATAAGTGGAGTTAGTTGGCTTATAAACTTGTGCAACTGTGGTGGGTGTTCGCTTTGGGTCTGTTTTGGCTATAATAATGCATTCACTGTGCTTTTAATAGTAGCTTAACCGCATTTCTGTTTTATTATTAATTATTAAACCTACTCCTACAACGCCCCTATGTGATTTTTTACTTATAGCCCTGTATTCATCTGACCAAAAGTTCTGTTCTGTTACCACTGAACCTCACTAATTCACATTATATTTAACTTCAGCTTATCCATTTTCATTTTTAAACTTTCCAGCCTAGTTGAGGACAGCCCCTTTCAGTTGAGATCGGAAGAATCAAAACTGATCAACGACATTAAGATGCAGAAGGTAATTGAAACCAATGCATTAACGACACATGATCTGTATCCACGGTACACGTGGCTTGTAACTGAAAAAATGTCATGATGATCTCACCATTGGCCAAATTGGATCTGCGGGTGTGGATTGAGTGCCAAGGGGGAGGTGAACATGAGAAAAAGATACAATAGCCAAGGAACAGATAACCTTTTACGCGTCAGAGTATGGAATGTCAGAAGTGTGAGCGAGGCAGGAAAGGTAGAAAAACTGGAAATGGGAGTGAAAATAGTCAGTATAGAATAGTGGAGGTCAGTGAAATGAAATGGAAAGAAAGTAAAGATTTCTGGTCAGATGAATACAGGATGACGTCAACAGTAGCAGAAAACGGTATAACGGGTGTAAGATTCGTTATGAAAAGGAAAGTAGAGCAGAGGATGAGCTACTGCAAACAGTTCAGTAATAGAATTGTTCTCATCAGATTCGACAACAAACCAACTCTGGCAATCATATTTCGTGTATACTTTCCAGTGTCGCTATCATAAGATGAAGAGATAGATAAAATATACGAAGATATGCAACGGATAATTTACTATCTAAAGGGAGATGAACATGTGGCAGCCGAGTGGGACTCGAATGTGGTTGCATGGGAAGGAAAATAGGGAAGTTTACGGGACAATAGAGGGTTGGCAGTAAGAATGAGAGAAGAGAAATGCTAATTCAGTTCTGCAATAAATTTCAGATGGTAACGGTGAATATTCTGTTAAGGAAACACAAGAGGAGGAGCTGTACTTCGAAAATACCAGGAGACACGAGAAGGTTCCAGCCGGATTACATCATGGGCAGGCAGAGATTCTGAAATCGGATGTTGGATTTAAGGGCTTCCCAGGTGACAAGATACGTTCGAAATTCTCTAAAGTTGTGAATATTGCCATAAGGAATATCAGAGTGGGTAGTTCGGCTGAAGTGAAGTGGATTTCTCCGGAAAGGGCGATCACAGTTTTGCGACCTTCAAACATAAGTACAACGAATGTAACTGCGAAGACACCTTGGGTAACAAAAGAAATACTTCAGTTAATCGGCGAAGGAAGTAAATACAAAAAGGTTTAGGGAAAGTCAAGAATGCAGGAATCTGAATCACTTAGAAACGATATAAATAGAAAGCGCAGGGCAGCCAATGTGAAATTGCTGCAGAAAAAGTCTGATAAAATCTAAAAATAAATGATAGATTCAGCACATAGAAAAATCGAAACAACCTTCGGTGAAGCTATAAGCAAGAGTGGTAACATTAAGAGTGCTATAGGAATTCACTGTTAAGGAAAGAGAAGAATACGGTTAGGTGGAAAGAGTAAATCGAAGGCCTCTTTGAAGGGGAGGGCTTGTCTAACTGATAAAAAAAAAAAGAAATTGGAGTTGATATGGAAGACCAACGGATCCAGTATTAGAGTTTAATTTATAACAGCTGCGGAAGCCTTGAGCTGAAATAAGACAGAAGGGATAGATAACATTGTATCGCCGCAATGGGTAGGCGCGCGGTCTGAAGCGCCTTTTCACGGTCCGTGCCGTCGGAGGCTCGATTCCCCCCTCGGGCGTGGGTGTGTGTGTTGTCCATAGCGTAAGCTAGTTTAAGTTAGATTAAGTAATGAGTAGGCTTAGGGACCGATGACCTCAGCAGTTGGGTCCCATAAGAGCTTACCACAAATTTCCAAATTTTTCCATTGTATCAGATTTGCTAAAATCATTGAGGGAAGTGGTAACTAAACGACTATTCAGGCTGCTATGTATAATCTATGATTAGCGGTGTACCGTCAGGCTTTCGAGAAAGCCAGTTCTGAAGATAGCAAGAACAGATAACTGCGAGAACTATCGCATAACCAACTTAGCAGCTCCTATAGCCAAACTGCTGACAAGAATAATAAACTGAAGAACGTAACAGAAACTTGAGTATCAGTTAGACGTCAATCAGTTTGCCTTAAGGAAAGGTAAAGGAACCACAGAGGCAGAGCTGATGTTGCGCATGATAATGGAAGCAAGGCTATAGTAAAGTCAGTACGCGTTCATAGGATATGTCGGCCTAGAAAAAACGTTCGATTATTTAAAAGACTTCAAGATGTTTGAAATTTTGAGAAAAATAGGAATAAATTATAGGTAAACGCGGGTGATATGCAGCATGTACGCTTATTATGCCATCACAAAAGAATAATGAGAGTGCGAGACGAAGAACGAAGTGCTAGGATTATAAAAGGCGTTAGACAGACACACAGGCTTTCGTCACTATTGTTCTGTCCATACATCGAAGAAAGCAATAACGGAAATGAAAGAAACTTTCAAGCGCAAGATTAAAATTCAGGGCGAAAGGTTATCAATGATAAGATTCGGTGGTGACATTGCTATCCTCAATAAACGTAAAGAAGAATTACAGAGTCTGTTCAATGGAATAAAGAGTCTAATGAGTGTAGAATATGGATTGAGAGTAAATCGAAGAAATGAGAACAGTGAGGTTTGAGGATCATAAAGCGGACAAAAAGTTACGGAATTCTGCTTCCTAGATAGCAAAAAACGCTCTATGGACGGTGCAAGCAGATCATAAAAAGCAGACAGCACGGTTAAAGAGGGCATTCCTGTTCAAAAGAGGTGTACTAGCATCAATTACAGGTTTAACATGAGGAAGAAATTTATCAGAATGTCAATTTGAAACACAGCAATATAATATAGTGAATGATGGACAATGGGAAAACGGTAACATAACTGAATTGAAGCGTTTGAGCTGTGGTGATACAGGAGAACGTTGAAGACGGCATGGACTGATAAGATGCTGAATGAGGAAGTTTTCTGCAGAATTAGTGAAGAAAGGAACATGTGGAAATCACTGACAAGAAGAAGTGACAGGTTAATAGGACATGTGTTAAGACATCGGTGAATAACCTCTACGGTACTAGAGGGAGCAGTAGAGGGTGAAACATATAGGGAATGCAAAGATCTGCATACACCCATCAAATAATTGAGGTTGTGTGATCCAAGTGCTACCCCGACGTGAAAATGTTAGCACAGGACAGAAAATCGTGACAGCCTGCTTTAAATTAGTCAGAAGACAGAAGACTTGAGAAAAATCGGTACATGCTTATTCTGTAAATAGTAAACCAGTTTATGTATTCGTTTCAGATATTGCCATAATTTCATATTCATTGATGAAGTGTACAACGTAAAGCAGATCCACAAGTAATTAAACTTGTTTCCATACTAGGAGACTCTCGAACATTCTCTCCATCTACATCTAGATTCTCCGTACAGAGTGACTAAAGAAATGACTTTGTGAGTCAGTTATATGAATTTCTGATGTTCTAATAACAGACACCGCGTATTCATGTAACTGACCCGCCTCGATGGGCAATGAATTCACCACCTTCACTGCGGATGCACAATAACGTTAGACCTCCTGCGGCAGTCACAAAGTAGCGAGCATTGGGGGACATTGGGATTGCCTATCTGTGGCGCTAGGTGGGAGTGTGGGTCGGTCGAGAGGCGTCCAGAGATATTCTTTGCAGAGGCAATGATCACTTTGTCCTCTTGGTGCAGTGGGTAACGCAACTGCCTAGGAAGCGGGAGATAGCGCGTTCGAATCTCGCTCTGCCTCACATTTCTGATTCTGCGTAAAGTCCCAATGCAACTGATATCGATATGTTCTTCCCTCTCCTTTCCTTTCTCCCCCCTCTACCACCAATTTACAAGATTAGTGACAGGCTCCGCACAGCTCTGGCATTGGAGAGAAGAACTTGGCACGCACTTTTTTTTTTTCTCTAGCTGTGTGCCATATACATAAGCCTTTTACTCAGCGCAGCACATTTCAAGTGATCGGCCAATTCACTGACGTATGCTATGGACTTCCAAGTTTGTTTCTTTGCTTATTCTTTGTCTAAGCCAGCCGAGGTACCGCAGCCTTGCACTGCCCTCATGTCTGAATTTATCCTGCCATTTTTTGATGCGCCTTACCCTGCCCAAAATCTCACAAATCGTTGGTATGGTGAATTGCCATGTTTGCTGTTACGTACTGAATGCTATTGTTATGTGCTTGCTAAACAAATTAATTTTTTAACTCTCTAAACTCCCATACCAAGTTTCGTCAGCTGATCCAGAACATCACAGTTTTGGCATCTGAAACTTTTTCGCGGATTTCGTGCAGCTCTATCAGTAAAGACAACTCTGATCAGCAGTCGATTGAACTATAGATGCTAACAAGTGGACGGAAGTGTACTTCTGAATTATCGGAATTCTGAATATTTTTCTTTTTGCCAAAAAGGTGTATCTGATGCAGATACATGTCATGTGGTTAGAACTTTATGCTGTGAACCGTTTACAGCTTTTGTACAGTGAATACAATGGATGGATTCTTTTGCAACCTGGATTTAATTAAGTGGATGTGTCTGCGACACGGAAAGACTGAGTCAGTCCTTGTTCTTAAAAGATCTCACGCAGTCGGCAGAAGCAACGCATCCAACAACATTGCAATTTAAAGTACTATAATATTAACAAATTGATTTTTCATCCTTGCACTTCGCTACGTTTTCAGGTCTGGACATTTACTTCCTGCTCGTGGTGCACAGCTTCTACCGAATAATTGCGGGAAACGAACCGCCGCCTGAAGACGTCTGACGGCTGACTTCTCACTCCGATGGCGCCGAAACCATCACTGCTGGTCGTACTCCCTGTCCAAATACAACCGCATGAACTGCGGTGCACGCAAGTGTTTTCGTGTGTGTGTGTGTGTGTGTGTGTGTGTGTGTGTGTGTGTGTGTGTGTTTGTGTGTGTGTTTCACAGCATATTTGTATTTATTCTCAATAAATTCATGAGAGATGAAATTAAAAACAACAGAACAGTTATTAAAAACTATAATTTATTCTATGCACCTTGATTTACATTTATATTTAAAATATTCTGCATCATTCCATGACAATGGAGAATTGACACTCTGCTTCAATCAGTTACAATTTAGACTACTGCATATACGTTAAAGGCATTAGCGCATAGTAACATATCCACTATTTCCGTAAATTGTGAATAAAGTTAATATGTCTGCGTAAGCAGAAGAAACTAATGATCAAAGTCCGAAAACAATTTATTGGACTGTTCAATTAACCAAAACAAATTCTCCAAGTATAACACCAACAAAAAACAGTGATCTGTCTTCGAATCACAACTACATACAAGAATAATATAGAAAACAACTGAAATAGTTTCCTACTAGTCACCGCCAGAGACTTCTCCAATATACCAAGCGTAATCCAGAGATCAGTGAGAAGATCCAAGCCGGGCTGCTGGGGCGGCAGCTATCCACGTCTGCTGGCGTTCGATGAACTGCCGATGTGTGACCGAGCGCCGGCCTTTATAGCGCTTCGGCGGATGAGTACCTCGGAACTATTTTCCATCACGTGGTTTGACGTGTGAATACACGAGGGCTGTCCAGAAAGTAAGTTACGATCGGTCGCGAAATGGAAACGACTATGAAAATCCGATAAAGCTTTGCAAAGATGTGTTGGGCAGTGTCTCTAGTATGACTCTAGGTAGAATTATGTCGCTCTTTTCATTCCTGAGCTCTTAGTGAGCGCGTAAAGATGTTATAGAAAATCGTGTGTCCCGCCAAGTACGAGGGCCTGGTGAGAATTTTCCCCTGAAGCTATGCAACCAACATTACATAACTGTCGTGCGGTTTCTTCTTCAAGACAATTCTCAGCTCATTCTGCAGGGGCAATGAAGATGTTCCTGCATCGTTTCAACTGGAAATGTTTGGTTACCCACAATACAACCTGTAATTGTCTCCCACTGAGTTTCATCTCTGCTCAAACTAACCGCTGGCTATGAAGACAACATTTTGGCACAGACAACGAGCTTTAGGCCAGCGTAGAGAATTGGCAGAAAGCACTGGCGGCTGACTTCTATGATGAAGGTATTGGAAAGTTGGTACAACGCTACGACGAATGTCTGAGTCAGAACGGCGACTACGTAGAGAAGTAGCTGAAAGGTGTAGCTAACTGTTACAAATGAAACATTTCTGATTTTCACTGTGATTTTCATTTCGCGATCGATCGTAACTTACTTTCTGGGATCTGCAGCGACCTCTTCCTTATGTTTATGTGGGCCGATAGTGGCCCCTGGTGGCCGCTGGTGTCTTTGCTGTGTTGCTGTTGTTGTTGTTGTTGTGGCCGTTCATCAGTAGTGCCTGTCGGCTGCAGGATGTCAGTTTGGTTGCTGATACTCTAGGCGCCGTGACATCTGGTGGAGAAGGCCACAGCAAAAGTGTGCCCTCATTTGGATGAACTACAATTTGTTACAGCTACAAAAAACGATCAAGTTCGATGTTGAGGACTGTATTTATCTCTTTCACGTGTAATAGAAAATGTGTAGCAATCCACTGCAGCAGTAAATCTAGTCATCTTTAATATCTATTTACAGTTGTCAGTTGCCGTCTACCCGTGCCGAGATAGTATCTTCGCCTCAGCAGAAGTGATTTGTTCCGCGAAAGAGCTAACAAAGCAGTAGATGCTCGTCACCAACAGGGAACTTTTATGAACCGTTTCAGTGTTTCGGCAAGGCCGCTCGATCTCTAGTGAACCAGCATCCAAACAGCTAGATCGTTCTTCAGTCCTAATTCCCACTTGGACGTAGGTACGACATTCCTGACACACCAAGGCCGTCTGGTGACCTGCAGACTGCCTGATGGAGGCCTGTTGTAGCCTGTTGCGAAAGAAACAAACCTGAATTCTTAAAATGAACATATCACGTTATCTAATGATGTCCAATCTCTGAAATTAGTATAATCTGGTTATGCACCTGAAAAATGACGTCAGAATAAGAATAAAGAGTGGGTTAGAAGTCATTAAACGACAATTATAAAGCTGTGTTCTCTCCAGCATTTAATGTAATCTTCAGAACTGCTGAAGCACTTACGGGGATATCTCAGCATAAAGAAGAGTACCTGCGACACGAATGTAGTTTTCAGTTCCCTTCAGCGCTGATCTACATATTTATATGACAGTCAATTCCTTCCCATTCATTCAGTCACAATTGTTCAAATCATTTGATACGCTGTGTACGACGATTCACATTTTCTTATGTCCTCTTGCGCTACGGTGAAATCATTATCTCCACTACACCCTTTCGGAGATGCTGCTCTTATGGTAATTGAGAGCCCTGTTAGGGGTCAGATTAGAACCAGTGGTTGAACACAAGTGAGATATATGTCGCATGATGCAACTGACTACAGGCTGCAAAGTACAACGGTTTCTACTCAAACTACCGCGCAACATGGAGTCGAAAATCTTCATCATATGTGTAACCTTACCTTTAACTCTGCAGTAGGGTAAGGTGGCGTTGAACCGTTGCCGCCCAGGTCTCAAGTATACTTAAGGTGTCCTCAACGAATGTGACGAAAAGAGTGTAAGAAAATCTTAAGGCCTAACTATACTGATATTTACGCCCAGCAAGAGAGTGAATAAGCACGTATGTGGCGGAGGGGACACAAGAAAGAATGCCGGCCAGAGTGGCCGAGCGGTTCTAGGCGCTACGGTCGCAGCTCGAAACCTGACTCGGGCATGGATGTGTGTGATGTCCTTAGTTTAGTTAGGTGTAAGTAGTTCTGACGACCTCAGAAGTTAAGTCCCACAGTGCTCAGAGCCATTTGAACAAGAAAGAATGTTTATAATATGAGGGACAGGAATCTATAGTTTCGTAAAATAGTTCTCTGAACTCTGTTTATTTAACAGCACGTGACTCACCGCCCTGTTAATACAGGATTGCGTGAGGCGCTTAAGAATCTGTTGCAAAATCGATGTCTACTTGAAGCGTCCATAGAAACAAAAACGTAGACGTAATCTCAGATATATTAGAATATTGCTGCCGAATATCTTCACCGTAGCGAAATTAATTAAAAGAAACCTTTGAATTAAAGAAAGTTTTTCCTTTTTAAACGAAATAATTTTTGTTTTGCCCACGAGCGGCCAGTGCCTATACTGAACTGAGAGTTTATAGTTTGTACTTTAATATGAAATAAATTACTTTATGCACTTTCTTTTCTTTACTAATTATGATTGCGAGTCTTTTTAAGTGTCCATTGATGTCGAAACGCAAAGAAATTACAATGAAATTATTCCTACGCAAGATGTCTGCCAAGAATGGTCGATTGTTCGGTCGATGTTGTTGCTCATCCCGCGTACTGAAAACCTTGAAAAATAAACCTTATTTTTACTTCTGCTTGAAGGTCACTATATACGAAGGTTATTCCAAAAGTAAGGTCCGATCGGTCGCGAAATGGAAACGACTATGAAAATCCGATAAAGCTTTGCACAGATGTGTTGGGTAGTGTCTCTAGTATAACCCCAGTTAGCATCACGTCGCTCTTCTCATTTCTGTGCTCGCAGTGAGTGCGTAAAGATGTCTAGAAAATAGTGTCTGCCGCCAAGTACGAGGGCCTGGTGAGAAATTTCGCCTGAAGCTATGCAGCCAACATTACATAACTGTCGTGCTGTTTCGTCTTCACGACAATTCTCAGCCGCATTCTGCAGGGGCAATGAAGATGCTCCTGCATCGTTTTCAAATGGAAATGTGAGATTACCCACAATACAGTCCGCAATTGTCTCCCCCTGAGTTTCATCTCTGGTCACATGAACCGCTGTCTTTGAAGACAACATTTTGACACAGACAACGAGGTGTAGGCCAGCGTGGAGAATTGGCGGAAAGCACTGGCGGCTGCCTTCTATGATGAGGCTATTGAAAAGTTGGTACAACGCTATGACAAAAGTCTAAGTCAGAACGGCGACTACGTAGAGAAGTAGCTGAAAGGTGTAGCTAATTGTTACAAGTAAAACATTTCTGATGTTCACTGACAAGAGCGCGCCGAGAATACCAAATTTCAGGCATCAGCTCTCACCACGAACAATGATTGAGAACAGCGGCATTTACGTTTAGTTGTCAGTGCTGACAGACAGGCAACAGTGCGAGAAATAATCGCAGAAATTAATTTGGGACGTATGACGAATTTATTCTGTGCGGCGAAATTTGGCGTTAATGGGCTGTGGAAGCAGATCGCTTACTGCGCCTCTCCTTGGATTGTGACTATATCTGTTGTTCCCTAGACGATTCGAAAACCGTGGCTTGGTCATATGAGTCCCATTTTCAGTCGGTAATAGCTCATGGTAGGGTTTGAATGTGCCGCAGAGGTCACGAAACCATGGATCCAAGTTGTCAACAAGACTCTGTGCAAGCCGGTGGTGGCTCCATAAAGGTGTGGGCTGTGTTTACATGGAACTGACTGTGTCCTCTGGTCCAAATGAACCAATCATTGACTGGAAATGGTTGTGTTCGGCTACTTGGCGACCACTGCCAGCCGAACAACGATGGAGTTTTTATGGATGAGAGTGCGCCATGTCACTGGTTCATAACTGTTCGCCACTGGGTTGAAGAACATTCTGTATAATTCGAGCGAATGATTTCGCCAACCAGATGGCCTGGCGTGAATCCTATCGTACATTTATGGGACACAATGTGGAGGTTGTGCACCAAATCCTGAGGTAATAACACTTTCGCAATCATGGACGGCTATAGAGGCAGCATTGCTCAGTAGTTCCCCACGGGACTGGTTCAGTCCATGTCACGTCGAGTTGGTAGACTACACCGGACAAAAGGAGGTCCTAAACGATATTAACCCTTTCATTCCTGAATTAATATATGTGATTTAAAAATATATTTGCTTTGAAATATGTTATCTAGGATGTATTAGGAAATATAATTTGAAGTTCTCCTAAATTTTCTCCCACCCAATTTTGAAAGAAAAAAGTTGCCATATGGCAACGTTAGTACTCAACGAAATGATTTTCAGGAATTTGATAAAATCATTTATTTTTAAAAATTGAATACAAATACAAGATATGCTTGTGATAGAAGGAAGAATATCAATGCAACAAGGAGAATATATATTTATATGGATGACGTGACCATTTCTAAGTTTTTATTATACAACATGACATAAATATGCTGTCAAGGTAAGTCACAGAAGACTTCATTTATTATTTGGAAAGACATAAAGCAATTTTTTTCACTTGTTAGACATAGGGTGGGTTGTTTGGGGGAAGAGAGCAAACAGCGAGGTCATTGGTCTCATGGGATTAGGGAAGGAAGTTGGCCGTGCCCTTTCAAAGGAACCATCCCGGAATTTGCCTGGAGCGATTTAGGGAAATCACGGAAAACCTAAATCAGGATGGCCGAACGCGGGATTGAACCGTCGTCCTCCCGAATGCGAGTCCAGTGTGCTAACCACTGCGTCACCTCGTTCGGTGTTAGACATAGGAACACTTAACAGTTCTATGCACGACATTCTGCTGAATCCTTTAAGGCATAGCTTGCAGCGGCCTTTCTGGTGGCTCTGTTGTGACCAGTGACCAACTTCACATCTGACATCTGCAATAGGCCTGGAGGCTACCAACCTCTTATTTGGAGCTTGCATATCTTCTGTAGATGATCTTCCTCTTTCGCGATGAACAACATTTCCTGCCATAGTAAGACCAGGAGCAATATGAGTGTGGAAATCCAGAAGAGAAAGATGAGATGTTGCGCCTCGCTGATTCAAGTGACGTCTGTAACGCAACCACGAATTTACAACTGCAACATTGAAGCACCAATAAACTATTCGCATACACTACTTTTTAGAACGACATTTATCCTATAACGCTCCGTGAGCATGTCTGCTAAATCCACTCCTCCCATGTCTTCATTATATTCCTTCACAATCAGTGGTCGATTTACCTGCATTGACTGATTATCCTTTTTACTCCACCTCTTGCATTTATGCTGTGGATTTATACCTGCATATGTGTAAACCAGTTGCACAGCTTTATTGTCATACCACCTTACTGCTATGATGTTGGATGATTCATCAATGCTATAATGCAGTGTCCCTCTTCCTTTCTTTTTCAGCTCCTTTTCTTCTGCTATGGGGCTGAGTGACATTCTGTCTGAACGAAGAGTCACAACACATAAAATACCTTTCTGTTTGAGAACATCTAAAAGTTGTAAAGAGCTGAACCAATTACCAAAAAATATCTTGTAGTTCTTGCCCTCTGGTAAATCTTCACACAGCGTCAGAACAACATCTTCTGAACCTCCTAAATCGTGCTCATCATATGTGCCTTTACCCACATAACTCCAGCTCGAATAAACACTTTATATCCTCATTTATGGTTTGTTTTTGAGATGCTGAACTAAAGAACTTCTTTCCTTGAAAGGGATCACCTGTTCACCAGTGCTCTGTTTCTCATCTGGAACGAGTTGCAACATATTGTTCCGTAAAGAATCTATCAGGGGCCTCACTCTGAATAACTTGGGATCACCTCTCGGTTTCTGGCTGTTGTTATTACTTAGATAGAAATATGACCTTAGAGTTTCAAATCTATTCTTACTCATAACATCTGCAATAGCAGAAAAGTGACACTTTTGTGACCAGTACATTTTATATTGTTGCATTGGAAGTGCACCCATAAATAGTAAAATACCAAAATATTGTTTTATTTCATTGAAAGTAACATCAGTGACAACCACATCTTTGATGTGTGCGTAATGATTTGTTTCAAGGGCAATGGATTCGCACATTTCATCATCAATGAACATCTGAAAATAATTCATTGGAGTGAGGTCTTCATCAGATGGTGGTGGAGGTATGTTGTCTTTCCATGTGGTATCTGGCGGAACGAAATCACCTTTCTTCCATGAACAGTTTTTCTTCGTCTTTTTGCGGGTTGAGCTGCTTCCTGTAGCATAAAGTATGCATAAACAATTATGTACATTTTGAGGTAAACCTATGTAAGAATTTTTCGTGCTGATAAGATATATTACTTACCTTACTGGTGGAAGGTTGTACAACATTACTTTCTATGTCTGTTGCTTGCGGTTTAAATATGTCCTCATGTTCAATACTATAATCCTTCCCTTGCATGTGTATTTCAATATGTGGATATTCTAGGACACTGTCGGAGTTTTGTTGGATAAAGTCAGACTCATTATTTTCATCTGAAGAAAGGCTACACTATGAAATATCGACATCTGGAATCTGTAGCAGCTTTAATATTTCCTTATCAGTTAGACTTTTCTGGGGGAATGCTATTCTCAGAAAACTGTGAAACAGGAAGCAGTTTCTGAGGTTATGTAAATGCAAGACATGAATTCCCATAGTTACCAAATGGCAGCAGTCACATTTCAGTAAGTGTTCTGAGTATAAATCGTTACAAATGTGTTATTATTTTACAGTTAGTGATAGATTGCAGTTTTAAGAATATTATGCAAAACTTGACTTATAAATATTCGTGGAGAGAGGAGTACAAAAGCGCAACTACTAATAGCACACAACAGCTGATCGAAACGTCAGAATGGCGGCTCATACCAAAGATTACTTTAAAGACCCATAGGTGGGCATTCTGCTGCCATCTGCTGCTGATTTCTCAAAACAACTAGGTGTGGCCATATGGCAACTACAGGATAAAGATTTGAGGTGAAAACATATGGCCCATAAGAAAGTAGTGTTGCCACATGGCTACATTGGGGATGAAAAGGTTAAGAGGTATTTCATGAGTTTTGTCACCTCAGTATATGTTTCGTGGTAAATGTGTGACACTTATTGTGAAATCCATTGGTACCCCTAATTTGATAAGAAACATTCATTTAGTAACCTTCTACGGGCATGGGCAGATAAATGGAAACAATAAAAACAAAATAAATACAAACAACAATAGGGTGTCGGACACTGAGCGCTAAATTAAGAAACCGTGAGGCCAAGCGCTGAGCCACTGTTTTGTCTAAGGACGTCCCGCGGCTTACTTCGAGAACTTTGACGGTCGCTTTTTCAGAACCGCTCCAGTATCTGCGGATAAGTCGGAACACGTGTTCACATATTTTGATTCCTTATCTTCAGAGCGCAAGTCCTTTGAAATGGGGTGATGGCACTAGCCGTTTTCTTCTCGTGAATAAAAAAGTTGGGGAGTGTTGGTGATCCAACACGTTGCTTTACTGACCTGTTCAAAGTAATTTTCGGATGTCTTTCGAACAGTGCACATTACTTATCTGTCTCTACTACTCTCTTCAGTCACTCTAGTCTTCCAGTCTTGATATGGTAAGCTGAAATCTCCACCTAATACTCTAACATGACCGGGAAATCTATCCGAAACTTCTTGAAGTTTTCCCTGAGATGTTCTGCCATTAGTGCTCCTGAAGCAAGGGGTCCATAACAGCACCCGACGAGAATGTTTGACCATCCATTAACGCATATCTTCACCCTGATTAGTTCGGATTCGGAATTTGTGCTAACCTCACTAGGTATTATAGTTAGAGTACAGGAAATGTAATCGAAAGGCAGCGCTAGAGGCCAGATGTTGGTGAGTTTTAAAGAATGAAACATGCGCCTTGGTGCCCGAATACATGCAGTGACTAGCATAGCTGATGGGGGTCGAAGAGCGTATTTAGAATATGAGGAAACCTCATGCCCCATGAAAAGTAGAAAACATGAAAGACAGAAGAGAGGTGACTACAGAGAGCAATACAAACTACTACATTAATATAAATGAAGAAGTACCCATCCATGGTCTTTTTTTTTTTCAACATTCTCATGAACACTACTTAACTCACGAACGAATTGTAGAGATACACGTGTAACTCATTCGTATCTTCTGGTGAGGCTACAAAGATTTCTGTTCAAAATGGTTCAAATGGCTCTGAGCACTATGCGACTTAACTTCTGAGGTCATCAGCCGCCTAGAACTTAGAACTAATTAAACCTAACTAACCTAAGGACATCACACACATCCATGCCCGAGGCAGGATTCGAACCTGCAACCGTAGCGGTCACGCGGTTCCAGACTGTAGTGCCTAGAACCGCTCGGCCAACCCGGCCGGGAAAAGATTTCTGTGAATCTTGTTGTGATGGCTAGGATTTAACTTTTTCAGACATAATGGAAACCGTGTATAGAGAGAGTAAGGTGGAAAAATTGAGGCTAAACATTGTAAGAGTGAAGCTGAAGTGAAATAGAAGATTTCCATAGAGAGACAGCGGCATGACCAAACAGTAAGGCATATCGTATACCCTTTATGCTCATAAAAGTAGCTAACATGTGTTCAAATTATTATTCTTAAAAACGATAGAAAACCAAAGGCCTGTCCCGTTTTACAAGTTTCTACACTTTGCCATCATTTCCAATTTTAGAACAGCTGGACTGTAACGAGCTGCATCGGTTCTATAGATGCAGAAAGAATTTGTTAGCTCCTCTACCGAGGTAAAACTCTTTGACCTCAGCCCTATTGCAAATAACCAGTTCCAGACACTAAAACATACCGAACATATCTAGCACAGTTTGCTGAAAAATAAATAATAGGGACGATATCCACAGATTACTGAATTAAATGGCACCAGGCAGTACAGAGCTCCCGACAACAAATATAATTACTCATTTACCATATCAGTATGCTTCGACACTAGTATCGTCATCTGTGGGATACTGCATAGCAACAAACATAATAAACCAACGGTATTCAACAGACACAGAGTACTTGAATAAGTTTTGACTCATCTCAAACGCACAACCGTCGATCTTTACACATAAAAACATAGTTGTTAAACCCGTCCATAACTATTATTTGTACAGAGGAATATACATAGTCTCAAACAGACATGAACATGGAGGTCATGTTAAGCAGTAGTTCTTCATTTTACCTCGGTGAAACGGTCCTTCCATGATTCGTCGTTGCTTCCATGGCCTCGCACAAAGTCGCACTCGCAGACGGGCCAGATACACGCACCCTTGACGACCAGCGACGCGCGACGCAAATTACTCGGCGTAGAGCTATGCAAATTTACACGTCGACGTTTATTGGCGGAACTGGAGTAATTCTCTGCACTGCTGCTCCTATGAATTCAGTCTAATTAAAGGTCGCTAGACTTGCTTTGACGTGCGACACGGGGTTAAACTTCTAACGAAGCCTAAGTCAATAATTAAAGTCTTGCAGATATCCAACTACTCAGCAAGATTCGCAGATTCCAGCACTGGACTGGAATACGTTCACCTCTGCTTCCCATCAACTGCCGCACATGATCTCTATAACTATAAAACAGTAGTAATGTGTATAATCCATAAGGAAGAAGTCACGAAAAACACAACAATCAAATTTCCATGGAGACAAATGAAATGTATTTGCTTCAATTAAACCTCGCCAAGCCCTTTTCATTCATTTAATGCCACATCCATCAGTCTACTGTATCTCGGTGGCTGGCGGAGCATACAGGGTGGTCCATTGATAGTGACCGGGCCAAATATCTCACGAAATACGCATCAAACGAAAAAACTACAAAGAAGGAAACTTTTCTAGCTTGAAGGGGGAAACCAGATGGCGCTATGGTTGGCCCGCTATATGACGCTGCCATAGGTAAAACGGATATCAACAGCGTTTTTTTAAAAATAGGAACCCCCATTTTTATTACATATTCGTGTAGTACGTAAAGAAATATGAATGTTTTAGTTGGACCAATTTCTTCGCTTTGCGATAGATGGCACTGTAATAGACACAAACATATGAAGACGAACAGCTGGTAACAGGTAGGTTTCTTTAAACTAAAATACAGAACGTAGGTACGTTTGAACATTTTATTTTGGTTGTTCCAATGTGATACATGTAACTTCGTGAACTTATCATTTCTGAGAACGCATGCTGTTACAGCGTGATTACCTATAAATAACACATTAATGCAATAAATGCTCAAAATGATGTCCGTCAACCTCAATGCATTTGGCAATACGTGTAAGAAATTCCTCTCAACAGCGAATAGTTCGCCTTCCGTAATGTTCGCAGATGCATTGACAATACGCTGACGCATGTTGTCAGGCGTTGTCGGTGGATCACGATAGCAACTATCCTTCAACTTTCCCCACAGAAAGAAATCCGGTGACGTCAGATCCGGTGAACGTGCGAACCATGGTATGGTGCTTTGACGACCAAACCACCTGTCATCAAATATGCTATTCAATACCGCTTCAACAGCACGCGAGCTATGTGCCGGACATCCATCATGTTGGAAGTACATCGCCATTCTGTCATGCAGTGAAACATGTTGTAGTAACTTCGGTAGAACATTACATAGGAAATCAGCATACATTGCACCATTTAGATTGCCAACGATAAAATGGGGGCCATTTATCCTTCCTTCCATAATGCCGCATCATACATTAACCCGCCAACGTCGCTGATGTTCCACTTGTCGCAGCCATCGTGGATTTTCCGTAGCCCAATAGTTCATTAATGACGCTTGGTCGCTAAATAGAACGCGTGCGAAAAATGTGTCATCGTCCCGTAATTTTTCTGGTACCCAGTGGCAGAACTGTACACGACGTTCAAAGTCGTTTCGTGTAGTACGCAGGCACGAAGCATACTGATATGGTAAGTATATTTGTTGTCGGGAGCTCTGTACTGCCTGGTGCCATTTAATTCAGTAATCTGTGGATATCGTCCCTATTATTTATTTTTCAGCAAACTGTGCTGGATATGGTCCGTATGTTTTAGTATCTAGAACTGGTTATTTTCAATAGTGACCGGGCCAAATATCTCACGAAATAAGCATCAAACGAAAAAACTACCAAGAAGGAAACTCGTCTAGCTTGAAGGGGGAAACCAGATGGCGCTATGGTTGGCCCGCTAAACATTGAGGGTAAACATTGTACGAGTTAAGCTGAAGTGAAATAGCAGATTTCCATAGAGAGACAGCGGCATGATCAAACAGTAAGGCATATCGTATACCCTTTATGCTCATAAAAGTAGCTAACATGTGTTCAAATTATTATTCTTAAGAACGATAGAAAACCAAAGGCCTGTCCCGTTTTACAAGTTTCTACACTTTGCCATCATTTCCAATTTTAGAACAGCTGGACTGTAACGAGCTGCATCGGTTCTATAGATGCAGAAAGAATTTGTTAGCTCCTCTACCAAGGTAAAACTCTTTGACCTCAGTGGTCAAGGGTGCGTGTATCTGTCCCGTCTGCGAGTGCGACTTTGTGCGAGGCCTTGGAAGCAACGACGAATCATGGAAGGACCGTTTCACCGAGGTAAAATGAAGACCTACTGTACACGACGTTCAGTCATCGCCATGCGATGCCTGGTGTTTAGAAATATGGTACGGGTGCAATCGATGTTGATGTAGCATTCTCAACACCGACGGTTTTGAAATTCCCGTTTCTCGCGCAGTTTGTCTGTTACTGATGTGCGGACTTGGGCATCATCATTTGTTGCAGGTCGTGGTTGACGTTTCACATGTGGCTGAACACTTCCTGTTTCCTTAAATAACGTAATTATCCAGCGAACGGTCCGGACACTTGGATGATGTCGTCCAGGATACCGAGCAGTATACATAGCACACGCCCGTTGGGCATCTTGATCACAATAGCCATATATCAACACGATATCGACCTTTTCCGCAATTGGTAAACGGTCCATTTTAACACGGGTATTGTATCACGAAGAAAATACGGTCCGCACTGGCGGAAAGTTGCGTGATATCACGTACTTATACGTTTGTGACTATTACAGCGCCATCTATCACAAAGCGAAAAAATTGGTCCAACTAAAACATTCATATTTCTTTGCGTACTACAGGAATATGTAATAACAATGGGGATTCGTATTTTAGAAAAACGCAGTTGATATCCGTTTTACCTATGGCAGCGCCATCTAGCGGGCCAACCATAGCGCCATCCGGTTTCCTCCTTCAAGCTAGACGAGTTTCCTTCTTGGTAGTTTTTTCGTTTGATGCTTATTTCGTGAGATATTTGGCCCGGTCACTATCAATGGACCACCCTGTATATGTAGATGTATGTAGATATAAGACCTTTCAAGGTACAGTAGGGAAGCGTCTGTATTTTACAGTGTCCGTATAGTTCGATGCAATATTCTTTCGGATATGCGCCTGTGTCCAAAGAACATTGCATCGAACTATAAAGACGCTGTAAAATACAGATATTCCCCTACCGTATTTCATGCCACAAAAGGAAATCTGACTAGCAAAATCAATGTCCCTCCCTGTACGGGAATCACACGATTGATAATTCTTATTTTCGTGCCTGGTAAGAAAAATTGGATGAGAAGTTCCGCCTTATGCAAAACACTTTTGGAGTTTTATTTAAGCCAGATATGTTTCAGTATTTTTGTGCTATCTCCATTGGGTTACTTTGTTTCCTTTCTATTGAATGTTGGTAGCTGTGAGTCTGCCACCCAACCCACAAGTTGTCATGGCCGTGATGCTGTGGTGTTTGTTTCGTTTACTTGTGGTGCTGTAACGCGCTGATTTCTACCACTTTTGTCATTTCTGCGATTTTTCGAATTTCAGCAGTGTTTGCGCCGTCATTACGTGTCGTAGCTGTGTAGTACTCCGTGTACCACACAACAAAATGGTTCAAATGGCTCTGAGCACTATGGGACTCAACTGCTGAGGTCATTAGTCCCCTAGAACTTAGAACTAGTTAAACCTAACTAACCTAAGGACATCACAAACATCCATGCCCGAGGCAGGATTCGAACCTGCGACCGTAGCGGTCTTGCGGTTCCAGACTGCAGCGCCTTTAACCGCACGGCCACTTCGACCGGCACTACACAACAGCAACACATAATGGAGGCGTTGTTGTAGGTTTTGTAAACCCTCGTAGCGAATTTCGTAAAGCCTCGTCGCTATTGCTGTGAAGGCCGAGTTGCCATCGTTGTTACGGTAGGCCGACTCTGCAGTACACTACTAAGACAGTTTCTGCCTGCCACATTTATACAGTTACGCCCTAGGATCACGTATTAGGATATGAGAACAAAGGTTCTGGAACACTCCAACAAATTAGCAACAAAGCCACACAAATAAGTTAAAGACGTTTACTTATCTCTATGACTTCTCGAATAATTAAGTCTGCAACACTGCGTGTGACATAAAACAAAAAAGGCCCTCAATGGCTAAGTGCAAATAATCGTTGGTAAGTTTCACAGTACCAGCAAATGAAATTAATAACAATTGTCTGTTCACTTCTAAGAGTTCACTAAACGACGTTCCTGTCTAAGTCAGCTCTGCACGGTGCTTTATAAAAAAGTGAGCGAGAGCTGCTCTTCTATCTTCCGAGTAGGCTTCTATCCGCCGTCGTCTGGACATTGACGGATTGTACTCGCCCAGCAATTGGCAGAGGCCAAGTCAATATCTTCACCCTCAGCGCCACCGGTGGCGCTGCTGGAACTCGCTGGAACTCGCACAGTCCCTATGGCACTGGCACCAGCTCACATCTTCGCGCATGTGGTTTTCCATGGCTGTGTCTTGTTCGGACGACACAGCAGTAGGTTGGGTAGCAGATTCACAGTTACCAACATAAACATTCAATAGTTTCACGTAAGAAAGGAAATACGTAACCCACTGAAGATAGCACAAAAAGTGCTGAAACATATCTGGGTAAAATAAAACTCGCAAGGTGTCTCGCATAAGGCAGAATTCCTCATCCAATCATGAGTCAGGTTGCTTTTTTTAATTTTATTTTTATTTTTTGGTGATCCGTCTTCTGACTGGTTTGATGCGGCAAGTCACGAATTCCTCTCCTGTGCTATCCTCTTCATCTCGGAGTAGCACTTGCAACCTATGTCCTCATTTATTTGCTGTATGTATTCCTATCTCTGTCTCCCTTTACAATTTTTGTTCTCTACAGCTCTATCTCTTACCATGGAAGTCATTCCCTCATGTCTTAACAGATATCTTATCATCCTATCCCTTCTCCCAATCGGTGCTTCCCACATATCCCTTTCCTCTCCGATTCTCCTCCTTCCTTACCTTACTTGTCCACCCAATTTTCAACATTCGACTGTAGGACCACATCTCAAATGCTTCGATCCTCTTCTGTTCCGGTTTTCCCACAGTCCATGTTTCACCACATGTTTCATTTATACATTAACTATGCTGTACTCCAGACGTACCTTCTCAGAAATTTCTTCCTCAGATCGATATTTGGCATCAGTAGAGGTCTCTTGGCCAGGGATGCCCTTTTCGCCATTGCTAGTCTGCTTTTGATGTCGTCCTTGCTCCGTTCGTCATCGGTTATTTTACTGCCTAGGTAGCAGAATTCCTTAACTTCATCGACTTCGTAACCATCAATCCTGATGTTAAGTTTCTCGCTGTTCTCATTTCTACTACTTCTCATTACCTTCGTCTTTCTTCGATTTATTGTCAGTCCATAGTGTGTACTCATTAGAGCAGGGCCGCACAAAGTGCATGCACCGGTGCATCGCACAGTGCAGAGTGCAGAAGACGGCTGCGCTATGTTGACGACGGTGCAGACCCCCCACTCCTCGGCTTTGAGCAACAGCGCTGCCTCTCACTTCCTTAGCTTGTGTCGCTCGCGCCGCCTGTCTCGACCTGTTTCAAAGCTTTTACCCTGTTGTCTTCGTCATTGCCAAATACTAATGTACACTAGGCGGAGAGCTTGCTTTGATGTACCGGTACAAAAGAGATTTATATAATAACTGTAATGGTAACAATTTTAAATTTGGTTTCAACACAAATGTATCTTCCTATGTGCTCTTTATTTTATTTGCAATTATGCTACTAAGATCTCGAACGAGAGATTGGCTGACAGCCATTCTGAGAGAATATTTTAAATTAAAATTAGAAATACTCGAAAGTAATCTAGTTTTTCAAGACAAAACAGAAAAAAAACCTTTCACATACACAAGTGGAACCAAACCTAGAAATAATCTACGCTGCTTCTCAGTGTAACTTGGGAAATTCTTCCTTCGGAAAATTCTGGTAGAATTGGAGCAAACCTTTTGTATTGTAAAACACATCCTTTCGGTGAACATCGCTTTGCAAATCTATTAGTTCGAAATGTAAATCTGAAGGTGCACTTTCAATATCCATCGAAAAAAGTTTCACAAAAACATCGAGAATTGGCAGCAGGTAGGTAATATCCTGAAACAATAACAAAGCCAATGTTAATAAATGAAAGTAATGTAAGCCGTTGTTTCGAAGTACTAAAATGCGATAGATTTTAATAAACATGTAATGTGTACTATTGGTTTTAATGTAATATTACACTTGCATATGTAACGCAATCTCCTTTATTTAGCTGTATGTCATATACCGGCACATTACCTGGAATCGGTCGTTAAACGCATTTTCAAGGGATTGTAGCACCTCGACGTAATTTGCAAAGCGCGTTCCTTCCCGCACAGATGCTGTCAAACAAAAATATAGTACCGTTTTGATTAGAGCGGTTGTAAAAATCAGGCTGTTTTAATAAAGGTACAATTTATATCTCGCTTACCTAGCTCAAAAAACTGTTGCCCATTTTTCTCTGAAAGGTTGTTTTTGAGGAGCTTCAGTTTATACAGGAAAGCGTTTATTTTGCTGATCATATCGTTGATGAGATTGTTTTCTTTTTGGAGTTTCAGACTTAAATCACTTAGGAGAGCCATGATGTCTGCTAAAAATCCTAAATCAGCTACCCATTCAGGGTCACGAAAAAGTGGCTCCGGACGTCCTTTGCTCTCCAAAAACTGAGCCACAGTGTGAAGTAGTCGAAAAATTCGGGAAATCACTTTCCCTTTGCTCAGCCAGCGCACTTCAGCGTGGTAGGCAATATCTGGATACTCCTCTTCAAAGGAAATCAAAAATTCTTTGAATTGACGATGAGTGAGTCTATGACAACGAATGTAGTTCACGATACGCACCATTACCTTCATCACATCTTGAAGACCGTTAACTTTCACACAAAGAGCCTCTTGGTGTGCAAAACAATGAACGGAAGGTAAATTCGGCATGTTAAGTTTTTTCCGCAATAGGCCAATGAACCCTTTTGCTTTACCGCACATTGCTGGTGCCCCGTCTGTGGTTACGGAAAACAGCTTTTCCCAAAGGAGGCCTATTCCTTCAGCTGCCATTTCAACAGCTGCTAAAATATCCGCCCCTGTAACAGCGTCCTTCAACGAAATCATATCCAGGGGCTCTTCCGTTACATGTAGGTCGTCGTCCAAGCCATGCAAAAATATTGCTAACTGAGCCGTGTCGTTAACATCCGTAGACTCATCAAGTGCGATGGAGTACGCTAGGAAGTTTTCAATTTTGGCTGCCAGTCGTTCACGCAAATTCTCAGCAATGTCGTTGATTCTCCGATGTATTGTCATTCTGGAAAGTGGTGTTCTGCTGTACGCGGGAGCTAATGTGGGATTCATTGTCTCTACTACGTCCAGCATAATGTTTTTTATTAATGGCCCGTCCATAAATGGCCTCCCAGCTCTTGCTAAACGTAGAGAAACTTTGTAACTAGCTCTGAGAGTTCTTTCGCAACACCCCTCACCTTCTTCACCATAAAGTAGAGAAAAAAAGATATGTTAGAAATAATTTATGCGAAAACGAAAAATAAGGAATCTAAACAAATGTTATTTCGTTTCGCATGACCTTTAACCAAAATATACGATACATGCTAAAGTACTTGCAACAAACCTCGTTTGTAGATACAGAATTCTCTTCTGCAAGAGTTTGCAACCTCCGTAATTCTTTCTCTCTGGCATTCCCTGTTACATCACTATATTTTTCTGAATGCAATTTGCTGTAGTGCCTTTCAATAGACGATTTTCTGAGACACGTAATTAGTGTACCGCAGATTAGACATTTGGCTTTATCGTCACAACGCACAAAAAAGTAGGAGAGTTCCCATTCCGGTTTAAATGGACTTTCAGCAGTTTCCCCTTTTTTAGGAGCAGATGGTTACATTATTCCGGTAATTGTCTTGCGCTTACGTATTCCAATGTTGACTAAGCCGTCTGGCAGCGCATTCGGCAGGGCACAGCGTCGGCCTCAGCCAGCAAGCCGAGTTGAGGCGAAGTACACCGAGTGGAACCGATGCACTGTGCAGGCACTCGCTGCACCTCGCTTTGCCGCGTGCGGTTTTCTGTGTTTGTGCGGCCCTGTATTAGACTGTCCACTCCGTTCTGCAGATCATGTAATTCTTCTTCACTTTCACTCAGGATAGCAATGTCATCAGCGAATCGTATCATTGATATCCTTTCACCTTGAATTTTAATTCCATTCCTGAACCTTTCTTTTATTTCCATCATTGCTTCCTCGATGTACAGATTGAACAGTAGGAGCGAAGGGCTACATCCTTATCTTGCACTCTTCTTACTACCAGCACTTCGTTCTTGGTTGTCCACTTTTATTATTCCGTCTTGGCTGTAGTACATATTGTATATGATCCGTCTCTCCCTATAGCTTACCCCTACTTTTTTCAGAAATTCGAACATCTTGCACCATTTTCCATTGTCGAACTCTTTCTCCCGGTCGACACATCCTATGAATGTGTCTTGATTTTTCTTTAGTCTTGCTTTCATTATTAACGGCAGCGTCAGAATTGCCTCCCTCGTGCCTCTGCTTTTCCTGATCGTCATCTAGCGCATCTTCAATTTTCTTTTCCACTCTGCTGTATATTATTCTTGTAAGCAACTTGGATGCATGATCTGTTAAGCTGACTGTGCAATAATTCTCGCACTTGTCAGCTCTTACTGTCTTCAGAATTATTTGGATGATGCTTTTCCGAAAATCAGACGGAATGTCGCCAGACTAATACATTCTACACACCAACGAGAATAGTCGTTTTGTTACCACTTCCCCAATGATTTTAGGAATTCTGATCGGATGTTATCTGTCCCTTCTGCCTTATTTAACCTAAACTCCTCCGAAACTCCTTTCAATTCTGATTCTAATACTGGATCGCCTATCAATTCTAAATCGACTCTTGTTCCTCCTATCACATCAGAGAAATCTTCCCCCTCATAGAGGCTTTCAATATATTCTTTCCACCTATCTGCTCTCATTTCTGCAATTAACAGTGGAATTCCCGTTGCACTCTTAATGTTACCAACCTTGCTTTTAATCTCCCCGAAGGTTGTTTTGACTTTCCAGTATTCTGAGTCTATCCTTCCGACAATAATTTCTTTTTCGATGTCTTCACATTTTTCCTGCGGCCATTTCGTCTTAGCTTCCCTGCACTTCCTATTTATTTCATTCCTCAGCGACTTGTATTTCTCTGTTTCTAAGTTTCCCGGAACATTTTTCTACTTCCTCTTTTCATCAGTCAACTGAAGTATTTCTTCTGTTACCCAAGGTTTCTTCGCAGTTACCTTCTTTTTATCTATGTTTTCCTTCCAAACTTCCGTGATGGACCTTTTCAGAGATGTCCATTCCTCTTCAACTCTACTGACTACTGAGCTATTCGTTATTGCTGTATCTATAGCCTTAGAGAACTTCAAGGGTACCTCATCATTCGTTAGTACTTCCGTATCCCACTGATTTGCCTATTGATTGTTCCTGAACAATGTATTAAACTTCAGCCTATTTTCCATCATTACTATATTGTGATCTGAGTCTATATCTGCTCCTGCGTACGCCTTACAATCCAGAATCTGATTTCGGAAGCTCTGTCTGACCATGATGTAATCTAACTGAAATCTTCCCGTAGCACCCGGCCTTTTCCAAGTATACCCCTTCTTCCTGTGTTTCTTGAACAGGGTATTCGTTATAACTAGCTGAAACTTGTAACAGAAATCAGTTAGTCTTTTGTTGTATCCTAGCCAGTAATGCCACCCGAGCCCGCTGCCAAAAGGTTGGCAGCATCAAAGTACGGACGCCGTCCGCATAAGCAGCGCCAGCGATACAGGAAATCGCCGCAAGTCTGCGCGCGCCACCGCTGGCTTCTGGCTTCTTAAGCGCTGGAGTCGCGAGCGCTAGGACAGTTCTGTATTCGCCGCTCAGTTGTATACTCGCCTCCGAATTGTGTACTTGGTAGTCAGTTGTGTGTTCATCGCAGCAGAGTTGTTGTTTGTCGTCAGCCGACGCTGACCTAGCCGCTCCGACTCGAACTAGACAGATTTCTGTAGAGACAATGTTCACCACTGTGCTTCTGTATCTTCGTAATAAAGATAAGTACCGACTTTCATTCAGTCCGAGTGTTTGGGTTTTCATCTTTCTGTTCACTGTTCCAGCGGACCGGTCGGCCCGCTATTAAAAGTGTGGCGGTGACTTCGTAAGCCATTTCTACAGCCAAGTGTTTGTCGCTACAAACACCGCCACAAAACTGGCGACGAGGACTTCCGAACTCGTGTGCAGGGCTGGTTCAACTTGTTCTTGTTATACTACTTATAGCGATAAACTTTTGGGGGCTGGTTTCATTTATGTTCACTATGTCTGCCGATTTACAACAGTTGATCTTGTTACAGAGTCAGCAAATACAAAGTCTGGTGGAAGCAATCGCCAAACAAGCGGCTAATCCTCCAACACAAAAGGAACAAGCACAGGCAGCACCACCGTTCCGGGCTTTTGATGAATCCAGAGAAGAATGGCGAGAATATTTCGCGCAGTTGCAGGCGCATATGACAGTCTACAAAATCACAGGTACTGAGCGGCAGCTTTATTTAATTTCCACTGCAGGCGTGGAAATCTATCGACTCCTTTGTAAGTTGTTCCCGGAATCCCAGCCAGAAGCTTTAGACTATGCCATTGTTGTTAACAAGCTTGCTGAGTATTTCGAGTCGCGAGTTCATGTGGCAGCAGCCAGATTCAAGTTCTTCAGATTAAAGAAACTGCCACATCAATCTAATAAACAGTGGTTAACAGATTTACGGGGCCTCACCCGTCAGTGCCGATTTAATTGTGTGTGTGGAGCTTCCTACAGTGATGTCATGTTACGAGACGCTATTACGCAAAACGTTGCAGATTCTCGTATTCGTGCTGCTATCTTAAAGTTGCCTGACCCGTCATTAGAGACTGTGATGAACATCATTGAAGCCCAAGATACTTTTGACTATGCTGAGTGTGAGTTAGATCAGCCATGTATTTCTAAAATTGCCTGTGCTAAGCAAGTTCTGTCACGCCCGCGGCCCCACCGGCAGAGTCAGACTGTAAACACTAGCCGGCCGCGGCCTGTTAAACACATTCGTCGGCCGCGTGTGCAAAATAATAGAGTTAAGTCTTGCCCTAAGTGTGTTCTGGCTCATCCTCGTGAACGTTGCCCGTTAAGAAACGCGGTTTGTCACTTTTGTCAAAGGAAAGGACACATCCAGACTGTTTGTTTGCGTAAACGCAAGAACAATTCTAGTGCTGCCCAGCCCATGGCTATTCATGTTCTTCAAAGCCAGCCCGCCCAGAACGTCGCGTTTAAAGACTCTTCCACGGTTCGTGTGGGTAATAAACTTGTTCGCAATAAGCCACCCACCCAGCCCTCTGCTATGCGACCCAGGCGTAATTCAAACGCTGTAAAAAGTAATGTACAGATTGCAAGTGAAGCGGGAGTTGTTGTTCCACCCGCCCAACCCACGAGATGTCGTAAGCAGCGAACACGCGCTAAACGCGCTGATTTTGTGTCTTCCGCCTCCACTGCACCGATCCAGAGACAGTGTAATAAACTATTTGTGAAGCTACGCATCCAGGATAAGACCTTCAATTTTCAATTAGACACTGGTGCGTCTGTGACTCTCATAAATAGTGCTACGTATGCGGCTATCGGCCGCCCTAAACTTTCAGCGGCAAAACATTCTTTGGCTACTTATAGTGGAGAACAAATTCCTGTGTTAGGTGTATGTAGCGTGCCAGCCACATTCCGTGGCAATACAAAAACAGTTTCATTCACAGTGCTCCGCGCTACGGACAGTGTAAACATTTTCGGATTAGACTGTTTTGACTTGTTTGGCCTGTCTATCCAAGACAATGTGTTGCAAATTAATTCTGTTGTTGTTCCTCAAGACAGCATAACCGATTTGTGTAAACGATACAGTGACATATTTAAAGACGAACTAGGTTGTGCTGCGAACTTTGCCGCTCATATTACGTTAAAAGATAATGCACAGCCTCGATTTTGTCGTGCTCGTCCAGTGCCTCACGCCCTCCGGGCACGTGTAGAAGATGAACTTCGTCGTTGGCAAAACAACGGTGTTATTCAACCCGTTTCAGCGAGCCAGTGGGCTTCTCCCTTAGTTATTATAAAGAAACCGTCTGGCAAGTTACGTTTGTGTGCTGATTTTAAGTCGACAGTTAATCCTCAGACTGTCATTGATTCTTTTCCTTTGCCTAGACCGGACGAGCTGATGGACAAGTTAGGGGAAGCTCGTTTCTTTTCCAAAATTGATCTCCGGGAAGCATATTTGCAATTGCCCCTCGACGAGCAATCACAACAGTATTTTGTCATAAACACGTCGTTGGGGTTGTTCCGTTTTCTGCGTTTGCCTTTCGGTTGTGCGTCAGCTCCAGCTGTTTTTCAGCGTTTTTTGTCACAACTTCTGGCTAATGTGCCATCGTGTTGCAACTATTTAGACGATATTGTTGTGTCCGGTCGGACGCCTGCTGAACATTTCCGTAATTTGGAGTGTTTGTTTAAAGTGTTGTCTCAGCCAGGCGTACGTTGCAACATCGATAAATGTTCATTTTTCATTACGGAGCTGGAGTATCTGGGACATGTTATTAATGCTCAAGGCATTCATCCCTACCAGTCACATTTAGCAGCTATTCGTGATTTGCCCGCCCCTCGCAATCTGCGTGAATTGCAAGCGGTTCTTGGCAAATTGACGTATTATATTAGGTTTATACCTAATGCATCACAGATTGCTGCACCGTTGCATCGTCTCCGCCGTAAGAATGTTCCGTTCGTGTGGTCAGCTGATTGCCAATCAGCCTTTCAGCAGCTTAAAGAGGCTTTATTGAATGATCGTTGTCTGGTCCATTACGACCCTAACAAGCCTCTGGTGTTAGCTTGTGATGCCTCTTCTTACGGCCTCGGTGCTGTGTTGTCTCACCGAGTCGGTAACACCGAACGTCCTATTGCGTTCGCATCTAAATTACTCAACAAAGCTCAGTGTAATTATAGCCAATTGGACAAGGAAGCGTTGGCTATTGTGTTCGGTGTCACAAAATTCCATCACTACCTCTATGGTAGACCATTCTATTTAGTAACAGATCACAAGCCCCTGACGTCACTGTTTCATCCGTCTAAACCAGTTCCTCAGCGGACAGCTCAGAGACTACAACGTTGGGCTCTTTTGTTATCACAATACCAGTATGAGATACTGTATCGCCCTACAGCTCAGCATGCAAACGCTGACGCGCTTTCTAGATTGCCGATTGCTGCGGATGATGTCTTCGATTCCTCTGAAGATTCTTGCCATCAGATTGACGCCGATGAGCATCAATCCCTCCGAGATTTTCCGATTGATTATCGTCAGGTGGCACGTGAGACAGCTACGGATCCTCATCTGAGTTTACTATTACGTTTTGTTCAACGTGGTTGGCCGTCCAAGGCAAAGGACATATCGGATCCTGTGGTTCGTCGCTATTATCCGCAACGTCATCTGTTGTCTGTTTCGCACGGAGTTTTGCTGTTACGCACCGAGAATGACCAGCTTCGTGTAGTGGTTCCCCAAGTGCTCCAATCAAAGGTCCTCGACTTGTTGCATCAAGGTCACTGGGGAGTGGTCCGCACCAAGCAGCTTGCCCGCCGTCATTGTACATGGATCGGCATTGATAAGCAGATTACGCAGATGTCTACAGATTGTTCGACGTGTGCCGAACACCAAGCTGCTCCACCTCAACGCTATTTTGAGTGGGCACGCCCTGCCGGTCTCTGGCAGCGAGTACATATAGATTTCGCTGGTCCATATTGGAATTCTCGTTGGCTCATCGTGATAGATGCATTTAGTAATTTTCCGTTTGTTGTGCCCATGCAGTTTACAACGTCTGCAC
The DNA here is from genome assembly GCF_021461385.2 of Schistocerca piceifrons. Classification (NCBI taxonomy): domain Eukaryota; kingdom Metazoa; phylum Arthropoda; class Insecta; order Orthoptera; family Acrididae; genus Schistocerca; species Schistocerca piceifrons. The sequence goes on along the minus strand of NC_060138.1, from coordinate 291,495,119 downwards.
AAACTATACAGGCGTTGACTTCAATTTTTTGTATTGAGGGTCTTCCAGAACTTTTAGTGTCTGACAATGGTCCACAATTTACCTCTGCTGAATTTGAAAGTTTTTGTTCTGCCAATGGCATTCGCCATGTTCTTACTCCGCCGTTCCACCCTCAATCGAATGGTGCAGCGGAACGTTTTGTACGCACATTCAAGGATCATATGGACCGCCTTCGTGCTACGCACTCTCGTCAGCAGGCCCTCATCACGTTCCTGTCGTCGTACCGGACCACGCCACGCGACGGCCCTTCGCCTGCGGAGCTTCTCCACGGCCGTCGTCATCGCACCCTACTACGGTTGTTGCACCCCCCGGATCGACCCGCCGCTTCTGAGCATCGCACGCGTTTTCAGCGCAACGACGCCGTTTTTTTCAGAGTTTATCACGTTCGCCGTCGTTGGGAACGTGGTACCGTGATAAGTGTCCAGGGTCGCGGTTTTTATACTGTTCAAGGTGCTACTGGGGTGCACAGGAGGCATCAGAACCAGTTGCGCCGCGCTGGCCGCCCGGATTCTGCCGCTCGTTCTTTGTCCACAGATTTGGTCGCGGCGGGTTCCAGCCGCGCCTTCCGACTTCGCTGCCGCCCTCAGGGCAGCAGCAGCAGCAGCAGCAGCCGTCGCCGCTACCACGCCGACAGCCCGTCCCGTTGATGCCTCCCGCGCAGCTTCATTCGGGAGCGCCCCAGGTGGTCGCCCCGGCGCCTGCGGTCCCTCTTCAGTCGCCACCGCCTTCGGAGCTGATGGACGTCGACCCCTCAGCCGGGCCGCCTTCCCAAGCTGTGCAGCCTGTCCTGCAGCCGCTTTCCTTGGGCACCCCCAAGGAGTCTGACACCGCAGCGCCTTGTCCGGCGCCCGCTCAGCAGCCGTCGACGCAGCGTCAGGAGACGCTGCCTCTCTTCGTGGGTCCCGACGCCCCGTCGCGTCCAGTACCAGAAGCTGCGCCCGTGGTCACAGGCGTGCACCCTGACCTCGGTTTTCAGTCGGTGTTTCCCGGGGCCCCGCGCAGCCAATGCTGGGGTGCGGACCGGGGACTGCCACCGACAACAGTCTCCGCCCCGGTCTCTTCTGCTACGCCTGCGGCCGGACCCCTCCCCCGCCGTCGACGCTCGCCACGTCATTATTCAACGACGGTGCGGCGATTTGGGGGGGGGGAGGAGTGTTGTATCCTAGCCAGTAATGCCAACCGAGCCCGCTGCCAAAAGGTTGGCAGCATCAAAGTACGGACGCCGTCCGCATAAGCAGCGCCAGCGATACAGGAAATCGCCGCAAGTCTGCGCGCGCCACCGCTGGCTTCTGGCTTCTTAAGCGCTGGAGTCGCGAGCGCTAGGACAGTTCTGTATTCGCCGCTCAGTTGTATACTCGCCTCCGAATTGTGTACTTGGCAGTCAGTTGTGTGTTCATCGCAGCAGAGTTGTTGTTTGTCGTCAGCCGACGCTGACCTAGCCGCTCCGACTCGAACTAGACAGATTTCTGTAGAGACAATGTTCACCACTGTGCTTCTGTATCTTCGTAATAAAGATAAGTACCGACTTTCATTCAATCCGAGTGTTTGGGTTTTCATCTTTCTGTTCACTGTTCCAGCGGACCGGTCGGCCCGCTATTAAAAGTGTGGCGGTGACTTCGTAAGCCATTTCTACAGCCAAGTGTTTGTCGCTACAAACACCGCCACAAAATCTTTCTCCTTTCTCATTCCTTGTCCCAAGCCCATATTCTACTGTAACCTTTTCTTCTACTCCTTCCGCTACAGCTGCATTCCCCCTTTATATACTGTACTACACTTTCAATATCCTCATAAACTTTCTCTATTTCTTCATCTTCAGCTTGCGACGTCACCATGTATACCCGAGCTATCGTCATCGGTGTTGGTTTGCTATCGATTCTGGTAAGAACACCCCTATCACTGAACTCTTCACAGTAAGACACTCTCAGCCGTACCTTCCTATTCATAACGAATCTTAATCCTGTTATAACATTTTCTACTGCTGTTGATATTAGCCTGTACTCACCTGAACAGAAATCCTTGTCCTCTTTCCACTTCGCTTCACTAAGATTGAGCCTTTGCATTTCCCTTTTCAGATTTTTTAGTCCCCTAACACGTTCAAGCTTCTGACATTCCACTCCACTACTCGTAGGACGTTATCCTTCCGTTGAGATTTCAATCTGTGTCTCACGGTAACCTACTCCTTGGCAGTCCCCTCCCGGAGATCCGAATGGGGGACTACTCCAGAATCTTTTGCCAATGGAGAGATCATCATGCCACTTCTTCAATTAGAGACCACATGTCGTAGAATGCAGTGGTTTCCACTGCCTTCTGCAATCATTGCTCATTCTTCCGTCTTTAAGGGTAGTTTCCCACCTCTAGGACAAGAGTGCCCTCTGTCCGCTCCTCCGCCCTCTACGACAAGGCCTTTGGCAGAATGAGGGTGACTTGTTATGCCGGAAGTCTTCGGCCGCCAATGCTGATTATTAATCAAAATTTAAGCAGCGGAGGGATTCGAACCCAGGACCAAAGACGTTTTTATTATGATTCAAAAACGTTACCCCTTTTTTTGCATTTTTTTCGTTGTTGATCGTTATGTTTGGTCGTTGTGGACGTCACATGACATCCATTAAAGTTAGTTTTTTGATCCTTCCACTCATCTTTTTTTTTAAATTAAGCGACATGCTACGTTCTGTCTGCAAGGTAGTCTTGTATCCAGTCGCAAATCTCCGATAGTTGGTAATCTTTTTTTTATTTTTTTATCTGAATGACTTTGTACTATCATGACACTTCAGTAGACCACAGTCGAATCATCATGGGAGAAAAAATTAATTATGATAACAGAATAATAAATGAAAGGAGAAAGGAAAAAAAACGAGAACGTAGCCGACAAACCACCACCAAGCTCATACGATATGTATCAAGAAATATTTTTATATTTTCTTAGTAATTTTTTAGTTTTTTTAATTTTGTGTTTTTTATATATTTTTATATTTTGTAATAGAATATAAAATTACAAGAAAAAACGAAACCTGATTACATTCGAAATAGCAAACTAAGAAAAATCTCAATTTGATTGCAAGTATGTGTATCTATACTTCATCCATACACATTCTAAAATAGAACTGAAGCGATGCCAAGACGAAACACAAAACAAAACAAACAGGGAAACCGGGATAGGACAAGCCGAATCAATCAGATGGGATTATACATAACAAAGAAAAACACTCATCATCAGAAAAATTAAATTAACCAACACTTTGCCGACGAAAAACGAGATTCAACATGTTGCCGAAGAGGTCTAGATTTCGAGACATTCGCAAGCATGTCCAGTAGGCAGTGATTATGTACTGCATGAAGTTCATGTGATCTTCCCCCTCGCCTTCTCCAACATAATGAACTAAGTGTCCCAGCAACCACATGACGGTATGGATTTTCGACCGTGGAAAGAAAGAAGAATTTGGGCGCAATATGATGTCCGTAGTGTATGCAGTCTTAGAAGATAGAGTAAGGAAGGTCAATTGTGTCTTTATCCAAGACCTCCACATGTAAGGCGATGTCGTATCGTATCTGAAGACATACAACGACTACATAAATCCCTGTCACTAACCCCAATACGGAAAATCGCTCGTTCGTTGGAATCAAGTTATTTACTACCCCATACCACGAGGACGCTATGCGCATCGGCAAAATAGGAAGACTGATATTGAACCAAACTGTTGTCCAAGTCGTTTGCAGCGATTCTCTTTCAACGAGGTTCGGGCAGTGACTGCTTTCCAACCAGTCTATAGGAATTTCATGGTGAGGTCAGGTCTCCATGAGATGTCAGCCCATAAATACACTATTGACCATTAAAATTGCAACACCAAAAATAAATCAAGATGATAAACGGGTATTCATTGGACAAATATATTATACTAGAACTGATATGTGATTACATTTTCACGCAATTTGGGTGCATAGATCCTGAGAAATCAGGACCCAGAACAACCACCTCTGGCCGTATATAACGGCCTTGATACACCTGGGTATTGAGTCAAAAAGAGCTCGGATGGCGTACACAAGTACAGCTGCCCATGCAGCTTCAACACGATACCACAGTTCATCAAGAGTAGTGACAGGTGTATCGTGACGAGCCAGTTGCTCGCCCACCATTGACCAGACGTTTTCAGTTGGTGAGAGATCTGGAGAATGTGCTGGCCAGGGCAGCACTCGAACATTTTCTGTATCCAGAAAGGTCCGTACAGGACCTGCAACACGAGGTCGTGCATTGTCATGCTGAAATGTAGGGTTTCGCAGGGATCGAATGAAGGGTAGAGCCGCGGATCGTAACACATCTGAAACGTAACATCCACTGTTCAAAGTGCGGTAAATGCGAACAAGAGGTGACCAAGACGTGTAACCAATGGCACCCCATACCATCACGCCGGGTGATTCGCCAGTATGGCGATGACGGATACATGCTTCCAATGTGCGTTCATCGCGATATCGCCAATTACGGATGCGGCCACCATGATGCTGTAAACAGAACCTGGATTCATCCGAAAAAAATGACGTTTTGCCATTCGTGCACCCAGATTCGTCGTTGAGTACACCATCGCAGGCGCCCCTGTCTGTGATGCAGCGTCAAGGGTAACCAACCGCAGCCATGGTCTGAGAGCTGATAGTCCATGTTGCTGCAAACGTCGTCGAACTGTTCGTGCAGATGGTTGTTGTCTTGCAAACGTCCCCATCTGTTGACTCAGGGATCGAGACGTGGCTGCACGATGCGTTACGCCCATGCGGATAAGATGCCTGTCATCTCGACTGCTAATGATATGAGGCAGTTGGGATCCAGCAGGGCGTTCTGTATTACCCTCCTGAACCCACCGATTCCATATTCTGCTAACAGTCATTGGATCTCGACCAACGCGAGCAGGAATGTCGCGATACGATAAACGGAAATCGCGATAGGCTACAATCCGACCTTAATCAAAGTCGGAAACGTGATGGTACGCATTTCTCCTCCTTACACGAGGCGTCACAACAACGTTTCACCAGGCAACGCTGGTCAACTGCTGTTTGTGTATGAGAAATCGGTTGGAAACTTTCCTCATGTCAGCACGTTGTAGGTGTCGCCACCGGCGCCAACCTTGTGTGAATGCTCTGAAAAGCTAATCATTTGCGTATCACAGCATCTTCTTCCTGTCGGTTAAATTTCGCGTCTGTAGCACGTCATCTTCATGGTGTACCAATTTCAATGGCCAGTAGTGTAGCTCACTGCAATATAGAAGTCACGAATGTGTTTTAACTTATAATTTATGCGACCAACATCAATACGGGGTTCAAGACTACCAGGACGGTGACAGAGAAATAAATGCGTAAGACATATGTATCCAGTATTCGGACTTTCTATAGCAGAGTAAGAGAACGCCTTTTATGCCCTAGTATCGCGCCCTGAAGTTTTTCCGCAACAGACTTCCATTTGAGCGCCGCCATTTTGAGTGGACAACGATCGATGATGACACCGGGAGACGTATGCCGATCCACCGCAGTAGCCCATGAAACAACGGAGTCATCAAAACCTCGTATGGGAAGAAGTTTGCATTTACCTTCATTAAGGGGACAGGGTGGCAGTCTTGTACTGATATTTTTGTAAATCCATATCTTTCTCATTTTTGTTCAATCTCATTGAAGTTTTGCACATTTTTGTATAGAGACCTAATATGATTTTTTTTTTAAATCAGAATTTTTAATAAAAATCTCATGCAGTGAGATAATTTTGAATTTTTTATTGCATTATTATTTTAAGGTACACTTTTTCATAATTTCGAGGCAAATTTGGCAATTTTTAAATGGTAAAATAATCTACACTAATAGAGGTACAATTACGTGCAGTAACTTTTTGGTAAATCAATGCTATTATTTTCTGTGATATTTTGGATTCGAAAATTTTTTAAAAGCAAACTTTTCAATAATTATCAACCACAAAACTCTTATAATTTCTCGATTAAAATTTTGTTCCACTTAAATATTGCTTCAAAGTAAAAGAATAGGTGTGCCAAATTTCATTGCAATCCCTCAAGTAGTTTCTGATATATGTGTTCCTGAAAGCAGGAAACCTTAAGTTACAGAAAAATCATTCTAAATTTTGGATGAAATGTAAAAAAAATATCTATTATACCTTAGCTAAAACTGCCCATATCCTTATTCCATTTCTTCCTCATCATCCTCAACAGTTTTTTTAGCTTCTCTGCTTCTTTGCCTAGCAATTTTTTGTATGTTCTTGACTGAAGTCTTCTTTGCTTATCGATGATCTGCAGTATCTGCTCAGTGAAGACTCCAGGTGTAAAGCCCAATTTGATGAGGATGTGAAGTCTTGCCACATTCCCATCATTAAACACTGCTGCACCTTCCAAAGCAGAAGTCTTCACCACCAAATTGGAAACAAACACAGTCTTTGGACATATTTTCCAAATAAGAACATTGGAACTTTCATTTGGGTCCTGTGTTTTCCCATGCAGACATTTTTCTAGCAGTTCTGGTGAAGCCAGTGCTCTAAAAGTTGGTGTAATTGCTATTGAAACCTCATAAGAAAGGTTATGTTTATGGGTATAAGCTTCCCCACTTTCCTTACTTTTCAAAAATTTGCACCATTCATTAGAACAGAGGCCATGTTGAGGTGTAATGTCTGTCAACGAGTAATGAAACCAAATAGCCCATACTGCTTTCCTCATACTGTCCGAGCTTGTGACGTTACTTCTAAGTGCAGCACCATAATAGACTTGTAGGCTGTCAATTCTCTTCTTTGTTAGTCTGTTTTTACCTCTCAGTGGCTTCCCATCCTCTAGTAGCTTGCCTTTATTGTCTGCAACTAGTCTTCGGAGTCGTCCACCCATCCTCTTCTGAATATGGCCTAAGCACTCCAGTTTCTCAATAGTGCAATCTTTTCCATAAGGCTGACTTTCAACTACATGTTTGAAAGCACTAGAGTCTCCACCTCCTAAGTACTGTACGTATCTTACTCCATACTTTTGCGAAGATCTATGGAAAATGAATTTCGTACCTGCAGCTTCCATGCTACAAACAGCTTTATGGGCTTGTTGCCATTTTGTTTCTTTACCTGCATCAATATATTTCTTGTGCAAGGAACATGTAAAACAATATTTAGACACCACCTCTAAGTCTAACGCTTTTCCAGCGTCGACACTAATGATTGTTGAACCTCCATGCATTGAAGTATGCCCCCTCTCCATCCAGGAACTGTCACAGGAAACTGCTATATCGTTGCTATTAGGTGCTTCACAATTTTCTTGAATTGCCCCCAGGACTGCCATTTTCATGCTCTCTTCACTTACTTCTGCAACTGCATTGAGGAGAGCAGTATTCATTGCAGAAAACTTTAGGGGAGGACCAGGCATGTTCATAATACCACATAAAAGGTTTCCACCATCTCTTCCAATCCTTATACATCTTAGTCCATAAGCAAATCTCATATTGGCTTCATAGATTCTATTACAGATCTTTGATGTCTTGAATGGTCTGTCAGCATCACAATCTTGACACAAAATGTGCAATGTGCAAACCAAACCTTCTCTCTTTCCATCATCAACCAAATCCACATTTCCTCCACAAACACAGCAATTGCAGGCTTTTCTAAGTGCTTCTGCTACCATTTCCAGATCCACAATTCTGAAACCTGTATTTCTGTCATGATTTCTTTCTTCTGACACAATCCCTGTACCAAGTTTTATTTTAGATGCACTTGGATACAAGCTAATGTTTGCATTTGCAGGCCCAACCCTAACCTCAATGTCAGTTTTTCGCTTTATATTGGCATTGTAAAAAGGGATCAACAGATTCAAACTCGCACAAAGAATGGCACAATAAATCAAGCGTCACTCGAATTCCACTGAACTGCACAAAACCTGTTTACAACACTCTACAGCCTTCTATACCACACTGATTGAACCAGAAAATGGCTCTACAGCCTTCTTTACAACACTGCTGTTATGTATACAAAAAATCACAGCCTTCTAAAGCTATATTTTCTAGGTTCACAGGCCAAATTCTGCAATAAAATTTTTGCTCCATTTGGTGCACTGAAAAGCGGGCTTCGCGCATTACACTGCTTAGGGTTTTAATTTTTTATGCCATTTGTAGTTTGAATTTCAAGGAAAAAATTTGGGATAATAATCTCAATTATATTTACTATCAAATAAGCAAATAAAAATAATTTGTAAGTTTTTCATTATTTCTGCCACCGTCTCCCCTTAAGTTTTGCACTTGAACTCCGACAAGAATCATCGATTACAGCATTTAGTAGACGTATCTCAGCAGGATTGCGAAGAAGAACCATAACGTCATTAGCGTATGCATGAACAGCTATAGTCCCAAAGGAAAGCGTCCAACCTGTCAGCTGGGATGCTAGCATCCGAAGTAGGGGCTCCAGGAACAACACAAACAAAGTCATTGACATCGGGCTTCCTTTAGGCACTCCTCTACAGATATTCGATGGAGGCGTCAATTGGCCGAAATACCCGTAAACAGATTTGAGAGCATTCGCCATGTGTCAAAAGTAAAACCAACTGCCTCCAGAATTCGAAGCAGAAAGTCGTGATTAACACTATCAAATGCCCTATCGAAGTCTAGAAAAGCAAGGGCACAAGGGACGGACGTTTCAACAGCAACCGAAACCATATCACGACACTCGACTATTGGCGTAAGAACGTTACGACCAGGTACGCAGCTTTGATGTTTTGCAACAATCGTCTCCATCAGAGCCGACATCTTACTATTAACTACCCTCGCCACAGTCTTATAATCAAAGTTTAACAAAATAAGTGGGCGAAAGCTATCAGGGGCAGCCGGTCCACTGAGTTTCGGGATTAAAACAATTTTTCCCACTTTGAACGAGGTCGGCACTACTCTGGTCTGGAACACTTCATTCAAAAGGGAGGTAAAGGTAGCATCCAACAACGGCCAAAAGCGCACGTAAAATTCCTTCTGAAGGCCATCTAGACCCGCGGACGTTTGAGAAGGCGATCCCACAATAAGTAAATCCTCAGGATGAAAGGCAGCTAAGAGCGTTGCATTATGTTGAGACGTAATTGTCGTATCCAAAACGCTGATAAGTGGGTCGTAAAAGCTATCGGTGGACTCATGGATGTCGTTGATGTCTACATAATACTGGTGTAAGATACGCACTATATCAGCTTGCGCCATCGTGATAGGTCCATAATTTGTCGTGATAGAATGAATACAAGCGCGCCGGCGACGGGTCTGATGCCGTAGCAAATCACATAAGGAAGTCAGTTCTTCCATCACCAATGAACGCAGTTTAGATCGGATTTTCAAACCTTCCATTTGTATTCTCTTCAAGGTCAACTGTTTTGCCTTTACTCGCCTAACATTCACAATTCTCAGACGGGCGTGATCCAAATCAGCATAAGTTCACGTAGGATGGAATAATAATATTCGTGAGTTCTCCGAAACTCTCGCCCTTTGGCAGCACAGAAAAGTATCAGAATTTGCTTGAGCCTAGCTAGCTAGCAGAGTCCACCAGTCAAGGGTGGAAGAGTATTTCCCAGTGCGCCGTAGAGCACACTACTCGCGTCACGTCATCGAGAGAGGGGTTAGCAAGGTGAACGATGTTTAACATCCACGGGGGTCGAAACAATTTGACTGGTTGCCGTTCAAAATTGAGAGCTGTGGTCACAGCACAGTGATCCGTAAAGGAATCTGGGATGACTACAACATTAAGAATAATATCTCTCAGGCAGTCTCATAAGTAAACGCTATCTAACCTGCTACTAGAAGTCGCAGTAGGGTGGTAAATTTAACTAACTTCGGGTATTTACATATCAAGACGTCTTTCAGGCGTAAGCAGCGGACCAGTTCATGTAATTCATGAGATTAATTAAAATTTGGAGACTGATCAGCAGGACGCAATACACAGTAAAGCCACCACCCAACAAAATACCCGGAAGACTCTTACGCAACAGATAAACAATATTCTCTTTATAAAAAAGTGAACGATCCACTGCGGGACCAGTGCCAGAAGGGTCATATAAAAGGACGAAGGTACGATTAAGAAGCTGACAACCTATGCCCCTGCCAGAATCCAACATATCCATATCACCAATAGGAAAACCTTCACGAAAGAATAAGGCGGTCCCTGTAGAGTATTCGGGTGCTACATGAAAGATCATACGAAAACCAGGTAAGGAGAAATTACTATATAAAACCTCCTCTAAGAAGACTATATCCGCATATGAATCATAAATGAACTGACGCAGCTAAGCCGATTGCAATTCTGATTTCACACGATGAACATTTAAGGAAAGGAACGTGTTAGCTTAGGTCATTGATCACAGCTATACAGGGATGTACGGAAGGTATTGAGCAGACTTAGGTAGACAGCTGAACATCAAGGTCCATTGCGGAGTCAACAGATGAGTAAGACATCTGGGAACAGAATCCCATTATCACAAGCTTTTTTCTTAGATTTCTTACATGCCACCACACGGTCAGGTTGTATACACAGCTTCTGTCGACTATGTGGCATGGCGGTCTCGAGGTGTGGGAGGGGTTTTATAGGCACAGCCTCCTGCTCCTCAGAACAAGGGTTCAGGTCCAGCTACTAAGGCGGAAGCATTCTATGGAACCACCAATACAACGGGTGATACTTGGTCGGGTGATACTCAGTGCAGCTTACTCCCTTTGAAGCACCATGAAATTTTCGCATAACTCGACATTCAACACTGAAGTTCGGTTTTAAGACCAAGTATGTGCGACGAAATGAATCGGAAATTGACTAATTTTTATGAGATCATCATGAAGTAACAGGGATTCAGCCCTCCACCATGAGTAGCGTAGTCTACGTGAAACTAGTGGATGATGCGCGGATTCTCAATAAGACAAGCGACCTTCGGTTCAGACATTCAGATGGACACACTGACACTGTAAAACTGGTGCAGGTCTCGGCCAGAGAAAAGTCCGTGTGTTCGAAGTTGCCGTTTGCGATGGCAACTTCGAACATGGTGATCACAGCCTTGAGACCCTACGGCAGTTTGATAAGCCATAACGCAAAAAAAATAGCACAATTTCTCATGTACCCAGATCTGAATGGGGTGCACCAGGTTCCATCTGATCAGCTGTCGATTGAAGCGTCGTCCTTCAGTCGAGTCTCAGCAGCCTTCGACGTGGGGGCAGGGCACTACAAACAGACACTCTCCACTGCCCCCCCCCCCCCTACCCTATGGCATTGTTCTTGCAATGCAAAGGGGGAACAGCCCCGTGGGAGAGGTTGTCCACTGCAGACTTGGTGGTGAGAACCAGTGTCCTTGGGGCAACGACCCCTAGTTGTTGTTGGATACCGACACTCGTCTCCAAAACAAGGGGCTCCAAAGCGATGGAAGAAACGTCCACTGGCTCCACTCTATACCTGCAGGATGGTGCCTTAAGAAGCCAAAGATCTCGACAATGGCGACCATCCCTAGCAGGATGGTATGATCATTGGTTCCCCTTATGGGATTGGACCAGCAACGGATTCGAAGGAGATTTCTGACAGCGACTCCCTTCTCGATAATCGACAGCGGATGAATATAGTGTCTGCCCCAGCTCAGACGTGCTGCAACATTCAGCCAACCCGTTAACTCTGAGGGATGATCGCAGCACAAGTCTGCATGGGCCGACCAAGACGAGCACGTACGCCTGCAGCAGCAGCTAAAGCGGTTGCAATTGCTTCACATCATGACAGCTGAATGCTCTTGAACACAGGAGGGGACCTTTTGTTGACGGTGTGACCCTCTTGAGGTCTCCAACCTCCACCTCTCCCAAACAAGCGCTAACAGTAACGCCTCCCTGTGCCTGCCCTACCGGATAATGGATGCGACATGGCCATTCTTGCGAAGAAGGTATCGCGGTCCATTCTGTGATCTACCTCCCATCAGCACGAGGACTTTGTATCACATAGGGGGCAACAGGATTGTGAATGTGTACGGGCCTTTGATACGAATAACCAGAGAGACCATTCGAGGTTTTATACGGAAGAGGTCGCGCCCTTATTCTCCTACTACTATCATGTCATCCTAGGGAGCGACTTCGTTTCCTGCCATCGCATCGTCAAATATCACACTTTAGCACGTCATTGACACCTGGCAGAGTATTCACGCTACTGACAGGGATACACATATGTCATCGGACATTAAGCTAGTCGCATTGACAGGGTCTGTGTCTCCCAGGGACTTACAGCAATGACATTTGACGCTGACGTGTGGCGGACGACATATTTTTTTCTTTGAATCATCAGTTTTCTGACTGGTTTGATGCGGCCCGCAACGAATTCCTCTCATGTGCCAACCTCTTCATCTCACAGTAACACTGGCAACCTACGTCCTCAATTATTTGGTGGATGTATTCCAATCTCCGTCTTCCTCTACAGTTTTTGCCCTATACAGCTCCGTCTACTGTCATTCCCTCATGTTTTAACGGGTGTCATACCATCCTGTCCCTTCTCCTTGTCAGTGCTTTCCATGTATTCCTTTCCTCTCCGATTCTGCTCAGAACCTCTTCATTTCTTACGTTATCAGTCCACCTACTTTTCAGCATTCGTCTGTAGCACCTAATCTCAAATGCTTCGATTCTCTTCTGCTCCGGTTTTCCCACAGTCCACGTTTCACTACCTTACAATGCTGGTTCCAAATGTACATTTTCAGAAATTTCTTTCTCAAATTAAGGTTTGATACTAGCAGACTTTTCTTGGCCAGGAATGCCCTATTTGTCTGTGATAGTCTGCTTTCAATATCCTTCTTGCTCCATCCGTCACTGGTTACCTTGTTGCCTAAGAACTAAAATTCCTTAACTTCGTCTGCTTCGTGACAATCAATCCTGATGTTAAGTTTCTCGCTATTCTCATTTGAGCTGCTTCTTATTACATTCTTCTTCCTTCGATTTATTCTCAATCCATATTCCGCACTCATTAGACTGTTCACTCCACTCAGCAGATCATGTAATTCTTGAAACTTCCTGGCAGATTAAAACTCTGTGCCAAACCGAGACTCAAACTCGAGACCTCTGCCTTTCGCGAGCAAGTGCTCTACCATCTAAGCTACTCAAGCACGACTCATGACCAGTCCTCACAGCTTTAATTCTGGTAGTACCTCGTCACCTACCATCCAAACTTTACAGAAGCTCTTCGGCAGACCTTACACAACTAGCACCCCTGGAAGAAAGGATATTGCGGAGACATGGATTAGCCATAGCGTGGGAGGATGTTTCCAGAATGAAATTTTCACTCTGCAGCCGAGTACTGGCTGAATTAAAGTTGTGAATCGTGCTTGGGTAGCTCAGATGGTGTAGCACTTGCCCACGAAAGGCAAAGGACCTGAGTTCGAGTCTCAGTTGGGCACACAGTTTTAATTGGCAGGAAGTTTCACATCAGCGCACATTCTGCTGCAAAGTGAAAAATTCATTTTGGCATATAATTCTCCGTTCCTTTCACTCGGGATAGTAATGTCATCAGCAAACCGTATCACTGACAATCTTCATCACTGCTTCTTCAATGCATAGATTGAACAGTAGGGACGACATACTATTTCCCTGTACTACACCCTCTTCAGTCCGAGAACTTCGTTTTTAATCGTCCACTCGTACTATTCCCTCTTGACTCTTGTACATATTGTACACTACGCTTCTCACTATAGGTTACCCCTACATTTCGGAGCATTTCGAACATCTTGCGCCATTTTACATTGTCAAACGCTTTGTCCAGGTCAACAGTACCTATGAACGTACCATGATTTTTCTTTAGTCTTGCTTCCTTTATCAACCGCAGCGTCAGAATTGCCTCTCTGGTTCCTTTACCTATCCTGAAGCCAAACTGATCGTCTAAAATAGTTTTCTCTTCCATTGCTTTGTATATTATTCTTGTAAGCAACACGGATGCATGAGCTGTTAAGCTGACTGTGTGATAATTCTCGCACTTGTCAGCTCTAGCAGTCTTCTGAATTGTGTGGATGATATTTTTCCGAAGGCAAGCTGGTATGACGCCAGACCCATACATTCTACTCACCAACATGAATAGTCTTCTGGTGCCATTTCCCCCATGATTTTAGAAATTCTGATGGAATTTTATCAATCCCTTTGATACGCCCTGCTAAACAAACAGGACAGGACAGGTAGTTTAAATTCTAGAAAGGGGTCAAAATAAGCGGCTGTCAGTTACACTTGAACATACAGCTTTATTCATTTGACCAAACGTTACAAGAGCCAAGAAAATGTTTTTAAAAAACACAGCACTAATTTTTGGAACTTAATTACCGGCTGAATGCGCCATTCAATCTCACGCCTTAAGGGCAAGACCACTTTAATTTAAAATCGGCTGAAGGCCAATAACTTAAGACTCAAACTGAAATCAGAAATTTAATAGGCAGAAGGCCTTATATTAAATCAGTTCTTTCAATTAGGCTGAAGGCCCAAACAATCTCACACCTTAAGAGGAAAACAACTTTAATTTAAAAAAAAAATCGGCTGACAGCCCATCTCTTAAGTCTCAAACAAAATAAGTTTTTAAAAGGCCAAAGGCCTTACGTTAAAACAGTTCTTTAATTAGGCTGAAGGCCCAAACAATCGTAGCCTTAAGGGCAAAACAACCTTAATTTGTAAAAAATCGGCTGGAAGCCATACAAATACAAACAACAAGAACAAATAATAAAAGGCAGTACACCCTATGGCGCTCAGGAGTTTCCGAGGGTCGGCATGGAATTCAAAAACTAATGCTCGCTTAGGTGAGACAAGCAGTCAGCCTAACCACTCTCGATCCGACGACAACCCAACTGACAGACAGGCAACATACCCACTGACGAGATAACTTCCACTCCACCCGATCAGCACACAACAGGGAGTTCAATGGAACAACGTAGAAAGTATTGGCGCCTACAACTAATAATACATTGTGCTGTCAAACTACACACCATGCTGGACAGCCACAACATGATGAGGAAAATACACTGCCTGAATTTACGTCAATGGCCAGGACAGATAACCGGAAAGTTAACGGCCACAAAGCAGAAGATTCCGCTGGTGCACTTCAATTCCAAATAACCAAGCACAGTTAAACTCCCCCGGAGGGTGGCTAAATTTTGCCAACCTGAAAACACACGTTGTGCTCGCGGGAATGTCCCAACAGCCGACAACGAAACCGGAAAGACACAATGTGAACAGTCATGACTTGCTGGTAGATTAAGTCAAAACTCAACTTTCGTGTCCAGGATCGGTGTGCCACGGACGTCGTAGCAATGAGAACAGCACACACTCTGACTGTGCGTAGACACCGCCAGTCGTCCCGGCCAAACTACGCGCTTCAAAGATTTCCTCGCTGCTCCACGCCAACTGACCAACTGCCCAGGCCCAGAAACGATGAAAGGACGAAGTATACGTTGGCTGATGAGACGACCAATCGAACGACCAACCAACGGTCGTCCTGCTGCAATTCCCCCCTCCCCCCCCTCATCGGACAGTTCATGTGTGACGCCAGCGGTCAGCGAGCACTGGCTGTCGGCGCCTCACCAGCGCTCCATTCCCCATCTTTACTGCTGCTTCGTCCCGACTGCACTGCTAGTCCGTCCCGAACAAAGTAGTCAGACACATGGCGACTGGAAATACTATCGGTCGCTCCAAAGATAGTACGACAGTGTGCTTATCAAAACGTGCTGCTGCTGCCGCTCGTGGGCAAGTAAAGCAGAAAGTTGGTGATGCCAGTAAATGGAATAAGAAAACGAGGCGGCAGTACTGCAAATGAAGATGACAAACAATAAATGGCACGGACACGAGCCGTGCACGGCTCACCCTTCTGCCTAATTTCATCTTAAATGCTCCAAAGCTCTTTTAAATTCCGATTCTAGTACTGAATCCCCTTACTATTCTGAAACGTCTCCTGTTTCTTCTTCTATCACATCAGACAGATCTTCCCCTTCATAGAGGCCTTCATTGTACTCTTCCCACCTATCCGCTCTAGTCTCTGCATTCAACAGTGGAATTCCCATTGCACTCTCAATGTTACCACCCTTGCTTTTAATTTCGCCGAAAGTCGTTTCGACTTTCCTGTATGCTGAGTCAGTCCTTCCGACAATCATTTCTTTTTCGATGTCTTCACATTTTTCCTGCGCCCATCTCGTCTTATCTTCCTTGCAGTTCCTATTTATTTCATACCTCAGTGTCTTGTATTTCTGTATTCCTGAATTCCCTTGAAAATTTTTATAGTTCCTTCTTTAATCGATCAGCTGAAGTGTTTCTCCTGTTACCCATGGTTTCTGCGCAGTTACCTTCTTTGTACATATGTTTTTCTTTCAACTTTCGTGACTACCCTTTTTTGAGGTGTCCATTCCAACTGTACTGCCTACTGAGCTATTCCTCATTGCTCTATCTATATTCTTAGAGAACTTCAATCGTATTTCGTCATACCTTAATACTTAAGTATCCCACTTCTTTGCGTATTGAGTCTCCCTGATTATTCTCTTGAACTTCAGCCTACTCCTCGTCACTACAACATTGTAATCTTAGTCTGTCTCGGCCCCTGGGTAAGCCTTGCACTCCAGTATCTGATTTTAATGGTTCAAATGGATCTGAGCACTATGGGACTTAACATCTGAGGTCATCAGTCTCCTAGAGCTTAGGACTACTTAAACCTAACCAACCTAAGAACATCACACACATCCATGGCCGAGGCAGGATTCTAACCTGCGACTGTAGCGGTCGCACGGTTCCAGACTGAAGCGCTTAGAACTGCTCAGCCACACCGGCCGGCTTACCTGATTTTAAAATCTCTGTCTGGCCACGATGTGATCTAATTAAAATCTTCCCATATCACCCATATCAAACATAACCCCTGCTCTTGTAATTCTTCAGCAGAGTATTCCCTATTACTTGCTGAAATTTATTACAGAACTCTGTTAGTCTTTCTCCTCTCTCATTCCTTCTCCAATTCCATATTCTTCTGTAACCTTTTCTTTTACTGCTTCCCGTACAACTGCATTCCAGGCCCAATGACTATTAGATTTTCATCTTCCTTTACATTTTAGTATCCTCACACGCTTTCTCTATATCTTCATCTTCATCTTGCGACTGCAACACGTATATCTGATCTATCGTTGCCGCTTTGCTGTCTATTCCTACAAGAACAACCGTATCACAAAACTGTTCACAGTAACACACTCTCTGCCCCACCTTACTATTTTTCCACTCACAACAAATCCTTCTACCGTTGTACCATTTTTTTCGCTGTTGAAATTATCCTTTATTCATCTGACCAGAATTCCTTTTCTTCTTTCTATTTCACTTCACTGACCCCTACTATATCTAGATTGAGCCTTTGCATTTCCCATTTCAGATTTTCTAGCTTCCTACCACGTCAACCATCTGACATTCCACTCCCCGACTCGTAAAATTGGTGTGTAGAATTCGTTGGTAATGCAGTCTTTCTCTCATGGTCACCTTCCCCTTGACACTCACTTTCCGGCGATCTGAATATGGGACCATTCCAATTTTATTTTTAAATAGAGAGATCATCATGACATTTTCCAATTACAGGCCACGAGTCCTATGGATACCCCTAATGCAGTGTGTTCCATTGCCTTCCGCATCCTCGTGCCGTTAATCATTGCTGATTCTTCCACCTTTAGTGGCAGTTTCCCACCCTAAGGACAAGAGAGTGTCCTGAACCTTTGTCTGTTCCTCCGCCCTCTTTGACAAGTCGTTGGCAGAATGAGGGTGACTTTTGCCGAAAGCCTTCGGCTGCCAAGGCTGATTATTAATCAAAATTTAAGCAGTGGCGGATTTAGAATCTGGGACCAAGAACGTTTTAATTACTAATCAAAGAGGCTACCCCTAGACCACAGCCTCTACCAGTTATAATGCCTACCTCTACACTACCTCCGTCCCATGACAGAGGGTTGTGGAGGAGCAGGAGATGGTGGAAAAAGAATGTTGCAATCCTTTGGGATACAGACTGTCGGCAGTGGATAGTGGAGATCTGGAGGAACTGTGAGAGGCGGCATTTGACGTTTCCTTCCATGATCCGGTGGTGGCTCTATTGCATTAAGCATGCACTGCGGCATGTGATGATGCATTGCGGTCGAGAGGCTATGTACTGGCAATGGCGCACCATGGAATATCTCTTTATGTTACAGCAACCAACACCAGGACGTCAGGCTGAAATTCGCCGACTAAATTCAGAGAAAAACCACTTTGTTTACATGACGCCATCCTCAAGGCGCCCTTGTGTATGCACATACTAAAGACCGAATCAGGGCCATACGCTGCATTATCTAAGAAGGTCGCAGGTGTCTAAGAATTTTGATCCTCGTGCTGGATATAGCAGATGGCCCAAATGGATATCGCCAACACATTCTTTGATCATTCAGGTGGTTCTACGCCACAGAAGACCATGATGTTACTCAGACAGATGAAATCCTCCACTTGCTGCCTCAGACCCTCGATGGGATACAGTGGCGACCCTCACGATCTCCATAACAATGGAGGACGTCGCCGACGTCCTCGGTAAATGGACGACCAACGAATCGGTGGGCCTAGATGGTCTGCTGATAGCGTTTTATCGTATGTTCCACGATGTTATGGTGCCGTGGTAGGTTATGATGTGCCAAGAGTTGTTGAACCTTGCAGTGCAGATGCTACCTGCCTTTGTTGACAGCATTCTTATATTGGCTCCCAAGGTGACTGCTGAAAAGGGATTTCAGCATTACCAGCCTCTTACGCTGTTTACTGGCGATTTCAAGATGTTTACGAGAATTCTGGCAGCACCAATTCGTCTCTACGGCCAGAAATGTCTCGGCTGTAACAGCAACATCCAAACAGCACTCAGTGATTACCACAACGGCATCGCACTGGCAGAGGCATGTCGTGTGTGTATGGCCTTAGTGTCAGTGGACTTCGACCATGCTTTCGATAGGGTATGTCACGATTATCTTGAGAAAGTACTGCAGCAGCTGTCCTTCCCCCACTCCTTCACAAACGCCATCAAGCACCTTCTGCATGACATGGCTCCACAGGTTACAATCAGAGGATGCACAGTGGGCAAGAGCACTCTTTCCCAAGGTTGATCCCTGTCGCTAGTTATATATGCCATTGCTGTGGAGCCATTTTTACACAGACTACAATGCCGGTTACAGGGACTTATGTTGAAAAACTGTACCTTTGTCCGCCACATGTATGTGGGTGATCTGCTGTTTTGGTGCATATGCCAGATGGATTGAGCTGCTCAGTATGGTGCAGTCGCCAGAAGCCGCTTGACAAAGCGTACTAGTAACGTGAAGTGAAAAATTTTATAGCAAAGACTAAGTTAAAAAGCAGATTATCTCTCAATAAACGGTTTTACATGTGAAATGTACGCAGAGTTTCAACTTCAATGCAATTATCATGTGGTATACGTCGGATTCTGTAAGGTCCATTGTACATCAGAAAGAATTTGTGACTCAAGTGTTTCTTCTTATGTGACAATGAATGAGCTTTAATGAGATCTTTCTGACCACTATATAATTTCATTGCATTTGCTTTACCGTGTAGTTTTCTCCTTTTGTCTGCTGCAGATTTTATATTTTTAATAGCCATATCAATTATGTATTTGTGTCGAAGTTTATGTGTATTTGGAAAAGGTACAAGCTCTCTGATTCTGTTCGGTGGTTCTTCATTCTTCAGTACAACAATGGGTGGTAAAGCAGTGGAGTCATAAGGCATTTCATTCAGCACATTTTGAAATAATTGTAAATATCTGTCCCAATACTGATGCTTTCTGTGACAATAAAGTCGGCAAAGCTTATTGATTTCTTTCGTAATCCTTTCAGACGGGTTACAATGTGGTGAGTACAATGAAATAAAAACAGGTTTGAATGTATGATTCCGAAGCATGTGTGACCAAGTAGCAGATCTGAATTGCGGTCCGTTATTTGAAATGACTTTACTAACGTGTCCAACTTAACGTAAGAACCGAGCGAGGTGGCGCAGTGGTTAGCACACTGGACTCGCATTCGGGAGGACGACGGTTCAATCCCGTCTCCAGCCATCCTGATTTAGGTTTTCCGTGATTTCCCTAAATCGTTTCAGGCAAATGCCGGGATGGTTCCTTTGAAAGGGCACGGCCGATTTCCTTCCCCATCCTTCCCTAACCCGAGCTTGCGCTCCGTCTCTAATGACCTCGTTGTCGAAAGGACGTTAAAACAACACTAACCTAACCTTAACGTAAGAAATTTTTAACAAAGGCGTTGCATACAGACCGTCCAGTGGCTTTATGTAAAGGTGTGAAAGAAACAAATTTTGAAGTAAGTTCAACAGCGAGTAGAACGTACGAAAATCCATTCAATGTTCTGACAAAGGGTCCCAAGAGATCACCAGAAGCAAATTCTTTTAATTTAGAAGGAATGATAGGAAACAACGGAGCACGATATGAGATTGTAGTTAGTTTAGCTTTTTGACGAAGTTTACAAATAGACAGGATTCTACGAATTCTCTTTTCCATATTGTTAAAATAACAAGTCGTCCGAAAATATGAAAACATTTTCTTGGACCAAAATGTGCGTAGCTGAAATTAATGTACCAGATGAGCTTATTAACAAAGTCGTCAGGAATGCAAATTACACGTAGCTTGTCACCAACAGTGCAGCGTTTGAAGAGTACGTTGTTTCTAGCCAGATAATAATGCCGAATCTCTGTGTGTGTCTTTTCATGCCATTTACTTTTGATGTCTTTCCAAATCGGATCTTTATCTTGTTTATGAGCAATGTCCTTTAAAGATGTGGTGATGAAGTTTTGAAAGGCGACTTTCTGAATGTAAAGAATACTGAAATTTTCTCGAGGTTGCCTTCTGTGTTACTTTTTGCCCAGCCGGTGCGCGTGACAGTGCGTCGGCAACAATGTTATCCTTTCCGGGAATGTAGACTATTGTGAAGTGTAATTCTTGCAGAAACAGTGCCCAACGTTTTAACCTGTCATGATTTAATTTTGAAGACATAAGAAATTGTAATGCACGATGATCACTGTATACTTTTACGTGCTTACCAGAAAGAAAGAAACGGAATTAGTTAAATGCCCAAACGATAGCTAAAGCTTCTAATTCAGTAACGGAATAATTTTTTTCAGATTTTATTAGCACTCGGCTAGCAAAAGCAATGGTTTTCTGAACAGTTGTATCATTTTCTATGGCTTCTTGAAATAAACGGGCACCAAGACCGATCCGTGCTAAGGCAGAAATCTTGTGACAGATTTGGATGAGCTAGTATTGGCGCGTTAAGTAGTACTTCTTTCAAAGAATTGAATTCCAACTGTGCCAGTTCGTCCCAGTTAAAAATAGTATTTTTTCCAGTGAGAGAATAAAGTTTTGGTGTAACTAGAATTTGCATATTCAGAAAACGACGATAAAAATTTACGAGACCTAGAAAACTGCGGATGGAACTGGAATGGCTCTGATTGTTTCTAACTTTTCAGGATCCGGCTGAATGCCTTCAGCAGAAATAATATGTCCCAGAAATTTCACCTTTGACCTACCGAATTCAGACTTTTCCAAGTTAACTTAATTCCAGATTCTGCAAAAATACGTAACACACTGTTGAGAATTCGATTATGTTGTTCCCATGACGCTTCTGCTATTAGAATATCGTCCACATATAAGGTGATGTGAAGTTTTGAGAACTCAGGTTATATGGAATTTAGCCCACGAATGAATGCTGCGGAAGAAATGTTCAAACCAAAAGGAAGTTTCTGAAATCGATAACAAACGCCGAAACAAAGAAAAGCTGCGTATTTTCTACATTCTGGACGAAGTTCGATCTGATAAAAGCTGGATCTGAGATCAATAGATGACAACACTTTTACACCTTTAAAATTTTGAAGAGGTTCTTCGAACGTTTGCGGCCTGTCTGTTTCAAGAATGATGATAGTATTGATTTGTCTCGAATCTAAGACAAGCCTGATAGATCCATTTTTCTTCTCAACAACATGTAATGGATTGTTGTATGGGCTTACTGCAGGCTCAATAATGCCCTCGTCAAGCATGAATGTATTTCTGTTCTAACACAGTCCCTATAATGTGCCGGAACTACGTATGGTCTAAGACAAAATTTAATATGCTCACGAACACAAAATTGGTGTTGAAATCCATTGATTGTTCCTGTTTTGTGAGTAAAAATTGTGGAACGTGCTTGTAAAATCTCAAAAAGGTCCTGCCTATCAGTGTCATTACAATTCTCAATTGTTTGAATTTTATTCTGAATTAACTCATTAGTATCAAATACGCCGTCGATATCATCCCTCTCAGTACTTACGGAGTGATCGTTAGTATCAAGTTCCGTCGAAAATTCCGAACTGTTGTCTAACAGGAGGTAAAGCCGATTAATTTCCTCGTCATGGTTTGAGAGCCAATCTTCAAATTTCGAAGCTATTGACTTACCTTCTTTCTCTAAACTTATTTCAGCATCGTGAAAGTTTAAGATTGCTTCGTATTCACTCAAAAAGTCTACTCACAATATAATTTCTGTTGACAATAATGGAACGATAATGGAGTTCATAGAGAAACTGTGGCTTTGACAAAAGAATTCTAAGTTGGTTTGTTGGCATACATCTACGCTTTTACCGAAGATTGCACCTTGTAATTTAATCTTACGTAACGGAAGTGTGGGGCAATCATTCGATTTGTTGCATTTGCTAAAGACTGTTTCACTAATTACTGATATTGGAGTACCGCCGTAAATTTTACATCATTTACTGTAATGTGAATTACGGGATATGCAATGTTATTATGTTTTACATCGTGTTCCTGGAGTAAGACGTCCCTAATGTCTTCCATTTTTACGTAATTACTAGCCACAGCAGCTACATCGTCAGCTTCATAAGTGCGTTTTGTGGCTGCCAGCGGTGTGAGTCATTGCCTACTTTCTCTTTGTTGGCGCGCGTCGTTATTGGGATTAGGAGACCTAACTTCTATAAATTCACCTTGCCGAGAGGGCCCTGCCCTGTTTGAATCCCGCCAGTTCTGATGAAATTCCGATCTGTCGTTGTGATTATATCGTCTGTCGTCATGTCAGTAGTTTCCATAGTTTCTTTTTTGTCGGTCATGTAGTGGAGAATTTCTCCCGGAATCGTAACTGCGTGGTGGACAGTTGCGCCTGAAGTTATTCTGTCTCCCTTGATACTAATTATTTTAGCTCCCGTATTGTCTGTTTCTCTGATTGTCTCTGTTACAGTCATTACTGCGGGGAGGTGATCTTTCCCTGTAATTATTATTACTCTGCCAACGGTTGTCATATGGGTGGTGTTTGTTTTTGTCACGATTTGCATTGTAAGAATAGCCTTGTCATGTCCAGTTATTATGTCTGTCATCGTGGAATTGTGATGGATGTGACCTGTAATTGTTGTGTTCCTGTTTTCGCGTCCAGCGATTGTCAGTGTCAATTTCCAATTATTGTAACAGTCTCTGAAAAGCTTCGATGTCGTCTTTGGAACGTCCTGCCAAAATAATATGTCGTAAATGTTAAGGCAATTTGATTAAGCAAATGCGAATAAGTTCTGAGGGGCTGTATGGGTTTGACAGATACTGATTCTTGTGCAATATTTCTTCAAAATATTTGACAAGACGAAAATTCAGTATCTTCTAAATGTTTCATCATTATGATGCTATGTTTTATGCGATCTTGAGTAGCTTGAGACCAGTATGCTGAGAGGAAGGCATGATAAAATTCTCCTTCACTGTGACAATCGTGAATGACCGATCACATTCTTACAGCTGGTTCGTTCTCTAACGAGCCACACATAAATTCTAGTCTGTGCTCTAATGACCAGTTGGGAGGAAAACAATGAGAGAATTGATGAAGCCATGCTTGTGGATGAATGTCGTTGCCAGAGTTCTTAAATGTTTTGAATTTACGTGTAGTAATAAACAGCTTATAGTCAAAAACATCATGTCAGCGAGTCGCATATCGGTCATTGTTCCGTCGTTTCGGGGGTTCCATCTCAAAATTCGGTGTACCTTGCCAATTTCTTTCATAATTTCAGAAGTGCCCTGCGTTGTGGGTGTTCCGTATTTTTATATGCCTCTTCCGTATTGGAGCACGAATCTCCTCTGAAATATGTAAATCTTGTATTAATTGTGCCAACTGATCCTGTACTTCCCGGATTTCTCTTTTGTGTTGTGTATTAATATGATTTTGATTTTGTTTAAATTTCTTAATTTGTTCATACTCTTTTGTGTCAGTGAAGCCTACGGGTCTTGTGTCATTCAGATCATCATCTACCTTTGTAGATAAGTTAGTGAACTGATCCGAAAGTTAGGCTATTTTCTCCGATAATGAACTGATTTACTCTGTGTGTTTTTCTGAACCAAGGTGCAGAGTGTCCATTTGTGTTGAAAGCGTATCTACTGGGTCCTTTAAGTTTTCCTGAGTTTTTGCAAGTTGCGTAACCTAATCGGTAGATGCAAGTGAGTCAATTTTAGCTTGCAAGGTGTCGTGATTTTGATGAACAATAGTTTTCAGCTCTTTTATGGCTGCTTCGTGATCCTGTAATGCATTTTCATGACGCGAAAAAATAGGTTGAAAATGCTCACAAGTTTGTGTTTTTACGTCATTAGAGACTTTGTGACATTTCGATTCGATGTTATGTAGTTAAATCTTCACGTGTTTGTTGAAGTGTTTCTTTAATTTGTTTCTGATTTTTGTCCATTTGTTGCTGTGTTTGTCTCTGATTTTGTTCCATTTGTTTATGATTTTGTTTCATTTGTTGCATTAATTGCGATAATAATGTGTTAGTGTCTGCAATCTGTGCATTTGCACTGGCAACATTGGTATTTTGAAAAGCAGAAAATGTGTCTTCACTTAACTGAGAAAAAGGTGAGGCCGCAAAACCTGAATCTACGGTATTTTCAAGATTGTGTCCAGTCATTTCGGGTTCCTGAGGTGAGCTGTTGCCGACCGATCGATCGACAATACTACCATGTTCATTAGCTGTTTCACTGTCTACACGATTATTTATTGCCTGATCCATTCCCCTACATACAACTACCAAATTACTATGTTGAACATTAGTTAATTCATTACACGGTGGCGCTAACACACTACTCTCGTCTTCACTGTCATTTCTCAATTTACTTTGGAGCCTAGTATTATGTTTTTCACACGCCATAATTGTCACAATATTTCACATGATAAAACAGATAAGCACAATTTGAAGAGCAAAATAAGAAAACACATTAACATAGCACTGAAAATAATATCTAGTTAATTGCAAGCGCAGCTGCGAAATACTTGATGCAAATCTACAAGCACGCCACAAGTGTTTTACAGTACAACAATGAGAAACTACAACTTCAAAGGAAATTCTCTCTACAATTACGCGCTAGCAATAAACAATAGCTACACTAATTACACAAACTACAAGAAAAAATCAAAAGATTCCAGTGAGGTATCCTCGGCTAAGGGTCGACATATGAAACGTCCTCTTTTGACAATTTATGAATGACTGTACGTTATTTGATTTTCAAACAGCCGAGCAAAACTGAACGTACTCAGACATTTCTCTCTTTACTTATTCTGATCAACAGTAAACTGATACACAATATATTTTTTATCGCAACGCAATCTGACTTACAATAATCCCTATAAAAGAATGGCCCTGAATAACAATAACCTATACCTTTCATGAATCTCTTACCACGCAAAAATCTTCGTTACTCGAACTACTGCAATACAGCGAGCGCCAATACTGCCAGCTAAATAAAAGATTCTAACTACGGAAGGCACTAACTACTGATAGGCATAGTCATCAAATGAAACATTTTGATAGAGAATAGACAACAAACAATGTAGTTACCAATATATATATATATATATATATATATATATATATATATATATATAAATATATAAAAAGGAAATTTGTAAGACTGGACATCATGAACTGATATATATATGTGTCCAGATATATATATATATATATCTGCACACACACACATATATATATATATATCTGGACACACACATATATATATATATATATATATATATATATATATATATATATATATATATATATATATATATCTCTGGACACATATATATATCAGTTCATGACGTCCAGTCTTACAAATTTCCTTTTTCTATATATATATATGGACCCCCCCTATGAACCATGGACCTTGCCATTGGTGGGGAGGCTTGCGTGCCTCAGCGATACAGATGGCCGTACCGTAGGTGCAACCACAACGGAGGGGTATCTGTTGAGAGGCCAGACAAACATGTGGTTCCAGAAGACGGGCAGCAGCCTTTTCAGTAGTTGCAGGGGCAACAGTCTGGATGATTGACTGATCTGGCCTTGTAACATTAACCAAAACGGCCTTGCTGTGCTGGTACTGCGAACGGCTGAAAGCAAGGGGAAACTACAGCCGTAATATTTCCCGAGGACATGCAGCTTTACTGTATGATTAAATGATGATCGCGTCCTCTTGGGTAAAATATTCCAGAGGTAAAATAGTCCCCCATTCGGATCCCCGGGCGGGGACTACTCAAGAGGACGTCGTTATCAGGAGAAAGAAAACTGGCGTTCTACGGATCGGAGCGTGGAATGTAAGATCCCTTAATCGGGCAGGTAGGTTAGAAAATTTAAAAAGGGAAATGGATAAGTTAAAGTTAGATATAGTGGGAATTAGTGAAGTTCGGTGGCAGGAGGAACAAGACTTTTGGTCAGGTGATTACAGGGTTATAAATACAAAATCAAATAGGGGTAATGCATGAGTTTAATAATGAATAAAAAAATAGGTGTGAGGGTTATCTACTACAAACAGCGTAGTGAACGCATTATTGTGCCCAAGATAGACACAAAGCTCATACCTACTACAGTAGTACAAGTTTATATGCCAACTAGCTCTGCAGATGATGAAGAAATAGATGAAATGTATGACGAGATAAAAGAAATTATTCAGGTAGTGAAGGGAGACGAAAATTTAATAGTCATGGGTGACTGGAATTCGTCAGTAGGAAAAGGGAGAGAAGGAAACATAGTAGGTGAATATGGGTTGGGGGGAAGAAATCAAAGAGGAAGCCGCCATGTAGAATTTTGCACAGAGCATAACTTAATCATAGCTAACACTTAGTTCAAGAATCACGAAAGAAGGTTGTATGCATGGAAGAATCCTGGAGATACCTTTTAGTATCAGATAGATTATATTATGGTAAGACAGATATTTAGGAACCAGGTTTTAAATTGTAAGACATTTCCAGGGGCAGATGTGGATTCTGACCACAATCTATTTGTTATGAACTGCAGACTGAAACTGAAGAAACTGCAAAAAGGTGGGAATCTAAGGAGATGGGACCTGGATAAACTGAAAGAACCAGAGGTTGTAGAGAGTTTCAGGGAGAGCATAAGGGAACAATTGACAGGAATGGGGGAAAGAAATACAGTAGAAGAAGAATGGGTAGCTTTGAGGGATGAAGTAGTGAAGGCAGCAGAGGATCAAGTAGGTAAAAAGACGAGGGCTAGTAGAAATCCTTGGGTAACAGAAGAAATATTGAATTTAATTGATGAAAGGAGAAAATATAAAAATGCAGTAGATGAAGCAGGCAAAAAGGAATACAAACGTCTCAAAAATGAGATCGACAGGAAGTGCAAAATGGCTAAGCAGGGATGGCTAGAGGACAAATGTAAGGATGTAGAGGCTTGTCTCACTAGAGGTAAGATAGATACAGCCTACAGGAAAATTAAAGAGACCCTTGGAGAGAAGAGAACCACTTGTATGAATATCAAGAGCTCAGATGGCAACCCAGTTCTAAGCAAAGAAGGGAAGGCAGAAAGGTGGAAGGAGTATATAGAGGGTTTATACAAGGGCGATGTACTTGAGGACAATATTGTGGAAATGGAAGAGGATGTAGATGAAGACGAAATGGGAGATACGATACTGCGTGAAGAGTTTGACAGAGCACTGAAAGACCTGAGTCGAAACAAGGCCCCGGGAGTAGACAACATTCCATTAGAACTTCTGATGGCCTTGGGAGAGCCAGTCATGACAGAACTCTACCATCTGGTGAGCAAGATGTATGAGACAGGCGAAATACCCTCAGACTTCAAGAAGAATATAATAATTCCAATCCCAAAGAAAGCAGGTGTTGACAGATGCGAAAATTATCGAACTATCAGTTTAATAAGTCACAGCTGCAAAATACTAGCGCGAATTCTTTACAGACGAATGGAAGAACTGGTAGAAGCGGACCTCGGGGAAGATCAGTTTGGATTCCGTAGAAATGTTGGAACACGTGGGGCAATACTAACCTTACGACTTATCTTAGAAGAAAGATTAAGAAAAGGCAAACCTACGTTTCTAGCATTTGCAGACTTAGAGAAAGCTTTTGACAATGTTAACTGGAATACTCTCTTTCAAATTCTGAAGGTGGCAGGTATAAAATACAGGGAGCGAAAGGCTATTTACAATTTGTACAGAAATCAGATGGCAGTTATAAGAGTCGAGGGGCATAAAAGGGAAGCAGTGGTTGGGAAAGGAGTGAGACAGGGTTGTAGCCTCTCCCCGATGTTATTCAATCTGTATATTGAGCAAGCAGTAAAGGAAACAAAAGAAAAATTCTTAGTAGGTATTAAAATTCATGGAGAAGAAGTAAAAACTTTGAGGTTCGCCGATGACATTGTAATTCTGTCAGAGACAGCAAAGGACTTGGAAGAGCAGTTGAACGGAATGGACAGTGTCTTGAAAGGAGGATAGAAGATGAACATCAACAAAAGCAAAACGAGGATAATGGAATGTAGTCAAATTAAATCGGGTGATGCTGAGGGAATTAGATTAGGAAATGAGACACTTAAAGTAGTAAAGGAGTTTTGCTATTTAGGGAGTAAAATAACTGATGATGGTCGAAGTAGAGAGGATATAAAATGTAGACTGGCAATGGCAAGGAAAGCGTTTCTGAAGAAGAAAAATTTGTTAACATCGAGTATAGATTTAAGTGTCAGGAAGTCGTTTCTGAAAGTATTTGTATGGAAGTGAAACATGGACGATAACTAGTTTGGACAAGAAGAGAATAGAAGCTTTCGAAATGTGGTGCTGCAGAAGAATGCTGAAGATAAGGTGGATAGATCACGTAACTAATGAGGAGGTATTGAATAAGATTGGGGAGAAGAGAAGTTTGTGGCACAACTTGACTAGAAGAAGGGATCGGTTGGTAGGACATGTTCTGAGGCATCAAGGGATCACCAATTTAGTATTGGAGGGCAGCGTGGAGGGTAAAAATCGTAGAGGGAGACCGAGAGATGAATACACTAAACAGATTCAGAAGGATGTAGGTTGCAGTAGGTACTGGGAGATGAAGAAGCTTGCACAGGATAGAGTAGAATGGAGAGCTGCATCAAACCAGTCTCAGGACTGAAGACCACAACAGCAACAACATATATCTGGACACACGTCCAGATCGCCCGACAGCGCTTAACTTCGGTGATCTCAACGGGAACCAGTGTATCCACTGCGGCAAGGCCACAGCCTATACATTTATAGAAAATAGTAATTATCCACTCTTGTGTTTGAGGTTCCGCGTAAAATGACAGCAATGACTATTGAAACCGGCAACCTTAAATAAAGAATTTTTTTGTACGATCTTGGCTTTTGAATGGTTTTTAACAATTAAAACAGATAGTCCTTCTGTACTCTGAAAATGAGAAAATTGGACAAGTTGCTTTATGTTTTTAAATATTTTAGCGATGACAAAACGTTTATAATGGACAGAGTTTTATCCACTTGATATCTTGCACGTGAGGTTCAGCGTAAAATAATCAGTTTGCAACAAAAGGATGTTAACGACCTGGAGATGACAGCAATAATGGTTGAAAATGGGCGTCTTTAATTAAAAAAGATTTATACGATCTTAGTTTTTGAATGGATTTTTTTAAATAGTATAACCGTTGTACAATCGTACTTGCAAGTTGCAAATACATTTGACAGCCTAGTAAGATTTCTGCTAATTTTTAAAAATGGGTTACATGTGAGAGTAAGTCCGAGTATACCTTGAATCAGACTAATAACGCAATCTAACTGCAAACAGTTTGTGAACAATCACCTAGGCTGTGAACAGCACCAATTTGCGCAACGATTTACAATGGACGTAACAAAACCTAACAGAATACAAGTGAAACAGAAAAATCCCAAAAGACATCTCACCTTACGTGAAACATGCATAAGTGCTTGCTATAACCACGTTCAGCGCTGGAGACACGGGGACCCAGTCGGTTAAAATAGCTTACAATTACAAGACGCCACATGATCTTACTTTACGTCGAACGAAGAACTGACACTCTCTCAGTTGCGTCATCTTCAACATCTACCCCTTCAAAATGGTTCAAATGGCTCTGAGTACTATGGGAGTTAACATCTGAGGTCATCAGTCCCCTAGAACTTAGAACTACTTAAACCTGACTAACCTAAGGACGTTACACACATCCATGCCCGAGGCAGGATTCGAACCTGCGACCGTAGCGGTCGCGCGGTTCCAGACTGAAGCGCCTAGAACCGTTCGGCTTCAACAGCCGGCTCTACCCCTTCGATAACCTCAGTCCACCTGTGTTCATGGAGCAGTTACTCATAAAAAGCACTTATAATTCACATGGAAATAGTTCAGCGCACAAAACCCTTTCCAGACAAGATATTGGAATGAGAGTTGCCAGTAAGCATCAATCAATACACAGTTCGGCGCTACTGTCGAGCACTTATTTATATCACTAGTTTCTCATTTTCCTTTTTATTATTCCGTCCTCCACTTCTTTCAGTACTGGTGATATTTCTTCAGTTTCCGATGATCCACAACGTACTGCCATGCAGAACAAAGGAAACAACTTCCTTTCCAAGACAAATTTCCTTAGAGAGGACAAATATGACCCTTGGAAAAACAGCCAATGTTTCTGGAGGGGCAGAGCTGACGTCACAGTGCAACGGTCGGCACCCTAGCAATGGCTGCCGCGTCTGCGACGACAGATAACCAGGAGGCAGTGACAATCTGAAGCGAGCACAGCCGGATCGTCGCTAAGGTCAGTACCAACTGCGTTCTGTGCTTGTAGTAAGCTGATACAGTGCTGACGGACACTGGGTATTTTCTTTTATACAGGCACTAAGGGCGAGAATACGTTCTTACATCCTGATTAAGTGTAAAATGGGAGAAACTCATTCTACTCAGGGAACCGCCAAGGACAAGTGATGTTATTAGACTAATAGCCGATGCACATGTGTACACGGCATCAATGGGGAAACGGGATAAGTTTTACTCAGAAACATCAACCATAGAGAAATCTAATGGCTGAAATTGCACGAAAGATTTTGTTTCCATATACAAATAATCATTTCTAGTCTCCACAGTCTGTATTATTTACATTGTAGACATCACCCTTGCTTTAATAAGTACAGTGGCGAACTATTTGCAATTAAAAACATTAAAATACTCTCTGCCTGACTGCCAGTTTGGGTTCCTCGATTAGGACAGAAACGCTTAGCAAATTCATGAACATGAATCTAAAGCACACAACGAGAAAACGCATCCGGCGCGATTCCGTTATTTTCGTTATGTACTAATAACCTATTGCGTACCGAAGTTTTATCTTGGAGTTATGCTGTATTTACACTGATACGCTACAGCATATAGCAGCAAATACAACTAGAGGGTTATATCTTTCGAGAGAGCGTCATAGAACTACACCCTGCTCATGAATGTGGCTCTACGTGTTTTTATTGCTTAGTTGTTGTACGCTGTTCGAAGAAAGAAACGTTTTCCTGTAAGAAAATGTTCTGTACATTCCCCCTTGACAAATTGTAAAAATGTTATATGTCCCTCCGAGAACAAATAGCTTTAATTTGTTGACAAGATTGATTTTGAACAAAATCCTTTCGGACATACCGCTGCGTCATTTTCATACATCTGCTCTCCACAAGCCACGGAACACTGGGTGACTGAGTTTACCTACACGATACTGTTAATCCTGATTCCTAATGCCCTAAACTATTTTATTCATATTGATATTGGCAGCAAACCAAGCGGCACATACACGAAGAGTTAGTCGCTTAGAACACTTGTCCCACAGTATACAGTTATCATATGTTTCTTTTTTTTTTAAATTTCCAAACACGTTCACAGGGATAGATGTAGTTATAGTAGCACCGAAAATCGACAGGAAATCATTCCGTCAAAGTGACAAAACTAGTTTAAAACCCATGCGAACAATTTCAGAGGAAACCCAACTCTGCAGCTCCAGAACGTAGAGAAACGTACTTTACTTGTAGTAGATGACGCCACGCAGCTCGCCTCAGTCGGCGCTTAAGGTCAGAGGTTATCAAGAGCTACTTCTCGCGTCCCCAACCTCAGGAGGCGAACCCCCTCTCGGTTGGCAGAGGCTTTAATTACCGCCTGGAGCGTCAAGGTGGATTACTGATTAGAAACCAATGCGGCAAAGGGCTCTCCTGTTCGACACTCATCTATTCATTCAGGAGATGAATGTTCACAGTGACTTGATCTATCGGTATTGTTTAGCCCCGTAGACTGTAACGTTCTTCTTCTTCCTCATCAGCTTCTTTGCCTTTTTCCCGTTTCTCTGTGGCGTCGACATGAGATGCAGAAATATTACATTTGATGGCCAGATGCCCTGACGTCAGCACTGCCCCACCCATCACCGCCCCCACACCAACCCTTCCCCACGACAGAACCTGTGTAACCCGCCTGTTTGCGTCCAGTGCAAATCTCACGTACAAGTTGTAAGTAGGCTGTTTAGGTTTTATATTGGTAACGCCACATAACGCTCTATATGAAAATCACTGGCTGTGCTGTGGGCAGTCTGTGGCTGGTTGGCATTATTGTAATATTCGCCACTATAGTGTTGGGCAGTAGGCTGTTACCAGCGCGTAGCGTTGCGCAGTTGGAGGTGAGCCGCCAGCAGTGGTGGATGTGGGGAGAGAAATGGTGGAGTTTTGAGAGCGGATGATCTGGACGTGTGTCCATCAGAAACAGTAAATTTGTAAGACTGGATGTCATGAACTGCTATATATATTATGACTTTTGAACACTAATAAGGTAAATACATTGTTTGTTCTTTATCAAAATCTTTCATTCGCTAACTACGCCTATCAGTAGTTAGTCCCTTCAGTAGTTAGAATCTTTTATTTAGCTGGCATTAGTGGCGCTCGCTGTATTGCAGTAGTTCGAGAAACGAAGATTTTTGTGAGGTAAGTGATTTGTGAAAGGTATAGGTTAGTGTTAGTCAGGGCCATTCTTTTGTAGGGATTATTGAAAGTAAGAATGCGTTGCGCTAACATATATTGTATGTCAGTTTACTGTTGATCAGAATAGGTAAAGAGCGAAATGTCTGAGTACGTTCAGTTTTGCTCAGCTGTTTGAAAATCAAATAGCGTAAGAGTTTTATCAACAGAGTAATTCATTAATTTTTCTAAGAAGATGTTTCAAAGTGTGAGAACGTTTTCTAAATATTTGCATAGAGAGTATCTGAGGCGGGACGTGTCATCGAGGTATTCACCTAGATACATTAGGAATCCACCTGTATACGACATCCAGACTGGCTGGCTCGCCAGCTATTACCATTAACCCGTGAGGTTAATTCGATTCGTGTCATGCTCGCCTTCCGAATTTCGAACGCTTTCGGGTATCTGAGCGGATTAAACCTGCAACTTCAGAGAGGGTAACAAATAGCAGATTTTAACTTATTGTGTGTGTGCAGTATTGTAGAAAGAACGCATGAATAAATTTTTACGTGATTTGGGCGTTTGCACATGCGAAATTAAGGACTCACAGCTGCCACCTCTGGCAACACCAACGGTTCTAACATGGCAGGGCATCGAGTCGAACTGGGTCTGGCTGACATATACGAGTCTGTCCTCATATGGTGCTTCAAAACTACTCATGAGCTGTGCAGTGCCTATGTATGATTGCAGGTGCAAATATTCATCCACCAAATAATTGTTACAAATTCAAGGTGAAACCTTCGGCTGTCTTTTATTTCGCACAATTCGCTACTAGTATCGGTCAATGACCATTGTCAGGCATAGCTGGCATAAACGACAGCAAATTTACACCATAGTTTGAAAAAAAAAGTAATTTTCTCTTTTGAGCCAACCATAGTACGTAAAAAATTGTCACTATCATAACTGTGTAGGATTATTTTCGTCAAAGCTTCTTGATTTTTTTCGTCACAGCTTCTTGAGAAAATTATCGTACACAGTTATTGTGAAATTTTTTTTACGTACTATGGGGGGCTTAGATTAGATTTTAGATTAGATTAGATTAGATTAATACTAGTTCGAAGGATCATGAATATGATATTTCGTAATGATGTGGAATGAGTCGAATTTTCCAATACATGACATAATTAGGTTAATTTAACAACATACTTAAGTTAATATAACAACTTTATTTTTTTGTGTTTTTTTGGTTTTCTTTATTTTTTATTTTTATTTTTTTTATTTTTTTAATATTTTTGTTTTGGTTTTTTTTCTTTTTTTCTTAATTTATATCTAAAAATTCCTCTATGGAGTAGAAGGAGTTGTCATTCAGAAATTCTTTTAATTTCTTCTTAAATACTTGTTGGTTATCTGTCAGACTTTTGATACTATTTGGTAAGTGACCAAAGACTTTAGTGCCAGTATAATTCACCCCTTTCTGTGCCAAAGTTAGATTTAATCTTGAATAGTGAAGATCGTCCTTTCTCCTAGTATTGTAGTTATGCACACTGCTATTACTTTTGAATTGGGTTTGGTTGTTAATAACAAATTTCATAAGAGAGTATATATACTGAGGAGCTACTGTGAATATCCCTAGATCCTTAAATAAATGTCTGCAGGATGATCTTGGGTGGACTCCAGCTATTATTCTGATTACACGCTTTTGTTCAATAAATACTTTATTCCTCAGTGATGAATTACCCCAAAATATGATGCCATATGAAAGCAATGAGTGAAAATATGCGTAGTAAGCTAATTTACTAAGATTTTTATCACCAAAATCTGCAATGACCCTTATTGCATAAGTAGCTGAACTCAAACGTTTCAGCAGATCATCAATGTGTTTCTTCCAATTTAATCTCTCATCAATGGACACACCTAAAAATTTGGAATATTCTACCTTAACTATATGCTTCTGATTAAGGTCTATATTTATTAATGGCGTCATACCATTCACTGTACGGAACTGTATGTACTGTGTCTTATCAAAATTCAGTGAGAGTCCTTTTACAAGGAACCACTTAGTAATTTTCTGAAAGACAGTATTGACAATTTCATCAGTTAATTCTTGTTTCTCAGGTGTGATTACTATACTTGTATCATCAGCAAAGAGAACTAACTTTGCCTCTTCATGAATATAGAATGGCAAGTCATTAATATATAATAAGAACAACAAAGGACCCAAGACTGACCCTTGTGGAACCCCATTCTTGATAGTTCCCCAGTTTGAGGAATGTGCTGATCTTTGCATGTTATGAGAACTACTTATTTCAACTTTCTGCACTCTTCCAGTTAGGTACGAATTAAACCATTTGTGCACTGTCCCACTCATGCCACAATACTTGAGCTTGTCTAGCAGAATTTCATGATTTACACAATCAAAAGCCTTTGAGAGATCACAAAAAATCCCAATGGGTGGTGTTCGGTTATTCAGATCATTCAAAATTTGACTGGTGAAAGCATATATGGCATTTCCTGTTGAAAAACCTTTCTGGAAACCAAACTGACATTTTGTTAGTACTTCATTTTTACAGATATGTGGAGCTACTCTTGAATACATTACTTTCTCAAAAATTTTGGATAAAGCTGTTAGAAGGGAGATTGGACAGTAATTGTTGACATCAGATCTATCCCCCTTTTTATGCAATGGTATAACAATAGCATATTTCAGTCTATCAGGGAATATGCCCTGTTCCAGAGAGCCATTACACAGGTGGCTGAAAATCTTACTTATCTGTTGAGAACAAGCTTTTAGTATTTTGCTGGAAATGCCATCAATTCCATGTGAGTTTTTGCTTTTAAGCAAGTTTATTATTTTCCTAATTTCAGAGGGAGATGTGGGTGAGATTTCAATTGTATCAAACTGCATAGGTATGGCCTCTTCCATTAACAACCTAGCATCTTCTAATGAACACCTGGATCCTACTATATCCACAACATTTAGAAAATGATTATTAAAAATATTTTCAACTTCTGACTTTTTGTTCGTAAAGTTTTCATTCAATTTGATGGTAATACGGTCTTCCTCTGCTCTTGGTTGACCTGTTTCTCTTTTAATAATATTCCAAATTGTTTTAATTTTATTATCAGAGTTGCTGATTTCAGACATGATACACATACTCCTGGATTTTTTAATAACTCTTCTTAATATAACACAGTAGTTTTTATAATTTTTGATAGTTTCTGGGTCACTACTCTTTCTTGCTGTCAGATACATTTCCCTTTTCCGGTTACAAGATATTTTTATACCCTTAGTAAGCCATGGTTTGTTACAAGGTTTCTTACGAGTATATTTAACTATTTTCTTGGGGAAGCAGTTTTCAAATGCATTTACAAAAATGTCATGAAATAAATTATATTTTAAATTGGCATCAGGTTCACGGTACACCTCATCGCAGTCTAACTGCTGTAGGCTTTCCCTGAAATTTGCAATTGTTAAATCGTTGACTGAACGTACTACTTTGGAGGACTGTTTAGTATTGCTGAATGGAGCTATGTCATATATTGTAACTAGCTGTGCACCATGATCAGAAAGACCATTCTCAACAGGCTGAGCATTTATCTGGTTAAACTTATCTTGGTCTATAAAGAAGTTATCTATCAGTGAGCTGCTATCCTTTACCACCCGAGTAGGAAAATCAATAACGGGTGTCAAATTGAAAGAACCTAGTAATACTTCAAGGTCATTTTTCCTATTACCCTCTTTCAGAGAATCTACATTGAAGTCCCCACACATAATAATTTGCTTCCCCCTGTCTGACAGATAGTGTAACACTACCTTCCTTAACGGACGTAGGTTAGCTATATAAAGTCTGTACTGTAATAAGTTCACGGGCTTCACATTAGTTGACCGCGTGTACCAAATAGAAGCAAGATCAGACTTATCTTCAGTCAATAACTGCAGTGATGCATCAAGCAAATGTAAAGTATAATTGCTCTTTCGCATGGACAAGAAGTACACACAGTAGGTGCTACCTATAATTAACAATTCGGTCGCCAGCCTACTTAGGCAATTAGTGAGTTTTTCCTTGTACAAGTGGGTGCATGTACAAGCATAGTAACACGTAGTAATGATGCGTTATATGGCAAAGTTTGGAACTCGAAAAATCCACTGAACTAAAGTTTTCTCTTTTTGTACTAATTTGGACGAACTACATTTACACAACACCACACAGTAATGATTACTACTAACTGCATTTTGTATGTTGAGCAGACTGAAATCGGGCATAGATTACCCTATAATTAGCGGTTTTGAAAGCACATATACAATGTCACTATTAAAGATGGAAAAACACTAATACACTTAGGTATAATATAGAATTTAGCTTTACTGGTCAAATCTGAGCAGTACACATCAAGGTTTGAACGAATGGATAAGAGAAAAAGGGGGGGGGGGCCTGAAACTGTTATGGTCGTTATACTGACACTGTTAAGTACTGAAGGCAAATTAACGCTCAAGATTACCAATCTATGGATAACTACTCTTTTGTCTTACTTCTGAATAATTTAACTGTCATTCTTTCTGTCTCAAATTAATTAAATAACATCGCAAACTCAATTAAAAAAAAACTCTTTTGTTCTTTACCAACATTTGCAACAACACACAGAACTTTAGATCCCTTTATGGCATAGATTACTCTGCTGATAATTTTCAATAACACAAACATTAAACTTTCAGTTTAGGACACTCGGATTGCACAATACGAGGTAAGGATCCTGTCTAGGTCAGTGATCAGGATAAGTCATGGCTAAAGCAATTCTGGTAAAAGTCACGTTATTATTGAACCATTAGAAACAGTTTCAACACTGGTCCACACAGATACACTTCTAAAGATGAAATAAATGTTTGACCTGTGCAAGTCGGTGCGGCGGTTGGCGGGCAGCGAGATAGCGGGCAGCACGGCACACATACAAGCACGGCTAAGGCTCACACACCATCGGCACTTTCCATCTTCTTAGCGTCGTAATTTTTCCAATTTTGTGCCTCAGAATATAACCATGCCAAGTGGTTGTCGGAATCGGTTCATCCGAGGCTCAATGGAATCCACTTTTCCTGGGTAGCCTCCTCGGTACAGTACGTGTACTTCCGACTGTTGCTCGCCTCCGACTGTGTTACTGAGCCCGTTGTGCCGAACCGCGCCAGTGTGCGTTTTTCCGCCTCGCTGCCTCCACCTTTTCCCGCTCCCCTACAGGTAGGGTATTCACCAAAGGTTTTCTACTACACATATCCTAATGCATTACCTACGTATGGACCAAGTGTATAAATTACAATTTTCACATCTTACAATAGTTTTAACATTAAATACACTTTCCTTTGATTACCACATTATTTGAAATCTAACATAAATAATAATATTCGTTTCAAAAGTTACTCACAGTTTCTTTAACATGACATTAAAAGAATCGAAAAAGAAACTCAACACATTGCTATTATTAATTTATCTAAATTCATACAGAAAAAAATTATTATATGTATAATTCTCGTTACACATGCCCCTGTTTCCAGAAAATTTTCTTAAGTCCAAATTTTATGGGAACACTAAATCTTACAATTATACAGTGATTCCGAATCTTTACTTAATTATCCAAAAAGATTTACACTACATATTTCCTTTTGCTCACTGTATATAAGTTTACACTTTTTAAACACTTCAAGAATAACTACTTGTCATTTATTCAAGTGCCTTTTTGCACAGTCCAACTTCCCATCATAACCTCACTAAAATAGCAATTTACTCATTTTTTCTAAATTTCTCAAAGAAATAATTTAAAATTCTGGAATACAAACATTTAACTACAAAAACAATTTCATATTTTGTATACACTATAAGATAATTTGTCGCTGCTTGCTTTGCATAGCAGTCCATTTTCTTAATTACTAAACAAAACACACACACATATATTCAGAAAATTAATTACACATATTTGCTGCCTATTATGCGGATTTAGGCAGTACTTCTCACTTCATATTGGGACATCTCCTGGATCACATTTACAATTTTCCATCGATTATTTATCTGCCCTCATTGGTATTTGGCAGTCCTTCATATTATGGATCATACAGTGCCCATTTTCACTTTGACAGTCCCATCTTTTATCTGGCTGATAGCATTTATCCTTTCTTTTCAGTCCTTTTCTCCATACATTTTTATAGTTACAGTTCAATTGGTAATCTGAAACTCACATAACTACATTAGCACACTTTCAAGGGTATACAGACATTTACAAAGATTAGTTACATTTAGAATAATTTGGGTTCAGCATAAGATACAGCACATTTACTCGTTCCTAGGAACATACAGTTTCAGGTCCACAATATTTCTTACACCTAAAGGTCTTTTGGATTTTGGGTAGATCAGGTAGTAAGCATTGTCGTGTGGAATATTCTGTATTATATATGG
Organism: Schistocerca piceifrons; assembly: GCF_021461385.2. Taxonomy (NCBI): domain Eukaryota; kingdom Metazoa; phylum Arthropoda; class Insecta; order Orthoptera; family Acrididae; genus Schistocerca; species Schistocerca piceifrons. The sequence goes on along the minus strand of NC_060138.1, from coordinate 291,455,462 downwards.
TCCATTATAAATATATTTAAATTTTGAAATTTCATGGTTTAGTTCACTAGACTTTTTGTGGGTTTTTAAAAGAACATAATCTCCAATTTTAAATTTTGAAACTTTTAAATTTTTGTTGTGTCTTTTACATCTAGATTCAGCTTTTTGCTTTGCCCTTTTTATCACCAATTCTTTCTTTTGATCCAATCCCAAACTTGTACAAGGTGGAAACTCTAGTTTTTCTTCAATTAAACTTTTACTACTTCTGCCTAACAAAATTTCTTCTGGTGGGAATCCTGTAGTTTCATGATGTAATGTGTTCATGACATTCTCAAAATCCGATATAAACCTGCCCCAGGCTCTATGATTGTGACTGCAGTATGTTCTACACAATCTCCCGATTTCTCGCATGTACCTTTCAACCGGGTTGCTAGCAGGATGATAAGCTGAGATATATTTAACCTCCACACCATTTCTCTCCATTCCTTCTTTCCAAATTTTGGATATGAACTGGGGTCCATTGTCAGATAGTACTGCTTTGGGTTTCCCGATGGTCCTAAAGTATTCGACCATCCTATTAAATAAAGCTTTTGCTGATGCTTTTTTCAAGGGGTATAATTTCACAAATTTTGAAAATACTTCCAATATCACCAAAATATATGCACAATTCCCCGAAGTTTTTGGGAGGGGACCATATAAATCTACCGATAATAAGTCTAGGGTGTCTTCAGGCAACGTACTTTGCATTGGTCCCCTACTAGTTTTGTTCGGCACTTTGGCTTTTTGACAGACATCACATGACTTAATTCGTTCCTTTACCTTCTTACTGACACTACCAATAATCACTACTACATTATTCAATTTATCCAAACACTTCTTTGGCCCACTATTCCCCAATGCTAAATGAAAATAATCTATGACCTCGGTATCAAACTGGTGTGGCCAACATACTCTCCGTTCCTCAGTGGCTAAATCTTTCCTCCTATATAAAATGCCTTTATAAATTTTATAATATTTCTTAATTTGAGGATACTGTACACTGTCAAAATTTACCTTCACTGATTTCCAGGTTGAATCCTCATTCTGATGGTATCTCATATTTTTACATATCTGCTCCATTTTTCTCTTTCCTGAAACCTCTTTCATATACCTTATCTGAAAAGTACCCTCTTCACCATTTTCATTTGGCACTTCACTCATACCATTAGGCAATCGAGATAAAGCATCTGCCACATAATTTTCAGTACCTTTAACATAGTAAATATCGTAATCAAATTGTTGTAGGTACAAAGCCCAACGAGTCAGCCTACCATTAAGTAACCGGCAATCTTTAAGAAAAGTTAAAGCTTTGTGGTCAGTATGTATGATGAGCTTATGGCCCCACAGATAATTTCTAAATTTCTTTAGCCCCCATATAATGGCTAAAGCTTCCTTTTCCGAAATAGTGTAGTTCCTCTCGTATTTTGTTAGAGTTCTACTTGCAAATGCGATAGTCCTGTGTTCGATTTCTTTGTCATTACAGATTTCTTGAAAAACTTCTATACCAATTCCATAAGCACTGCTGTCAGTACTCATATGGAAAGGTTCTGATAGTATGGGGTGATGCAAAATATTGTCATTCAAAAGTTCGTTCTTCAATTTTTCAAAATCTCTCATGCACCCTTCAGTCCACACAAAAGCACTATTTTTCTTAAGTAAATTATTCAGATGAGGACTATTAAAAACTTGCCCCTTGACGAACTTTCTATAGAACCCACATAAACCTAAAAAGGCTTTCAACTGTTTTCTATTTCTAGGAGCCGGACATCCTGATATTGCACTTAACTTTTCCGGATCCTTGCCAATGCCGTTTGCAGTAATAATGTGCCCCAGAAACTTTATTTCCGATTTCACAAATTCACATTTCTTCCACTTAAGCGTCATGCCCCCTGTTTGTAGAGCACCAAAAACTTTCCGCAACAACTCGCAATGCTCTTGCCATGCTTCTGTAGCAATCAGTAAATCGTCGACATAAATGGTTAGCTGGGAACTCAGTTCTCTCCCTAACACCAAGTCCAGTGCCCTAATAAATACTGCCACAGAAGTGCTAAGCCCAAACGGCACTACTTTATACTGATAGCATTTCCCAGCGAATAGAAAAGCGGTATATTTACGGGATTCTTTACTTAATGGGATTTGCCAGTATCCGGCTGTCATATCCAGACTGGTTAAATACTTCACGTTATAAAATTTTTGGAGCATTTCGTCCAGATTTTCAGGTCTGTCTATTTCCTTCTCTACAATTTTGTTCAAAGTTCTGGCGTCGATAACTACTCTCACTCCCCCATCCCTTTTGTTCACTATGATAAGGGGACTATTATACTCGCTACTACTTCGTTCAATTACCCCCCACTCTATCATTTTATCTATTTCCGCTTGAACAGCCTGCCTCTTTGATATGGGTATCGAAAACGGTCTTGCGAAGAAAGGTTTATGCTCTGTGGTCTCAATCTGATATTCAAAATTCTTAACTAGGCCAGGTTTGTCCGAAAATACGGGGCGGTTACTATCTAAAATTTCAAGTAATTCTGCTTTCTGTTCGGGGGATATTTCCTCTAAATTTTCCACCATTCCCTTAAATTCCTGCCCCTGCTCGTCACTCTCATTTAATATTCTCTGGACATGGTACACCTCGTACTTGCTTGTCAACCCATCCTTCCCTTGGTCGATCTCCAACAACAAAGAATCGATTTCTGAATCAAACACTTCCCCACTTTCCTCAAAAATTAATTCCAAATTCCTAAATGTACTATTTATTTTGATCACTCCCTGGCTACAGTCAATAATAACCTTTTCTTTATCCAACCAATCTATCCCCAAAATCATTTGAGTACTCAAGTCTGGCACAACCAAAAAATCGTGTTCAAAGTTTTGTCCTTTTATACTAAATTCAACCAAAATCTGGTTCTTTACCGGCTTGCTAGCCTTACCAGTTGCACCAACAATTTTTACACCTGTCACTGACATAATTACTATCCCAGGCTTATCACAAATATGTTCGAAAAATGACTGAGAAATTGCACTTATCTGAGACCCAGTATCAAGAAGTACTTGCAATTCCACGTTATAAATTTCAATTGGTATTATAGTTTGTTTAACCGTCGAATGTTTTTCATTACCGTGGTCTTCCTTGAGCAAATCCGGGTCGACAATAACATCGTCCCAAGATATGCTTTTAACATTCATTTCACATATATCTGGCGGTTTCTTGGGTTCCGGAAGTTCAAAGTTATCAATTACCAGAACTCTTCGCGAAATAAACCCTGAGTCGTCCGGTGGCTCTTTCTTTCTTTGTTCGGTCTCAACGTCTGGATTTTGCTTTGAAGTTTCTTCATCATTAGGTACAATGCCACAATTAACTGCATCCCTATTATTTTCACTGATTTTCTCATACCCTCTTTCAGTAAAAGTATATTCATTTTCCTTTACACCTGAAAATTCATCTTCACTAGATTCATCACTACTCTCTTCCTCTACATCAGATTCACTTAAGCACGCTACTTTTGCACAATAGGGAGCGTTAGTACATTCATTTTCGTCTGTATTTGCGTATCTTTCATCATCTGAACTATCGTCGGAATCCGACCATTCCGGATCGCTTTCAGGTTCTAACATAAAAGCTTTTCTGAGACAGGCACTAAGTTCTTCCTCTGTATTGTCGTCAGGCTTAGATTTTAATTCAATCTCCTCTTTTGGCAAAACGGCCTCATCCTCAGCTTTATTCACATCCACTGTGACTTCATATTCAGTGTAATCCTCGTGGACTTTAATTACTTTCAGGTAATCATCTACCCCTTCTCCACGGTGCCTCTCGGTAGCAGCTTGTACTATTGGCGGACTGTTAGCAGAAGTTATTTCTTCATCAATGCGGAGGATTTCATCCTCCAAATCCTTCCTATCATTAACCTTCATCCTATTGGCAGCACGCGTACTTTGCGCGGCGCTATTTATTCTCCCCTCTTCAAATTTGGGCCACGTCACTTTATGGACGTCCCTACTATCTCTCTTTCCACCAACTAATTTCTTCGCCTCATACTCCCTTTTAAAATCCTCCCACTCACATTGCTTTAGGCCCTTGTACAGATCATCGATCTGCACACGCCAATCAGTTACTTCTGCTAATTCATCCTCGCCTTTTATCTCATTGCAAACACTGCTAACCGCACCTCTCTGTGTATTCACAGTTTCATTTATTGTTTCCTTTGCCACGGAATTGTCACTCGTAAAATTTTCATTAGCTCTGACTGCTACGTTCGTACCTACTGCTGCCGTATTGCTAGCGGCTTCTTTCCGAACAGATGTTCCGCTAGGCTGGGCCGTTGCCCTCTGATGCTCCACTCGCCTGTTAACATGTATCGCTCTGTGCGGCAGCGATGATTCATTCTGGCTCGCACCTGACGCTTGTTTCGCCACAACACGTCGCGGCGTTCCATGCTCGTCCCTAGCCTGTCTCATTACATTACGGTCGGTCCGATATCTTTTCTTGAATCGGGGCCGGTATGTATTGTCCGCTTCCGTTTGGCCCGCAACGTTCGCGGAAATTAGTTTCCCGCGTCGTTATTATTTTGCGCGGTATACCCTCTACCGCGACCTGGATTATTTCCTCTGCCTCTTCCTCTTTGTATTACATTGACGCGAAATCCATCGCCATCGTTTCGTTCGTCATTACGTCGGTTATTATGGTTACCAAAATTTTGATAATTGGCACGACTTTCGCGCCAATGGTCTTCATCTTCGACCCTTTCTAGAAATGCTTGGAAGCTACGATGATTGCTTCCTACATACCTCTTGGAATCCTCCGGAAGCTTTTTATATAGCTCCCAGATAATTTCTGAATCTGATCTTCTACCTCTTAAATGCGTCAATTTCCGGTACCAATGCTCGCAGAAATCTTCCAAAGAGTTCCTGCCCCTGTTATCATGCTGTTTGGCCATGATGAACTCCCGCCATAAATGGTCCTGCTTTTGTTCAGACCAATATTCTTCCGTAAATCTCTGCCTAAATTCCTCGAACGTCATTTGTTCGGTATTTAAATTTATTCCCCAGCGCTTAGCATCACCCGCTAAGGCGCTAATTACAACATTTATCTTTTCCTGATCAGACAAGTACTCAGGAAATACTCTCTCGCAATTTTTGATAAAATCTAACGGATGCCACCCGTTATGTTTCTTGGCTGGATCGAAGCGTTCCTCGCCTTCTAACAGCTTCGTAATTGGTGTGCCATTACAGACAACACCAGGCCTATCTTTAATTTTGCTCTCCAGATCGAAAATTCTGCCTTGAATTTTCGTAGTATTTTGTTCACAATTTTGAACACATCCGCATACTTTTTTACTTAAATCCCTTTCAGTGTCTGAAACTACCTTTTTCAATTGCGATATCCCATGTTGACATTTGTTTACGACCTCAGTTTTAAGACCGAAAACTTTTTCGTCTACCTTAGTTTCAACCGGAGGTTCTACTTTCTCTTGGATGTTGAGAATTTCAACCTCGAATCTACTATTAATGTTTCCAATTTCCTTCTGCATAGTATCCATATTTTTGTTAATGGTATCAATTTCACGTTTCAGTGTATTTACCACCCAATTTTTGTTCTACCTGTTCTATCTGTTTACTAATTTTAATTCCCTGTCCTTCGACCTGTGCTTTAATTTGATCCACCTGTGTTTTGAGTTGCTCGTTAACGTGTGTTTTGAGCTGTTCATTCTGTGTTTTGAGCCGCTCGTCAACGTGTGTTTTGAGCTGATTAACCTGACTACCGACTTGTTTTTGAAGCTGATCATTCTGTCCTGCAATTTGTTTGGTTAATTGTTCAAATAAGTCGTTCATACTTAAAATTTTTATACTGTTTTGTTCTACAGGATCGATGTGTTCCGATTCTACTTCAGAAGTTTCTTTCGGTTCTTTCTTTATCTGTGGAGAATCAAACATGTCAGTGGATTCATTCACATACCCACTATCATCTACAAAGTCACCCTCTGCTTCCTGTTTTGTCCCTTGCTGTGTTCGAGGCGATCTCAACCTTTCAATCTGTTCATTGACATGTTCGTGGTATTGTATGTACGCCAACTGTCTTTCGCTAACGCCATCTGTTATCTGGCCGCGTAAACTCCGGCTACTGCCAGCCGCATTCTCCATTTCGCTTGGCGCACCTACCCCGTCTACGTTTCTGTCCATACTCAATGCCAACTACACCACACTATTATACTTGGCTCACACTGCAGTTTCTTTTACTGACTTTTATTGCAATTCGTGCCACTGAACATCCACTGTTCAATCTTTACGTTAATTTGTAACCGACAACAACTGGATGTCCTGTCACCGGGAAGCCACTTGTAACACTACCTTCCTTAACGGACGTAGGTTAGCTATATAAAGCCTGTACTGTAATAAGTTCACGGGCTTCACCTTATAAACAAGGATTTTAGTACATTAGTTGACCGCGTGTACCTAATAGAAGCAAGATCGGACTTATCTTCAGTCAATAACTACAGTGATGCATCAAGCAAATGTAAAGTATAATTGCTCTTTCGCATGGACAAGAAGTACACACAGTAGGTGCTACCTATAATTAACAATTCGGTCGCCAGCCTACTTAGGCAATTAGTGAGTTTTTCCTTGTCCAAGTGGGTGTATGTACAAGCATAGTAACACGTAGTAATGATGCGTTATATGGCAAAGTTTGGAACTCGAAAAATCCACTGAACTAAAGTTTTCTCTTTTTGTACTAATTTGGACGAACTACATTTACACAACACCACACAGTAATGATTACTACTAACTGCATTTTGTATGTTGAGCAGACTGAAATCGGGCATAGATTACCCTATAATTAGCGGTTTTGAAAGCACATATACAATGTCACTATTAAAGATGGAAAAACACTAATACACTTAGGTATAATATAGAATTTAGCTTTACTGGTCAAATCTGAGCAGTACACATCAAGGTTTGAACGAATGGATAAGAGAAAAAGGGGGGGGCCCTGAAACTGTTATGGTCGTTATACTGACACTGTTAAGTACTGAAGGCAAATTAACCCTCAAGATTACCAATCTATGGATAACTACTCTTTTGTCTTACTTCTGAATAATTTAACTGTCATTCTTTCTGTCTCAAATTAATTAAATAACATCGCAAACTCAATTCAAAAAAAACTCTTTTGTTCTTTACCAACATTTGCAACAACACACAGAACTTTAGATCCCTTTATGGCATAGATTACTCTGCTGATAATTTTCAATAACACAAACATTAAACTTTCAGTTTAGGACACTCGGATTGCACAATACGAGGTAAGGATCCTGTCTAGGTCAGTGATCAGGATAAGTCATGGCTAAAGCAATTCTGGTAAAAGTCACGTTATTATTGAACCATTAGAAACAGTTTCAACACTGGTCCACACAGATACACTTCTAAAGATGAAATAAATGTTTGACCTGTGCAAGTCGGTGCGGCGGATGGCGGGCAGCGAGATAGCGGGCAGCACGGCACACATACAAGCACGGCTAAGGCTCACACACCATCGGCACTTTCCATCTTCTTAGCGTCGTAATTTTTCCAATTTTGTGCCTCAGAATATAGCCATGCCAAGTGGTTGTCGGAATCGGTTCATCCGAGGCTCAATGGAATCCACTTTTCCTGGGTAGCCTCCTCGGTACAGTACGTGTACTTCCGACTGTTGCTCGCCTCCGACTGTGTTACTGAGCCCGTTGTGCCGAACCGCGCCAGTGTGCGTTTTTCCGCCTCGCCTGCCTCCACCTTTTCCCGCTCCCCTACAGGTAGGGTATTCACCAAAGGTTTTCTACTACACATATCCTAATGCATTACCTACGTATGGACCAAGTGTATAAATTACAATTTTCACATCTTACAATAGTTTTAACATTAAATACACTTTCCTTTGATTACCACATTATTTGAAATCTAACATAAATAATAATATTCGTTTCAAAAGTTACTCACAGTTTCTTTAACATGACATTAAAAGAATCGAAAAAGAAACTCAACACATTGCTATTATTAATTTATCTAAATTCATAAAGAAAAAAATTATTATATGTATAATTCTCGTTACAATAGCACAACAAGGAGTCCAAATTTTTCAGAAATAGATGAAAATTTCCTGATGGGGACCTGTATACAGTTACAATTATAAATGTGCCTTTATTTAATTCAAGCTCACAGGCACATGCTTCTATATGTTTCTCTACACAAAACTTTTTTGTTTCTATACTTTTTGCACAATGATAACTTTTGACATATATGGCAACTCCTCCTTTCTCCATATTTTCCCTCATTACATGTGCAGAGAGCTTATAACCACTTACATTTACCTTATCCATATCAGTAACAATGTGATGCTCAGACAGGCATAGTATATCTATTTCATTCTCAGCTTCTAAATCTTCTAAACAAACCAGAAGCTCATCTACTTTATTCTTTAAACTCCCAATATTTTGATGAAATATACTTACATTATTTTTAATTATACTTTTATGAGAACCTTTCCTTATTCTAACATTTGCAGTACTCTCCTGTCTGAGTTTCTCATTGTGCTTAGGCCTAGTTCCTACACCAGTGGTCACATGGTGTTCAGACAGGCAGATTATGTCAACTGGGTTGGGTGACTTTAATTCATCAATGCAATTACCTAGGACTGAGATACAACTTGGTGGAGATAAAATTTCTGGTGATTGGTGAAAATTTATAATTGATAGCTGTGATTGGTGATCCAATGTGCTAGAATTGTGCTGTTTAATTTCTTTCCTAAACTGAAGATTTGTTTCAAACCTGACCTCTCGTATAACTTGACATCTTTCTGTCTTACCTATCCTAAAAAAGGTGCTGCTCCAACACCTGTAACCACTGGTATTTTACCATTCATGGCAGTGCCTCCCCCCCTTAAATTTCCTGCTATTACCCCAGCCAGTTTCCCCTTCCCTTTCCTGTTGAGATGTAGGCCGTGCCTGGTATAGTCCCACCTACTGAGATAATCAACAGGAACCACACCAATATGAGCCCCCGCACCCGACCCAAGTAGCCGTTCCAACTCCAAATTAACTCTCCCAACAGAAGAGTTCAAATTAGGCCGGTGATGGCGTCTCAGGACAGATACAAATTCAACATTGGTGTGTCTCGATGCCGACGCAATCTTTACCAGGTCACACTCTATACTGTACTCAGGATCTCTGTCGATGCTGTTCCCTGGCCCTCCCACAATAACCACGATGTCTTCCCTGGTAAATCCTTTACAGAGTGAACCTAAATCCTCTGTCACCTGATCCAGACTAGCACTTGGTTTGAAAAAATTTGTGACCTGGTATTCTGGTCCTAATCCCTCCTGCAGAAGTTGGCCTACACCTCTGGCATGAGAACTGCCTAACAACAAAACTTTCTTCCTTTTCGATGACTTTCCTACATTCTTTTTCAATTTCCTATTGAAAGTTTGTTGTGTCCTGTCTACACCTACCTCTGCTTGAGGCTCATCAGTTTCTAACTGAAGCTTAAAAGAGCAAATTACTTTTGTTCAGATTATGATATAACTTCCTTGCTGTTTATGTCAGCTATGCTTAACAATGGTCGTTGACCGACACTAGTTGGACATTGTGCTAAATAAATTACGTCTGAAGGTTTCATCGTGAATTTGTAACAACTGTGTAGCGCCGGTTCTTCGTCAGTCTCATAGTAATCAATGATCGCTTGTTTTAAGTGGTTCTGAGATATGAATAGCGTTCTGCAAATTACAACAGTCGGACACCTTCTGTGTCGGAGTACGTCAGCACAGCAAAAAAAACATGGCGTCTTGCGATATGTAGTTGGAAGACGACGCCACGGAGATGAATGCAGGCATATCCAGCAGCTGTAACACGTCAGAAACCTTATGGCTGGTATCCGAATTACCACCCATGGAACTAGTTGTCTGGGGGAAAAATTATACCAGCGGATGAAGAAAACAGGATAAAGAAAAGGAGACTTATAGAAACCAGAATATAGTTACAGACTGGAAGAGATTTCTCAGGCTCGAAATATAGAATGACGTGGACCAATAAATAAGGATAGAATGGAAGAAAATTTTCGTAAGTAAATGGAATCTAATAGTTTCAGTCGGTGATTTAAGAGTAAGGTATACACTGAGGTGAAAAATGTCATCGGATCCCCCACAATATGGTGTCAGACCACCTTTAGACCGGCATAGTGCAACAACTCGACGCGGCAAGGACCCCGCAAGTCGTCGTAAGTCCGCTACAGAAATACTGAACCACGCTGCCTTTATAGCCACCCATAATTGTGAGTGTTGCCGGGCATGAATTTGTGCACGAGCTGACCTCTCGATTAGGTCTGATGTCGGACAATATGTGTGGCCAAATCATTCCCTCGAACTGTTCACAATGTTCCTCAGTCCAGTCGCGAACAGTTGTGAGCTGGTAACAAGGTGCATTGTCATCCAGAAAAATTCCGTCGACGCCTATGAAATAGCGACAAATCGTCTCCAAGTAGCCGAACATAACCATTCCCTGTCAATGATCGTTTCAGCTGGATCAGAGGCCCCAGTACATGCCATGCAAACGCAGCCCAAACCATTATGGAACCACCACCAGCTTGCGCAGTTCCTTGTTGACAGCTTGGGTCCGCGGCTTCGTGGGGTCTGCGCCACACTCGAACTCTACCATCAGCTCTTGACGAACTGTAATCGGAGCTCTTCAGAACGGTCACGTTTTTCCAACCGACGCGGTCACGAGTCCAGGAGAAACGCTGCAGGCGATGTCCTCGTGTTTAGCAAGGCCACTTTTCTTGGCAGTCTGCTGCCATAGCTCATTAACATCACATTTCGCCGCACTGTCCGAATGAATACGTTCGTCGTAAGTTCCACATTGATTCCTATGGTTATTTTACGCAGTGCTGCTTGTCTGTTACCACTGACAACTATACGCAAACGATACCGCTCTCGGTTATTAACGGAAGGCCGTCGGCCACCGCATTGTCCGTGGTGACAGGTAAAGACAGAAATTTGGTATTCTCGGTACACTGTTGACACTGTGAATCTCGGAATATTTAATTCCCTATACGTAGGTTTGTAGCATTTGTAGACTTAGAAAAAGCTTTAGACAAATTGACTGGAATACTCTGTTTCGAATTCTGAAGGCGGCAGGGGTCAAATACAGGGAGCGAAAGGCTGTTTACAAATTGCACAGAAACCAGATGGCAGTTATAAGAGTTAATGGACATTAAATGGAAGCATTGGTTGGGAAGGGAGCCTATCCCCGATGTTATTCAATCTGTGTATTGAGCAAGCAGTAAAGGAAACAAAAGAAAAAATTGAGTAGGAATTAAAATCCATGGCGAGGAAATAAAAATATAACATTGTAATCCTGTCGGAGACAGAAAAGGGCCTGGAAGAGCAGTTGAATGGAATGTACAGTGTCTTGAAAGGAGGATATAAGATGAACATCATCAAAAGCAAAACGAGGATAATGGAATGTAGTCAAATTAAATCAGGTGATGCTGAGGGAATTACATTAGGAAATGAGACGCTTGGAATAGTAAGTTGCTATTTGGGAAGCAAAATAACTGATGATGGTCGAAGTAGAGAGGATACAAAATGTAGACGGGCAATGGCAAGGAAAGCATTTCTGGAGACGAGAAATTTGTTAACATTGAGTATAGATTTAAATATAAGGAAGTCTTTCCTGAAAGTATTTGTATGGGGTGCAGCCATCTATGGAAGTGAAACATGGACGACAAATAGTTTAGACAAGAAGAGAATAGAAGCTTTCGAAATGTGATGTAGATCAGATGGGTAGATCACGTAACTAATGGGGAGGTTCTGAACAGAACTGGGGAGAAGAGGAATTTGTGGCACAACTTGACTAGAAGGAGGGGTCGGTTGGTAGGACATGTTCTGAGGCGTCAAGGGATCACTGATTTAGTATTGGAGGGAAGCGTGCAGGGTAAAAATCGTGGAAGGAGACCAAGAGAAGAATATACTAAGCAGTTTCAGAAGGATGTAGGTTGCAGTAGTTACCTGGAGATAAAGAGGCTTACACAGGATATAGTAGCATGGATAGCTGCATCAAGCCAGTCACTGGACTCAAGACCACAACAACACCAACGATTTCCGAAATGGAATGTCCAATTCACCTAGCTACAACCATCATTAAGCTTTCAAGATCTGTTAATTCCCATTGTGCGGCCATAAAGACGTAGGACACCTTTTCACGTGAAGCACTCGAGTACAAATGATAGCTCCGCCAATTCACTGCCCTCTTATATCTTTTATACGCCATACTACCGCCATCTGTACACGTGCATATCGCTATCCCATGACTTTTGTCACCTTGGTGTATGTGTCTGACATATTACTTTTGAAGTACTCATTGTGAGTAGTAACGTTCACATACTTACAAGGCTGTGGTTGAAGAAGCTGTGAACTCTCCAAGGGTGTAAAAATTAAATCAACGACAAGAAACAAATAATTGTATGCCTTGAGAGTCCAGTTAATTGATCATTTGTAAAAGGACGGAGACATTTACTTATGTCATAAGATGACACTGAACTCGTCAGTAGCGAACTTGAAATCCTAACTTCTTCAGATAAAGTTCTTAACTCTGCTGTCTTTATTTCTATAATTTTCACCACAGGACTCTGCTCGGAAGTTTTGTTACTGAAGGCACCCTAGCTGTTGAACTGTTCGACGTAGATGACATGAGGAAGTGTAATTCTACACTCCTGGAAATTGAAATAAGAACACCGTGAATTCATTGTCCCAGGAAGGGGAAACTTTATTGACACATTCCTGGGGTCAGATACATCACATGATCACACTGACAGAACCACAGGCACATAGACACAGGCAACAGAGCATGCACAATGTCGCCACTAGTACAGTGTATATCCACCTTTCGCAGCAATGCAGGCTGCTATTCTCCCATGGAGACGATCGTAGAGATGCTGGATGTAGTCCTGTGGAACGGCTTGCCATGCCATTTCCACCTGGCGCCTCAGTTGGACAAGCGTTCGTGCTGGACGTGCAGACCGCGTGAGACGACGATTCATCCAGTCCCAAACATGCTCAATGGGGGACAGATCCGGAGGTCTTGCTGGCCAGGGTAGTTGACTTACACATTGTAGAGCACGTTGGGTGGCACGGGATACATGCGGACGTGCATTGTCCTGTTGGAACAGCAAGTTCCCTTGCCGGTCTAGGAATGGTAGAACGATGGGTTCGATGACGGTTTGGATGTACCATGCACTATTCAGTGTCCCCTCGACGATCACCAGTGGTGTCCGGCCAGTATAGGAGATCGCTCCCCACACCATGATGCCGGGTGTTGGCCCTGTGTGCCTCGGTCGTATGCAGTCCTGATTGTGGCGCTCACCTGCACGGCGCCAAACACGCATACGACCATCATTGGCACCAAGGCAGAAGCGACTCTCATCGCTGAAGACGACACGTCTCCATTCGTCCCTCCATTCACGCCTGTCGCGACACCACTGGAGGCGGGCTGCACGATGTTGGGGCGTGAGCGGAAGACGGCCTAACGGTGTGCGGGACCGTAGCCCAGCTTCATGGAGACGGTTGCGAATGGTCCTCGCCGATACCCCAGGAGCAACAGTGTCCCTAATTTGCTGGGAAGTGGCGGTGCGGTCCCCTACGGCACTGCGTAGGATCCTACGGTCTTGGCGTGCATCCGTGCGTCGCTGCGGTCCGGTCCCAGGTCGACGGGCACGTGCACCTTCCGCCGACCACTGGCGACAACATCGATGGTCTGTGGAGACCTCACGCCCCACGTGTTGAGCAATTCGGCGGTACGTCCACCCGGCCTCCCGCATGCCCACTATACGCCCTCGCTCAAAGTCCGTCAACTGCACATACGGTTCACGTCCACGCTGTCGCGGCATGCTACCAGTGTTAAAGACTGCGATGGAGCTCCGTATGCCACGGCAAACTGGCTGACACTGACGGCGGCGGCGCACAAATGCTCCGCAGCTAGCGCCATTCGACGGCCAACACTGCGGTTCCTGGTGTGTCCGCTGTGCCGTGCGTGTGATCATTGCTTGTACAGCCCTCTCGCAGTGTCCGGAGCAAGTATGGTGGGTCTGACACACCGGAGTCAATGTGTTCTTTTTTCCATTTCCAGGAGTGTATATCTGAACTCCGTCGACTCTCGTGGGCGCCATAAGAGTGAGGGTAACCGACAATATGTGCTACTTTTCTTTACTCGCTTAGACTTTGTCCACCGTTATTTTCCATAAGTGCTGACATTTTATTGTGGCTGCCAGAACCGGGAGTTACGCAACCGTCCATTCGGCTGCGACGCTACCCCGACACTCCTCACGTACGGCTGGAAATTCTGCTAACTTGCTAGGCGCCCTGAAGCGTACATGCTTTCATGAACTTGGGATGCAGCGTAACATTAACCACCCGCGTGCTACGTGCACCGTATAACTCCCATTTAACTTACCCTGCGTCACACTGTGGTTTTTAATAATATACCATCACCCTCCTTATTCGTCGTTTCCTCTTCATTCTTTTTTTAGGAGGGCGTGCTAAAAAGTAATGTCCATAAATTTCTTATGGGGAAACTCTTAAAGCTTTTGAAATGAAACAAACATTATTAACATTATACATATTTGTTCTTCATAACAGCCGCTAGACGGCTCCGAATTGTAGCGTGTAACCAGCTGATGTGTAACGTAACTGTATCGGTGAGTGAGAAACAGCTTGCTGTAATAGAGTTTCGAATTCGAAGAATTTGGCCACAAATGGAAAACCATCTCCTTCATCATGACAATGCCAGTCAGCAAACGAGCGCTGCAACATCGTCCACACGGGCCTGACTCGCCCCCCATACTATTTTCATCTGTTTGCAAACTTTAAAGAACACCTTCGAGGACTTCACATTGGTAGTGATGCAGCGGTGCTAGCAGAGCAGAACTTGTGGCTTCGTCAAGTAAGACAAGTAAGTTTTAGAGTGACGGCATCAACACACTGCTCTCTCGTTATGAGAAATGCGTTCGTCGCCAGGACTGTTAAGAAAGCAATATTCAGCTATGAAGAATGAAGATATGTAATAGAATGTCAATAACGTTTCTTTTTTTATTTAAAAAAGCGGTTCTAGGCGCTTCAGTCTGGAACTGCGCGACCGCTACGGTCGCAGGTTCGAATCCTGCCTCGGGCATGGATGTGTGTGATGTCCGTAGGTTAGTTAGGTTTAAGTAGTTCTAAGTTCTAGGGGACTGATGACCTCAGATGTTAAGTCCCATAGTGCTCAGAGCCATTTCAATTTTGTTACAGTGCAGGGGGAGCTTAAATATCCAAAACATCGTCCCAAAGAAGACCACCCGTTGCTGATACTCGTTGTTGGATATTTGTACGCAAATAAGGACACAAGGCTTTAAAAGAAAAGTCCCATATTCTCACATGAGATAGGACTGGACGAACCTAGAGACATGACCACTTTACTTTTGCCTATAATTCTGAGGGTTCAAGGTTTAGCCTCTCTCCTTGTTAACATATATTGCTTATTTCTTTCTGGTTACTTTTTTTCAGTGCTTCTTCCATCGACTATTGCACCGATGTCACTCATAAAGGTTACAAATGTTTCCTGTACAATCGAGTCGCTATGCACCATGTCAAGGTTGTGCAGGTTGCAAAACAAGATTAATCATTCTGCATAGTGCAAATGACGCAGCCATTGAAATTAACCACAATTATATGACGCAGAAAAGGACAATCTTGGTATTCTGTTATGATTTAGGCAACGGTGTCAATAGGCAAACCCATACGATACCCGCAACGTCGCAAATATATTTCTGGAAGCAATAAGCAAAATCAGTTGTTCAGTGCTACGAAAGGCACGCTGTGTGTCTTTCCTGTTTCGCATCTATAGTCTTCATCAGTTCTGCTTGCGTAATTTTAAAGTGGAGGTAGCTTCTTCTAGATAAGCTTAAGTATTGTGTGAACCGCGAATTTACTTTCAAAATATTTTCTTAAAGAATTTACTTTATTTACTAGCGATTCATCAAGAAGATTAACACATTTAATCACATTATGTGAGCGTGGAAGTAGTTGCCAGTGGGTAACTGATGAAAACAAATTAAATTTCAACAAATGGAAATTTCATCCCTAAAAACTCTTACTTAAAAAAAAAAGAACAGATTTAAAGACTATAATCAGGAAGCACCCTCTAAATATCAAGTTACAATTTATTCAGAGACAGAAATAACTATTTTTTTTTTTTTTTTTTTTGACAGTATGAGCTTTCGGGCTGAGAAGCTTGCCCCTCCCTTTCAACACGGCCGTAGTCACGACCGCTCACAACAACCTCTGAAAGACTACATCGGTGCACATCTGCAACACACCAGATTACTTTAAACTAAAAATTTTAACAACTCACACAAACACATAAACTATGCACCCCATAGGAGGGATGGCAATGGTACAAAACACTCACATTAAAAATATACTTGCCACCGAAAGTGCAACTCGTTTATAAAAGAAAACTCTTACGGTGGAAGGGTGGCAACTTTATATACTAAAATGATCATTTAAATAAAAACCCATGAAATTCAGTATTACATAAAATGTACAAACAAGCTCTACATTACACATATACCGCCTCTCGAGATGATAGGCAAGATAAAAACATATTTCAGGAATTTGGCCTGTACACCATAAGCAATAAATTCGTTAACACCGAATCCGACAAACATGACAGAGGCAGCTATTAACGTACGGCAGACCGTCAGACAGATAGACAGTAACTGCCTAACAAATGCGGACGAGAGACAGACGAGCAAGCTGGGGACGAGAGACTGATCAAGAACACACGTAGAATTTAACAAATAAATGAAACAACATATCACGAATCACTTAACTTCTAATAAACTGCGATGTCTGGCGAAGACCTGGCGCAGCATGCCCAAAACGCTCTCCCGAACCCTCCGCTGCCAGCCGCTTCAACGGACTCAGGAAGGTGAGCCGATCTCTCGTCTGACTGCGTCGCAGCTCGCCCCGGCCAGACCGACGTCGTGGGTTGACTCCTGTTGCTCTCGTGTCGACCACTACCCCTCGCTATACGGGCTGGACTGACATGGCGACTTCACATGCGCCGACGCTCAAGACGGACAAGTAATCTCGTGTCCCAGTGTGCGACCGACCAACCAATCGATCCAACCGCCAATGTCCATTGCCTGAACAAACTCGAGCAGACTGGCGGCCTAACACATACTAGCACTCCGGACGACAGACAGACACTGACTGCCCCACACTGACCCGGCTGACCAACTGATCAGACTCCCCTTAGCGAGCTCATAGCGCCCCTTAAATGCACGTGAACAGTCTACCTTACCCCTATCCCACCGGAGGGAGACACCAAAGCTGCGATTGCCACAGTGGCGCCACCGCCAGAAACGGAGGGCGACTGCTTCACACTGCGCGCTGTGGCGCGCTCTTAAAAACAGCGAATTTTACCACGGCTCATTATGGTATGAGTGGGGCAGCACAAACGATTTAATTCATATTTAACAGGAAGAATGCAGAAGTACAGTACAGATAGCCTGCAAAAATAAGCTGAGTCCCCTAACTGGGGAAGTATTAAGAATGGTGTCCCAGAGAGGTCTTGGGTCCCTTATTGTTCTTAATATATATTAGTGACTTGCCCCTCTATATTCATGAAAATGTAAAGCTAGTTCTTTTTGCTTATGATACAACTATAGTAATCACACCCAACAAGCAAGAATGAGCTGAGGAAGTTGTAAATAACGTCGTTCAGAAAATTATTTAGCGGTTCTCTGCAAATGGACTCTCACTAAATTTTGAGAAAACACAGTTTATAAAATTCTGTACAGTAAATGGCATAACACCATTGATAAATATAGAATATGAACAGAAGTCTGTTGCTACGGTAGAATATTCAAAATTTCTGGGTGTCTGCATTGATGAGAAATTGAATTGGAAGAAACATATCGATGACCCGCTCAAACAATTAGTAAACATATCAGTTAGTAAAAATATGAGTAAATTAGCCTACTACGCCTATTTTCATTCACTGCTTTCATGTGGCGTCATATTTGGGGACAATTCGTCATTCAGACAGAAACTATTCATCGCACAAAAGCGTGTAATCAGAATAATAGCTGGATCACCTTGCACATATTTATGTAAGGAACTCGGGATACAGTAACATCGCAACACATATATCCACTTATGAATTTTGTCATTAATAACGCATCCAGATTCAAAAATAACAGCGAAATGCATAGCTACGACAATAGAAGAAGGGATGATCTTCACTATTCTGGATTAACTGTCACTTTGGCACAGAAAGGGGCGAATTATGTTGCCACTAAAATCTTTGGTCATTTGCCAAAGTGTGAAAGATAGTCAACCAACATTTAAAAGCAAATTAAAAGAACTTCTGAATGAAAACTCCTTCTATTCAATAGATGCATTTTTAGATATGTGGTGGTAACTGTAAAAAAAGGGAAAAAAGAAAAAATTATTAATTTATTATTTTGTGTAAAGAAAACTTATGTTAAAGTGACATGTTCCACATCATTACGAAGTGTCGTATTCACGATCTATCGAACAACGATTAATGAATGAATGAATGAATGAATGAATGCTCGCTTCAGACAAAGACTGGTCGCAAGATATTTCATTCTACATCCAGTGTCGATGATAAATAATACTTTGATTTTTAACAAAAACAAAATGTCTAAATTACATTTTATGTGCCCTTTGGATAAAGAATCTTCCAATTAAACTGGTTTGGTATTCATTCCAATGATGTAACAGAAAAACACGCTTAACTGTCAGTATTTCTATCTGCGATTGTCTATGGATATTATTGCTCACTTTTTTTTTGTAAGAGCGCTCTGTCTAATTAGTTCACTCACTTCGACATCTTGTGACACGTTTTAGTCACTAAAGATTCTGTTAAGGCGGCTAGTTAATTAAAAGTTGTTTACGAAGCAGTTATAGGGAGAAACAAAAATGTTTTTCAGCGTTACACTCGAATTTTGTTCCAATCTGACGGGAATGCATTTGTTACAGGGATAATACGTTTTAAATCATTCGGATGAATATAATACAGACAATAAGACATGTTCATAGGGTGCCTCCTAATCCACCTGTATAATTTCCAGATTGAATCAGTTCAGCCATGTGGGCCACGTGGAAGAAACCTATTCTGAATCAGTGCTGCTGCGGCTGCTCTCTCAAGAAGGGAAGCATCATTATTGGAATCCTGGGTATAGTAAGTACAACCTATTTGCGACTCATATTCGCAAGGAAAAAAGTTAAAGACTGCGTTCTCCTGTTCGTGTGCCTAAATTCGTTTGCCTTTGACCGTACATGATACACAAGAACAGTCCTTGGAGGGTTGACGTCAGTGATGTGAAACTAAAGGAGTGAAAAGAGTTGTAAGTAGGCTGTATAGGTTTGTTTTTTTTATTGGTAACGCCACGTAGCGCTCTGTATGAAAATCAGTGGCTGTGCTGTGTGCAGTCTGTGGCTGGTTTGCATTGTTGTTGGCTATTGTAGTGTTGGGCAGTTGGATGTCAACAGCGCGTAGTATTGCGCAGTTGGAGGTGAGCCGCCAGCAGTGGTGGAAGTGGGGAGAGAGATGGCGGAGTTTTGAGAGTGGATGATCTGGACGTTTGTCCATCAGAGGCAGTAAATTTGTAAGACTGGATGCCATGAACTGATATATATATATATATATATATATATATATATATATATATATATATATATATATATATATATATATATATATATATATATATCCGATAAAGCTTTGCACAGATGTGTTGGGTAGTGTCTCTAGTATAACCCCAGTTAGCATCACGTCGCTCTTCTCATTTCTGAGCTGGCAGTGAGTGCGTAAAGATGTCTAGAAAATAGTGTCTGCCGCCAAGTACGAGGGCCTGGTGAGAAATTTCGCCTGAAGCTATGCAGCCAACATTACATAACTGTCGTGCTGTTTCGTCTTCACGACAATTCTCAGCCGCATTCTGCAGGGGCAATGAAGATGCTCCTGCATCGTTTTCAAATGGAAATGTTAGATTACCCACAATACAGTCCGCAATTGTCTCCCCCTGAGTTTCATCTCTGGTCACATGAACCGCTGTCTTTGAAGACAACATTTTGACACAGACAACGAGGTGTAGGCCAGCGTGGAGAATTGGCGGAAAGCACTGGCGGCTGCCTTCTATGATGAGGCTATTGAAAAGTTGGTACAACGCTATGACAAAAGTCTAAGTCAGAACGGCGACTACGTAGAGAAGTAGCTGAAAGGTGTAGCTAATTGTTACAAGTAAGACATTTCTGATGTTCGCTGTGGTTTCAATTTGGCAATCAATCGGACCTTACTTTTGGAATAACCCTCGTATATATATATATATATATATATATATATATATATATATATATATAATGACTTTTGAACACTATTAAGGTAAATACATTGTTTGTTCTTTATCAAAACCTTTCATTTGCTAACTATGCCGATCAGTAGTTAGTCCCTTCAGTAGTTAGAATCTTTTATTTAGCTGGCAGTAGTGGCGCTCGCTGTATTGCAGTAGTTCGAGTAACGAAGATTTTTGTGAGGTAAGTGATTCATGAAAGGTATAGGTTATTGTTAGTCAGGGCCATTCTATTGTAGGGATTTTTGAAAGTCAGATTGCGTTGCGCTAAAAATATTGTGTGTCAGTTTAAGCACAGTCATTGATAATTTTTCTAAGGGGACGTTTCAGAGTACACAGGCTTAGGTACAAAGAGTAGCTCGTTGGATTTGCTCTGAATTAGAATGTGATATAACTGTAGGTAACTACAAAATTATCTTTGTCATCTCCTAGGACTAGGCGTGCTGTCTGTGGTTCGCATCTTCTATTCTTCGCTTCAGACAAAGATTGGTCGCAAGATATTTCATTGTACATCCAGTGTTGATGATAAACAATACTTTCGTCGTAACTCGGAGTCACATCATTGAACTAAATTCACAGTAGAGTTCTCCAGGGGAGGAGTGAGACAAAATCGATTACGATGTGGATCTCTAGCCATCAGCCGTACTAGCAGAGACAGGCAATACTGCCAAAACGACAACATTGAGCATGCTTCATGTGACACCAGATGAAGACGTCGAGTTACGACGAAGAAACATCGTTTTTCGAGACGCGAACCACAGGCAATACACCCAGTTATACGAGATGACAACGGATGGCCTGGGAAGTTTAAGAAAAGAAAAAACTATTTTTCTATCTTAAAAATTGTTTCGTGTTGCTCTGCAGTTTATATTATGTTGCATTTTCATTACACAAATATCGATGATAGTCATCCTTCCATTATCCGTTATAAACTGTTGAGGTGCATATTTCAGTGACTGTTAATGAAAGAAATGTGCTTCTGATGAAGTCAGTATATTACAAAGACTGTTTCATGGGATACAGGCAATATTTCTGGAACTGTTAGTACGAAGAACTTAGTGATAAACTTTCTAATAGTTAAGGAGGTTCAGCCAAGTGGTCATACGAGAGGAAAAAGACCTTCGAATAATTAGCAACACATGCAGCTACTCTAGGGTTTGGTGGGTGACGATACTGCTCAACGTTGTCGTGTTGGCAGTACTGCTTGTATCCGCTAGTACGGCTGATGGCTCGAGATCCACATCGCAATCGATTTTGTGCTCACTCCGCCTCTGGAGAGCTCTACTGTGAATTTAGTTCAATGATGATAATCTCAAGCAGACTCACACATACGTCGCTATTACTACATACTTTACAGTTTTCTTTCATGCGTAATGTTGCATGTTTGTTCTGTGATACATTCGAACATTGTTATTTGTACCCATATATCAAGACAGTCCTTAAACGCAAAACGCCTTCGTATTCCTGGTGTATTTTTTGCGTCTGATCTTGTACAGTGATTAATTAAGTCGTCATAACTTCAGCAAACATTAGGCGTATTTGTTTTAATACAGAACTACTCTCGTGCACAAACAACACTGTACTTAGTTTTGAACGGCAGTATAGTGGAGTATAATCTGATGAAATGTTCACTGTTCGCGATCACCTCTTTTGACTGGTCATTCTGAGATTATTATATTTAGGTGACGTATCGCTAAAGATTGCGTTCTGGCCCTGATAGATCAGAAAGTAACGCACCGTCTTGTAAGCAAACAATGCGCTCAAATAAGAGCAGAAGGTCTCTTTTAGATTGTCTGTGCGTTTGAACCTTACAAGATGGTTTCGGGGAAACAAATTTTCTGCAGTACATGCAGGTAAATATACATTCAGTTACAGAACTCAACAAAGATCAGATGCGTAAGTTTATTGTTATGCGGATGAAAAGATCTGTACGTATGTGTGAAGCACTAATTTCAAGTACATGATAAGCAAATGTAATTTTATAAAGCGATTAATTTGATGAGAAATTTGTCTTTATTTTACAGGTACACGGCATAGCGACTATCACCGAGACAGTTCTCCGTAAGTTTGACGTTTCATTCATTCTTCTTTATTGTCTCAATGTATTAGTACCTTTAATGAATCTTATACGCAGTTGCAATTTCCACGTCGTGGTGTAACATTACTAAAGTTTTTGCATTCACAGCTGCGGATTCTACGTGGTGTCTGTTCCTTCGGACAGACACCTCTCATTCATATATTTTTGTTTTTATTTTTTTTTTTCTGAGAGTGTGCAAGATTCTGTTGTTCCTGTGTGTGTATTTTTCGACTAACGTGTGTGTGTGTGTGTGTGTGTGTGTGTGTGTGTGTGTGTGTGAGTGAGTGTGTGTGTGTGTGTTTGTGTGTGTGTATACATACTAGTACATATCTCTTTCTTAAGTAAGGTATAGTGGGTGGAGTGATAAGCCTTAACTTGTGTGAGAGTGTAGTGCTTTTTTAATTATTTTTTTTATTTTTTAGCAGGGGAATGAAATGTCCGATGGCGTGCACACGGAGACGGTAAAGAATATGCCCTGTTCGGAATTGTGTGCGTGTGTGTGTGGAGGGAAGAGGGGGTGGAGGGGCGCGAGTATAGGAGATATCTGTCCTAACTTACATATGCACAAATTTTTACTTCGTTGAAGCTATTTCATTACGACACTGTTGGGATGATAATGAGAGGGAATGTTGGTTCTTTTAATTGATACTGTTTTCTTGGTTGCCAGAGGTCACTGTCCTTTATCTGCCGTATGTTTTATTAATGTAAATAACATTGACTTGCTGATGTTTGTTTGGTAGCTTATTAAGAAGTTCTTGTTGTGACTGCCAAATTAATTTTGAAGTTTTCTTTAAGGAGATGATTTTTCTTACTGAATATGGTTATTTTCATATTTGTTTCTATTGTGGTTGGCTAGCAGTTTTCTTACCGGAGGTTTCCTGCAAATGTTGAATGGGATGTGCCATACTTCCGCGGTGTTTTATGTTCTCCATATCTTACAAGTGAATCCTGCAATTCTTCGCAAATGCAAATATGTATGGGAACTTTCTCTCGCTCTTCTCCTCTGCTCTCTCTTTGGACAATTCTTCCAGTCACCCCTCTGTGCGTCACCTCCTCCCCCTCTCTCTGTTCAGCTCCACCTTCTCACTCTCTTTGTTCATTTCCTCCCCCTCCTCCCTTATCTTGAGCCTTGATTATTGTTACTGTAAACGAATCATTCATTGCTAACTGAAGTCGTTTAAGATGAATGGGTAAATCGGTTTGGATCATTGGTAAATGTAGTACGAGAGACACCTCTCTAGCTACTGTATCTGTCAGTATAGTACCTTTAATGACAGTATTTTACATAGTTTTAATCTGTGAACGGATAGGATAAAAAAATTCAGATGATTCAAATCACGTGATAGCATTCTAATCACAAGCTAATAAGGCATAAACACAACTTCCCTCTTTTCTGCAAAACTGATGGTGAAGAACAAAACAAAATAGCCCGTTACTGTGCATACAATTTTTGTTTCAAAATATGGATAAGGAGAAACAATCTGTATGGGAGAAACAGCCATGAAGCTGAAACCAACTGCGCAAAAAAAAAGAAAAAAAATCGAAACTACACATTTTCACAGCGTAGAACATTATTTTCTTTCTCGTAGTCATTTTTAACAATAAACCTGTACATTGTCGTTTAGAAAAATATATAACTCTGTCTGTATGTCTGTACGGTACTTTGAAAAAATTTGAGGTAAATCAGCCAAGAACTTTTCGATATTTTTGCAAATACCATTTCCTCTTTCTGTATTTAATATGTATCTACGTATTAGACATATCAGAAAATATATAGCCTATATCTTTCCGACTGCCCATCATGTATGAGGTCTGTTCAAAAACTTACGGAACTTTCGTAATTTCGCGCCAATGGTGTATTGGAGCAAAGTGCAGTTGGCATCCCTGCACATGATTGTGTTTAATCTATAATTGCCAGTAGTTTCACTGTTGTAATTTCGTTAGTTATTGTTCAGTGCTGTACTGAGTGGAACGTTGTGTTACACTGTTTGTGAATTTCGAGATGGGAGAGTTAAAGAAGCAACGGGTCTGCATTAAAATTCCCGTAACGCTCACGAAAACCTTTACAGAGATATACCAAATGATGCAGGAAACCTACAATGATGAGCGCTTACGCCCCACTCGGTGTTACGAATGGTCCACACTCTTTAAAACTGGTCAGACGGAAGTTAAATGTGACATTCGTTCAGGATGCTCTTCCACTCTGCCAACGACGTTCATGTCAGGAACGTCAATGAAATTGTGCATGCCCATCGAAGACTGACTGTCCGAGAGATTGCATAGGAACGTAACTTTTCATTGGTTCATGTCACAATATCCTGACACAGCTTCTTGGAACGGATCGTGTTGCCGCCAACTTCGTCCCACGGCTCAATAGCCAAGACCAGTGAGACCTTCACCTCGCAGTCTATGAAGAGCTTTTGGATCGCGCAAATGAGAACGAGGTGTTCCTTAAGTGAATCATATGGTCCCTGCGGTCTTTTCTTTATTTCCAAAGTTGAAAATCCCGTTGAAAGCACGAAGATTTGCAACGACAGACGAGATAAAAAAACTTTGCAGGCAGCACTTCACGCGATGCGGCAAGAGGTGTACCAAGACTGCTTCCGGAGGTGGGAACGGCGTTGGGAGCGGTGTATCAATTGTAGAGGTGTCTATTTCGAAGGAGACCGCGCACAATAAGTAAAAGGTAAGTACAGAAAAATTTTATGGACAAAGTTCCGCGGTTTTTTGAACAGACCTCCTATATTAAAAATATATAGCCTTCGTCCGTGGCTGTGTTTATAGTATCGTACGGAAATCTGAAGTAAATTTGTCAAGATATTTTGGAGAATTTTGATAACGTTAATGTACTGTATATATTAAAAACATATAGCATGTTCAAAATGGCTCTGAGCACTATGGGACTTAACTGCTGAGGTCATCAGTCCCCCAGAACTTAGAATTACTTAAGCCTAAACATCACACACATCCAAGCCCGAGGCAGGATTCGAACCTGCCACCGTAGCAGTCGCGCGGTTCCAGACTGTAGCGACTAGAACCGCTCGGCCACTCAGGCCGGCTCATAGCCTGTGTACTTCCCAAAGTTCACTAGAACATCAAGTAAAAATTTGAAGTAAACTGAAACATTCCCCTTTATATATTACATACACATTTATACATTGTGTATATTAAAAAATACGTTGCCTATATCAGTCTGAAGGTCCATTGGAGTATTTATTATGTAATAAATTTGAAGTAAATTGTTCAATCACTGTTCGAGAATTTTGCTAACAAAGTTAAATAATGACTTGTCTGAAACATTTAAAGACTTTTCGAAACTACATTCCCCTTTATATATTACATACACATTTATACATTGTGTATATTAAAAAATACGTTGCCTATATCAGTCTGAAGGTCCATTAGAGTATTTATTATGTAAGAAATTTGAAGTAAATTGTTCAATGACTTTTCTAGAATTTTGCTAACAAAGTTAAATAATGACTTGTCTTTATGTAGTAACATAGACATCAAATGTTCTGCTCGGCTGTCCGAAGTATAGACGACCACATCTGTAGGTAAGGGTAGATTTGCTATTTTTATCACTGTCTTCCTCGTCCTTCAAACCTTTCAGTACTGAATCATTACTTAAGTAAGTTATTTTCATTTCTTGTTTCATAAAGATATTATCAGTGCTGTATGTCAGCTAGTTTCTGTATGTGTCTACCAGCTTGACTATTGAGGTTTTGGGCTGTGTGCTTGTGAGGCTGTTCTGTTGTTACCGTGTGTGATTGTGGTGAGTTTTGTGGGTTCCTGGATGTGTGTCTTATTTTGCCCTACTTGTTTAACTTGTTTGATTTTCTTGTCTTACTGAATTTATTATTTAATTTGGTGACAAGAGATTATTTGCATCCACTGCTGTTTGCTGCTCAAGATATTATATCTAACTCACTATTGTAATTGTGTTTGTTTAGTGGCACTGCACTGTGAATAATATGTATCTGATTAATGCTTCTCTTTGGGATTGTGGTTTGGTGTAGCATTTTGTCGGTTGTGGCGTTTTTTCAGTATGTAATAAAAGAGTTTTTATTTTTTCATTTGTGTTAGAATTATCTTGGAAATTTATTTTCCCTCTCGAAAGTGAACTCCTTGATTCTGTGTAGTGTGTTTATGTCTGTGTGTAGCTGTTCTATCGCTGTTATTAGTGTTTGTGGTTCATCTGCCAAACATGGAATGTAATCCATGTATTTCTACCAGTGTGGTAGATCACATTTTTCTCTAAATACTTATTCTTTTATTTTGCTCCTGAAGATATTTCCTAACTTCCCTGAACTGGGTGACCGCTTTGGCAGGCCTTTCTCGTGAAAGTAGAATTTTTAAAAGTTTCAGGAATTACTGCGACCAATCGCCGTTTTTTCTTCAATTTTTATTTATTCATGGCCGGTTTCGAATCACCTGGCGATTCATCATCAGATGATACAAGTTAGTTTGGAGTATTGTGGGGCTCGTGCATCGGTATCGTTAAATACCAAGTAAAACAGGCACTTTTCCACCGATGGCGACTCCCACATCGTCAAGGGAGTCATTTCCCTTGTAGATCCTGCACTACGCTACACAATTTTTTCCTCTGCAATTCACATATCGTGCTTGTATTTCGAAATGCCTGTCACGCTTTGTCTCTCTTGTTTCAGAATGTGATTCGTGCCTGACAACGTACAAATTCAACACTGGAGAAAGTAAGTACCGTAGAATCTTACTTACTACTTATAATCAGTTTCTTACATCAATTTTTTTTTTGTTTGAACTGAACATGTTTGTTCGCAGGTGTAAGGGCATCTGCATGTTCTGACATTTCAGTCACATACTGAAAATAAGTGCTTCTCTTAGCTTAAAATAAGAAGCAAACATGTATCAGCAACTTAGTGCAGTTGCTAAATTTAAATTTGACCATTATAGTTCTTCGCTCATAAAAAAATTATAAACACACACACACACACACACACACACACACACACACACACACACACACACTGGGCTATACTCTCATCTGAAGCTTTCGTTAACATCCTGAAGACTACAACGCCACGAACGACACGTTATTTTTATAGACATCCGTCCTAATATGGGTTAGATGCAGCTCTCCATCCTAGTCTCTCTGTTCAAGCCTCTTCTTTTCTGTATACCTACAGCGCCTTAGACTCATTTCAGTCCGTTTGGTACATTCAAACCTTGATCACTCACTATAGTTTTTATGACCTCACACATCCCTACCGTTAGTATGTTAACTATTCTTTGGTGCTTCATGGCGTGTCGTATCAACCATGACATTTTACGCTATAATGCACTTTTATCTCCTCTTAGACTGAATAGCTCTTCATTAGATATTTAATCTACACATCAAATTCACTACTTTATTACGTAATATTACTATACAAACCGTCTAATCTGTTTATCATCCAGGTTTCATTCCATACAAAGTTACTCTACAGAAGAGACCTCCTAACACTTACATTTATTAAAATTTTGTATTTGAGGAGATCCACAGCCTCCACATACATAATATATGTAAGCATGGTCCATAGTATGCTATAGTATGATTTTTATCTACGCAAGATTAAATAAAACTCAATTAACCCCAACTGCAGACCATATTTACGTTTATACTTAAATTTATATTCTATTTTAACATATTTGTCTTTTTCAGAAATGATTCTTTTACGGTTGCTGGTCTACTCTTAATGTCTTGTTGGACTGTCGATAGTCATTTTGTTAAACCCATAACAGAGCGCGTCTATTACTTTGAGCGTCTCCTTTCCTAAACTATACATAGTTCTTTCAGCATCAACTGACTTAATTTAGCTACACTCTATTGGCCTTCTTCTACCCATATTTATGTTTAGCTAATAACCTCTTTTTTGCAAACTTCTATCCCGTCTAAGGAGCTGAGCCTTACAATACAGGGGGACTAAAATAGAATCATAACAGTATGTCTACTACACAAACGAAGATAGAAACTTGAGGTGGATTTCAACTTTCATATAGTCCAAAAAAGTTTTTATTTTCAAAAGAACTGTGCAATCTTGCAGGGGTATATATTGCACTTTCATACACATAAAACATTTGGATACTATTTACAATTATGCTAGGATCGCAGGTTTCATTTACCTCTTACGTATGTTCAAGGTGAGCATCTGACATACGATTAACATTCAGACGATAATGAGACTCATCTCTGTTGCGAGTATGTCTAGACTTACTGCACTCACAGTTGTTGTGGCCCTTCGCATTTCCTCAAAAGTTGTTGGAAGGGCAGGTGTACAAATGGAATCTTTCACAACCACCCACAAAAAAACCACAATCCGTGAGATCAGGCGACCTTGGAGGCTAATAGCGCAATGAAAAGTCCGTACACACCTACACATCATTTGAACTGTCCTCTCGACGAAACGCAGACTACACAGTTGTAGGTGAATTGTATCTGTAGAAACAGAGAGAGCTAAATGTCTTTTGTTGCTGTGGTATTGCCATCTCGGCTGGATGCATACTGAGTACTGAACAAGCATCATGAAGGGCCCCTACTGGCAACCACATGAATCATCAAATAAGAAACCACAGAAGTGATAAAAACATGCAAAGTAATGTACATCTTACATCTTTATGCAGAGCACTCGCTCGAAGCAATGAGAAAATACTAAGCACAGAGAGCTGTGCTGTTAATGATTGAAATCTACTAGTGCTTTCAGTGTCTTCCACTGAACTGACCGAGCGAGGTGGCGCAGTGGTTAGCGCACTGGACTCGCATTCAGAAGGACGACGGTTCAATCCCGTGTCCGGCCATCCTGATTTAGGTTTTCCGCGATTTCCCTAAATCGCTTCTTTGAAAGGGTACGGCCGACTTCCCTCCCCATCCTTCCCTAATCCAATGAGACCGATGACCTCGCTGTTTGGTCTCTTTCCCAAACAACCCAACCCCGCAACCTAACCACCACTGATATGACATCATACCTATATCACTGATGAAACTCGAGGATAGTTGAGGGTAAGAGGGTCTGAAGTAGCAGGAAACAGTGCCGGGATGAATGTCCATGGTTTACGTACAGCATGCCTAAACTATGTTTCAGCGATCGCGTGATATAATTGTCTTCATCTTCTGTGAGTCGGCTTAAAACACTTTTTGCGTGATTACATTTACTTGATTTTATCCAAACTACAGCTTCGCTAAGTTTACTGAGACTACCAGTCTCCTAAATGCTCTGAGGACATAATATAAGACGTCGAAATGTTCCTCCTACATAAACTGAACTGGACGAGGTACAAGTATGCTTGCCCAGTTGTATTGGTGAGTGTGTGGTAGCGAGAGAGGGCCCTACCTTCAAGTGGCATGCAATGATCCTGACTTATTTGCACCCTTAACTATCCTCACATATGTGTGATGACATACCGGTGAAGACACTGAAAGTACTGGCAGTACAGCACAGCTCTCTGTGATTAACATTTTCTCATTGAAAATGGAGCGGTGGTGGGCCTATCACAGCAGGTGGCATATCTCCACCGGCGGCAGGCTGCCTAGTGGTGCAAGCTCATCAAATGGAGCAGTGGTGAGTCTGTCGCAGCATGCGGCGCATCCGTACTGGCGCCGGACTGACTAGCGCAGTGAGTTCAATGAACGGAGCGGTGGTCAGTGAACCGCAGCATGTGATGTATCTGCACCGTCAGCGGACTGACTAGTGGGGCGAGTATAGCAAACAGAGCAGTGGTGGGTCTATCGCAGCATGCCGTCATACCAAACCTCTGGTGGTGCCAACCCAATGAGACAAGTTTGGACAACGTTAGATATACATAAACAAAACAGGCACCATCCTTGCATAAGCGGAGCCCACTGGACTCCCCCTCCCCCT
Organism: Schistocerca piceifrons; assembly: GCF_021461385.2. NCBI lineage: Eukaryota > Metazoa > Arthropoda > Insecta > Orthoptera > Acrididae > Schistocerca > Schistocerca piceifrons. The sequence continues at coordinate 291,425,057 of NC_060138.1, read as the reverse complement.
TCTAGGAGTCACTAATCTTAACACTTTACGTGTGCTCTTGACAAAAGAACTGTCTGTATTGGACAGCACTTTTTATATTTAAACTCACTGGAAACGAACACAAAATACACTACTACCTTTTTGTATTTTCTTGAATATATGAAATGCATTTGTGCTAGTGCTCGCCCTAGGTCAGAACTGTATCTTTCATCAGAAATTTCATTAGTTACGACAGGTTGTGTCCGGCAAAGAAGCGAACGTAAAGCTCAGCACAGCTCTCATCTATTATCAACACGATGGTACAGGGAAGCTCACACTTCTGTTCATCTTCTGTGAGTCGGCTTAAATCACATTTTGCATAATAATATCCACTTGCGTCTCTTGAAACTCCGACTTCGCTAAGTTCACTGTGACTCTCAGTCTCCAAAATGCTCTGAGGACAAGATGTAAGATGTCGAAATGATCCTCCTACGTCGATTAACCAAATTAAGTAACATATACATCGGCTACAATGGGCTTAACTATTTTATGCCGCGATACCTGATAAGCGCTCTTATAAAGGTGATGGATGATACATTCAAAAAATGTTCTCCTTTGAAATTGATAGCTCCGATCATTGTGCAGAAACTCAGTGCAGCAGGACATGCCAGTTACTGCTTGTGAAGTCAAACTATTCAGATACTTTACACCATTAAATGACTGTAATCGCGTCTAGAAATTTTCGGGTTGCTCCCTTTGCAGAAGAATGATGCTCTAGCCTCTAATACAATCCTTCCAACTCCGTTTCACTTCAGCACTCCATGGATGAGACTGCTGTACTCTCTCTTTAATCGCTTGATGATTTCCGTATCTAGAATCCTCTGAATCTCTTCATCAACGGCAAGCTTCTTAGTTGATGGCACACAGGAAAATTTGATGCAAGATACGAGGTTTCGTTTTTAATTTGCTAACACATCTTTTCATTAGTCTGGTCAGGAACGAAAATATATCTTGTTAGTAGCGCAATACCTCGCCAAACTTTTCCTTTTTATGCTCGTCAGGTCCTGTTAACATATTCTGTTTCGCTTGAGTACCTGCGGCAGCATGATTCACACATTCCACGCCATCACGTCGTTATCTTTCCGGCTAAACTGCGGAGTCCCAACTCCCGTGTCTCGTTTTATGCTAAAAAAAGAGCTAAGGTTCACGCTCGCAGTCCTTCACAATCTTCATCTACAATTACTTCAAAGAAAATCTTCATTTCTTCTGCCTGATTCTTCTACAACATCTAATTGGCAACATCATTCCGTCATGCAGTCAGTATCGAATACGATTCTAAAGTTAAAAAACGAAATAACAATAATAGCCTGCACAAAATCTTCTAACAAAATTTTGTATATTTTTTTTAGAACTCGATCTCAAAATGGCTTGCTTCGATTCCAGAAAGCGCTTACAATTCTTAGTCCAGTTAACGGAAAAACTGACGTCCCCGCGCTTTGAGCTCTTGAAATAATTTTTCTGTTACTGCACTAGCCTCCAGGCTAGAACCTAATTCTTTCACCTTAACATCTGTTTGAATTCGTCCTTGGTATATTGCTCATCTTCACTTAATTACGCTTCCGTAATGTCACGTCCGTTGTGCGTAATCTATCCTGCTATATGTGACGTCACGTCCGTGTATTCAGTTTCAGAGGGGGATCACGCCTGAAACTGAAATCAGTTTTCCTGCGAATTCCGGAGTGGAATCGAGTCATTTTTCTTCTGCGCTGTGGCAATCGGTCGTCGTTCCTCTCGAATTCGCGACGATAGCCCTGTCGCCTTTCACACTGCTGCCTGCGGTCGTCTTGTCTTCTTGTTTCCCTGAGATCAGTCAGTCGATTTGAAGCGAAAGCCCGTTCATTGCTATATTCATTTCACGATGCATCATTGACTCGATTTAGCACATCGCAATGATTATTCTCATGCCGTCTTCTTCCGGTGTCAAGGGCTTCACTCTCATTGACATACGTTTCGATATTTTTGTATCCTACGAGGGCTAATCTATCACGAAGAGTCAATGTGATCACTGTAAAATAATGTTATGAGTTCCGTATCCTTGATGGGCTGATCCAAATATACTTCAAGGAGCTGATACGTATGCAAAAATTCAGCAATGGCACTGCCACTGCAGCTGCAGCTACAATGTGGCGACGTCAATGATTTTGGCTTGACTGCCCACTGTTGTTCGGCAGACCAAAATACATTCGAAAAGGCAGCCTGAAATTTACTCAAATTATGCTGTAAGCCAGTCCAATCACCAACGTGTATCGATGTCTTTCAAACTGATCATAGACAGATCTGATTTTTGTTTCTCAGAATGCGGTTTGCGAACGCATGTCTGAATTGACACACAAAAGCAACAGATGCAGCCCTTGAGCGTTGTGAACCTGTGAAACGTGTGTGTTCGCAAGACCAGTACCAACAATGAAATTTGGTGCTGCACTCAGCGTCCCCCAAGGTGTGTCCTGTATTTCTAACATGCGAGTTGTTGCATGTGTTCTAATTTAGCGGCCAGGTTCGTGTGTTATGCCTGTACGTCAGCTACAATGATAAAGAATGATTCTTTATGTTGCGAACTTCAACTCTTTACTAACGAGATCTCCGTGCTGTGTTTAGTGATTTTATCTTCCACCTGATCGGTCGCGGTTTTATTGTGCATACGATCTACGTCTTCCTCAGAGTTTAGTGCCTCATCTGAGTTTTCCTCCATCATAACTTCGTTATGTGATTCTTCGTGTTCTCTAGTGATGTGTTGATGAGTTCCTTTCGCGACTTACCAAATTCTTCTCGAAATTCTTGTGTATTCTCTTTGAACTGATCCTTCACCCTATAAAATTTCCGTTTGAATTCCTGTAGGAGACCATCAGTTTCCTTTTTAGTCTGCTGTCGGCAGTTTGTTGTTTAAGATCATTACCTTATTTTTAATGTCGGCAGTTCATTCGGGATCCGAGTTCGAAGCTCGGTCCAGTACACAGTTTTAAGCTGCCAGGAAGTGTCGTATCAGCGTCCACTCGACAGCAGAGTGAAAATTTCATTCTGGATTATTCATATTCTTGATGTACTTAAACAATTAACTTAGTCCAACCGTTAATGGTTCATGGGTAATCTGCATTCCTCTTAAGAACAATCTCTTTTCGCCGTTGTAAACAGCACTCATCTGAAACAAAGCTTTCTAATCAGGGCGCTTATATTAACTAGTTATTTAAACTGATTAATTAGAATACAGTAGAAGTGGCTGGTATGGGTGTGTGCGATTTTCGGATGTCCAGGAAAAGCTCTCTGCCCCGACTGTTGATGCACAGTGAGTAGCAATCAAACTCAGCGTCTTCAGTTATATTTTGTATATATTCCCATCTCTGTCTTCTCCTCATGGAGTTTTTACCTCTACAGCTTCCTCAAGAAGTATAGAAACTATTCTTTGATGTCTTGATAAATGTTCCATTATCTCGTTCCATCTTCTGATCAATATTTTCCACATGTTCCTTTCCACGCCACCTCTTTGGAGAACCTCCCCTTTTCTTGCCATATCACTCCACCTAATTTTCATCATTCTTTCATAGGATCACGTCTCAAACGTTTCGATTTTCTTCCGTTATTTTTTTTAATTGACGTGTCTACCATCTCGGTATCACTATCCTATGGCGTATCAACCAAGATCAACTCAACATCACTATTTGGCGGGGAGATAAAATGTCACTGAACTCAAACGAAATGAGAAAATTTTATGAGCATCTTAGTCTACCGTTAAACGTGTGGCTATTCAGTTATATCAGACCTTTTTTTCCTCTCTACAATTTGCCAACAATCTGTTAGGCGCCCCATTAGAAATTCATTCATCCCCGAGTAATACGCACTAACACCATAGCTCTTAGGCGATAGTATACACACACAGGTATTGAATTGCATTGTGGTAGTCAGATTAAATTGAAAACGACAACTTGAAACGCGATATACGCCTGAACGCAAAGACAGACAGGCTATGGCCAGATCTTTCACAATATTTTCCATGGGGTATGGTTTCGAAGGTAGCTAACTACACATGTCATATAGCAGATTAAAGTTTTTGTGAATTACTTGGATGTAAATATTAAATAATGTGCATACAATAAGAAAGGAGCCGGAGGCTGTAAAAGGAAAGCCGGCAGAAAGAGGGACGGTCCCTGGAAGAGCGCTTAAGACCCAAGCTTACCCGCTGGAGGGACATGTGCGCACACCCACGTGGCGAGAGAGCTAGTAAGCGCAAGCTCCGACCGGCCACTGCAGTTTGCTGAAATCACTGAAAATTATGCTTCAAAAGGAGTGCAAGAGTTCGTGTAAGGTGTCAGCGACACTGCGTGCTTCCCCTGGAGGCTGCCGTTCTGACTCGAGTTGCAGTGATGACCACATGTCTCGTCTCCACTGATCATTCGTTACACTTCCTTCCTTGGCATAACGCTGCAGATGTTCGAGAGAGTGCCATTCTGTGCATGCTTCCCGTGCTGGTTGGAGACTGTGTGGCGCCCATTGGGTGCAACATTTTATGAAATTTCAATCCGTCCTTAATGATGGTGTGAATACTTCCGACGCTCAGTCCGACCTTTGCGGCAATGGCTGCTACCGTAACTCCCCAGTCTCGAATAAGGCCATTCACCAGATGAACTGCGGCGCCGGTAGTGCGACGTGGCGTTCCAGACCGTGCTTCATCGGCCAACGACATTCAATGAATTTCTGCTCCGTACACTCCTTTCGGTGTCAGGGAATGCGCTACACCCCTTTGCTCTTCCTTTGGAGCCCCTATTTCAATTCATTCTGCCGCGCGGAGTGACCGCGCGGTTTGAAGCGCCATGTCCCGGACTGCGCGGCCCCTCCCGCCGCAGGTTCGAGTCTTCCCACGGGCATGGGTGTGTCTGTTGTTCTCAACGTAAGTTAGTTTAAGTAGTGCGTAAGTTTAAGGACCAATGACCGCAACAGTTTGGTCCCTTAGGAATTCACACACATTTTCACTCCATTCAGCGCGACAAAGTGCAGTGGCCCGTCGACGCATGCGCTTGCTCGTTCTGTCGCCATGTTGGTGTGCACCTCTGTCTCCTTAGAGGATAGTTTTGGACCTAAGCGCTCATACTGTGACACGACTTCTTACGCTGCAGTGGTTTCCATTTTACAGCATCTGGCTTGTTTCTTTTCGAATATCCCTGATATACACTGACATAATGGCGAATTTGTTTCTGCATTGTTCACTTTATGATGTTCACTGCTTTTTCGGGCAATGGTATGAGTACAGTGTTATTTTGTGTGCCCGACTACCAGGTACGAGGTTGGAACTGGTGCCGGTGGCCGAGGTCATCCACGGCTGCGTTCTCGTCCTGTTCGGTGCAGCGCTTGTACTCGGCAGCATTATGGTGAGTCCACGTCGCTAAAAAACGTCTTTCAAATGCGGCACTGCAGAAAGATACTTTGCAGATTTTTCATCGAGCATACATTATGTTCAGTCTGTCACACTTAGTTGCAGTAAGTTGTCAGCGATAGCGTGCGCTTTGCCCGCTTGTAATAGTGACCGAAACGTCGGTAGTTTTACGTATTGACAATGCGGCCACAAACCCAGAAAACTTTTACTGACCGTGACAATGGCTGCAGAAGTCTACGTTTATATAGAACAATATTGTTGCAAGATATCGAATTTTACAACTGTAGTCAACAATAAACATGGATGACCACGCGGTCTGCCGAGCGCTGTTGGCAAGCGGTGTGCACTCAGCCCTTGGCAGGTAAACTGAGGAGCTACTTGATTGGGAAGTAGCGGCTCCGATCTCGGAAACTGACATACGGCCGGGAGAGCGGTGTGCTGACCACACGCCCCTCCATCTCTGCATCCAGTGACGCCTGTGACCTGAGCATGACACGGCGGCCGGGCGGTACCTTTGGGCCTTTTTAGTCAACAATGAATCCAGATCGAGTGTACTGCAGTCTGAGAGCAGTGAACGAATTTGCGATGCATTTGCAGTCGAATATTCGAGCAGGAACTGTACTCTGAGCTGCACGGTGCGGGTGTTTTCATAAGAGCGTGCGAAAATTTAACAGGACATAGAGGGTGCTCCACTGAACAGTTTGAGGTAGGGAACTTGGTTTCGGAGAAGCCAACTTAAGGAGATAACACGAATAAAATCACATTACTGTGTACTTTTTTTTATTTACGTTAGTTACCTGAAAATATCACCATTGACACAACGAGGGTACCATTTGTACTGTATCTTACAAAATGTGCTGAAACTCACAGTCATCGACCTCAATGCAAACTTGACATCGTCGAACAAAATTCTGACGCACGCTCATGAATATCAATTGTGTGTTTCGAATCACATCACAGGCAGTGCCAATTCTGGCAATTAATTCCATCTCCTTATCCATTGAGGTTTCATACACAAGTGACTATAGATATTCCCATAGGAAATAATCAAGCGGAATCAGGTTATGTGACCTCACAAGCCTTGGCATAGGACCTCTCCTTCCAATCTAGCGACCAGGAAATTTTGTACGGTACTGCTCCGTACTGTACGTCTCTGAATAGCACTGAATAGTAAATGGGTACGTCGTTGATTCATAGAGCGTTCTGTCATGGGACAATGTAAATACGATACAACGGAGCCCCCTTATGGCCAATTAATGTAAATAAAACCTGCGTCATGACTTCCTGGTAATCAGCCGGCCGGAGTGGCCGTGCGGTTCTAAGCGCTACAGTTTGAAATCGCGAGACCGCTACGGTCGCAGGTTCGAATTCTGCCTCGGGCGTGGATGTGTGTGATGTCCTTAGGTTAGTTAGGTTTAATTAGTTCTAAGTTCTAGGCGACTGATGACCTCAGAAGTTAAGTCGCATAGTGCTCAGAGCCATTTGAACCATTTGAACCCGGTAATCAGGCTCGTTGTGCTTGTTTCCTTCAAGGAAATAAAGAATGTATACGTAAATAAACAGCATAGTATGTGCAAAATTGGACGCATGTTAGTTGTAAATCTGCTGGAAAGCAGTAATGCTAGCCAAAGCGGCGGACAAGTTTGCTTCCATATCTCCTTAAGCGGGCTTCACCGACCCCAGGTTCCCTACCACAAATTGTTCAGTGGTGCATTATCTATGTCCTGTTACATTTTTGCACGCTCTCACGGAAAAAGCACTATGTACCTCCCGAGTAATATAGCACAGCTAGTGAAGTGACGAAATTCTACAAAGCAATTCGAGAGGTTTGCGGATGAGAAAAAGGTTGGAAGAGCGTAGCGGAATTCACGCTGCGTGTGTAGATGAGAGACCATACACAGAAACACACACACACAACACACATACACACATAGAGAGAGTGTGCACAGCTGCGTGTGCGGTGACATGTATCGAGACACCACGTACCTACTCATACGAGTTACATTCTTTTGTTTCTAATTTTCGATCATAGCATTATCGTAGATTTATTACGCTGCTTATCGCCTTTTTCGACGGTTACATTGAGCGAAAAGATAACTTTTATTAATAATACACTACTGGCCATTAAAATTGCTACACCAAGAAGAAATGATAAACGGGTATTCATTGGACAAATATATTATACGAGAATTGACATGTGATTACATTTTCACGCAGTTTGGGTGCATAGATCCTGAGAAATCAGTACCCAGAACAACCACCTCTGACCACAATAACGGCCTTGATACGCACGGGCATTCAGTCAAACAGAGCTTGGATGGCGTGTACAGGTACAGCTGCCCATGCAGCTTCAACACGATACCACACTTCATCGAGAGTAGTGACTGGCGTATTGTGACGAGCCAGTTGCTCGGCCACCATTGACCAGACGTTTTCAATTGATGAGAGATCTGGAGAATGTGCTGGCCAGGTCAGCAGTCGAACATTTCCTGCATCCAGAAAGACCCGTACAGGACCTGCAACATGCGGTCGTGCATTATCCTGCTTAAATGTCGGGTTTCGCAGGGATCGAATGAAGGGTAGAGCCATGGGTCGTAACACATCTGAAATGTAACGTCCACTGTTCAAAGTGCCGTCAATGCGAACAAGAGGTGACCGGGACGTATAACCAGTAGTGTATTAATTTGGCAGAGGCTTCCAGAGGCCTTGCGGAGGCCCAGGGCTCCACGGAACACACTTTGAGTATCGCTGCTGTAGACAATCTTGGATGTGAATAAGCACTGCCTGTGTCCACGGCAGGCAGTCTGCAACTGCTGCTAATCAGCTCCTCGACTGCCTGGACATTATCGTCTACGGCCCATGTTGGTGGTCTTCCTTCCCCATCAGCATCACCCTAGTCTATGTGGCCTTGGGAAAATTGTTCGCACCATTTCATCACAGATGAACGCATTACTACATTTGTGCTAAAGTATCTGATGGTGAATCCGACTGCATTTTAAATGTTTCTTCCGCAAGAATCGTAGGGAGACACGTGCTTTGGACTAAGTTTCCAGTTCCCAAGCAATTCCACTCGTACACTGTATTTCAGTTGCTGTCCATACTGCAGCAGAACTAAGTCTGTAGGAAACCAGGAACACATACTTTTGTCGGACAATCCGTCAGTGTGTACCGGTCGCACTGTGACACTACATGTGGATCTTGATTTCGGAAGTCCTTTTGTACATATGGAACTGCAAGTGGGCAATTGCAAAAGGCCAATTACAGTTGTACAGGGTGTGGAAAATAAAAGTGGTCCGGGCGAGTGGGTACGATTGGACGTGAATGTACGCACTTAATAATACTCCGTGACGTGGACACCACGTGTATGCGCGCTACGTGATACACGCCGTTTCAGAGCGTTGCGCGGGCTGTGTCAACGAGAGTGGAGCACCGCAAAGGGAAGGATGGTACTCACTGTGGAGCAGCGGGTATTCGTTGTGAAAAGTTACGTGATAACAACGTCATAGAAACGGTGTGGTTACTTGTTTGCTGAGAAGTTTAACGGTGTCAAAGTGCCAGCAAAGACGCTTAGTTCGAAAGTGGTGCCAGATAGGATCTGTTTTGAACAAGTCAAAAGCAGTTCCGAAACGTGCCCGCATTCCAGAAAATGTGGGTACAATTCACCAAAAAATGCTTGAGAGTCCTACCAAATCAACTCGATACCTGTAGCAAGAGACCGACATACCATGTAGATAACGCGAACGAATACTCCACCTGGACCTGCGAATGGATCCTTACCGAGTGTCTGTAGATCATACATTAAAACCAGCGAAAGGTCTTCAGCGCCTGCAGTTTTGTGAGTGACTGTTCATTGAGATAACAATGATTGGCTTGGACGTCGATCTCTGAATAATAGTTTCTGGGCAGCGGAAAATCAGCATGACTTACACGAAACACCATTGTTTGATCAGAAGGTTTGGGTTTGGTGTGCATTGTCGGCATGCCGCATAATTGGACCCATTTTCTTTCATCAGATGCTGTCTTCGGCGCATTACATTGTCAACATTTTGAAACCATTTGTGGCTGCATTAATGAAGGAGGAATAGACCTATAGTTACTTCCACAGGATGGAGCAACTGCTCATACAGCCGGCCGAACCTTGGAGCACATGTAACAATCTTCACGGCTGACAGTTGTTGGCAGAGGTCAGTCTGGTCACTCAGGTCACCTGATCTCTCAAGACTGCGATTACTTTGTATGGGGAACCCGCATGTCAAAGGTGTATCACAACAACACTCATTGTCTTCCAGAACTGTAGCAGAACTTTTTGGATGAGATTGCAGCAATTCCAGCAGTCCAGTTTCGAATCGTCTCCAGCAACTTGCTGACCCGGGCTCAAAAGTGGTAACGTTCAACAGCTGTTATAGTCGGATTGGTACTGTATTTCGTTTTCTTTACTGTATTTCTTTGTACCCTCAAACTCTGTTCTCCGGGTCACTTTTATTTGACCATTCTGTAGTTCCCAATACGGTTTAAGGGCCGCTGACATGGGATAACGAGACGAGTTTTCCGAAAGTTAATTTTTTTTCTGCCCAGCATTCTGTTTGTCAGGAGGCTCTCCTCACTTAAATATGTTTGAAAAGATCTGAATAAAACAGGTACAATTCTTTTGCTGCATTTACATACACGAATGGTACTGTCGTTACCTACCTCACGTAGCTTTATCCACAGATCTTTAAAATCATTTCTTAGGAAGTTTAAAATTTTAAACTGAAGCTATTGTGCCGTCAAACGCTTTCTCCGATCTAATATAAAATCTAAGTGCAAACAGTTTTTTTTTCTGACGTTGCTTTGATTCCAATGGCACTTAACATGTGTTAACATACTTGAAAGGAAATATTTTGTCTTGCTCTTTTTATAAATATAAACGTATATTTGCAGTTTTTGTGAGTGATATTCCTTTATTTGCGTGTTTCGGCAAATTTTATGCACAACTATGTGGTATTTTATAGAATGTAAGACAAGTGTGTCATGTAAGATCCGTCACTAAGCGAGTTCGACTCATCCAGTCGGGAAAGAATAAGTACATTTTCCACTGGAGACCGCAAGAGAGCTTTAAATTTGACAGGTATACTGCGGACTCTTTAACGTGGCAATCGACCACAAGCGTAAAGAAACGACATGACAGTACGGCACATGGACATGAGAGCGGCAGGGGAGGAAGTTCCTCCTCCCTCTCAGAGAGCGGACAGTCTAACTTGTGCTTCCTGCTTATTAGCATGTTTACTAAATTGAAAATAAGAAAAGATTACCACTCACAGCACAAAGCATTTGGTAATGGCTACTGCGCAATCGCTTGTTAAAGTTGACAGTGTCGTAAACGAGACAGAACAGGCCAGTTATTCGACCGATATCTTGCGGAACCATAATTCAAAACACCCCTACCTAAAGCGGCTAAGTTAGAAAGTGTCCAATATGCATTGACTAGAGTCAGAACTCGTCACACTGCAGTATCTAAAAGCCAATATGCGTATTTACTTCCCTTTTTGGGTGGCTTTTTGGGTGTAATATTAAGTGATTTATGAAAACCATCATATTTTTATGTATCCCAAGATTACGTACAAGAGACGCTCATTTCAGATTTCCTCTCGTTTTTAACATTCATTGTCAGATTCCGCTTTAATTTAAAGCATAATTTTTATTGCTAAATTTTTGTAGGAACTTGGTCATTTCAGGTAGCAATAATGTTGGGGTCGACCCTCTTTTGTTACAAATAACAAAGGACTACAGGAGATTCGTAAAATGAAAATTAAAATCTAGTGACAATTTGCTGATTCGAATATTTTGGTTGACTTGTGAGACGCAGAAGAATGTATCTTTCATGACGTGCCGAAATCTACGTTTAAATAATTTGTAATGAGTATAGTATCGCCGACCTACCTAAAGAAACGCAGATCCCCTTGGATGAAGCAGACGCTTCCTCGATAACGACAAATGTCAGCAAAGAATTCACCCATAATTACATCACAATGAGACATAATCTGTGCTATGTCTTCCTTGCACGCTGTGTGGTTCTTTAGTGGATACAGGAGCGAGGGACACAGGCTGTTCGTGAACAGAGAATTAAGATAATAATTTATTCTACATCTAATATCAAAGGGCAAAGATGACGAAAAACATTTTTCTAGCGTCTGTCGCTAACAGTAGATCTGAATGTAGAAATACGGAGAGATACAAAAGGTTTAATCATCTGTTACACTTCAGTACAATACCTATTCAGAACATGTCGAGACCTGGCCACTATGAAAGTTTGTAAATGTCATTCAACTGGCAAACACACAATATGGGATCAGCGCACGATTGTTCGAACTAATATACACCCACCGCTGGAGCTCCTGAGAGGGCATGCTTGCATCTCATTGGCAGTGGCGTAATCGTTTCGTGGCAGCGCCCTCGTACCGGGGTGGTGGCTGTGGAAATCGCGCCGGCGCAACTGGCGGCGCGCGTATTTGAAAGAGGGGTGCGACTGGACAGCGGGCGAAACTGCGATCTGAAGGTAATGTAGAGCTTCAAGTGTGCACGACGGTAAGGCGGTGTATTTGCGGTGAATCGGCAGGAGGTGTCGCACGTGGTGTGGGGGTGGCTGCTGGCGCGCACCCTCCTGTCGCTGCTCACCCTCTTCCTGGTGCCCGTCAGCGTCGGCTTTCGGGTCGCTGCGAAGGACAGCAGCGCACCCATCCTGCTCGCCGCCGGCGTCGTCGAAATAGGTAATCCACAGTTAGCTAGTTACTCCGTTAGTTTCATGTACCATGGATCATTTTGTACGATAAATCGTAAAGATGTAGATAGAGCCATTGTACATTCAATTCACAAATTAATTTGTAAATGTGACTACATGCTGAACTTTTATAAACTGCTTTCTTACTTTAATTTTTTATTTAAAAAAACATGCAGATGTAATGTTAGGAAGAATTTCATTGGTAAAACAGATTATTGAAATACAACAGGTTTTGCCGTGTATCATCAATTGCAACAGTTCTTCTTTTGGTGATGATATACCTTCTACACTCCTGGAAATTGAAATAAGAAGACCGTGAATTCATTGTCCCAGGAAGGGGAAACTTTATTGACACATTCCTGGGGTCAGATACATCACATGATCACACTGACAGAACCACAGGCACATAGACACAGGCAACAGAGCATGCACAATGTCGGCACTAGTACCGTGTATATCCACCTTTCGCAGCAATGCAGGCTGCTATTCTCCCATGGAGACGATCGTAGAGATCCTGGATGTAGTCCTGTGGAACGGCTTGCCATGCCATTTCCACCTGGCGCCTCAGTTGGACCAGCGTTCGTGCTGGACGCGCAGACCGCGTGAGACGACGCTTCATCCAGTCCCAAACATGCTCAATGGGGGACAGATCCGGAGATCTTGCTGGCCAGGGTAGTTGACTTACACCTTGTAGAGCACGTTGGGTGGCACGGGATACATGCGGACGTGCATTGTCCTGTTGGAACAGCAAGTTCCCTTGCCGGTCTAGGAATGGTAGAACGATGGGTTCGATGACGGTTTGGATGTACCGTGCACTGTTCAGTGTCCCCTCGACGATCACCAGTGGTGTACGGCCAGTGTAGGAGATCGCTCCCCACACCATGATGCCGGGTGTTGGCCCTGTGTGCCTCGGTCGTATGCAGTCCTGATTGTGGCGCTCACCTGCACGGCGCCAAACACGCATACGACCGTCATTGGCACCAAGGCAGAAGCGACTCTCATCGCTGAAGACGACACGTCTCCATTCGTCCCTCCATTCACGCCTGTCGCGACACCACTGGAGGCGGGCTGCACGATGTTGGGGCGTGAGCGGAAGACGGCCTAACAGTGTGTGGGACCGTAGCCCAGCTTCATGGAGACGGTTGCGAATGGTCCTCGCCGATACCCCAGGAGCAACAGTGTCCCTAATTTGCTGGGAAGTGGCGGTGCGGTCCCCTACGGTACTGCGTAGGATCCTACGGTCTTGGCGTGCATCCGTGCGTCGCTGCGGTCCGGTCCCAGGTCGACGGGCACGTGCACCTTCCGCCGACCACTGGCGACAACATCGATGTACTGTGGAGACCTCACGCCCCACGTGTTGAGCAATTCAGCGGTACGTCCACCCGGCCTCCCGCATGCCCACTATACGCTCTCGCTCAAAGTCCGTCAACTGCACATACGGTTCACGTTCACGCTGTCGCTGCATGCTACCAGTGTTAAAGACTGCGATGGAGCTCCGTATGCACGGCAAACTGGCTGACACTGACGGCGGCGGTGCACAAATGCTGCGCAGCTAGCGCCATTCGACGGCCAACACCGCGGTTCCTGGTGTGTCCGCTGTGCCGTGCGTGTGATCATTGCTTGTACAGCCCTCTCGCAGTGTCCGGAGCAAGTATGGTGGGTCTGACACACCGGTGTCAATGTGTTCTTTTTTCCATTTCCAGGAGTGTATATTCATCGATATGATGGTTAACTGTGGTCCTGAAAAGGATCAAGATGATGTTTCTGGTGTGAAAGGATCAGCCGCCAGAGAAACCTGACGCCCAGGGTACGGTCGATTGCAGGGACAACGCGGTCGCTGGAGAGGGCAGAAAAATTGTCTACCTCAGGGAAGCGTCTTGGTTCCACTTCTCTTCAAGATCTATACCAACGACCAGCCACCGACCCCAGGCACAAGGAGATTCTTATATGCAGATGACCTAGCCCTTGCTACGCAAAGCTCATGCTTTGAAAGAGTGGAAAGAAACCTGGCAACAGCACTTAGAACACTGTCAAGCTACTACAATCGGAACCAACTCAGACCAAACCCTTCGAAGACACAAGTGTGAGCCTTTTATTTAACGAACAGGGAAGCTAACCGTGAGCTACATATTGCATGGTCAGGCATCCAACTCCAGCATCATCACGCACCTAAATACTTGGGAGTCACTCTCGATAGAACTCTGACATTCAAAACTCACTACAAGAACACCAAAATGAAAATCTCCGCTCGAAACAACCTAATTCGCAAACTAGTGGGGACACAGTGGGAATCACATCCACAAACTATTCGCTGTTCTGCAGTGGCACTGTGCTTTTCTACTGCTGAATATGCTTCTGCAGTCTGGTACAGGTCATCTCATGCCAGACAAGTAGACATTGCTCTCAACGAAACCTGCAGGTTGATCACAGGTTGCTTAAGACCTACCCCAACTGATAAGCTCTACTGCCTCGCTGGAATAGCGCCACAATGGGTACGCAGAACAGTGGCTCCAACAAGGAGAGACTGGGTTGCAAAATACTGGGCACATGTAATATAAATACAATTTGTATATATATATATATATATATATATATATATATATATATATATATATATATATATATGTATGTATATGTATATGTATATATTAAAGTGAAATTTACCCCAAAAAAATTCTATCCGAAGAAAACACATATGATGAAATTTGACACACGAACAATCAAAGAAACCAATCTGAAGGAGGAGTGGGAAAAGGAACCAGCTGACTCTTGGGAAAAATTTCGAACAAAAATTACAAAGAAGGCAAAAGAACTGATCCCATTGAAAAAGAGCACAAAACACCCCTGGTGGGACTCTGGATGTGAAAAAGCGCTGGAAGAAAGAAAGAAAGCCTTTCTGAAGTATAACAGTAAAAAATCCCCAGAAAATCTAGATTACTTCCACAACACCAGAAGACAAGTGGCAAAAACAATCAGACAAGTCAAGAGGAAGTACCTCAAAGATCAGTGTGAGTCTATTGAAGAAAATTTCCGTAACTATAATGTACGAGACTTCTATAAGACCTTTGCTGGGAGAATCAATGGATACGGCTCACGAAATCTATGTTTCAGAAAACCAGATGGAAAACTAGCGCTCACAAATCGGGAAAATTGTGAGGAGCTGGCAAGATACTTTCCCTCAAGAAACTGCTATCTACACAAATCCAGAATCCCCACCACCTACACTAGAGGAGATCCAAAGACATATTCATAGACTGAAAAACAACAAGGCATCCGGCGAAGATAATATCACTGCAGAACTACTTAAAAATCTTGGACCAAATTCCCTCAAAGAACTCACTCAAATCATCACAGACATTTGGCAGACAGAAAAACTACCAGAAGATTGGAAATGCGCCCTAATTCATCCACTGCATAAAAAGGGAGACATGGGAGATACAAACAACTATCGAGGAATCTCCCTTCTCCAAGTCACTTATAAAATCCTCTCAGCTTTTCTTCAACGAACACAAGAACAACTCGAACACAGTATTGGTGAATATCAAGCTGGCTTTCGCCCTCACCGATCCTGTGCAGAACAAATTTTCAATTTGAAGACAACACTAAAATACAAAGCAGTCAGAAACAGTCCGATCATTTGTTCCTTTGTTGATTTCGCAAAGGCTTATGATTCAATCGATAGGCAATCTCTCTTTATTATCCTTGAGGAGCTAGGACTCGATCCGAAAACCCTAAACCTTATCAAAGAAACGCTCACAAACAACTTCTAAGATAAAATTCCTGGGTGAAATATCAGAGCCCTTCCTGATCAAAACCGGCGTCAGACAAGGTGACGGCTTGTCTCCACTCCTCTTCAACCTTGTCTTAGACATAGTCATCCGAGAATGGGAAAAAGAACTGAAGAATCAAAATTACTGGAAGCCTATACAACTAGGAAGATCTAAAGATGGTATTAAAATTTCATGCTTGGCATTTGCAGATGACGTGGCCATTCTAGCAGAAAACGAGACCACAGCAATTAAACAGATAGACATTCTCAAAGAATGCGCCGAAAAAGTTGGGCTACAAATTTCCTTCCAAAAAACCAAATTCATCTGCTCAAAATTTGAAACTCAAAAACTGACTACAAAATATGGACAAATTGAGAGAGTTCCATTCTTTAAATACTTAGGCGAGGTCCTAGAACCCACAGGGGGAGAGAAAACTGCACAAAATGTTCGGCTGCAAAAACTGAAAAGAGCATACTGGAAAACCCACAACATCTACAATAAAAAGTGTCTCTCCATTCACTCAAAAATACGACACCACAATACAGTAATCAAGCCCGAAGCACTATATGCCAGCGAAACACTCACACTCCATAGAAAAGGCGACCTGGAAGGCATCCTGAAAGAGGAACGCAAAATTATCAGAAAGATTCTTGGCCCAAAAAGAACGGAAGATGGATACAGGTTACAGTCTCGGAAAACTACAGAAAAATTATCTAACCTCGCCGCAGACATCCGGAAAAGAAGACTAAAATTTTACGGTCATATCCACAGACTCCCAACACCCAGACTCTTCCACAAAATTTTAATATACATTGAAAAATTGAAAACCATACCCTGGATACAAGAAACCAAAACAGATCTAGCAAATGCACAAATAAATTCTTCAGAAGTTATAAACAGAAATGTATACAGCCAAAAAATCAATAGTTGGAAAGTACAACCCGAGAATGAAGTTTGCAAGAGACAGGGGACAAAATGGACAGAGGAAAGAAAGAGAATTCATGGGGAAAGAATGAGAGAAGTTTGGAGAATTAAAAAATTGAATCGGAAAAGCTTTGCGTGATCCGTATGGGTCCAATCGCACATAATAATATATATATATATATATATATATATATATATATATATATATATATATATCCCAAGTATGGCGTCACTACATTTTGAGGAAATTAACATTAATAAGGGGAAGTCTAAAATACACACACGAATTACAAGGTCACAGGCATACCTATCGCTCCTAATCAAAACTTCCTATTCAGTGAATATTGCCAATACTTTGGCGAGGGAAAGTAACGAAGACATGCTCCATTCATTTAGGACAATTGCTGAGAGTTGAAACTTGCGGTTGCAGAGCCATGAAAAATTTTAAAGGGGCTGGATAGCCGATAAAAATAATAATAGCAATCTTTTAAAGCTAGCGACCCGGTGGTCCTAGTCATGAGTAAATGACGTCACTCTGTCACATGGGTAGCTTCCTTTCCGCTACCCAGCTAGTCGCCCTTTGTCGTTCGATCGGGCCGCTTTGCCCAACACCGCGTCGCCCTGCCGTCACACAGGTAAGACACTCCCACTTGATACACCACACACAATAATTTGCATTGCGCCGTGACTAATCATGTTAACACTGACATTTTTTTTGTCACCAACCTGGCTGTTTTAAAAATGTTAACGTCCTCTCACTATAAAACATTTTTGTTTTTTTCTTTTTAGATGCAGGCAAATTTTAGAGCATGGCTCTTTCACCGTGAGTTTCACCTACCAGCAATTTGTCCTTAATAACTGGAGTACATCTTCGTTAACTTTCGCTCGCCGTAGTATTGACAATATTCAATGAATAGTTAATTTTGATTAGGAACGATGGGCATGCCTATGACCTTTTAACGTTATGAGTATATTTTCGACATTCCTTTACTAATTTGAATATCCACAAAATGTGGAACACCGTACTTTGCTCTTTACCAATAGGTTGTACCTGACGATGGGGCTTTAGGCTACGAAACAGCTTGTGTTTCAATAATCAACAGTTTTACCAGCGTTCAGTACAATTCTTCCTAACAGCATGGCTTTCCGCAGCTGCGGATACCCGGGATATAAAATAGCTTACAGGTGTGAATTAATAATTCCTACCCCGCCACCTTTTATGCATTACAATAATAGAAATTCTCCTACAATATAGCAGTTGCCATGGAGAAAATGTTACAGTTTGTTTTCAAATTTCACTTTGCTATCTGTCAGACATTTCATATCCCCAGGTAAGTGATAAAAAAATTAGTTGCATCATTGTGAACTCCTTGTGCAAAAGACAGCCTTAGTGTGGAGTAACGAATATCATTTTGCATTCTGCTATTATAATTATTTACGTCATTGTTCCCTTTGAACACCAGTGGATTATTTACAGCAAACTTCATGAGGGACTAAATATACTGTGAAGCAAGCTTTCCTTCAAAAGATGAGCTATCCCAGAACATTATTCCATGTGACATTTTTGAATGAACGTATGAAAAATACGTAACCATACTGATTTGTCTCTTCCAAAGATTTTCAGTGATTCTAACTGCAAATGCGGCTGAGCTAAGTTGTTTTAGCACTTCACCAAGCGCTTTTCCCGGTTTAAATTCTTATCAATACGGACACCTAAACTTTTTGAAGTTTCCACCCTATTTACTATTTCTTCATCATTTTTACGTTTATGATTGGTGTAGAACACCTAGATGTGCAGAACTGAATATGTATCTTTTTAAAGCTGAGAGTGATATCATAATACAAAAATATTCAGAAAAGTAGCATAAGATCGCAGGGTGAGCACAACGTTGCCGAAAGGGTTTCTCTCCTTCCATCTTCACCTGAACATAGAAAGAGAGGACATCCTTTCCGAAACGCCGCGTTCACTTTGCGACCTTATCCGACAGGAAACATGCGAAGATTTCATTGAAACGACAAGCCGCGAAACATTCGTGGATATATTAATATGCAGAAGCATCAGTAGGGACCCAGAAGAATAGAACACCAAGGAAAAAGCGTTCAGATTAAAAACGGCGTAAGACATATTTACTTTCTTCACAACAGTTCAAACAGTAGATCAAATAAGCAGCGATGGAAATAAAACAATTATTCAGCAGTAAGGTCAGAATTCGGGGTGAAAAGATATCGGTCATAAGATTCGCTGATAACATTCTTATCAACAATGAATGTAATGAATAACTCCAGGATCTGGTAGATGCAATGAATAGTCTAATGAGCGTACCTGTGGATTGAGGGTAAGTCAAAGAGGAGCAAAGACAATGAAAACTAGCAGAAACGAGCTTATCGATAAACTCACATTCAAAAGTGGGCATCATGGGTTAGAAGAAGGCATTCCGCTGCCTTGGAAACAAAATTAGCCATGATGGGCGAATCAAGGGGGTTGTATGAAATAGACTAGCACAGCCGAAGAGGGCATTACTTGCCAAAATAAGTGTACTGATATCAAACGTAGACCACAGTTCGAGGAATAAGTTTCTAAGAATGTACGGTTTTATAATAGTGAATCAAGGAAAAACAGAAAAGATCATCGAACCGTTTGAGACGTAAAACTTTGAACATAGCTGCTTAGGTTCAGTAACCGTGTCAGAATTATATTAGAACAAATAAGCCCTCGGTCACAAATATTAAGTCAAAATTGACCAAGTTTCGACGTTACTATGAGCGTCGTCTTCAGAATTAAACTAACTGTTCTAAAACATATTAGGTGTATAATACATTAATAAAATTAAAGTTTGTACTGACTTGGAAGAGATGCAGTACTTACAAGTCACATTTTAAAAAATCTAAGCCGGAAAGGCGACGTCATGAATAGTTGTAAATAAGATGGCGAGCCGCTAAGGGCTGCTCGTACTTGAGAGAACAAGGGCTGCAACAAGACTGAGGTGCCCACGTTAGAAAGTGTGGGCAAGTAAACATGGTGTCGCTTTGAGCGCCATCTAGTAGCCGCAGAAACAACTAGGCTACTGTATATTCAAAATTAGACACATGAAATTGTGATGAAGTCGATTCAGGCATAACGTAAGCACTAATAATAATAGGATGAAGTCACATATTTATCTGCTTTAAACAGGGATATATTTTGTAACGTAAAAAAAGTCAGTCATGACATACAAGAAAACAGCAAAGATGTAACAGTAAAACACCATTTCGGCAAACTGCATGAGTAAATCTGAATCAAAGATCAAGCAATGGCTTTATACAGTCGAAAAAGCCTTTATTTCGCAGCTGCAGCTGTTCGTTGAGAATGAGGCCATCATGACGAGAGAGACGTTTGAAAATCTCCAACTCCTCTAAAACATCTAACCTACGCCCCTTCTTTTCGGTATGTAGAATATTGCTATCGTCTATGGATTTAAGCACGTGTCCAGTAATTAAGAGATGGTGAAAGCACGTCCAGTTTGCCCTACATAATAGGAGGAGCAGGTATCACATATGATACGTTTGGGGCATGTTGCTGTAGGAGGACATTGACAATACAAATAGGTATTATAATAAATGAGGATGTTTGCTTCAGGATCGGCAAGGAAAGGAAATATGGAAACATCGACAAGAGGAAGGGACAGGATAACAGGACATGTGTTAAGACATAACCGGATAACTACCATGTACTAGATAGAGCTGTAGAGGGTACAAATTGTAGTGTAAGCCAGATAGTGGAATATTGCACGTCCAACAAATAATTCCGAACGGTAGGTGTACTCTGAGATGGAGTGATTGGCACAAGAGATGTGTCGCATCTGCATCAAATCAGAGAGGACTGAGAGAAAAAAAGGAAAGTTAAGCAAAGAGAATGGATGAGTACTTGGGAAATCTACAGCACCCTTCTGTACCGTACGCAGCACTGACGCAGCGGGCCTCCCGCAGTCTGCCTACGTAACAGTCTTGCAATTGTTACGCATCACCGTTACGTCAGACACATCGATATTGCTTCCAAGTGCTTGATACATCAATTGAGATTAGTTTTCTTGCGATTATTTCTGCATAGGTTCTGCTGCTGAACGGTATTCTTTACGAACATCGAATCTTATGGTTCAGACGTTTGGAGACAATACAAAAGCGCCTTTGCTCACCAGACAACTTTATCTTACGTTACGAAGGTGCTTACCCACCACCATGCAGTAAACACCACCAATCACACTAGGGATATATAAAAACAAATCTCATGGATTTGGCGATAACTCGCAGACGATGGAAACATTCCAGTATTAACACACAAAAATTCAGGCATTTACGCTTTAAATTGTGCAATGTGCGGAGTGATAAAGCATATTCATTCATATACAGACTTGTTAACCGAGAGAGGTGGCGCAGTGGTTAGCACACTGGACTCTCATTCGGGAGGACGACGGTTCAATCCCGCTACTGGCCATCCTGATTTAGGTTCTCCGTGATTTCCCTAAATCTCTTCAGGCAAAGGCCAGGATGGTACCTTCGAAAGGACACGGCCGACTTCCTTTCCTAATAGGATGAGACCGATGACATCGCAGTTTGGTCTCTTCCCCCAAATAACCCAACCCAAGAGACTTATCTTACATTTTATGTTTCTTGTCTGAGAAGGGACCAAGTGGAAATTATAGTATGAGCAGAGATCTTGTTCACGGCTGCGATCTTACATCGATTCTTACCAAACTACAAGATATTCAGTATCTACAATCGTAAACATTTCAGAATAGGTAGTTCATACATCGCCATTGATTCAATCAATAGGGTAATAGCACCACAAACTCTGTATCCTTTATGCTGTAATCTGAGCTTATAATGAATATGCAGTAAACATACTGTTATTTACACTACTGACCATTAAAATTGCTACACCAAGAAGAAATACAGATGATAAACGGGTATTCATTGGACAAATATATTATACTAGAACCGACACGTGATTACATTTCACGCAATTTGGGTGCATAGATCCTGAGAAATCAGTACCCAGAACAACCACCTCTGGCCGTAATAACGGCCTTGAGACGCCTGGGCATTGAGTCAAACAGAGCTTGGATGGCGTGTACAGGTACAGCTGCCCATGCAGCTCCAACACGATACCACAGTTCATCAAGAGTAGTGACTGGCATATTGTGATGAGCCAGTTGCTCGGCCACCATTGACAAGACGTTTTCAGTTGGTGAGAGATCTGGAGAATGTGCTAGCCAGGGCAGCAGTCAAACATTTTCTGTATCCAGAAAGGTCAGTACAGGACCTGCAACATGCGGTCGTGCATTATCCTGCTGAAATGTAGGGTTTCGCAGGGATAGAATGAAGGGTAGAGCCATGGGTCGTAACACATTTGAAATGTAACGTCCACTGTTCAAAGTGCCGTCAATGCGAGCAAGAGGTGACCGAGACGTGTAACCAATGGCACCCCATACCATCACGGCGGGTGGTACACCAGTATGGCGATGACGAATACACGATTCCAATGTGCGTTCACCGCGATGTCGCCAAACTTGGATGCGACCATCATGATCCTGTAAACAGAACCTTGATTCATCCGAAAAAAATGACGTTTTGCCATTCGTGCACAGAGGTTCGTCGTTGAGTACACCATCGCAGGCGCTCCTGTCTGTGATGCAGCGTCAAGGGTAACCACAGCCATGGTCTGCGAGCTGATAGTCCATGCTGCAACAAACGGCGTCGAACTGTTCGTGCAGATGGTTGTTGTCTTTCAAACGTCCCCATCTGTTGACTCAGGGATCGAGACGTGGCTGCACGATCCGTTACAGCCATGCGGATAAGATGCCTGTCAGCTCGACTGTTAGTGATATGGGGCCGTTGGGATCCAGCACGGCGTTCCTTATTTACCTCCTGAACCCTCAGATTCCATAGTCTGCTACAGTCATTGGATCTCGACCAACGCGAGCAGCAATGTCGCGATACGATAAACCGCAATCGCGATAGGCTACAATCCGAACTTTATCAAAGTCGGAAACGTGATGGTACGCATTTCTCCTGCAACGCCGGTCAACTGCTGTTTGTGTATGAGAAATCGGTTGGGAAGTTTCCTCATGTCAGCACTTTGTAGGTGTCGCCACCGGCGCCAACCTTGTGTGAATGCTCTGGAAAGCTAATCATTTGCATATCACAGCATCTTCTTCCTGTCGGTTAAATTTCGCGTCTGTAGCACGTCATCTTTGTGGTGTAGCAATTTTAATGGCCAGTAGTGTAATATGACAGAGTATTCTTTGAAATAATTGCTGCATTCGAACCAAATAGATTAGGAATATGTATGGAGTTAAAGCTATTCTTGTTGCAAGATATATTTCTTTTCCAATCGTTTATAATTGAACATATGTTTAACCATTCTGTTGTACCCCATTCTATTGACACATTGTTTCCATTTTATACTTCCTTGCTTTACTTTTTGTCATTCACATAGCGTATATTAAGTAGAAGGAGGTGAAGCGCCGCGCTCTGGTCTTATATGGGCCAATCGGGACCGACCGACCGCCGTGTTATCCTGTGCCAATGGTATCACTGGATGCGGTACGGAAGAGCATGCGGTAGCACAACGGTCTCCCTTCGTTATCGGGTTTCTTGACCATAGAACAGCTGCTAGTCCGTCTAGCGGCTTCTCAGTCCGCCTCACGAGTCTGAGTCTACCCCGTAGCAGTCCCACTACTAAGTAAAATCCCTGGCACTACCTGGATTCGAATCCGAGTCCGCGTATTTGATCTCTCAGTTTGTAGTCCGTTACTTTCCCCAAATATTGCTTTCACTCGACTGTATTCTTTTTATATCGTTCCTAGTCATTGTTCAGTATTCACTTCCCCTAGGTAATTATAGCGGAGGCAATTACTTTACAAAATTGAGCGTCAAATGGTAAAGTGCTTTTCATGGTGAGCAAAATAATTTTATTTTTCATCTTATGACACGTTTCTGAAGAACCCGCCTGTCAATCACTGGCGTGGAACATGGATTATAAGTCAAGATATTAAAAGGAGTAAGATGCAAAAACGTAGTAACAGCGGAGAACACGCCTATTAAAATCAATACAGAGTATCTTGTCACGTACTATTCCATAACATCATCAGTGGCAACTGCCAGGCAGGTGAACATAGTACAAGAAAAACGATTTCACCAGTGCCATCGGTGAAGTGATGCATATGACACCAGGCAGATAACTTCTACAAGATATATATTTTTAGAGATTGTGTATATTATTTGGAATTTATATGTAAAAATTGTTAATAATTGGATAAATTTTGTACCAACATGGTCGTAGCTGTTAATTATATATAGGCCCATACACTGATGCAACGATATGTTATGCACACAGGTTTGGACGCCTACTTTCTGCTGGTGGTGTACAGCTTCTATCAACTAATAGCAGGCAAGGACCCAGAGCTTGCGGACTTCTGACGATCGACATCTTGCGGCTTAAAATAGGAGACTAACTGACATCTCTGATGCCCAAGGCAGCTCTGTAGTTCGTGTGTGTGTGTGTGTGTGTGTGTGTGTGTGTGTGTGTGTGCGCGCGCGCGCGCGCGCGCGCGTAACAGCTTGACCACAGCTGGGCCTCAAGAATCAAAAGATTCTATGATGTATGTGTATATCTTCTTGTATTGTCACTGAGAACTTTCCTAAAGAAAACAAAAAACGCTCAGCACAAATATTATGTTATATTTTTCTGTTCCTTCTCTTTCCATTCTCTTGATAACAATGTGATGAATGCGAAACACGTAATTTAATTTTATGGTTTACAAAGCGTCGGTAGATATTTTCCTTGTACGAACTTTACCCATGGGCACTGTCCACATAGCCTAACGTTAATATCCACGATCTGAATGTGATGAATCATATTACAGAGTCATATTTTAAAGTAACATATTGAGATATTCTCGTTTCTCAAAGATTTTTTGCTTTTGCGTGATAGTAAATTTATCTGTTGAACCATAATCAGAGTCTCACTTGGGTCAGGGCGTGTGACGAGAATATCGTAGTAAGAGCGGCGATAAAGCTGCTCGTTTAGAGCACAGAATAGTCTCTCGTAGCAGGTGGTGTTGAATTTAAAAAAAAACCTCAGAAGTTAAGTCGCATAGCGCTCAGAGCCATTTTTTGATAGTGTTTGAGGGCAAACGATTTATGAACTTTTCTATGACAGATGGGTCCGATATGTATTCATTTGGGAAGTTCTAGACTTACTGAGTGATTCATTAAGCTGAATTTAAAGTTATAGGTGACTAACATAATTAAAAATTGGCGTGCAGTACGCAAAAAATTGACTGTGTCAGTGAGAGCAGCAGGCAAACATAGGGTAGTATTATGTGACACACCTATTCATTATACTATATTTTACCGTTTTCTGTACCATGGTGTAATTCTGTAAATTGAAGGATTTTAGATAATATTTTTAATCGTAAACGTGTGATGGAAATAACATTTCTAACGACGTATCAGTAGTAAACCAATGAGACTGTTACTAACGAATGTTTCTAGATTCATTTTATTATATTATTATTCAGGTATTGACAGGCATTGAGGCGGATACATTAGCAACAGAAATGGTTGAGAATCGCTACAAACGACGTGAGAGAATTTAGTACAAAGAGATACTTGGACTGTTGCAGACTACCCTCGTTATGTACACTTTGAAGGGATTATAAGCTCTATAAGATTTACACGCTACACAGTTCGCGTTATAATAAAGCACGTATTAACAATTCAACACTCTAATTGTTACTAACACTTAACCTTCTTAATTATTATATACTGACCACTTACTTTTAATGAAAATCGGGTTATTTCTGTTCAAACATACTTCTTTTGTGTTTTGGCCACACACGTGAATTGTTGTGGCGAAGGGCTACGCAATTCAGCTAAAGGTCGAGTTTCTTTCCAACAATGACACTTTTTTTGTTCGTCGCACGGAAAAACGCTTCTAGGCAGTCCAAACAATGCACAAATTGCGCAGTATTAAATCTATGTCACTTTATTACTACTTTCTCGAAAGTTTAGTGAACACCGTTGGACATACTGGTACTGCAACATCTGAAAGTGCAGAAAGTACATAATCCGAAGCGCTTGTTGCTAAACAATAAGGAAGGATAGCTTGTAAAATTGTTCTTCGTTTATCTTTCATAATTATGTTCAGCTTATGTTCAATATAAAGGAAGCTATAGTTACACCTTTTCTTGAAAAAGGAAGGTGTTTGTCAAGTACCATTAGGAACAGCGAATCGAAGTACGAAGCTTGGGCATGTGTGGGAAAGTACGACTTAGGTACGAAAAATACAGTACCACGTAGTAACCATCAATAAAGAATGAAGTAAAGACATAAGATGATGTGATGAAATATATGGAGAAATTGGTTGCCAAGTATTAGTATTGTGTAACTGCTGCTACCACAAATTGGAATTTCAACGAACAGGCTGAGAGTGTGTCCTTGAGCATGGCATTAAGTAAATACTGTGTTACCACTCACAGAGCATATGATAGCTAGTATCGGATCGTAATAACGCAATATGTTGATTAATTAAAAATACAATTCTTTCCAACTATTGAAAAAGGAAGAGTAAGTATTAGTGTAAATAAATTCTTCTTCTTCCGTATCCGGATGCACCAATTATATCTTCCCTTCCCAGTAATTAGCAACATAGTTTGCTTTGTCATTGAGTTTCAAAATATCATCTTTAGTGCATGTTATAGACATATCTGGGCAAATCAGTAGGTGGTCCAAGTCCTGTATTGCTCCGCATTCACACCTATCGCTATCACTGTAACCCCATTTAAATAGGTTTGATTTGCACCCAGTTACTCCAGTGCGCGGCCGGTTTAATGATCTCCAAGTTGTAAAAGGTAGTTGAAATCCTGCAGATCCCTCCTCAAGTAGTTCCATTGTGGAGTGTGGCACCATCTCTTCCCAAAGAGATAGCCGCCTTGCGACGGGCTTGGTGGCGAGCTCTTCAGTAGTTTCAATGAAACTCCTGCGGGATTTCAGCCGGACACGTTGTTATTGGTGCATATGCATCGGGTGTCGAGGATCATTCTTTTGTTTTGATCTTTCGATCTCGGCGGCTACTTGTCTGCAGATAGTGGGTGGTGCTATGCCTATGATGGGATAAATGATGTCTGTGGGAGTTGGTTTGAGGCATCCTGTGGCAATACGTACAGTTTCGTTTACGGTGACGTCAACTTGCTTAGTGTGAGCAGAGTTCCTCCAAACTGCGGCCGCATATTCCGCTGCTGAGATACTCAGCACCAGACCCGTGGTGCGCAAAACATGTGGTTGAGCTCCCCACGATAAACCTGTTAGCTTCTGCAGTATGTTGTTCCTGGCACAGACCTTTTTTTTAGTGTTGTGACAGTTCTGCTTAAAAGTAAGTGCTCTGTCCAATGTTACTCCCAGGTATTTTGGGCTGTTTGTATGTTTCAGCTCTTCCCCTTGCCATATGACTCGGAGTTTCCGTTTGGCTTGTTTGTTCCTAAGATGGAAGGCGGATACTTGAGATTTACTAGGGTTTGGTTTGAGATTATTGCCGTTTTACTAGGTAGCAAGTTCTGTTAAGGCTCCTGTGAGATTCTCCTCCACTTGTTCAGAGATTTTATCCTGTGTGGCCACTGCTGCATCGTCAGCATATATGAACATTCGTGTCTGGTGGCTGATGGGAAGATCATTGGTATAGATGTTAAATAATATTGGAGCCAAGACACTACCCTGTGCAAGTCCATTTTTCTGTGTCCTCCATCGGCTGTTTTTAGATTGTAAGGTTACATAGTAGCGTCTGTTCTGTAGCGTGCATTGCACGAACATAGAAAGGGTGTAGTCCTTAGTGACATTATACACTTTCTGGGTAAGCAACTTATGGTTAACTGTGTCATATGCAGCACTGAGATCCAGGAATGCGACCCCAGTTACTTCTCCTCTCTGATAGCCGTCTTCGATGTACTGTGTGAGATTAAGGATTTCGCCACAGCATGATTTTCCTAGTCGAAATACAGCTTGTTCGTTAATAAGGGCTTTGTCCGCATAATCAGCTATGCGTTTGAGGATCATTCGCTCCAGCACTTTAAATAAATGACAAAGCAGTGAGACAGGCCGGAAATTTTTAGCTTCAGCTGGGTCTTTCTGTAAATAAATGAAACAACTACATATTCTTCTGGTTTTGCAATGGTTTCCGTAACGTAATAATTAAACAATATCAATATATATTATGACAATGAATGGGTGTGTGTATGTATGTGTGTGTGTGTGTGTGTGTGTGTGTGTGTGTGTGTGTGTGCGTGTGTATGTGTTTACCACATCTCCTCCTAAACCACCAGGCCAATCAACCAAACTTAGTACACGTATACCTCACTGTTACGCCGTAATCGCTGTTGGGGAAAGAGCCACCTGACCATCAGA
Organism: Schistocerca piceifrons; assembly: GCF_021461385.2. NCBI lineage: Eukaryota > Metazoa > Arthropoda > Insecta > Orthoptera > Acrididae > Schistocerca > Schistocerca piceifrons. Next base: position 291,396,787 of record NC_060138.1, on the reverse strand, counting down.
GTGGTGTCGGTGAAAAAGGCGCGCAGCCCGCGAACACTTAGCGAGTTAGAACAAACTTCACACACCATGTCAAAGCTTTACAATTTTTTTTCTCGCTTTCGAACTGATGAAAGGAAAAATGTTTATCGCTCTCTACTTTTACGCTGTTCGTGCTGTAAAATTACTGCATGAGACATGACGCTATAACTTACTACTTCTTTAATACTAACTGTATTCATGGCACTTTTGCGGATAGTATGCACATATACCACTGAATGCATCAGCAAAGTTATGTCACTGTACGACACATAGTTCAGGACGGGGCCAACGAGATACACGGGCCCTGCAACGAACTTGTGACGTCACACTGATCGACTTGTCACAGTTCGCGAACGCTCGCCTCCGTACAGGGCGCAAGGGAAATAAATACTGTATGTGATAAAAAGTATCCGTAAACCCCCCCAAAACATACGTTTTTCATATTAGGTGCATTGTGCTGCGACCTACTGCCAGGTACTCCATATCAGCGACCTCAGTAGTCATTAGACATCGTGAGAGAGCAGAATGGGGCGCTCCGTGGAACTCACGGACTTCAAACGTGGTCAGGTGATTTTGTGTCACTTGTGTCATACGTCTGTACGCGACATTTCCACACCCCTAAACATTCCTAGGTCGACTGTTTCCGATGTGATTCTGAAGTGGAAACGTGAAGGGACACGTACAGCACAATAGCGTACGGGCCGACCTCATCTGCTGACTGACAGAGATCTCGGACAGTTGAAGACGGTCGTAATGTGCAATAGGCAGACATCTATCCAGACCATCACACAGGAATTCCAAACTGCATCAAGATCCACTGCAAGTACTATGACAGATAAGCGGGTGGTGAGAGAACTTGGATTTCATGGTCGAGCGGCTCCCCAAAAGACACACATCGCGCAGGTAAATGGCAAACTACGCCTCGCTTGGTGTAAGGAGCGTAAACATTGGACGATTGAACAGTGGAAAAACATTGTGTGGAGTGACGAATCACAGAACACAACGTGCGATCCGATGGCAGAATGCGGGTATGGCGAATGACCGGTGAACCTCACCTGCCAGCGTGTGTATTGCCAACAGTAACATTCGGAGGCGGTGGGGTTATGGTGTGGTCGTGTTTTTAATGGAGGGGGCTTGCACCCCTTGTTGTTTTGCGTGGCACTATCACAGCACACGACTACATTGATGTTTTAAGCACCTTCTTGCTTCCCACTGTTGAACAACAGTTCGGGGATGGCGACTGCATCTTAGCACACGATCGAGCACCTGTTCACAATGCGTGGCCCGTGGCGACAATAACATCCCTGTAATGGACTGGCCTGCACAGTGTTGACCTGAATCCTATAGAACACCTTTGGGATGTTTGCAACTCCGACTTCGTGCTGGGCCTCAACAACCGACATAGATACCTCCGCGCAACACTCCGTGAAGAATGGGCTGCCATTCCCCAAGAAGCCTTCCAGCATCTGATTTAAGTATACCTGTGGGAGTGTAAGCTGTAATTAAGGCTAAGGGTGGGCCAACACCATATTTAATTCCAGCATTACCGATAGAAGGCGCCACGAACTTGTAAGTCATTTTTGGTCAGGTGTCCGTATACTTTTGATCACATACTGTATTTAATTGAAAAGGTACCAAGTAAAGGTCTTAATTTTCTATTGCATCAGAAACGGTTTTGGAATGATTCTTGACGTGATCAAAATCGCTTTTCCCATTTTTTTGTTTTGTGTGGTGGAACAAAAAGTTGTCGTTAGGCTATTAATCAGGTCAACTGAGGAATGCGCTGTTAATTCCACGTTTTTGTCCGTCAGATTATTAACTGTGTACAAGTGATGTCTGATGGCTACAAATGAAGACTGATGCGAGGAAGGATGATACATGTTATATACATGTTATACACTCTTCAGTATTATCTGTTCTTCGTTTCTATGGTCAATAATAGTGACATATTGTAGTAACACAGTCAATTCAAGTCATTAATATACAATTAAGCCACACTTTTTCAAGAATGATACATGTTATACACTCTTCAGTATTATCTGTTCTTCGTTTTATGATCAATAATAGTGACATATTGTAGTAACACAGTTAATTCAAGTCATTAAGATACAATTAAGCCACACTTTTTCAAAATATAAAGACACAGCATGATATCATTCGTTTTATCATATTTACTTAATATGAAACATCCCCTTAGAAAAATTAGTGAATTACTGTGCTGATAAACCTCTTACGTTATTTGATTTTCAAACAGCTGAGCAGAACTGAACATACTCAGACATTTCTCTCTTTATTTATTCTGATCAACAGTAAACTGACACACAATATTTTTAGCACAACGCAATCTGACTTTCAATAATCCCTACAAAAGAATGGCCCTGACTAACAATAACCTATACCTTTCATGAATCACTTACCTTACAAAAATCTTCGTTACTCGAACTACTGCAATACAGCGAGTGCCAATACTGCCAGCTAAATAAAAGATTCTAACTACTGAAGGCACTAACTACTGACAGGCATAGTTAGAAAATGAAAGATTTTGATAGAGAACAAACAATGCATTTACCTTAATAATATTCAAAAGTTATATATACCGGTTCATGATATACAGTATTAAAAATTTACTCTTTCTGATGGACACACGTCTAGATCGTCCTCTCTCAGAATTCTGTCATCTCTCTCCCCACATCCACCACTGCTGGCGGCTCACCTCCAACTGCGCAACGCTACGCGCTGTTCGCATCCGATTGCTCAACACTGCAATAGCAAAAATTCCAACAATGCAAACCAGCCACAGACTGCACACAGTACAGTCAGTGATTTTCATACAGAGCGCTACGTGGCGTTACCAACATAAAAACCTAAACAGCCTACTTACAAATAACTCAGTTTGAGTTGATGCAGTGTATGTGCAAATGTTCTGTAAATGTAACAAATAATGTCATCTGTTAGTGGCGCAGATAACTACTTACGTAGAGATGTTTTTGTATTTTTGTCTGTGAAAAATAATGTACTTTGTTTCAGTACATTCATTATGGGTGACGAACTACAACTTGATTTAAACTGGTGATTTATTGGAGCATAAATTTGCAACCAGTCGCATTGATATGATTTATAGTGCCATAAACATGTTTTCTAGCTACTGCAGGCTCGTCATAGCTTGGAACTGTTACAGGAACATCATATCGTGTACCAAGTATAGCTAGACGCTATCGTGATGATGAGTACACTACAGCGTAGTAGCCATAGATAATCCGTTCTAATAATGTACATTACAGGACTGAAAATCTCTTTTGAAAAGACAGAGTACCTAACCAATGTAAAAGAGGCACCGAACAATATGATTACAAAGTATGGCCAGATAAAGAAGGTTTCTAATTTCAAATATTTAGGGGAAATCATCCAGCCCAATGCTTCAGATAAAGAAGGAAATAAAACAAGAACAAGAAAAATGGAAATGGCATTCCAGCTAACAAAGAATGTGTACAACAAGAAGTCAGCATCAATTAACGCAAAAATAAGGCACTACAACACTGTGATTAAGCCAGAGTGTCTGTATGCATCTGAATGTTTAGCAATGAACACTAACAAGGAAATGGAAGCTATAGCAAAAAAGGAGCGAAAAATCATTAGAAGAGTACTTGGGCCGAGGTTTGAGAATGGGACTTGGAAGCTTAGAAGTAATAGAGAAGTGTATGACAAAATTGAGAAAGTGGGAGATACTATGAGGAAGAGAAGAGTAAGCTTTTACGCCCATTTGAAAAGAATGAATGATGAAAGGCTGACAAAGAAAATATTCATGTTTTTTGACAAGAACCCCAGAACCCAAATTACCTGGTTCAAAGAAGTCAAAGCAGACTTAGAGGAAATGGGTATAGGAGAAGATGATATAACCAACAGAGACTTAATGAGAGACAAAATTCAACATTTTGAAGGATTTGAAGTGAAGAAGAGAAGAACTGGAGGAACAGTTGGGACAGAAGACCGAAGGGAGCAGCACAGAGAGAGGATGAAGACATATCGGCAGAAGAGAAAAGAGGAGGAGCGCAATAGGAGAAATGTACATTGAAAAATAGTTGTTTAACGCGGTCCCTAGACGGCCAAAATCGGAAAAAAATGTACATTACCACGTGTACACACTGATCAGACACAACATTATGACCAAAGACCTACTATCGACGTAAACCTCTCCCCGTGATAGCAGAGTAAACTCGCAAGGAATGACTGCTGGTCAGAAACAAGCACGGTGCATGTAGTAACAGTGAGGGTGCGGTCCGTGTGTAAAATGGGAAATACTCGCGATCTGTTTGACTTTGACAGGGGTCAGATTATGATGGCCCGGAGGATCAGCACGAGCATTTCGGAAACGGCATGACTAATCCGGTTACCGAGGAGTGCTGTGGTGAGTGTCTTCAACACTTGGCGGGACCAGGGTGGAACCACGTCCACACGTCGTGGGGTTCTGAGGCCACCGCTCATTGCATACGTTGGACCTCGTAGGCTGTACAAGCTGGTAAAACCTTCTTCATCATGCCTACCGGAGGGCGCGAGTCCGTCCAGTGGATCAGTTTCTTGACACCCGTACTGCGGGGCAGAGACAAGCCGGTGGCGACTCCGTTGTGCTTTGGGAACATTCACGTGGGCATCCATGGGTCCACTGGACCTCTTACAAGACACCACAACTTCCTGACCAAGTCCTCTCCTTCATAACTATCATATTTCACGATGGCTGTGGCACTTTTCAGAAGGTAATGCGCTGTGGCATAAAGCCAAGAGTGTGATGGCGTGGTTCGAGGAACACAGTGGCGAGTTCCTATTGAGGTGCTAACCCCCAACTTGCCAGATCAGAACAACATCTGGGATGTGATCGAACGTGGCGTCAGAGCTCGTTTGCTCCCCTCTCCGAAATTTACTGGAATTAGGTGACTTGTGTCTGCACTCCCTCCAGCGGCCTACCAAGGTCTAATTGCTTTCATGCCACGATGCTTAGCCAATGCTACCCGTGCCAAAGGTTGACATACCGCCTATTAGTTAGATGGTCTTAATGTTCTGGCTCATCAATGTATACAGTGTTTAGCTGTAGACTTACTTAGTTTTGCGCTTAGTCGCAAGAGTGAAATCAAGGGCATCTTAATACTGCGTATATTTGTGTGTACACTTGACATGTACATTATAAGAACGGATTTACTATGGATACCACGATGTAGTGCAGGCACCATCACCACATTGTCTAGCTATACTTGGTCCACGGTATAAGTTTCCTGTAACACATCCATCTGCTGATGATCCTGCAGTGACTAGAAAACTTGTTAATGGTATAATAAATCATATAAAAGATCCAAAAACGTTATTAGTTGCATATTTATTTCTATATAAATCGTTAAAGCGCACTTCGTTTCCTATCATTTTGGAAAATCTGGTTTTTCTGCTGTTAACACGCGTCCTACTTGCACGATTTTTCGATCGCGTAACTCGCAATCTTCATCAGTTGTTCCCTGAGGCTCAAGGATGAAGATTTCGAGATACGAGTTCGAAATGTCCTGCAAGTACGACGCGGGTTACCGACAGGTAACCTGATTTTCCAACACGATAACGCCTCGCCGGGAAAGCTTGAAGACCTGCTCTATTTCTTGTTTCTTGTATGTTTCACTTTATTAAAATCCCAAAAATGTATATACAAATTATTTGACAGATAACAAAGTGCACAGGCACTGAAAAAATTCTTTAGCATATTCAGAACAAATAAACAGACTGGCAAAAAATATTATGTTGACAAGTGACATGAGTGCACATGCACTGCAGTTGAGAACATATCAACAAATGATGAAATGTATATACAATTAGTAACAAATGACATAAGTGCATACGCATTGAAGTATTGAATATATAGAATAGTACAAATCATATTGAAAAATGAGAAAAGTGTACAGGCACTGAAGTTCAGTAGAAAACATATTAACACCTAACAGAAGTGCACATGCACTGTAGTTCAGAACATATCATAAAAATAAATATGTATATACAATATAAAAGACAAGAGTGTACATACGTATACTGTACTTCAGAACAAATCGAAAAATGTCTTTAGCATTTTCGCAATAAATAAACATAATGGCAAAAAATCATGTCCAAAGTGCACACGCACTGAAAAAATGTCTTTAGCATTTTCACAACAAATAAACATAATGGCAAAACATCATGTCGACCAGTGCCATAAGTGTACTCGCACTGGAGTTCAGCGAATCGAAAAAAGTGTATAGCCATGAACATAAATAATGTTAGCAAAAAAAAATGATTTTCACTATGTGACAAGAATTAGGATAGGAAAGGGAAGGATTGCATCATGGTTGTAGCACTTTAGATTGCACACAGCTGCTCTGAAAGTCCATATCTTTCCACAGAAGTACAACACCAAGTGACACAACTTGAAGTTCTTTTCCCATCAGAATTTATCAGTGTAGCCAAGACACTGAACTGTCGTAGTAATGTTCCATGTTTTCATTTTGGCAGTACATTAGGTACACCAAACAGTGGGACCATAATAACGTCTTCATCGCTCACGGTGGTGGACAGCATGTCGTGTCAACACCACGCTCTTACAAGGCACACCAACGTAGAATTAGTGCAAAACCAAATATAGTGCTCCATGATCACTAGGATAAACAGGACAAATGGACATTGCAGTAATTCAGGGTAGTTAGCTCATGAGGTGAAGGACATCAAGTCACATAATATTGACAATTACAGACTTAATTAGTAGTTTGTGGCATTCATAGCCCAGTTATTGAACATTTCTGTACCAAGTATGTAGTATTACAGAAAAATGTTCATTAATTGTTTTACATAGAATCAGTAGTCTTCTTTTCCTAGTTACAAAGTATAGCATGGTTAATTAATCATTTGTCATTCCAATATAGTAAGAATCATTAGCCTTCTCCTAATTACAAAGCATTATTAAACAGTTACATTCCTTTCCAGTTACAAAGTATAATTAAGAATCATCAACCTTCTAATTACAGTTAATTAATCATTTGTCATTCCAATATAGTAAGAATCATTAGCCTTTTCCTAATTACAAAGTATTATTAAACAGTCACATTCTTTTCTAGTTACATAGTATCAACATTGAAAACAAGAGCTAATCAATGGCATAATTAATAACAATTCTTCAAGTGACATTAATTATTGGCACTCAGTGGCCAGCAAGTATTGAATAGAATAAAACATAGTTCATCATTCAGTATTATTCAGATCATTACAAAATCAATATTAAAATCAGTTAATTACAGTCATACCATTAATAATCATGGGCATTATAAGTAGTCTCATTACAATAAACAGTGTTCCTCATTCAGTAGTATTCAGATCATTACAAAGTCATTATTAAAATCAGTTAATTACAGTCATAGCATTAATAATCATGCGCATTATAAATAGTCTCATTACTATAAACAGTGGCAGTTATTAGCTAGTGACAAAGCATTATTAAATATATTTTTTTTTGTCTCATTAAGAAGTCATTACTCAAGTGACATACTATTCAGAGCTAATCAGTATTATTTGCTTTTGACCTATTGCTGCAAATGAGGATAGGTAACGTCATTCGTCATGAGTCAGCTGTAGCAAGATTATGGAACAAGGCATTATATGTGATCACATTTATAAATGATAAACACAAATGGGTAAAAAATAAAAATGCAAGTACTAGAACAGGTATAATAACTAACAGGTTTAGTAAGTATCATGAAAAGCTTCTCCTGGAAAAAATACAAAATGGATTATTGACCTGAAAGAAGAAACGCACACTATGCTGAAAAGTAGTGAACTTCGAATTAACAGGTAGTGAAATGTGTATAAAATGTGTTCCATAGCTGTCCTTTCCAAAACTTTCTGTCATCCTACTATGCAATGTAACACCTGCTGTCAAAGCAAACTGCAACAAATACTTAAATAACTACGTGGTCTAAATACATAACTTCAACATTATCCTCATCTGTAAAGAAAACTTCATTATCCATCACTTCATTATCCATATTATCATAACTTCAATATTATCATCACCTGTAAAGAAAAACTTCATTATTCATAATACCATTTCCCTCATCATTATTCATCAGTATTCACTATCATCTGCAAAAAATCACTTCATTACTCATTATACAACTATTCCTTATCTCTAGCATATTTCATCACTAAAACTAAGATGTGTAGTTCAGTCTGACAGCCTGCATCAATCACCTTGTATTCTGAAAGAAAAAATTAGTTAAGACTGCTATTCTGTGATGAGTATAGTATATTCTTTTTAATGCTTGTTAATCCTGATCCATTTACTCTTCCTCATAAAGCTATTGCATCTTCTTTCGTTTATTCCGTAGGTGAAATTCCCATTTATGTTAAATTTATTTCTTAGAATCATCATTCCTTTCTGAAATTGATGAACAAAGATTAATGTCCTGCATTTAAATCATATACCCACTAAATAATGACTGGTTTATGGTGACACAATTAAGCATACAGCATAACATGACAGAAAACGTAATATGTCAAAGACATTGACAGTGTTCAGATGCAAAAATGTACACAGAATAATACAATGCAGCAGCAAAAATGTAAAACAGTCACGATGTTGAGATGTCATAAGGCAAAAATATGTCAAAGTCACTGGTGTGTTATATCTTAACTATTTCACAGTGCATATAAACAAAACATGAAAACAATCGTACATAAAAAGACAAAATGTGACGTTCGTTGTGTTCAGCTTGTATAGAGTGTAGTTAATAGAGACGAGAATTAAAGCCTTTAATAAAAAAAAAAATGTAATGAAATTAACATGTCATTAGCTAACATTGCGTAATTAGTCATAAAATACGTAAGTTCGTCTGGAAAAGTATACACGGTCTGATGTGTAACGACAAGAAAAGCGACCTGCTAACCTTACCTTGCCGGGCACTTGCCAAGAAAAAATACGATAATCATCAGTAATTAGTCAGGTGAAATAATTGCATTAGTAAATGGCATCATAGTGTGTTGAATCATAAAGTGTCTTCACTCAATAAACGGTTTAATGTTTGAGATATGGTGATTGCCTTTCGATTTTTTGGTTCTCAAAGTTTCGACGTGTACAACATTGGGGTGAGGGATGCTGCGAATCCGATATGGACCTGCGTATAGAAGTTCAAATTTACTGCACTTACCTTTTAATTTACTGGATAAATAGTGTGTACGTATCAATATCTTCTGTCCAACTTGAAAGTCGCGGCGTCTACAAACCTGTTTTTGCTGTCTTCTCCGGCGCTCTGCGGCACGTTTGATGTTGTTCAGCGCAATGTTAATCATCTCGTGGTGTCGTAGGCGACGACTTTTGGGAAATTTTACTAATTCTTTAATTTTGTTTGGTGGTTCAACGTTTTTCAGTATAACAGACGGAGATAGCATAGTGGATTCATTTGGAATGGAATTAATTACATCTTGGAATGAGAGTATGTGTGTATTCCAATCAATATGTCTTTTGTGGCAGTATATTCGGCACAGCTTACCAATTTCTTTCATTAACCGTTCACAGGGGTTCGAAGAAGCGTGGTACTTGGATATATAAATCGGAGAAATGTTTCTGGCTCGTAACACGCGTGTCCATACGCCACATCGAAATTGTGATCCATTGTCAGAAATTACTTTCATCACATGCCCTACATGAGATAGAAAATGTTTTACAAATGCTTTCGAAACAATTTTAGCAGTAGCTTTGCGTAACGGAGTGAAAGTAACAAATTTTGAAGTGAGCTCAACAGCGACAAAGATGTAGCAAAAACCTCTGTTAGTTCTCGGAATCGGACCAAAAATGGCTACTGCAGCCATGTGTCTTAATTTAACAGGTATAATGGGATATAATGGAGGAATATGTGAAGTGGTGTCAGATTTAGCTTTCTGGCAAATTTTACAAGACGCTAAAACTCGTCGTATACGTTTCTCCATGTTGGTAAAATAACAGTTCTGTCTCAGTATAAGAAAACATTTTCGTGCTCCGTAATGTGCGTAACTTAAATGAGTGTACCAAATTAATTTGTTAACCAGTTCGTCAGGAATGCATAATAACCAATTGTTGCTGTCAGGATGAGAGCGGCGAAACAGAATGTCATTGCGTACAGTGTAATGGTTTCTAATCGTAACATTATTCCTATCTTGCCAAAGGTGTTTAATTTCTTTCCATACATTGTCTTTCTTTGCTCCTTTGCTATGTCCTGTAATGATGATGAAATAAAGTTTTCAAATGCAACTTGCTGAATGTACATGACACTGAAATTTGTTTTGCAGAAGTTGGTTGCTACGTCTTGCTGATTGTTGCTGAGAGAACGCGATAGTGCGTGTGTTATAACATTTTGCGTGCCGGGAATGTGAACTATTGTAAAATTAAACTCCTGTAAATACAGTTTCCATCTACTTAGTCTATCGTGAGTAAATTTAGCCGAAAGTAAAAATTGTATCGCTCTGTGGTCTGTGTAAACGGTGGTATGTCTGCCATAAAGAAAGTGCCTAAATCTCGTGAAAGCCCATACAACACATAATGTTTCAAGTTCTGTAACAGAATAATTTCGTTCAGCAGGTGACAGAATGCGGCTTGCAAATGCGATGTTTTTAATTACTGTAGAGCCATCTTCTTCAATTTCCTGGAAAATATGTACGCCTAAGGCGGTGTTGGAACTGTCGGTGGCAATAGAAAAATTTCTAGTAAGATCTGGGTGCGATAAAAGTGGAGCATTCAACAAAGCATGTTTCAGGTTCACAAATTCAGAATGTGCTTGCTTATCCCAAGACCAAATACTGTTTTTACCTGTTAATTGGCATAATCTGGGTGTGTCTAATGCAGAGTGATGAATAAATTTACGAAAAAAGTTAATTAAGCCCAAAAAACTGCGTAATTGTTTCTTCGTCGTAGGAACGGTAATGTCACGTAGAGCCTGAAGTTTTTCCGGATCAGGTGCAATGCCTTCTGCTGAAATCACGTGTCCAAGAAATTTTATGGAAGTTTTGCCAAAATGCGATTTACTGAGGTTAACTGTAAGTCCTTGTGCATGGAAAGTTTGTAACAGTTGTTCAAGAATCAGATTGTGTTCAGACCAGTTAGCTTCTGCGATAAGAATATCGTCTACGTACGTCGTAATTCTGTCTTTAAGTTCTGTCGGAAGTATAGTGTTCAAACCGCGAATAAAAGCTGCAGAAGAAATAGTTAAGCCGAACGGTAATTTGCAAAATTGATAACAGTCGCCGAAACAGAGAAAAGCTGTATATTTTCTGCAATTTGGGTGAAGTTGAATTTGCCAAAATCCCGATTTCAAATCTAGTGTAGAATAAATAGCTGTACCGTGAAATTTCTGTAAAAGTTCCTCTAATGTCTGTGGCCGATCTGTTTCATTAATAATAATGTCATTAATGTGACGTGAATCTAGTACAAGGCGAAGTGAGCCATCTTTCTTCTTAACAATATGTAGCGGGTTTATGTACGGACTAACTGCTGGTTCAATAATTCCTTGATCAAGCATATCCTGCAATTCTTTTTTAACTTGTTCTCTATGAATATACGGAATAGGATAATGCTTAGCTTTAAATGTGTCGTGCTGTTTCACTTGAAATTCATACATAAAGCCGGACATAGTACCAGGAATGTTGTCAAAAACTGGAGCTTGCTGTAAAAGAATTTTGTGTAATTGCGTTCGTTCGTCGTCTGTAGTTGCACTGCTTTGTCTAACTTTATCGGAAATCATTTGCATTACGTCGTAGTCAACTTCGTCTGGAGTATTATAGTTGTGTACGTACGTATCCGTGAACAATGTGGGATTACAGTCTATGTTACGTGTTGCGGAAATGACCTCTGTGCGGTTAATTGTTTGTTCTTCCGCAGATAAAGAGTGCTGAAATTCTAAAGCCAATTGTACATTTTCATCCTTTAACATTAAATAAGAATTCTGAAAATCAATAACTGCGTCGTGTTGTACCAGAAAATTCGTGCCTAAAATAATGTCTGTTGTCAATAAAGGAACAATCCAAAAATTAGAGTGAAAAGTATGACCTCCAATACAAAATGATAAATGCGTCTGTAATTTAACGTCTACACCTTTACTCGATACTGCTCCTTTCACTTTTGTTTTGCCTAAAGGTAATGTCGGATAGGTATTCTCTTTGTTGCACTCATTAAAAGTCTCCTCATTTATTACTGATATTGGTGATCCGGAATCAATTACTGCTGAGAATTTCGATGAACCAATTTTAATTTCGATAACAGGATGTGAAATGGTTTTCTGAATAACTGGTCTTTCCTGTAAACGAGTGTCTCTGATGTCGTCAAAAGTAATTACATTTTCGTGAACAACATTTTGCGTGTCTAAGGCAGTGCTTGTATTATTGGAAGATGCGTCCTGTACATTATCTAGTCAGATTCTATCTGGCGTGTTATTATTATTAGGAGGATTCTGTGGCATTTCGACTATTTGAACTGTCCTATTACTTCTTCCAGACGTGTTACGCTCTGGATGGTACCTACTGTCGGGTTCATTCATGAGAATATGTTCTTGCGTATGATTTTGCTGTTGGTACGACCGACTGTTGTTAGATGTTCGCTGAAAGTTGTTCTCATTATTTTTACGTCTGTCGTAATAGTCATTCCTATACGGTGTATTACGATAGGAATTGAAATACTGCCTTCTTTGTACGTAGTTGTTTCCTTGCTGCCGTACGTTACTATTTCTTGCATCAGGGACTATACGTCCACGCGGCGAAACATTAAAGCCTGGTTGACCTTGTGTATTCCATTGTTGGTTAGGTATGCTAACCGGTTGACTTTCATGCTGTTGTGGTGGAAAACGTCTATTGTTACCAAAATGTGCTTCCTGTTGCTGAAAATTTTGACGATATTGATAATCTGAATTTTGTCTGTGATTTAGGTTCTGGTAGTTGTCGTTCCTAAAGCGTCTGTTACTTTTCCTATTGAAATTACGTGTCTGATCATAACTGCTGTACTTTTGTTGACCTTGGTTATTATAAGAAAAGTTTTTGTTTACAAAAGAATAATCAGATTGCTGTACTTCCAAGAGCTGTAAAAGATCTCTGAACGCTGAAATATTTTTTTTTGCTGACCTGTTAGAAGCGACACTCGTAATGACCGTGGTAATTTGGAAATGCATAATTGTATAAGTGCGGATTCACTGTACGGCTCACTCAGGTATTGGTTTTGTTGTACCATGTGCTCAAAAAATTGCGTCACACTGGGAAAAATGAGTTCTCGTAATTCGGCAAACTAATTAACTGATCTTTAATTCCGCGCTGTGTCGTCTTCGACCAGTACGCTGACAGAAAAGCATTCTGAAATTCCTCTACTGAATAGCATTGCCTCGCGATCGGTCTCATACGAGTTGCCGGTTCGCCTTCCAAAAAACTGCAAATAAATCCAAGTTTATGTGTTACAGGCCAAGTCGGTGGAAGAGCAAAGCTAAATTGTTGAATCCAATCCAGTGGGTGAATCTGCGTTCTATCGTTTTTGAAAACCTTAAACTTTCTCACTGACAGAAAATGTTTGTAGTCGAAGTTATCATCTCTGTATGATGGAACAGGTTCAGGATCGTAAGAGAATCTATTGAACTGTGGTTGATCGGAATCTAAGTCTCGTACTCTCTGTAGATTACCCAAATTATACGCGCTGCGTGAGTCTGACACATGTTCATAAAGTGGCGTCTGTTGTGGTATGTTATTAACTGAAATGTTTTTCATCTCTGTTACTTCTTGACGTAAATTTGATAACTTCCTACGTAACGTGTTGTTAGATGAATCGATCTCATTAATCATCTGCTGTAAATTTTGAAATTCAGGTGTTTGGATAAATGAAACCGGTGCAGTATCGTCTGATTTATTGTCATTAGTATTTTCGATAGCATCAATACGACTGGCCAATTCATCATATTTTTCAGTCAGTATTTTTGCCTGATCATCGGTTTTAGAATCGGATGCATTAATCTGTTTTTGCAACTTACGCGTAGTTTCGCTCAGTTTTTTAACATCAGCTTTGATGACATCGCAATCCTGTGTTAGATCTAATTGTTCGAATCTGTCTGTCACTGTTTGAATATTTACTGTGTGTGTATCTGTTTTTGATTTAAGGTCAGAAATTTCATCCCGTAATTCCGCGTTCAATTGTTCTATGGTATTAATTTTGTCGGACACTGTAGTAATATTATTGTCTACATACGTCTTCGCTTTCGCGAACATTTTACGTTTGTCTTCTTGTCTTTGTGCAGTGATTGTTTCCATGACTTGTCGTTTTACTTTGTTTTGATCCTGAATAAATCTGCGGAAACGCGTATCACTGTTCTGTATGTGCTGATTAAAGCGCTCGTTAATCTGAGTGTTTTGCTGTTCAAATTTCGCGTCTATCTTTGCGTCCATTGTGCGCGAAAGTTCTACCGTCATTGCTTTAAACTCATCCCGTAATTGTGTAGCTTTTTCAGAGCATTGTTTAGCGACTCCGCTAATTTCGTCTCTGAGTGTATCTGTTGCGGCTGTTTGCATTTCTCTTAATTCCTGCGCAACAGACTTAATTTCTTCGCTATTTTTTCGTGAACAAGCCTCAATTTCCACGCGCAACTGTTCCTTAGTGTCATGGCACTGCGCAGCAACGGCTCTAATTTGTTCACTAAGCTGTCTCGAATTGTCGTCTAATTTTTCATTTAAGTATTGTTTGAGTTTTTCGTTATCTTGTTTGTTGTCTTCCCTAAGTTGTCTGAAATCTTCACTCTGTTGTTTGACCTGCTCATTAATTTGTTTGAGATTTTCGTCATTATTGTCAAGTTTCTCATTTAAGTGTTTGTTATCTTCCCTAAGTTGTTTGACCTGTTCATTATTTTGTAGCAATATTGCCATAATTTGACCCAATGTAACATTATCTACTCCATTCTCTGTACTATTTGACGGTGTATTTGCAATTGCCCCGCTTTGTGTGACCATTTGGTCATTTTGCAACTTACAAAAAGGATTATCAGTCGGATGTACACTGTCAGACATTATTTCGGAATTAAATGAATCTGTCCTACTTTGTGTGATCTGTTCATTTTCATTAGACAAATTTGTCTGTACATTACTTGAGTTTTCCGAATCGGGTGTGTTAAGCTGGGCAGCGCTCTTTACAATAGAGCGTTCTGCGTCATCAATTGTCGTCAAATTAACAGACGAGACAATTGAGTTCGTTTGTTCATTATCAGGGTAAAAGTCATCACTAGTGGTTGGTGTAGTGTCGGTAGCTGGACCGACACCGTGATGTGGATTGCTGAAAAGGAATGCTAAACTAACGCTGTGGCCGATAGTGCACGCTCGGCATAACGCAGACGGGCGTGAAGTCTGGAACATGAGAACTTATGAATGAATAAGAAGAAAAGTATGTAGATGCTTTTTACTTAACTTTTATTGATTCCTTGGAATACATCTCTCTTGAATACTCGTACGCTATAGGCACTGATACAAATGGCTCCTTGCTAGTTCGTAGCCATTAACTTAGCTGATGGCTATTCTGTCTCTCGGCTAATGAGAGAGAAAGGCTTCGTACAACTGGGCGATAGCTAGGTTCGCGTACAACTGGGCGGTAGCTTGGTTCTCGTACAACTGGGCGATAGCTAGGTTCGCGTACAACTGGGCGGTAGCTTGGTTCTCGTACAACTGGGGTCGAGTCCACTCTCGTATCACGAGACCTGCCTTGGTGGTGGCGCTAGGTCTGCGATCACAGTGGCGACACGCGGGTCCGACATGTACTACATGGACCGCGGCCGATTTAAACTACCACCTAGCAAGTGTGGTGTCTGGCGGTGACACCACATTCCTCCCCCGCAAATCGGCGAACGGTCGTGTAATAAGGCTTCCGCCCGCCGTGGGGAGGACCACAAGTTGACGTATGCGATGAGGTGGGGAGCCTAACAACAGGCGAGGCTGTGCCACCCGCACCCGGCCATCCGGTCCGAGGGGAGCTAGGAAACGCCTGCAAAACTAGTCCAGGGTGCACGTCAACATGCGGCGTATGCGCCCGTAAAGAGACAGGAGGTCCTAAAGGGTCGACCTCCATTGCGTCGGGGTAGCCGACGCGCGATGACGTCATGTGGTCCGGAGCGGGCGGGCGTTCCATGGCGGAGGACAGCTGGTCACGGGAAGCGATCGGCGGCGCGTGACCCTGGGAGGCGCTTGGCGGCTGCAACGAAGCGTCGAATGCGGTCGGCGGCGGCGGCGGCTGCTGCTGCTGCTGCTGCCGCGGCGGCGGCGCGTCGCCATGGGGCAAAATGGAAGGCATCGTCGGTAACACCTGGGGATGAGGCGAGCCAGTAGATGGGTCCCCAGGGCGCTGACCGGACGGCACCGTCGCTGAAAGCAGACGGGGAGCGGCAGAACCCGAGCGACGACAGAGGCGCAGCTGATTGAGATGCCGACGCACCTCACCAGAGGCCCCCAAAACCAAATACATCGCGCGGCCGAGGCAGCGAAGAATGCGCCCTGCGAGCCAACGCCGTGAACCTCGATAGTTGCGATAAAATACAACGTCGCCTGGAGCAAAAGCAGGAGTCTGCCGCTGCGCAGGAACCTGATGCGGCGGATGCAGCAAAGACATTAAGGTGCGATGAGGACGACCGTGGAGCAACTCAGCCGGCGAGCGACCATCTCGGGGCTGAGAGCGATACGAAGACAAAAAGAGCAACAATGCGTCCTCCCGAGAATGCGACTCTTTCAATTTCAACATCTGTGACTTGAAAGTCCGGACCAACCGTTCAGCGGCACCGTTGGACTGAGGCGAAAACGGCGCGGATGTCAGATGTTGAATACCATTGGCCTGGCAGAAAGACTGGAATTCTGCGGACATGAATTGTGGGCCATTGTCGGAAACAATAGTCTGCGGAAGACCTTCAATGCAAAAGATAGCAGACAACGCTTGGATGGTGGCGGAGGACGTCGTGGAAGACATCCGGACAACAAAAGGAAAATTACTGAAGGCGTCGACCAGAACCAACCATCGAGCATTCCAGAATGGACCAGCAAAATCAATGTGCAAGCGTTGCCAAGGGGAAGTGGCTTTTGGCCACGCAAAGACTTTCCGCGGCGGTGCGGACCGTTGTTCGGCACACGCCGGGCACGAAGAACACATATTCGTAATCGCAGCATCGATTCCGAACCAAGTACAGTGCTGACGAGCAAGTTGTTTCGTTCGCACTATACCCCAATGTCCTTGATGAAGAAGCCGTAACACAGAGGACTGTAACGAACGTGGGACCACGACTCTGGACTGATCATTATCAGAACGCAACAACAAAACACCACGTCGAACAAAAAGTCTCTCCTTGTGAGCAAAAAATCGGCGAACCAACGGATCCTCGATCCGAGACTTTGACAAAGGCCATTGCGTAGCAACAAAACGTAAAACAGTAGCAAGGACAGGGTCAGCAGCTGTGGCTGTAGCGACACGACGAAAAGCAATCGGAAACGATTCGACCACTTCATCGGTTTCCGAATCAATGAACATGCAAGCAAGTTCGGAAGAATCGAATGCTTTATCCTCAGCAACAGGCAAACGGGACAACGCATCGGCGTTTCCGTGCTTAGCAGTGGACCGATACAAGATATCGTAGCGGTACTGCGAGAGGAAAATAGACCAGCGAATGAATTTCTGCGCTGTACGTGGAGGTACAGGCCTGTTCGGATGAAAAAGCGACGTCAAAGGTTTGTGGTCTGTGATGATGGTAAAGTGACGACCATACAAGAAATCATGGAACTTAGTAACACCAAACACGAGAGCCAAAGCTTCTTTCTCTATCTGTGAATAATTTCTTTGCGCAGACGAGAGCAATTTGGTGGCAAAGGCAATAGGGCGATCATGTGAGCCAACTTTGTGCGCAAGCACAGCACCGATCCCGAAATCCGATGCATCTACCATCAACAAAAGGGGTTTCTGGGGATCGAAAAGCGTAAGGCAAGTATTAGAAAGCAACGCCGATTGCAACTGGCGAAAGGCGCGTTCGCATTCCGTCGTCCAGAGAAACGGAACACCTGCACGGCGTAAGCGATGAAGCGGAGCTGAAATGAAAGAGGCATTGCGCACATTCACTCACACCTTGTGATTGGACATTGTTCAATGTTCTTGCGACCTCATCACGCAATGCGTGGGGAACATTGCGCGCCCTGAAAAATTTCGGTTGCGCGTTTACCTTCAGTTCTAAATGTGCTTCATAGTTTTTAGCGCAACCTAAGCCCGGTGCAAAAATGTCTGCAAATTCGTCACACAGCCGAGAAACACTGTCTGTAGGCACAGTCTGATTCACTGATAGGACCTGATTTACAATAGACATGTTAAACAACTTAAATAAATCTAGACCAAACAAGTTCACTGCAGAAGAAGAACGAAGAACGTAAAATGACACAAGTTTTGTTTGTCCCTCGTATGTTGCAAGAAGGCTGCACTGTCCTAACACAGGAATTTTCTGTCCGGAATATGTAGTTAGCTTAACATTTGCGGCACGCAACGGAGGTTTGCCCAGTTGTTGGTATGTGTCATGATTGAGCAATGAAACTGCAGCTCCGGTATCGAGCTGGAATGGTATCACTTTGCCTTCAAAGTCTAAGTCCACAAAAAGTTTATTGTCCTGCTGACGACAAGAGCGACTGTTTTGTGCAATTGGAACAGACACTGGTGCAGAATCACTGGCTAATTGACGTGATTTCCGGCGACTTCGACGCACAGTTTTTGTGGGACGATCACTGTTACTGTCAGAGAAAGTGTCACTGGACGAAGTGGAATTAACGACATGAATGTCCATAGGCGAAGGTCCACGAGCCTGAGTGTCCTTGGTTCGATTCCGGCGCGAAGCAAAGGGCCTGGAATGATTGTGATTGTCTGATCTGAGCTTTTTCTGGCAAACACTTTGAACATGTCCTTTCTTATTGCAGAAAAAGCAAATAGCTTGGCGTGACGGGCAATGTTCACGCGAATGTCTAGTAGCACACCGCGGGCATGATTTCACTGCATTTGTGGGCTGGCGCGGCACACCTGGCTTAGCACGCGGCTGTCGCTGTGTCGCCGTGCGCGAGGCCCGGTTACCGGGCCGCGCAGTGCGTCCAGCGGGCCGGTTAATGTTACACACGGCTGGCGAAGTTTCAAAAGATTCCTGAGCACAGTCCAGTGTGTCCTGTCTATCCAATATGTCTATCACTTGTTGAAGGGAGGGATTAACTAGTTTCAAAATTTGCTCCCGTATGCGAACATCAGAAACGTTCTGTGCAATTGCATCACGCACCATTGTATCTGAATAAGAAAGACCACAGTCACATTCAAAGGCACAGTCCCTAGTAAGTCCTTGCAATGTAGCTACCCACTCCCTATTAGTTTGACCGGCCGTACGTTTTGTACGAAAAAACGTATACCGTTTTGCAACCACATTAACTGTTTCTTTGAAATAGGCATCTAATGCAGACAAAATTTCCTCGTATGACAAAGTTGCTACGTCGCGGCGGGGAAACAATTTCACTATCACACGGTATGTGGACACACCGACACAAGAAAGCAAAAACGGCTGCCGCTCATTACCTTGAATTCTGTAGGCAGCCAGGTGGAAGGCGAACTGACGAGACCACTCTTGCCAGGTCTCGTGGTTCGGGTCGTAGTGCCTAAAAGGCGGTGCAACGGCAGGTTGTGGCTGCGGTAGCGGTGAAGCGGCTGCGGCCGCATCGGTGTGCAGCGCACGTTGACCCTGGACGAGCTGTCCAAGGGCATCCAGTAACGCCTGCGTCTGCTGATTCTGCAAGCGATAAAATTCGGACAGTACATCTGGAGAATGTGGCGAAGCCATGACACAATTAAATGTAAGCAATCAGAAAAAGTTCACTTTTCCCTCGTCGCCAATAATTGTAGTGTCGGTAGCTGGACCGACACCGTGATGTGGATTGCTGAAAAGGAATGCTAAACTAACGCTGTGGCCGATAGTGCACGCTCGGCATAACGCAGACGGGCGTGAAGTCTGGAACATGAGAACTTATGAATGAATAAGAAGAAAAGTATGTAGATGCTTTTTACTTAACTTTTATTGATTCCTTGGAATACATCTCTCTTGAATACTCGTACGCTATAGGCACTGATACAAATGGCTCCTTGCTAGTTCGTAGCCATTAACTTAGCTGATGGCTATTCTGTCTCTCGGCTAATGAGAGAGAAAGGCTTCGTACAACTGGGCGATAGCTAGGTTCGCGTACAACTGGGCGGTAGCTTGGTTCTCGTACAACTGGGCGATAGCTAGGTTCGCGTACAACTGGGCGGTAGCTTGGTTCTCGTACAACTGGGGTCGAGTCCACTCTCGTATCACGAGACCTGCCTTGGTGGTGGCGCTAGGTCTGCGATCACAGTGGCGACACGCGGGTCCGACATGTACTACATGGACCGCGGCCGATTTAAACTACCACCTAGCAAGTGTGGTGTCTGGCGGTGACACCACAGTTGGAATGCATTGATTGTCAGTGAACGCAGGATTGTCATCATTACACTGCATGTCACAATTACTATTGGTCACGTTCTTTAAGTCGGTAATTTCGTTCATAATACCTCGCGATACACTATTCACAGTCTTTCGCGGCATTTTAACAATAGTCAAAATTATTCACAAACAAATAAGCACAAATGCGAAAGCAACACACAAATACAATAGAGCAACGAATTGCCGTTGACCTGTAGAAAGAAAGTCACAAGTTAATAAAAGCGTTGCGCCAAATCCTAATTATATCTAAGCAAATAAGAGCAGATATCTGACTGTCGCTCAAAAGACTCTCAACGAAATACGATCCTGGACTGGGTGTCGCCAAGTGTAACCTCCCCACAAAAATTTAAAAGGAATGTAATGACAATACTTAATAGAAATGGGAGCCAAACGTAACCTCCCTAGCAATTAAATTGTTGTTGTTGTTGTGGTCTTCAGTCCTGAGACTGGTTTGATGCAGTTCTCCATGCTACTCTATCCTGTGCAAGCTTTTTCATCTCCCAGTACCTACTGCAACCTACATCCTTCTGAATCTGCTTAGTGTATTCATCTCTTGGTCTCCCTCTACGATTTTTACCCTCCACGCTGCCCTCCAATACTAAATTGGTGATCCCTTGATGCCTCAGAACATGTCCTACCAACCGATCCCTTCTTCTGGTCAAGTTGTGCCACAAACTTCTCTTCTCCCCAATCCTATTCAATACTTCCTCATTAGTTATGTGATCTACCCATCTAATCTTCAGCATTCTTCTGTAGCACCACATTTCGAAAGCTTCTATTCTCTTCTTGTCCAAACTATTTATCGTCCATGCTTCACTTCCATACATGGCTACACTCCATACGAATACTTTCAGAAATGACTTCCTGACACTTAAATCAATACTGGATGTTAACAAATTTCTCTTCTTCAGAAACGCTTTCCTTGCCATTGCCAGCCTACATTTTATATCCTCTCTACTTCGACCATCATCAGTTATTTTGCTCCCCAAATAGCAAAACTCCTTTACTACTTTAAGTGCCTCATTTCCTAATCTAATTCCCTCAGCATCACCTGACTTAATTAGACTACATTCCATTATCCTTGTTTTGCTTTTGTTGATGTTCATCTTATATCCTCCTTTCAAGACACTGTCCATTCCATTCAACTGCTCTTCCAAGTCCTTTGCTGTCTCTGACAGAATTACAATGTCATCGGCGAACCTCAAAGTTTTTATTTCTTCTCCATGAATTTTAATACCTACTCCGAATATTTCTTTTGTTTCCTTTACTGCTTGCTCAATATACAGATTGAACAACATCGGGGAGAGGCTACAACCCTGTCTTACTCCCTGCCCAACCACTGCTTCCCTTTCATGTCCCTCGACTCTTATAACTGCCATCTGGTTTCTGTACAAATTGTAAATAGCTTTTCGCTCCCTGTATTTTACCCCTGCCACCTTTAGAATTTGAAAGAGAGTATTCCAGTCAACATTGTCAAAAGCTTTCTCTAAGTCTACAAATGCTAGAAACGTAGGTTTGCCTTTCCTTAATCTTTCTTCTAAGATAACTCGTAAGGTCAGTATTGCCTCACGTGTTCCAGTGTTTCTACGGAATCCAAACTGATCTTCCCCGAGGTTGGCTTCTACTAGTTTTTCCATTCGTCTGTAAAGAATTCGTGTTAGTATTTTGCAGCTGTGACTTATTAAGCTGATAGTTCGGTAATTTTCACATCTGTCAACACCTGCTTTCTTTGGGATTGGAATTATTATATTCTTCTTGAAGTCTGAGGGTATTTCGCCTGTTTCATACATCTTGCTCACCAGATGGTAGAGTTTTGTCAGGACTGGCTCTCCCACGGCCGTCAGTAGTTCCAATGGAATATTGTCTACTCCGGGGGCCTTGTTTCGACTCAGGTCTTTCAGTGCTCTGTCAAACTCTTCACGCAGTATCATATCTCCCATTTCATCTTCATCTACATCCTCTTCCATTTCCATAATATTGTCCTCAAGTACATCGCCCTTGTATAGACCCTCTATATACTCCTTCCACCTTTCTGCTTTCCCTTATTTGCTTAGAACTGGGTTTCCATCTGAGCTCTTGATATTCATACAAGTCGTTCTCTTATCTCCAAAGGTCTCTTTAATTTTCCTGTAGGCGGTATCTATCTTACCCCTAGTGAGATAGGCCTCTACATCCTTACATTTGTCCTCTAGCCATCCCTGCTTAGCCATTTTGCACTTCCTGACGATCTCATTTTTGAGACGTTTGTATTCCTTTTTGCCTGTTTCACTTACTGCATTTTTATATTTTCTCCTTTCATCAATTAAATTCAATATTTCTTCTGTTACCCAAGGATTTCTACTAGCCCTCGTCTTTTTACCTACTTGATCCTCTGCTGCCTTCACTACTTCATCCCTCAAAGCTACCCATTCTTCTTCTACTGTATTTATTTCCCCCATTCCTGTCAATTGCTCCCTTATGCTCTCCCTGAATCTCTGTACAACCTCTGGTTCTTTTAGTTTATCCAGGTCCCATCTCCTTAAATTCCCACCTTTTTGCAGTTTCTTCAGTTTTAATCTACAGGTCATAACCAATAGATTGTGGTCAGAGTCCACATCTGCCCCTGGAAATGTCTTACAATTTAAAACCTGGTTCCTAAATCTCTGTCTTACCATTATATAATCTATCTGATACCTTTTAGTATCTCCAGGGTTCTTCCATGTATACAACCTTCTTTCATGATTCTTAAACCAAGTGTTAGTTATGATTATGTTGTGCTCTGTGCAAAATTCGACCAGGCGGCTTCCTCTTTCATTTCTGTCCCCCAATCCATATTCACCTACTATGTTTCCTTCTCTCCCTTTTCCTACACTCGAATTCCAGTCACCCATGACTATTAAATTTTCGTCTCCCTTCACAATCTGAATAATTTCTTTTATTTCATCATACATTTCTTCAATTTTTTCGTCATCTGCAGAGCTAGTTGGCATATAAACTTGTACTACTGTAGTAGGCGTGGGCTTCGTATCTATCTTGGCCACAATAATGCGTTCACTATGCTGTTTGTAGTAGCTTACCCGCATTCCTATTTTCCTATTCATTATTAAACCTACTCCTGCATTACCCCTATTTGATTTTGTGTTTATAACCCTGTAGTCACCTGACCAGAAGTCTTGTTCCTCCTGCCACCGAACTTCACTAATTCCCACTATATCTAACTTCAACCTATCCATTTCCCTTTTTAAATTTTCTAACCTACCTGCCCGATTAAGGGATCTGACATTCCACGCTCCGATCCGTAGAACGCCAGTTTTCTTTCTCCTGATAACGACATCCTCTTGAGTAGTCCCCGCCCGGAGATCCGAATGGGGGACTATTTTACCTCCGGAATATTTTACCCAAGAGGACGCCATCATCATGTAATCATACAGTAAAGCTGCATGCCCTCGGGAAAAATTACGGCTGTAGTTTCCCCTTGCTTTCAGCCGTTCGCAGTACCAGCACAGCAAGGCCGTTTTGGTTATTGTTACAAGGCCAGATCAGTCAATCATCCAGACTGTTGCCCTTGCAACTACTGAAGAGGCTGCTGCCCCTCTTCAGGAACCACACGTTTGTCTGGCCTCTCAACAGATACCCCTCCGTTGTGGTTGCACCTACGGTACGGCTATCTGTATCGCTGAGGCACGCAAGCCTCCCCACCAACGGCAAGGTCCATGGTCCATGGTTCCATTAAATTTAATGACAATAAAAGTGAGAATCGCAATCTGAGTCATGTATAAGTTCTTCATAAAAAAATTAAGGTCCATTCAGTGATAATGATTATTCAATTAAACCGAAATATCGGTCTTTGGCCCTATGCAAAAAAATCAAAATTAAATTCTTACCTCATTGCATCACCTAGTCAAATTTCTGCTCTTGTTGTTGCGCACCGCTTGGAGGAACTGCATTGCAAATAATAATATTCTCTTTTTTTGTGATTTTAGTGAAATTTTTCTTCAAAAGAAGTGGAATGAAATGGGAAGTGCAACGAAATCTTTAGTTCAATAAAAAATTAAATTTTTGAGAAAATGCTTTTGAAATAAAAATTATTATTGGGGGACTTGTTGGAGAATAATTACAATAAATAAATTTTTACATTATCTAATGATTATATTAATTAATAGTATACCTCATTCAGCATCTTGACCAGTATTGCCGACCGCCTACATCACCCGCACTGGACTGCTATCACTGACCGACCGCTCTGCATGACGACTACTAGCGTACTGCACGCCACTGAACAGAGCTACTGCTCGCGACCACTACTGACAGAGTACTGCTCTCAACTAGACAGAGCTACAGACTCGCAACGACTGACTGACAGACTGAGAACCGCTCGCAACACTCGCGCGGTCAAGCGCATACTCTCTGGTCACAGATGCTACAATGCCTCGCCATCGCTGCTATGTTACATACGTGTTTCAGTACAAAAAATTTTGTGGACATGTGAAGGAATACTCAAATGGTTAGGTTTTTATTGTTAAAAGAGTAGCGTATGTTCTCCTTGGCTGAGAGTCAATGTGCGAGGCAGTGTGCGTGAATGTGGACGTGTACATTACGGTGCTCGGAGGAAAGAACGTGATCAACACGTTTGTAGCCGCTATTTCTTGCGGTATCAGAAGAAGAAGTTTGCCGCTATGAATTACCTATCACCCGTCACAGAAAGACTAATGGAGAAGACGAGAAAATGTCTATCCGCTATTAAAATCACGACGTCCACAGCATCAATCCAGGTAAATTCGACATCTTGTTGTTTGTGTGTAAATGCCTATTTCCATATTTTTTCGACATAATTTCAAGTGGCTCTGAGCACTATGGGACTTAACATCTATGGTCATCAGTCCGACATAATTTCATTAAAAGACTTTTAACGAATTAGCATTTTTATTAATAATTGTGCAATGTACCACCATAAAAAGCTGTGTTGGTCATTACTTGAAGTTTGGCACTGTTAAGTCGTTTAAAGTCACTTCACTTAAATCTTCTTATAATTCCTAAACGTCGTTGCAATAATATAGTGATTTCGTTAGTTGCACGCTATCATTTGTATTAATATCAGTGTTGGTTAATGCATAATTAATAGTGAAGTTTGTGTGAATGATGGTAAGCGTGAGCACTATTAACGTTATTATGTCGTATCGTCATTATATGAATAAGTTCTAGAGTATAATACATCATTAGCAACACCCACATCAACCTTATACTATCGTCAATAGTTTTCTTTTTTCGTTTTGATTTCGATTTCTCATTTTTGTGCACATAAAAATAAAATACTTGACGATTCATCAAGTTCACTGACCCTTTCGATGCTCCTTGGTAGCACAACATAATTATCAGTGAAAGGTACAATATTGTATATTTCCTACGGGATTAACTTATTTAGCTAACAGTCTTCCTGCTTAAAGCGTCCCAACTAGTTAATAATGTTGGTAAACAACACTGGAAAAGACGTTACTCATCTAGACTAAGCACGAACCATCCCCTGATATATGATTTATCCTAACTGGGGCAGCAACTTGGTACGACACCACCTCTTCTCGAGCGCAAGAGTTAAAGCACTTAAAAATAACTCACAATTGTGCAATGGGTGGGATTTTTTGTGACCGGGAGAATAAGGGCCTTCAATAATTTTGCACTCTTTGTTACCTATTAGCTAATAACATTTGCTCTTGTGTAACATAAAAATAAATATAGGAAACACACAACCAGTGCAGCCAACAGGCAAGCAAGACAGTACACATTTCTCCAATCCTTAGTTTTTTTCTCTCTAACCTTGCTTCAGTTATACATGGCGTGCTTTCCCTTCTGCGAAAGAATCTATTAGCTCATCAAAATTCGTCTCATACGTAGTTTTACTTCCAATGATTAGGATCGTGAGGTCAGACAGACGTTGCTGACTCATTGTTGAACGCAGATAGCTTTTATTTAGTTTCAGTCTGCTAAAGATCTGCTCACAGGTTGCAGATGTCGTCGGTAAGGTGCAGTATATCCTTAAAGCTATGCTACATTAAGAAACGCTTCTTGTGCAGATGCTATAACATGTCGAATTGACTTGGTTATTCATTAATTTAAGTTACCAGCTTTTTGAATACGGTGATTTCCTGGAAAAAATCAACTGCATTCAAGTCTTTCGAATATTTTCGTGCTATATCGGCTCCATTTTCTGCAGATCCTCAGTCGACAAACTTAAAAACTCGTGGCCACTGAGGAAGCCGAAATTTTCAAGTAGACTCTTCGTGGTCTCTA
Source organism: Schistocerca piceifrons (assembly GCF_021461385.2). Taxonomy (NCBI): domain Eukaryota; kingdom Metazoa; phylum Arthropoda; class Insecta; order Orthoptera; family Acrididae; genus Schistocerca; species Schistocerca piceifrons. The sequence continues at coordinate 291,369,968 of NC_060138.1, read as the reverse complement.
CCCTTGTCTCAACTCGACTTAAAATTTGTCAATTACTACCATTATGTCTACGGAAAATAGCTCAGTCGAATCTAGTGCTTGATTAGACTTCGCAGATTTCATACGTTGCCTTTTCCTTTTAGAAGTTCGCTTGGTTTTGATGACTGGCAGGATTTTCAAGCTTTTTGATACATGTGTAACTATTGGTTTTCCTCTCGTTTCTTGCATGATCTTAACAAGACCTTGTATTAGCGCCACAGGACGCAAAATGATGATGTTCTCTTTCTGTATTTCGACCTTCACTCTATTAATCTCTCGAAGAATGTGAGTCCAGATTGTTGAGGATAAATATCATCTCTGTCACCACGTATAGGGCATGACCAGATTCATACTTAGGTTGTGCAGCGAGATATGAGTCTTCAATTTCTTCCAGAGCTTTGACTATTTCCGATAAATTATTTAATAAAGCTTTCACAACCAGGGGTTTAGCCGATAATCTTCTTTGACCATTTCCTTGTGTGTTGGTTTGTGTACACTTTTGCATTATTTCCCACTGCGTGGTAGACCCAAAGAAAAATAATGTTTTTATACAAGCCCTAATAGGCTAACTGATTCGAGACATCATGAAGCTGAGTGGACGCCCACAAGATTCAAAGAGTGTCCTAGACATTGAACAAATCCTGTCTGTTCGTTTATTTCCATACCTCTGGATTGGAGTTCTCTATATATGCCAGCCATATCTGTTACTGTTAAGATCTTCCACCCCTTTTTTGCACATCGAAACCGTCGGCTCCTTGTTTTTATAGAATTGGTTGTGTGATATATAGGATGTACACAATTAAGATTACCTTTTAAAATGCTGTGGAAAGACAACAGCATATTATTGACGCAGGGGAAACGTCATGGAACAAAAAAAAAGTAACGAAAATTCTACCAGCAGTTTATATGACATTTTTTAGCGTCTTTATGTAAATGGGATCGGCTACAAACGGCAGATGAATCACAATACGACCACCATGGTCTGAGATGTACATTACCTCCTCTGCACTGTTCAGTGTTCACGACTGCACAAATTTGGCAGTCAACGGTTGTGACACGGTTGGTTAGGTAAGTCCATCCACCACGGCAAGGTAGTGCACACTGGATGGGAAAAACCCGTTTTCAGTTGTCTTGAGGCCAAAAATCGCGTAAAAAGCAAAATGGCATCGTTTTTTGTCCTGCAGACAAAAACCACATAAAAAGGAAAGTGATATCGGTTTCTGGTTATCCTTGGCCCAAAATCGGAATAAAAAGCAAAATGACATCGGTTTATAACTTTCGTGAGACTGGCGTATTGCATTTTTAATATGCTGTCCACCGTTTTCTTCCGCAAGCTGAAATCGAGAAACAGCATATTCGACAACATATTGAAGTGTCTACAGGGTCACGATCAGGAAGAGTTGTGCAATGAGCGCCTTCAGGTCAATTACATTTCTAAGTGGGACACTGGACACATCTTTTAGACAATCCCACAACCAGAAGTCACGTGGGTTAGCTCAGGTGGTCTGCTCGGACTGGCTGAAGGGAAATGACGGCTGATTATTCTAGTGTTTACGAAATGCAACATCCGCTTCACTGGCTATGCAACGTGCAGAGGAGAGCCATCTGGCATAAGAATGATCCTACTCACACATCAACGCTGTTGAAGGTTAGGAATGACGCTGGTGATCAAAAGACTTTCATATGTTTGCGGCGATGGTACGGGTAGCAGGGTCCTCAGTACGCATCTCCTCAAAGAATCACTGGCCTACTATAAACGCTGCCGTCAACTCAATCACATCGCCACCTTAGCAGAGTGAAGTGGTACCGGTTGATGTGCTACGGTCGCAGGTTCGAATCCTGCCTCGGGCATGGATGTGTGTGATGTCCTTAGGTTAGTTAGCTTTAAGTAGTTCTAAGTCTAGGGGACTGATGAGCTCAGATGTCAAGTGCGATAGTGCTTAGAGCCATTTGAACCATTTTGAAACGGTTGAAGTGCGTGCGGCTTTTCCATTGCCCAAAGACTGCAATTCTGCTTATTGACGAGTCCTTGGAGATGGAAATGGCATTCTTCTGCCCATGGAATGTTCCAAATGCATAGTCGACATGTAATACGGTGAACATTTATCTCTGTTGTACACTTCACAAATTTGAAATGTCCGATGAGCGATGACATCACGTGAATTGAAATTATCTAGACCTTTTACTTTATCGACTTTTGGTCCACATTCAAGAGCAACGGTGACCCGGCCGTTACCGTATTCATTCGTATCCTTATTAGGGACAGTTAAGTTCAAAACTCCACCGCCTACGAAATCCTTGGTAGTAATAGAAATGTTGTCTATTGCTTTAAAAACTGTAAGGCGCGAACACCTACTCCTCCTAAAATAACTTCCAGGCAAACAAGAAATTCCGGAGTGAACGTTTGTCTTCCTGGCAGGTCAGCAGGAAGCAACTCCTGAATATGGGTGATTTTATTTGGATAGCAATGCAGGATCTTTATTAGGATTTAATGCACCGTGCTCGCAGACACGTCAAACGTTTTACAGTTCCCCGTGCCCTGTATGCTTGCACACCACACCCTCAACCCCTTCTGCAATGCAGTGGCCACGGTTTCGACAGACGTCGGATCAACTACTTCCCTTGTAAGTAGGCTGTTTAGGTTTTTATGTTGGTAACGCCACGTAGCGCTCTGTGTGAAAATCACTGACTGTGCTGTGTGTAGTCTGTGGCTGATTTGCATTGTTGGAATATCTGCTATTGTAGCGTTGGGCAGTTGGATGTGAACAGCGCGTAGCATTGCGCAGTTGGAGGTGAGCCGCCAGCAGTGGTGGATGTGGGGGGGGGAGATACCAGAGTTTTGAGAACGGACGATCTGGACGTGTGTCCGCCAGAAGAAGGAAATTTGTAAAGATGGATGTCATGAATTGTTAGATACATATATGATAACTTTTGAGCGCTATTAGGGTAAATACATAGTTTGTTCTCTATAAAAATATTTCATTTGCTAACTATGCCCATCAGTAGTTACTGCCTTCAGTAGTTAGAATCTTTTATTTAGTTGGCAGTATTGGCGCTCGCTGTATTGCAGTAGTTCTAGTAACGAAGATTTTTGTGAGGTATAGGTATAGGTATAGGTTATTGTTAGTCACGACCATTCTTTGTAGAGATTATTTAAAGTCAGATTGCGTTGCGCTAAAAATATTCTGTGTCAGTTTAGTGATGATCAGAATAAGTAAAGAGAGAAATGTCTGAGTACGTTCAGTTTTGCTCAGCTGTTTGAAAATCAAATAACGTAAGAGGTTTACCAGCACAGTAATTCATAAATTTTTCTAAGGGGATGTTTCACCCTCTCTCTGCCACTTTGCACTTCAAAAGAAGCTGTCTTTCCGAATTCTGTAGAAGTTTTCCCCAGTTCCTTAGCAGACATCGGACCAGTGCCTAACTTCATGCCCTTGAGAGTCCGGAACTTCTGCAGAGCTACTGGCGCACAGTCATGTTCTTGTAAAAGAGCGTTACCAGCAGCGCGCAATCCTTCATGAAGACAGTCGTGCTGGTCGTCTCGGATGCAAACTGAGTAACAGCCGTATGCCGCCCATCTTTTGGTGCGCATGTTCTGGCTCTTATGTCGCCATCTGTGAATCAAATTTTCATTACATTCTTTTTTTTACACGAAGTTTCCCCCTGCATCAATAATATGTTGTTCTAACTTGACGTCATTCTGAGTAGTGATTCTCTTTCTACAGCGTTTTGAAACGGAAGTTTAATTGCGGACACCCTGTATTCTCCAGTCTTCCCGTCAACTACTATAAAGCTTTCCTTTATTTCACATTCAATTCCTGTTATTTTTCTAAAATGAATCATCTGGCTCATTTGTTCTGTGTGAAATACATGCGAAGTGCAGTCAAACATGATGGAAAAACAGTTGGTCTCGTTGATCTCTGGTGAAACAGCTGGTCTTGTTGATCTCACTGAAAATGATATTTCGAACTTTGTTTCCCATTATATCGATGATTTCATTTTACATTCGTTTTCGACGGGTAAGGTACCTGTCCTCTTTTTAAGTGGTCTAACTGGTACTAGGGACTAAGATTGTGTTTTGGCGTGCATAGTTACCAAATTAAGAAAATTTCCTTGACAGAGTTGAGTAAAATTTTCAGTGAGATCACGCAGTGTTTCTTTAGAATTTCGAAAAGAAAGTTTCCAATATACATGACAGTGTCCATTACTACACATAGAATATGTCTCCAATTTTTTTTTCTCATAGCGAATTAATCGACCATAGTCGCAATCGATGCCCTGACACGATTTCATTTGCTGGAGAAGGGTTTTGCATTTGGTAAAACATTCTTTATGTGTTTGTGATGCTTCATGCTCAAATTATCTTTCTGAATCCTTTTTCCTATTAATGAGACCCTATGTACACAAGTCTGATGTAGAAGTGCTGCCGTATAGCTTGCAGACAGTACCTTAAATTACATTTTTTTCGAATAAACAGGCCGAACTTTTAATATTCTGCTTGTTAGCATACGTGATATGTCGAATGGATACCGTTACATTCACTGGACCTAAACTCTATGGATTTATTAATACACTTTGTTTGCTGAAGAACGACATTTGTTGATCTGTAATTTTTTGCATTCTGGCCATGTACATGGATTCATTAGCTCTATAATTTTGTCTCTGCTGCTCGACTGCAGTAGCTTGCTGCATGGTAGCTCAATGTCATACCCCTACTAAATCAATGTCATACTCCTAATACCAATGATGAAGACTGTTTACCATCATCTGCGCCTTGAAACTTCGACTGTTCGTTCGAATTATATGTCTTTTTTGTGACTATCAAGCATGTATTTTTTGTTTTAGCCTATTTGGAAGTCTGACATCCTGGCAAAAATTTCCTGCCAAAATTTGATTTTCTTGGATACATTTCATGTCATTTTGGAGCTATTTGACTGGAATATTGCACTGATAACATAATATGTAATCTTTCTTACCTATTATTCCCATTAATCGTTTATTTCCAATACGGCTGTTTAACTCTATGCACATCGCTGATAATTTAATAGCTCTGATTATTTGCGTACCCAATTAAACACATAAACAAATAGCGATATCACTTACACTATGCATGTGTTCAAAAATCAACTTAGGGTACGTTCAGAAATCAACTTAGAACGTATTCAAAGACGAAATGGGATGCATTTCAAAAGCAAATGAACAGTAGATGATACAACGTGCGCTGGATTCCAGGCGCTTTGTGAAACAAATTGTTTTCTTTAAATATATAAATTTGGCACTGCCTGAAATCGTGAAATTGCCACTCAAGGCGGATACCCCGGCTCGTGCTCCCCTCCCCCCCTTCCTTTCCGCGCCCCCTAGATCTGGGGCTGGTATGAACACGCAGTAAAGCACTTGTCCTGACTGTGATAAGTTTTATATTGGTCAGCCAAGCAGAGCCATAACATCTAGGTTGGTTGAATTATGAATCTACATTTTCTGGGCATATACTGAGTGAGGGACACAGCCGCCAGCCTCAGTCATACGTCCTTCAGTTAGCAAACAACGGCCAAAAACGCAACTGTCGCAAGCCCTGAAAATCAGCGTACATTTGGGCCACAATCCTGATTTAATATTATTAAATGATCATCCACAGCTCAAATGTCCCATCTTGAAAACTTCACTTAATCCTCACAGTCTGCCAAATGCTTCCCTCATTATCTGTTACTTTCTATTCCTGTATTTTCCTGTATTTATTTATTTTACTGTGGGTGCCTATGTACTCCATAATTTTGCTATTATGACTGTCAGGTCTATCTTTTACTCTGTTTATATATCCATTTCCATATGTAATACCTGTTCAAGCCATTATTTAGTATTCCTATGAATTAATTACTTCATCATGATTGTTATTTTATTTTAAATCGCTGTATAGGCATTGTTGTTTTTTAGGTTAAAGTGTCCCCATTGTTCTTCTCTTTATATTTATTTACTTTTCAGCTTTTTACCTTTTCGATTGCACTACTGCTGCAGTACCAGAGATGATATTTAATGTGTGTTCGTGCCTCTTTACCATTGTTCATTAAAAATATTGTAATTTCTTTTATAACGTTAGTTAAAGTCTGTCAGTGGCCTTATAATCCGAAAACCTATTAGCTAAATAAGTTAATGCTGGAAAAAAACAAAACATTGTGTTTTTCATTGAATAATTTATGTTGAAATACGTTGTTGGACGTTCGATGCTCAAAGTCAAATTTCCAAATTAAAAAGGGTAATTATACAGCAAATCCCGACTGTCACATTACGATGTACAATGCAATCAAAGAAGCAAGCAAACATTAACTTGGACGTACTTCTCGAAAGAACCACTTTTGTTAGTTTGCTTCATTTTGGAACGTCCTGACATATTACTGTTCAGTTTATGGCTCGTATGATGCAGTGTATCGAAGTGTTATCTCTTGTTGCAAATTAATTTAGCATTTCCTTGCATCAACAGGCACTAGTCTGCTTTTAGCTTCGACTAAATTGTTTCTTAAAGAAACAGTGTTGCAAGAAAATTGAAATTTTTTTCTGTAAACGAAGTACTCGGTCAGTTTCTGAGCTGACATTGTTGACGCAATAACAAATGACAAGATTTTAAAACAATAATAATATGACTTTCAATAGAGCACTTAAGTGGTCGTGTCTAATAACATAATAAGCCATTTGGTTATACTGTTCACGGGATATTGTGCTTTTTCTGTTTGCTCGGCAGCATTTTCGGCGATGCCCTGCCGTCAAGCAGTGTGTGAAACTTTGCAGAATATTGTCAAAATAAACTCCCCAATCTCTCCTTAGACAAGGAATACGGTGCTATTAGTTGTACCATATACCTCATCTAAGGTATATCTTCAATGTGTGGACTGTATCACACAAACGTAAACAGATGTGCACATATGTATTTTACTGCATACTGTGATTTTTAAGAATGAACAATCATTTGCCAGCTTTACTTAACGGACAGTGCCATGTGCACAAGATGTTTATTAACTGTAAATGTTTTATTTCTGATAAACCTTTGTACGAAATGCTGTATTTTGTCCACCATAATGACTACATGACATGAGGCACTAATTCACAATGAACACGTTTAGTAAAAGAATTTTTGTTGAGACCAGAACGTAACACTTATCTGCGTCGAGATCGTTCGATGGAAATAAAAACTAATTATGCGGTCTTGGCTACTGACAGTTTTCTAACAAATAAAACACATCGTTCCAAATAATTTCTCAACGTGAGAAAAATTCACCTTTTCTTTGACGAAGAAACTCACAATCACATTCATGTTAATCGATTTAATGTTCATTTGCATCGAAAAATGTCACACAGTGAGCATGGAATTCAAGCTATGACTTACATTAAGATACAAAGGAAAAACAATTTTTTTTCAGTATCACCCTATTTTAAAATGTATAAGTAGTCACAGAGAACACAAAATGTTATGTAAGAAAAAAATGAAAAACACATCGCTGTGATTTTTAAGACTGAACAATCATTTGTCAGCGCTACGTAATGGAAGTTGCCATGTGCACAAGATGTTTATTAACTGTAAATGGATGTGGGTCTACACAAAAAACATGGCGTTTTTTTTAAGTGAGCAGAGCAGATGCAAAAGCTGCTAATATGGCGATGAGCAGAACTGAGGCAATCGGGAAAAACTCGTCCCATTCAAACTATTAAAGACCTTATTTCTTTTTTAAAAATAAGTAAAAGTTAATAATTACGAGGTAGTAATGACTGAAGTCTGCGATTATTTTTATACTTTAAAATCTTAAGTGAAATATTATCTTTGCGTTTTTTGCTCTCGATTTATACAGGTAGCAGGTTTTGCAAATCTATCGACCCATTTATAAACAAACATTCGGCTGTAAAACCCGTGATTCCGTGATGTGTTAGGAATGACAGAAGGATGGAATTTGAATATTTCAAATATAAACAGAATACGTTCTATTTCAAAGAGAAGTCTGAAAATTTTACAAAACTGGCATATAAAAAAATGAAAACGACATTATCTTACCAGAAAAACCTGACTTATTTAATGTCAACAATAGAATAAAAATAAATATTCAATATTAGGTTTTTCGAAAAAAAATACGCCATCGCACTTCAGACATCACAAGATATTGTACAAAATAAAATGAGCACCAAATTTCATCTTAGTAAAACGTCAACAAGATTTTAGAAAATGAAAAAATTGGTGGTAAGTTGCATCATGGCTAAAACAGCGACAAAAAATCCTAGAAAATGAAATTGGCTGAAACTGCTTTTAAGCGACATCAACCTCAACGCCATCCATCAACTCAAAATCACTTCCTATTTCTTCCTCGTTCTGAAGATTGGCAGCGGTAGGAGCTATTCTAGGAGTGCATTTCCATTTCTGCATGTCGAACACCTCGATGTAGAATTTGAGTTTGTCATTGATCACCCAGTCTTCAACAAACTAGAGTTCCGGAAGCTTCTTGACGTTGCCGAGTTTGGTTTCTTAAACTTCTCCACCTACTGTAATTGGTGTTGCGCCGCTTTCTTTGTTGAAATATTCTTGAAGATGCTCTTCCCCTCTCCAGCTTCAAAACTGTTGAAGGGCTCTCTTCTTGTTTTTGCTCTTCGCAAACGCGATTTCTTTAGTTTTTTGGCCGGCCGGTGTGGCGGAGAGGTTCTAGTCGCTTCAGTCTGGCACCGCGCGACCGCTAAGGTCGCAGGTTCGACTCCTGCGTCGGGCATGGATGTGTGTGATGTACTTAGGTTAGTTAGGTTTAAGTAGTTCTAAGTTCTATGGGACTGATGACCTCAGATGTTAAGTCCCATAGTGCTCAGAGCCATTTGAATCTTTTTTTTCTTTTTGTTTTTTGAATCCGGAAATGCCAGTTACCAGTAACTTTCACTTAGCCTTCTGCGTATTCTTTCCAGTCTTGAACAGGACTTTCATTTTGTCCTAGACGTACTATTGTTGCAAATTTCTCAATGTGCTGAATCGATACACACAAGTTTTCGATGAAACTCTATTTGTGAAGTTGTCTTTCGATGTTACCAAAAACACTGACATTTGGGATGAATGAGAGGTCCACTGTCGGGAAGCACGTTCTATTTCTTCAAAATTGTCGGAAGCTTCGATAAGAAACTAGTCCTGTTTTTATTCTGCCCTCCACATCCGTCGGAAAACAACCGAAGTTTTTTGGCTCCTTCGAATTTTGGGTGAGTTAGTTTGTGATAAACCATCGACCCTATTTGGTTTGATCCATTGACATTCACGTTCTAACCAAATGTAGGAAAACACCATGTCATCAGTGTTCTGTGAGGGGGCGAGGCAGACGGGGGGGGGGGGGGGGGGGAAGGGGAGGGCTGTAAAATTGTAAAGAGACGTTTGACGGGAATAATAGGCCGCTTGGTCATGCACGTTTGGGCACCAACGCCAATATTGAAATCTTGGCAAAAAAATTCTCTTGTAGTGATCGTATTTGACAACGCCTTCGAGGTTCTCTTCACAATACATTTTCCACATCTTCGTTATGCTCAATTTGCTACTTATATTGATACTTGTATTGCTTCCTCGCGAGTAGTGACGGGATGAACTTCTTAACGTGATTTTCGCTTCATACAACTTGATTCCTCTGTCGCCTCCTCTCGTCTCAGTGGGAACTGCATCTTGGTCTACAATTTTGTGGCACAACACGGTGACGCTGTCTTTCTTAATTTGTAAAACTGACAGAAAGGCGATATTCAAATAGCGACGTTTTCCATCTCCTCGCCCCTCTTTCTAGTAAAAAAAAAAGTGGGTGGTGATGGTTCGTTTTCTTTTTTTATCCTCGCCAGATCTTCTTTTAGGGGACGTGGTAGAGACATGATGAGCTACATTGTTCTTCAGCCACTCTCGGGTTCTTTTCTGGTAAAAATTTTGGTGGTCTGGCATGGTAAGTTCTTTGCATCTTAGTTTAATGAAGATATATCTACAATCAGGCGTCTTTGGGAAAGTCTTGCGTTTGCGTGTGAAACAAAGTCCCTTGCTTAAGTAAGCAGAAGCAGTAAACGGTGATGAAGGTGGATGGGAAGGGGGGAGGGGGGACAGCAACCGCGTCACAGGTCTTGAAAAGTAGGCAGAAGTCTGTACACGCATATAAAATAAAAGTGATAGTAAGCACGAAGAGCTAAGTTAAAGAAATCAAGTAGCGCATAGAAAAAGGCTTGATTAAAACACATGATTGGTAGAAAATTTCATTTTTTACTGCCAACACCCCCTCTGCCAGAGGTTTCTTAAAATCCTCCAAATGGGCAGTTCTTGCGAAACGAAAACTGGAAGCCACCTGGCAACAGTGTGAGTGTAGTGCACAGCACAACTACATTCCATCGCGTGCACTCCTTACTACTCCCTGCGAGATCTACTGCATTTAACACAAATTTTCTTTCGTTTTGCTAGGCACCACACTCTTACTTCGTTGCTAAGTAGCTACCAGCTTCAGTTTTGCAGGAGTTGTCCATTAAACTGGTCTGTCTAGAGAAGTGCACAAATCGTACCACGAATTTGTTGAGGTTGTGTCAGAACCACAGCTTTTTTACATAATATAGCTTTAACAATACTTTCCATGTTCTTACCTTTCAGTTTTGGAAACATTTCTCTTCCACTGGTCAGGACACCTCTTCCTTTCCCAGAAGGGACCGTCGCCCATTTGCAGCTGCTGCGATGGGATTGATTTCTTGCAGAATTCCAACTATTTCAATCACTCCCACTTCGTTTGTGCCATCTTCTGCATTTAAACCGTCCACAAAATCACTCTTTTTTTTTAAAAAAAACACTCGCTCAGATCGGTCAATAAACACGCTGCTGATTAGCTAAACTGTGCTTACAGGCGTGTATGTCGACGATGCATCGGCAGCGAGAGCTTCAGTGTCTCGTACGCGATCGCTACAGCGCAGTCAGCCTAATTCTGCAGAAGAAAAATATCCCTTTTAATCGTAACAAACTGAAAGGTAGCTCTCAATGTCTAGATTGGTAATTATGATGTCAGTTGACATGGTATGCATTCGAACATGGGACGGGGACCGCCATGCTTTTTGAACTTGGCGGGTTTTGCAAACGTTGGGCATCTAGCGGGCTTTGCACCCGTAGACAACGCGCAGTTAGCGGCTTTTGCAACCGAACACGACTTCCTACAGACATTTTCAACCGTTTACAGTGGGTTTTGCACTCTGAAACCTATTCCATCGTGTAGGCGTCGAAAAAAATCTATTCGGCAGTGTGGCCAACTCACAATCAACAAAAATGCATTTAGCGGCTTTTGCATCTGGGATACTCATGTATTTATCGCGTTTTTAGGAATCATGAGAGTCGAAGTTATTTGGTCATCAAACGAGCCATTACATAATTCACAGAATGCTGATTAGAACATTTGCAAACAGAAGAGAATTAAGAAATATGAAAAGAAGAAAAAACTGTTAGATTACATGAATAAATAATTGTTTGCAGAGAAAAGTTCTTAGCTGCTCTGAGGAACCCCTGTACAGAAGAGAGTGTGCCATGAAAAAACCTTTCAACTTAGATTTGTGGACTTCGAGGGTATCACTCAGTTTTTTTCAGTTGTGCTGGAATCCTATTAACAATGAAACCTGCTGAATGGCGCACACTGTTCTCTACATCTTTAAGGGAGTGTTGTGCTAGTGCATATCGTTTTTACATCTAGTGTTCACTTAATTAGTGCTGTAGTTCCTTCTGAATCATTCAAAACTATCAACAGCAAATCCAATGATGGAATATATATTTGAACAGGCATAGCAGTTATAATTCCAAGACACCTGAACAACAGCCTACATTAAGTTCACGAGCAGACCCCACAGATGAGTCTGATCGCCCTTTTCTGGATTAATAATGTTCTTGGGGAGTGCACATAGTGGCTTGAGAATATGACACCGTAGGAGATAATAGAGGAAAATTAAACAAAGTAAACAAGCCTCCTTGTCTCTTTGTCAGTCAGTAGAGATTACTCTTATTGTGAAGATGCCAGAATTCAATGTCTGCTGAAGATCTTGAACTCGGTACTTCCGAGAAATCTTTTCATCTACCCTCAGTCCTACTAACTGGATGTTTCACCACCTTTCGTCAATAAAACTTAGCATTTACAATTTTTGGGTATCGGGAATCGCGTGCATTACACTTTATTACTGTTAAGCGTTCATTTTTCCTCAGAAATTCACTTCCTCATGTTTTCGATTACCCTATTAGCTAGATCAGTAGCGTTAAATTTCTCACCTTCAACAGTAATATATTGACATCTGCATAGAGAACAAAGTTCTGAATCATATGCCAGATTTGTTAGCAGAAATTTGGTGTGTATCAATAACAGCAATCCACCCACAGGAGAACACTGTGGAAGCCCTCCGTCCATACACACATGAGATGAATCGTTGTTGAGTTTCCCTGTAATCGCATAATCTTCAAACTTAAACAAAATACACTACTGGCCATTAAAATTACTACACCACGAAGATGACGTGCTACAGACGCGAAATTTAACTGGCACGGAGAAGATGCTGTGATATGCAAATGATTAGATTTTCAGAGCATTCACACAAGGTAGGCGCCGGTGGCGACACCTACAACGTGCTGATATAAGAAAAGTTTCCAACCGATTTCTCATATACAAACAGCAGTAGATCGGCGTTGCCTGGTGAAACGTTGTTGTGATGCCTCGTTTAAGAAGGAGAAATGCGTACCATCAGGTTTCCGACTTTGATAAAGGACGGATTGTAGCCTATCGCGATTGCGGTTTATCGTATAGCGACACTGCTGCTCGCGTTGATCGAGATCCAATGACTGTTAGCAGAATATGGAATCGGTGGGTTCAGGATGGTAATACGGAACGCCGTGCTGGATCCCAACGGCCTCGTATCACTAGCAGTCGAGATGACAGGCATCTTATCCGCATGGCTGTAACGGATCGTGCAGCCACGTCTCGATCCCTGAGTCAACAGAGGGGGACGTTTGCAAGACAACAATCATCTCCACAAACAGTTCGACGACGTTTGCAGCAGCGTGGACTATCAGCTCGGAGACCGTGGCTGCTGTTACCCTTGACGCTGCATCACAGGCAGGAGCGCCTGCGATGGTGTACTCAACGATGAACCTGGGTGCATGAATGGCAAAACGTCAATTTTTCGGATGAATCCAGGTTCTGTTTACAGCATCATGATGGTCGCATCCGTGTTTGGCGACGTCGCGGAGAACGCACATTGGAAGCGTGTATTCATCATCGCCATACTGGCGTATCACCTGGCGTGATGGTATGGGGTGTCACTGGTTACACGTCTCGGTCACCTCTTGTTCGCATTGACGGCACTTTGAACAGTGGACGTTACATTTCGGATGTGTTACGACCCGTGACTCAACCCTTCATTCGATCCCTGCGAAACCCTACATTTCAGCAGGATAATGCACGACTGCATGTTGCAGGTCCTGTACGGGCCTTTATGAATACAGAAAATGTTTGACTGCTGTCCTGGCCAGCACATTCTCCAGATCTCTCACAAACTGAAAACGTCTGGTCAATGGTGGCCGAGCAACTGGCCCGTCACAATACGCCAGTCACTACTCTTGATGAACTGTGGTATCGTGTTGAAGCTGCATGGGCAGCTGTACCTGTTCACGCCATCCAAGCTCTGTTTGACTCAATGCCCAGGCGATTCAAGGCCGTTATTACGGCCAGAGGTGGTTGTTCTGGGTTCTGATTTCTCAGGATATATGCACCCCAATTGCGTGAAAATGTAATCACATGTCAGTTCTAGTATAATATATTTTTGCTATGAATACCTCTTTATCTCCTGCATTGCTTCTTGGTGTAGCAATTTTAAAGGCCAGTTGTGTATTTGCAAGTTGTTGCAATCCTCTTTAAGGTGTAGGGTGATGATAGTCGCACAGTTTCGCTATTTTCAATGGTTATGTATTTTTATAGCGCTGTCAGGTCACCTTCTTCTCCTGAGGGACGAAGGTGATGGTACAAGAATAAAGAGAAAGGAACAGATTTTACCAGGAAAGGAAAGGGGAAAGAATTGTTATCGTCAGCTCCTTCGTGAAGTTCTATATCACTTCATCTCTTCTGCCTTCACGGCTGTCAGTTTCTTCGTAGTCGATGCTCTCGCTGGAGAAGGTAAGCTAGTGTCCTCTCGACGATGAAAGCAGTGCTGGCAGCGGCGTGTCCACAGAGGAGCAGCCAGCAGGCGGAAGCAGGTGCGCCAGGCGAACAACCGGCGCAGCGCGGAGTGGATTCCTAGGTGGCTGCGCTGGCGCCACGAGCCCGGCGGCCAACAGCTCTAGCAGCGCGCCCTGGCGCCAGTGCTCCAACAGGCCCGCTTGGCCCGCCAGCGCCACCAGCCGGTCCAGGCGTGATGCCAGGCCAGCAGGCCGCCTCGCCACTACCAGGCTGCAGTACGCTGGCGCCAGCACCGGCTGCCCCACTACATGCAGTCGAGGAAGCCACGACTGTCCACGTTCTGCCACAGCCTAAATGCGTCGTGCGAGGTTACAGTGGTGTCTATTCGAAGCAGCGTAAGAAGCACACAGACCCCAAACACTTCCCTAATGAAATATTTTACAAGTAGGGGTCCATGTGTCTAAGCAAATCTTGCAATCTCCTTGAGCTCTGCCTTTTGCCACAGTCTCCCTCAACAAAACATTGTCAGCACTGGAAAAAGCATAAATACATTTTTATTTGCTAGAACAGTCCACGGGTGTGCTGCCGGTCCATAGAGTCCAACGGGCACAATATTTCGGCGATCAGAGATGTCGCCATCGATAGGTGCGCAGTTCGTCAGCGCACCTGACGATGACGACATGTCTGATCGCCGAAATATTGTGCCCATTGGACACTATGGACCGGCAGCACACCCGTGGACTGTTTGAGCAAGAAATACGCCGGGAGAAACTGAAGAATCAGACATTTTTATTTATTCATTTGTTCGTTTATATATGCTCTTACCGTTTTAGTACCTTTTGATTCTCTCATACATCGCAAAAGATATCCTTGGCTTTCAAATGTAGACATAACTACTTTCGTCAACGAATTTATTAGAATACAAGCGACTGTGTTATCTATATGTAAAATAATGACAGCAAACAGTACAGGAAGAAGAGGAAAGTAAAGATTCGTGTAACACTGTAAGGGAATGTGTTTTGTAATGTGAGGGACTGATTCACAAGGGAAGGCTGAGACACCATTACTTCAAGACGCAAGTCATTAGCTTACTTTCGAAATTGGGTAAATACGTTGTGCACTATTTAATTCCTCGCTGATTCCATGCAACACAGAAGAGTTTGTTGCGAAGAGTTTGCATTGTAAGATGAATTTAGAATGCAAAAGATGGAGTATCTTGTAACATTTTAATGTACGAAAACAGCAAAAAATTAGTTCTGTTAGTGACATTGTCCAACACAGAAGAGTTTGTTGCGAAGAGTTGCACTGTAAGATGAATTTAGAATTCAAAAGACGGAGTATCTCGTAACTTTTAAATGTACGGAAACAGCAAAAAAAAATTAGTTCTCGTTTGTGACATTGTGTATAAGCCGCCTCAAACGGTAAGTAGCCAGGAAATAATGGAGTACCGCGAGCAAATAGTGTTACTTAGACATCGCATACAACAATTTACGGCGAGGTCGTGGGCGTTATTGCTGTCTGGACACAATTGCAGCATGTCGCAGTAGTCAAAAATTGACCATTTCTCTTTTTCTCATCTCTGCATAGTCTTTCATAGATATAAACCAGTGCAGACCATCCGCCATATGTACGTTGTATTTAGAATATGTTTCAAGAATTTATCCAGCACTAAGCAAGACTACGTTATCCGATATGGAGCTCAGCGAACTCTGTGCAGATTACTCTATTAACATCGTTGAAAGGAAACATAACCAGGCCCTAACGCTTTTCAAAGACGTTTACTTTCCCGCCATTACGGGTTATAGCAGCTGTACACATCTTCGAATGGCTTCATTTAGTTTTCTTTTACTGTGAATGTCTTCGGCGACACGAGCTGTTCATTAAGCCCAGTTTAGTTGTGTGTAATTTTGTGAACCACATGCTAAACCTTAAACTCCATATAAGCATACTCATATTTTGTAAAGCATTAATGCATACTCAGTAATTTAAATAACCATTCGCAGTGTCAAGTAAGTGATTCATAATCTCGTTTTGTGTTGTCTGTGTTCTGTTTACTTTTTGTTTTGTTTTAGTATATAATGTGGCAAAGCGTTGTCTAATCGAAGGAGGATTAAAAAACAAATCACTACAGCTCACCAAGGATGAAAACAATATGTCGTTGCAGACATTCATTACGTGAGAAACGTCAACGAAGATGTATGAATGCATGGTCTCGTGGCGATACGAGATAATAAAATTTTCTCGGGCTTCCAGTCGCTTCAGGTGGTTAAAATCCTACGAGCATCTTAGTCAAGGAGATATAATGGTTAGTGTGGTGTCACCGCCAGACACCACACTTGCTAGGTGGTAGCCTTTAAATCGGCCGCGGTCCGTTAGTATACGTCGGACCCGCGTGTCGCCACTGTCAGTGATTGCAGACCGAGCGCCGCCACACGGCAGGTCTAGAGAGACTTCCTAGCACTCGCCCCAGTTGTACAGCCGACTTTGCTAGCGATGGTTCACTGACAAATTACGCTCTCATTTGCCGAGACGATAGTTAGCATAGCCTTCAGCTACGTCATTTGCTACGACCTAGCAAGGCGCCATTATCATTTGCTATTTATCTTGTGATGCATGTACCGTCAAGAGTTATGTTCACCACTTATGGATTAAAGTTAAGTATTCCAACAGCTTCGTACTTTATATGCTAGTCTCAATTACTTTACCTGTTCCAGACCTCACGCCAGCCTGCGTGAGCTTAAACGCGTGCCTTTCGGCAACACGTCACAGTGGATTGGCTGTCTTGCCAGTCCACAAAAGTTAGTTCTGATGTGGGTTCCCTGTTTACACGTGTTCCGGTCAAAGACTGTATAGATCTCCTCTCCCCGTTGTTTGATAACACAGTTGTGGGACTGCTTAAGGACATGTTGACATCGTCGTATTTCCTACATGGCGGTCAGTATTTCGACCAGTTGGACGGCGTTGCTATGGGAAGCCCATCAGCTCCATCCACAGCCAATCTTTTTATGGAAAAATTTGAAGACATCGCCTTGGACACGGCTCCAGCTAAGCCAAGTTGCTTTTATCGTTACGTCGATGACACTTTTATCATATGGCCCCATGGTCGTGAAAACTGGCAGAATTCTTAGAACACGTGAACAGCATTCACGGCCACATTAAGTTTCCAATGGAAATCGAGACAGGTGGTGCATTGCCCTTCCTTGACGTCCTTGTGGTTTTGCCTTTCTGTGGTACAGTGTCGGGAAAGATTAGCCGCCGCGCGGGATTAGCCGAGCGGTCTAGGGCGCTGCAGTCATGGACTGTGCGGCTGATCCCAGCAGAGGTTTGAGTCCTCCCTTGGGCATGGGTGTGTGTGTTTGTCCTTAGGATAATTTAGTTTAAGTAGTGTGTAAGCTTAGGGACTGATGACCTTAGCAGTTAAGGCCCATAAGATTTCATACACATTTGAACATTCTGAAAGATTAGCCGGCTCCTGAAGAGATATAACATTTCATCGCTGTTCAGGCCCCTAGCAAAAATTGCGTGAAAATGTAATCACATGTCAGTTCTAGTATAATACAGGTTGATTCAAAAAGAATACCACAACTTTAAAAATGTGTATTTAATGAAAGAAACATAATATAACCTTCTGTTATACATCATTACAAAGAGTATTTAAAAAGGTTTTTTTTCACTCAAAAACAAGTTCAGAGATGTTCAATATGGCCCCCTCCAGACGCTCGAGCAATATCAACCCGATACTCCAACTCGTTCCACACTCTCTGTAGCATATCAGGCGTAACAGTTTGGATAGCTGCTGTATTTCTCGTTTCAAATCATCAATGGTGGCTGGGAGAGGTGGCCGAAACACCATATCCTTAACATACCCCCATAAGAAAAAATCGCAGGGGGTAAGATCAGGGCTTCTTGGAGGCCAGTGATGAAGTGCTCTGTCACGGGCTGCCTGGCGGCCGATCCATCGCCTCGGGATAAGGTTTCATAACTAACCTTTTTCGTAGGACTCTCCATACAGTTGATTGTGGAATTTGCAGCTCTCTGCTAGCTCTGCGAGTCGATTTTCCTGGGCTGCGAACAAATGCTTGCTGGATGCGTGCTACATTTTCATCACTCCTTCTCGGCCGTCCAGAACTTTTCCCTTTGCACAGACACCCATTCTCTGTAAACTGTTTATTCCAACGTTTAATACACCACCTATCAGGAGGTTTAACACCATACTTCGTTCGAAATGCACGCTGAACAACTGTCGTCGATTCACTTCTGCCGTACTCAATAACACAAAAAGCTTTCTGTTGAGCGGTCGTCATCTTAGCATCAACTGACGTTGACGCCTAGTCAACAGCGCCTCAAGCGAACAAATGTACAACTAAATGAAACTGTATAGCTCCCTTAACTCGCCGACAGATAGTGCTTAGCTCTGCCTTTTGTCGTTGCAGAGTTTTAAATTCCTAAAGTTGTGGTATTCTTTTTGAATCACCCTGTATATTTGTCCAATGAATACCCGTTTATCATCTGCATTACTTCTTGGTGTAGCAATTTTAATGGCCAGTAGTGTGTTACAGCTGATGTTTTCATTGATCATTCTAAGAAATGTATTTCGTAATATCCTAATAATTCTGTCTTATAGTTCCACAACACAGCTTCATAATGAACTGGTTTTCTTTTTACTGTTGCCCATTGTTATTGTGATACTTCGAAAATAGGCAGTCCATTGGGCATATTTTGAAATTTTGCAATGAAGAATATTGTCGCTGGCCAGTTTACGTTTGGTGTATTTTAGGTCATATATTGCTCCATACTAGAAAGGTAAATGTCGTATGGCTAGGGCCTCCCGTCGGGTAGACCGTTCGCCGGGGGCAAGTCTTTCGATTTGACGCCACGTCGGTGAGTTGCGCGTCGATGGGGATGAAATGATGATGATTAGGACAACACAACACCCAGACCCTCAGCAGAGAAAATCTCCGACCCAACCGGGAATCGAACGCGGGTCTTTAGGATTGACATTCGGTCGCGCTGACCACTAAAAAACCGCGGGTGGACCGCTCCGTACTAAAAGTAACTAAAGTATTGCAGTTGTTTTCAACACTGGAAGGAGAGCCATACCTCTTTCCAGCCTCGAGTAACCAAATGATAAATTTGATGTTTGGTAATGATAGCAACAACGTGTGGCACTCGTCGCTTTGGCCACTGACATGCAGAATTGTAGCTAGTGTTTCTTTTTCGCATGTGCTTTATTAAGTCAGTTACAGTCACATTTTAAGTCAACATTGCATTAAGTACTACTTTCATTTCAAAACTAGAGATAAGCAATCGCAGATCCAGTAGCAGACTTAGCTATATACTATACGTATAAAATATTAAATCGGTACTAAGTTTCAATAACAAAACACACTGTAACAGTCTTTGTTCGCATATTGTCTAACAAATGGCGTTTGCTCCAGGTAGCAATGAATATGAAATTGAATTTTGCTATTGATATAACTAAGCATATTGTTTTTTGGATATCACCTACTTGAAGGCACATTCACAGCGAAAATATTTGCATCTGCTACAGACTGGGGTGAAAGAGGAAGAAATGTGTCAGCGAAGAGAAACAGAGATGCAATAGCTAATTGCTTTGTAGGTGAGACTAATAAAGTGCCTTGGCTGGGCAGCAAAATCTGAGGTCTTACATATAGCACCATTTCGTGTCATATGTACTTCATTTTATAGGCACAATTTTGTTAATATCGTTGCTCTGTCTTGATTGCTATTTTCGGTAGTTGTATCTGTAAATTCTTCTGAATCGTAATAAAAGAAAATTAACCAGTAGTCCGTACTTACTGATTGTGGTTTGTTTAATGTTATATTGTTATTGGTGTGACTTTCAGTATTTTCAATAACGTGACTACCCAAGTTGTTAAAATGTAGGTTAATTTAAGTGATGTGGAATCAATACTATTATTGCTGCTTGTCCACAAAACGAGCGTGTGAACAGTATTCTTTATCATATTTTGTGAGGATTAATATACATTCTGCTGCTGATGGTTTCACATTGTCTTGTTGCTTGTCGTGTTGTCCCAGTATGAATATGAGTGTCACATGGATACGCGTCATGTTGTACAACCTTTGTTGCGACATGTCATATCGTCTGAGAGCGAACCGCGCGTAACATTCGTGAAATGAACTAGCCTGCCCCGACTCACGACCTGAATCCCATAGAACAGTTTTGAGTTGAATTAGTGCGTCGACTTCGGTCCACGTCCCATTGTCCAGCATTAATACCTTTTCTGGTTTCGGTTTTTGAGAAAGAATCGGCTGTCATTCTTCCACAGACATTCAGACACCTCACTGAAAGTGTCGTCGGCTGAATTCAAGCCGTCATAAACACCCCCTATTAATGTCTACTAACAGCTGTTTGAGTACTTCCGACCAGACAGTGTATATGCACGAAGCGGTTCATTGCAACGAAAGAAAAACTTTACAAAAGCGTTTATTCCATATTATGAAATTCTCCTGACAAATAACAATTTGTGCAATACCTGGGTGGCATCCACATTTCTTGTTTTTCATAAGCAGTCGTCTCAGTTGTTAACGCAGTCTATGCGCTCCTCCCACTTCGACTCAAACTTTGGCATTGATGATTTCTTCTATCATTTTTGAACACTACTAACAGTGGCTGTCCCATGCGATATGTTAAAATATTTTTTTTTGTTCTATTTTCAGTCTACAACACAAAAATTGCTGTCAGACTACCGATTTAGATCAAATGGTTCAAATGGCTCTGAGCGCTATGGGACTTAACTTCTGAGGTCATCAGTCCCCTAGAACTTAGAACTACTGAAACCTAACTAACCTAAAGACATCACACACATCCATACCCGAGGCAGGATTCGAACCTGCGACCGTAGTGGTCGCGCGGTTCCAGAATGTAGCGCCGAGAACAGCTCGGCCACTCCGGCCAGCCGGAACCTAGAACTACTTAAACCTAACTAACCTGAGGACATCACACACATCCATTCCCGAACTACTTAAACCTAACTAACCTAAGGACATCACACACATCCATGCCCCAGGCAGGATTCGAACCTGCGACCGTAGCCGTCACGCAGTTCCAGACTGAAGCGCCTAGAACCGCACGGCCACACCAGCCACCCGATTTAGATCGGTAGCGACAATCTTGAGATATGCAGAGAAAGGGTAAACCCAACGCAACTGAGTACATTTTAAAAATAAGGTACTAAGGTCATATATGTCATCAATTACATCTGTTTGAAATACATAATAATTTAAAAAAAGGCAAAGAAGCTTCGTGAAAAGGTGAAAAACAAAATTAGTGCAGGCATCATCGAACAGAATTAATAGAACTAACAATAAAGCGCCAAGTAGGCCACACTGCCGGGAGAGTCATAATGTGAACGTCGCTACTGTTCACAGCAACATGGGGTACAGTTTCGACACAAAAAATGTGTTTTCAACGTAAACGCATCACGTATCGTTGCTGTACATATATTAGACAAGTTGTACAAAACTAACTGAATTATTGGAGTTTGTTTTAGCCTATGCATTTTTTTCTTTCCGTGTCAAAATACATTATCTCAAGATTGTCGTGGAATGGGTAATAGTCTGTGTGGTACTGTACCAGAAATGTTTTCCGTTGATTTGTAAATGTATAATTTTTTGTCGAGTTCCACAGCTAAAAGAATAATACCCATTTGTTGGAAATGCTACGTTGGCGATATGTTACTGCTGCTAGAAGATGACACAAATGATGTTAAGGCATTTTCTGAAGCAATAGGCAGTGCTGTGGATGGCACAACTTCTGGCACCATTCTGCTGCGGCCAAAGGGCGGAGTGTCAGGTCGGTGGCGCACAGTGATAGACTGGTGGTCGAGAAAAACGCTTCATTACAATTTATTACGCCCAGCGCCGGCGCGGCGGGCTGCCATCGTCGGCAGCAGAATTACTCGTAATTATAAACGACGTCGTCAAGAAAGACTGTGGACTATTATTAATCAGTAACTTTCAACATGTTACCCAAATATTCAATTTACATGCAGACAGGACAGCTAGTACTTTTCCATAGTAAATTAGGCGCCTATAGTTTACAATTCCACACCCGGTTTCGCGTCTGTCGATAGCCTTAGAGCTAATCTGTCTCAAGTAGCGGTAGGCGTTCCGTTAGCTCATGTTTGTAAAGCGTAGAGTTTCCTTCGTTGGTTTCGCACTTGTTGATCAATCACCCCTTACATTCTCCTTCCTGATGGCTTTTAACCAATACTGAATTTAGCTTCTCATTGCTTTGTTGTGGCCTTCAGTACGAAGACTGATTGCCTGCAGCTCTCCACGCTCTTCTGTCCTGCGCTAGCTTCTTCACTGCATAGCTCCTGCACCCTACTTCCATCTGAACTTGCTTACCACATTCAAGCCTTGGTCTCTCTACGATTATTACCCTACATACTTCCCACCATCACCAAATTCACTATTCTCTGATGCCTCAAAATGAGTCCTGTCAACTGGACTCTTATTTCAGTCAAATTGTGTTGCAAATTCATTTTTCCCAATTTTGATTCAGTACCTCCTGAATAGTTACTCAGCCTATCCTCATAATTTTCAACATTCTTCTAAAGCATCTTACTTAAAAAGCTTCTATGCTCTTCTTGTGTGAACTGCTTATTGTCTACGCTTCATTTTCGTACAAGGCTACACTCCATATAAATACCATGACAAAAGATTTCCTGACACTTAAATTTATTATGAATGAAAACCACACGCCACTCTCGTGTAATTTTCTACAGCATTCATTACTTTACAAACAGATTTTCGGGTGTTACGCTGTCGTCAGGCACAAAGACAAATGTGTGTGGCTGTGAAATTTATGTGGGATCAAAATTTTAAAATAGCACACCTACAGAGATCGTCAGATGGTTTGCAAAGATGAAGATTGATAACGTTTGATTTGTGACTAAAATGAGAAGGATTATTTCAGTGAAAATGCTATGCAAAAATATTTAGGCTGGACAAAATGTACGACACATTAAATAATGAACTACATGACAAATTATACAAATTGTTCTGAGAGGAAAAATAAGTTAAATAATACATAGTAAAGTTTGATAAAAATTTATAATGGCTGGAAAAGATAATCTTAATCTTAAAACGCCCAGTATTGCAAACAGGCACAGTATAACACGTGGGAATAAAGAGGTAAATGATAGGACTGTTTTAATAGGGCAGATAAAACTACAGTAAGTGAAATTAAGAAAAAAATTAAGCTCGTAGTAGGAGGGGTAACTTACAAAGTGGTCGGCATGGGATTATTAACAGTATTTGCAGTTGTAAGTGACGATAAAAGGAACTGTGTCTGATCGCATAGTACTAGGTTTGGGTAAGTGGACATATGTTTATTATTTTCCATCATTCTTATGTAGAATTTCTTGTTACGACTTGTAACTGTGGCTTTTTTTAGGCAGATGCTATGCAAAAGCAGAGTCACCTTTTCTAAGTCTCCAGCTTCTATGGTGTTCCTTCAAGCGGGTGGATACTACCACGTCAGACTGGCTATACAGAATTTGCCACATTTACAAAGCGACTTTGTATATACCACCCTTTTTGCAAAGCTGAATGGCTGTCTTTACCATTGGGAAAAAATGTCCAATAGTCTATCAACATAAAATGTTTTGAAGTTCTTGGATTTAAGCTATCTGGCCACACACGGAGAGACTTTTCCTAGAAGTGGTATCTTGAAATCTTTACTAGCTCTTGAGGTAGTGGGTCGAATTCAGGGTAAAGAAGAGAGAAAACCTGTTGTTTTTGTTTTTTATACATTATGGAGTCCAGCAAGGTAGAATGTAGCCATGATGGCATTATTTGCTTGTATTTAATACAGTTTGGAAGTTTTCATCAGTCACGCAGGTTGATATTAGTTAGTGTTAACAAATATCTCTTTTTCAGGCACGATTTTGTTGCTATTACCAGTCTGCATTTTATACCCTCTCTAATTTGGCCATCGTCAGTTATTTTCCTGCCCTAGAGCAAAACTCATCGAGTACTCTAGTGCCTCAGTTCCTTATCTAATTCTATTACAATCACCTGATTTAACTCATTTGTCTTCCATTACTTTTGTTATACTTTTGTTCACATTTATCCTATAACCTCTTTTCAAGACGTTATTCATTCCATTTAATTGCTCTTCCAGGTCCATTGCCGTCTTTGACAGAATTACAATATCCTCGGGAAACCTTTTATTTTTTCTCCCTAAGCTTTAAGTCCCTTTCCAAATCTCTCATTGGTGTCCTGTACTGCTTGGTCAACGTAAAGATTGAATAACACTGGGGAGATGCTACAACACTGCCTCACTTGTTCAATTACTGCTTCCTTTTCACGCTCTTTGACTCTAATAACTGCAGTCTGGTTTCTGCATAAACTCTACGTCACTTTTCGCTAACTGCATTTTACCTTTGTTACGTTCAGAATTGCAAACGAGTATTAATCATGGCATCTCACGCACTTCAGGCATCAGAAAACGAAGAGTATAAATAATAATACCTCAAATACTTCACTGTCTGTCATCGACAAAAGCTACCCACATTTAATAACACTTTCATCTATGTCGCTGGTACAACAGTTTTGTGGTTTACGACATCAAAAAAAAAATTCACAAAAAAATTGCTTTGCAGGCATTTCTGATAAAACAAAAACAGATCACAAAAAGGAAAAGAACCTGCTCTTTCTGGTATCGCCTACTAAAAACGAGTCCGCTACGTAATGAAAATCGTATATGAACGTAGTTCCCAATCAGTGTAGCATTTCACCTGAATGCATTTGCTGGCAGATGAGTCCCGCTCAACTGAATGCATTTCTCATTTCCGCATCAGCCTTGTTTCTCACGTTTTGTATTACCCCTCGGCAGTCCGCGAGGGAGCATCGGAAATCACGCGTGCCAACAGGGTGACAAGAGGACCGATGTAATTCTGTACCGATAGGGGCGCATTGGAATGTAATAGCACCCCATGTATGACATGAAAATTTGACAGTGCGCTAACTGGAGTTCACTGCTGAAGACAGCCTAATGTTATCTCACTGCGTCATTACGTGAAGAGACTGTGCATCTTGGATTTGCCCATTATAACCTTCTTAATGTCACAAGATTACCTTAACATAAAACTAGTGGTTTTGTAGAAACTGCACTATCTGGTTGGGAATTGTGAAAACTATCATATGGTTTTCTTGTTTACCTGCTTGTATGTTGCGTTCCCCAAAACGAATGCACGTAAAAAAAAATCAACCCAGTATTCGTCTAAAATTGTGTTACGTAAGTTCTTGCCCTAAGATCTGAGGTAATTGTTAAAAATCTCATGAATTCCGGCAAGAAGGGCAGAGTTGGTACCACGCAGCTATCGATTACGAGCATCAATATCAGTATTTCAGGTTAATAAGCGGGACTCTTGGGAGTGTAGTTGTCGAAAGTGATCCGTCCCATTTAATATAACTAGCTATTCTTGGCAGCATTTGTGTCTGGAAATCTGAAACGGAAAATTCGTATAGGCTCAAATGCAGACAAAAGGAGTGCCAGGCGTTGATTCATCGGTAGGATACTGAGAAATTATATACGTTTATATACGTAAAAAATGTAACCCATACGGCATTCGTGATGATATTTAGTTTGTGGGGCGCTAAACTGCGCGGTCATCAAACCCCAATTCTTACACAGTCCAATTTATACACAATCCGAGATAGCCACTGTCAAGAATGATGATAATGATGATCTGCATCTACATCTACATGGATACTCTGCAAATCACATTTAAGTGCCTGGCAGAGGGTTCATCGAACCACCTTCACAATTCCCTATTATTCCAATCTCGTATAGCGCGCGGAAAGAATGAACACCTATATATTTCCGTACGAGCTCTGATTTCCCTTATTTTATATTGGTGATCGTTCCTCCCCCTGTAGGTTGGCGTCAACAAAATATTTTCGCATTCAGAGGAGAAAGTTGGTGATTGGAATTTCATGAGATGATTCCGTCGCAACGAAAAACGCCTTTCTTTTAATGATGTCCAACCCAAATCCTGTATCATTTTTGTGACACTCTATTCCATATTTCGCGATAATACAAATCGTGCTGCCTTTCTTTGAACTTTTCCGATGTACTCCGTCAGTCCTATATGGTAAGGATCCGACACCGTGTAGGGAAGCAGCCTACTCACGCTGTTGTAAATTCACATCAGTTTCCATTATGTGCCAGCCAGTCTGCTGTAACTAGCTCTGACGTCATAAATGTTGCGCAATACCTTAAAAATCAAGCAAATGAACTAAAACTTTTCTAGCATGTCAGAAATAATACTAAATTAATATGTGTTAAATATCAGTTCGATAACTTCAGCCATTTCCGAGATTTGGACGTTTTTCTGGAAAAATCATTGGCGCAACAGAAAAGAGCTAGAGACTTCAAAATTTATATTTAGATTCATCTTTCATAATGATTTAATAAAAACAGTACTTTGGATTTCACAAATTAAGACTTTAGTGGAAATTCATGATTTTTTGGTTTTCGTCTCAAAACTGAAGGAAGCAAGATAGATTAAGTAGGCTAGTAAATAAGGCTAGGTTGTTTAGATTTAAATAGGTTGGAGGTCCGCTATGATTATGAAGATGTGTAAAGTTTCTTTTTAATACCTATAAAATTATAGCGATAGCGGATCTCAACAGGGCCAGTTCAGAGCTCATCTAGTGCGTGCAGGGCAATTAAATTAATTCTCTCGCCTAAAGTATTTAACTTAGCCACGTCAAAATTTTATTATCAATACTTACCTGCGTGCTGAATGCACGTTTAAATTAAGAGATTCTTCGGCCATCAGCCAAAGAAGCTATAAATTATTATGTAACTTGAAGTGGTGCGTTACTAGCCCAGCGGCTAGTCGGGAGAGCGGATTTAATCAGGCGTTCCCTCAGCCGTCCGCACCGCGGCTTTATATATAAGAACACTGCGCGAGGAAGCAAGGCCCCAGTTCTCTCCAGACGCTGAATGACACGCCATCTGTGTCGGTAGTCGCGTCGCATCAGTGTATCTGCTACAAACAGCCTCGGGTGCCGTATTAAGTTACTAGAGATATGCGGAACCATGAAAACATTTTATGTGAAGTGTTAATTCTGGAATGATTTTCATTATCTAGCTTCAGTTTGCGTACTGTCGTATTTTCACGTGCCGTCGCGGGACAGTCATTCTACCAAATATTTAGCGTGGCGTTTGATGAAATATCGGAAATCACGCGTGCCAACAGGGTGACAAGAGGACCGATGTAATTCTGTACCGATAGGGGCGCATTGGAATTTAATAGCACCCCATGTATGACATGAAAATTTGACAGTGCGCTAACTGGAGTTCACTGCTGAAGACAGCCTAATGTTATCTCACTGCGTCATTACGTGAAGAGACTGTGCATCTTGGATTTGCCCATTATAACCTTCTTAATGTCACAAGATTACCTTAACATAAAACTAGTGGTTTTGTAGAAACTGCACTATCTGGTTGGGAATTGTGAAAACTATCATATGGTTTTCTTGTTTACCTGCTTGTATGTTGCGTTCCCCAAAACGAATGCACGTAAAAAAAAATCAACCCAGTATTCGTCTAAAATTGTGTTACGTAAGTTCTTGCCCTAAGATCTGAGGTAATTGTTAAAAATCTCATGAATTCCGGCAAGAAGGGCAGAGTTGGTACCACGCAGCTATCGATTACCAGCATCAATATCAGTATTTCAGGTTAATAAGCGGGACTCTTGGGAGTGTAGTTGTCGAAAGTGATCCGTCCCATTTAATATAACTAGCTATTCTTGGCAGCATTTGTGTCTGGAAATCTGAAACGGAAAATTCGTATAGGCTCAAATGCAGACAAAAGGAGTGCCAGGCGTTGATTCATCGGTAGGATACTGAGAAATTATATACGTTTATATACGTAAAAAATGTAACCCATACGGCATTCGTGATGATATTTAGTTTGTGGGGCGCTAAACTGCGCGGTCATCAAACCCCAATTCTTACACAGTCCAATTTATACACAATCCGAGATAGCCACTGTCAAGAATGATGATAATGATGATCTGCATCTACATCTACATGGATACTCTGCAAATCACATTTAAGTGCCTGGCAGAGGGTTCATCGAACCACCTTCACAATTCCCTATTATTCCAATCTCGTATAGCGCGCGGAAAGAATGAACACCTATATATTTCCGTACGAGCTCTGATTTCCCTTATTTTATATTGGTGATCGTTCCTCCCCCTGTAGGTTGGCGTCAACAAAATATTTTCGCATTCAGAGGAGAAAGTTGGTGATTGGAATTTCATGAGATGATTCCGTCGCAACGAAAAACGCCTTTCTTTTAATGATGTCCAACCCAAATCCTGTATCATTTTTGTGACACTCTATTCCATATTTCGCGATAATACAAATCGTGCTGCCTTTCTTTGAACTTTTCCGATGTACTCCGTCAGTCCTATATGGTAAGGATCCGACACCGTGTAGGGAAGCAGCCTACTCACGCTGTTGTAAATTCACATCAGTTTCCATTATGTGCCAGCCAGTCTGCTGTAACTAGCTCTGACGTCATAAATGTTGCGCAATACCTTAAAAATCAAGCAAATGAACTAAAACTTTTCTAGCATGTCAGAAATAATACTAAATTAATGTGTGTTAAATATCAGTTCGATAACTTCAGCCATTTCCGAGATTTGGACGTTTTTCTGGAAAAATCATTGGCGCAACAGAAAAGAGCTAGAGACTTCAAAATTTATATTTAGATTCATCTTTCATAATGATTTAATAAAAACAGTACTTTGGATTTCACAAATTAAGACTTTAGTGGAAATTCATGATTTTTTGGTTTTCGTCTCAAAACTGAAGGAAGCAAGATAGATTAAGTAGGCTAGTAAATAAGGCTAGGTTGTTTAGATTTAAATAGGTTGGAGGTCCGCTATGATTATGAAGATGTGTAAAGTTTCTTTTTAATACCTATAAAATTATAGCGATAGCGGATCTCAACAGGGCCAGTTCAGAGCTCATCTAGTGCGTGCAGGGCAATTAAATTAATTCTCTCGCCTAAAGTATTTAACTTAGCCACGTCAAAATTTTATTATCAATACTTACCTGCGTGCTGAATGCACGTTTAAATTAAGAGATTCTTCGGCCATCAGCCAAAGAAGCTATAAATTATTATGTAACTTGAAGTGGTGTGTTACTAGCCCAGCGGCTAGTCGGGAGAGCGGATTTAATCAGGCGTTCCCTCAGCCGTCCGCACCGCGGCTTTATATATAAGAACACTGCGCGAGGAAGCAAGGCCCCAGTTCTCTCCAGACGCTGAATGACACGCCATCTGTGTCGGTAGACGCGTCGCATCAGTGTATCTGCTACAAACAGCCTCGGGTGCCGTATTAAGTTACTAGAGATATGCGGAACCATGAAAACATTTTATGTGAAGTGTTAATTCTGGAATGATTTTCATTATCTAGCTTCAGTTTGCGTACTGTCGTATTTTCACGTGCCGTCGCGGGGCAGTCATTCTACCAAATATTTAGCGTGGCGTTTGATGAAATATTTTCATCAAATTATGGCGAGCATTCTTTTTAACATTTGATTCGGACATTTATAGTTGCATCAGCGCATTAGACTCTGAACTGTTCTGTTAGTTAGGTTGTAGGGATACTTGTGGTTTTTATTAGTGAATTTCAGAATATACTCAACTATTTTGGAAAACCGTTTTTGATTAGAAATCCCGGACAATCTCCTAATTCCTCAGAGCTATAAGCTGCAGCTATAAGAACATTCTCAGGTAAAGTGGGCACTAGGATATCTATTTACTGGCTCCAAGTTTTATTAAATCACTTTCTGGGGGTCACGGAGTAAATAGAGAGCCAGTGTTGAGAACGGCAAAAGACAGCAATAACAAGTTTCTAAAAGCTAGAAACTGATTCAACACGCAAGCGTTTATCCAGCAATAGATTTACTATTATTACAAACTTATACATCCGCCGCCCCACATATGGTGCATCGGCCGGGAAACTCAACTAAGTGAAAGTGATTTTTAACTATTCGGATTCGCGAGTGAAATGCGACGCGCAACTGAGTATAGAACAGTGAATGTGTTACGTGTGCATGTGGACGACGCAATTGGATTAACAACGCATCTGGATTGACGGAGCTGGCACTGAGTCTAGCGGTGCTGCCAGCATCGCGAGAAGCCAGTTTCGCCGTACCGCAGTCGTCCGCTGGAGCAGCCGACGCAGAGCCTGCAATTGCGGGCCACGCAAACACACAACAGCCGTCGGAGAGCCGTCTGCAGTTCAACGTGCCACGTCGCATCAGGAATCCTGGTAAGCCGCGCCGGCAACGCCATACGTCGTGCAGAAGGAACTAAGTTAAGTGAAAAGCTGTTAAAAATTTTACTAACCTGCACTAAAAGACTGTCGGCGATGGAACCGCCAAAAGAAACTGAGGTTAAACTTATATCAGAACCTATGTCTGTTGAGGGAACTGTAAATCCAGACAACGGTTCGAGTGTAAATACGCATGAAAGCAGTAATGTTAAAGTGAAATATGAAGTATTGTCTCCTGACAGTAGTGTGCGAAGGGGCAATGATTCAATAATAGAGACCCCTGTAGTAAAGCGGAAAGTAGAAATTGTAAATTTATTGGATGATAGTTTCTCTGATGAATTAAAAATGAAACAGTCATCAGAGATGGTAGAGTTTAAGAAGGAGAAGTTAGATATGACTAATCAATCAGAAGTTTCATTTAGTTTTGATGATTCTGGTATTGGAGCTAGTTTTTTGTCACCTGAGTGTGATAAAAAGCCAGCTCGTGAGCAACCCAAAGATGCTGGGGCTGTTGATCTAAATGTTATATTACAAGCAATAGCTGCCAGTCAAACAAATTTTAATATTCGGTTTGAGGCAATGGACAATAAGTTAGAATCCAATAATGCTGAATTAAAGGCTGAAATAAGTGAACAGGTCAAAAGCAGTAATGCTGAAATGTCAGCTAGTAATGCTAGAATGAACGCGGAATTAAAGTCTGAAATAAGTGAACAGGTCAAAAGCAGTAATGCTGAGTTAAAGTTTGAAATAACTGAGGTCAAAAACAGTAATGCTGAATTAAAATCTGAGATTGTGGCCAGCCAAACAAATTTTAATAAACGATTGGAGGTAATGGACGATACCTTCAAGGCTGGTTGCAATAAGTTGAAAGAGGATCTAGACAGTTTGAATTATAAAATTGATTGCAATCATGAGGATATTAAGAAAAAGGTTGCTCAACAGTTTTCTGAAATGTATAAAACAGTTAAATCCGAAGTTGCTGAGGTTCGCAAAGACTTCCAAATGGAAGATGCGAAGCTGGAGCACAAGTTAACAGAAAAGATCGAGGCAGAATCTGAACTGTGCTCAGATAGATTTAAAGATGTTAATATAAAAGTAAACATATGTCAAGCAGAAGTAGAAGCAATCAAAACTGACACTACTCATATTGTACAAAGAGTAGATAATGTTGAAATGAAAGTAGAAAATATCAGTACTAACATTGCTAACATTGAGAGTAAAGTAGCTTCAGTAACTTCTGGTAATGGTAATGTACAACAAGTTGTAGCTGCAAACGCCGCTTTTATCGGGTGTCGGCAGTTCTTGCGGTTCGATCCAGATAAAAATATCCATCCGCTAGATTTCTGGAACGATTTTGAAGATGTGATTCCACCAACTTGGTCTGAACGAGAGAAAATCTCGTTTGTTAGAAGTCATTTAGCAGGTGACGCCATGCGTTGGTCAGCTGATGTTATGTTAAAATGTAAAACATTAGCGGAATTTAAAACAGCTTTTATTAATGAGTATTGGTCTAGCAATAAGCAAAATGAAGTGTTGAGAGAATTTTGGAGTGGGAAACGCTTCAATGCAGGCAAGGAATCAATTAAAGAGTTTGCTAGGTCATGGATTTCACGTTTGTCACATTTGGCGGAAAAGCTAAAACCAGAAATGATTATACTAGGTCTGGAAGCTAAACTGCCATGGTACTGGCAAACTAGAATTATATCAGCCCCTAGAGACAATCTGGATCGTTTCATTGAGTATTTGGAACGTGTAGAACGTGTTGCTGCCAATGAGGAGCAAGCACGTAATAATAGAAATGCTAATAATAATGGTAGTAATTTTAGGAACGAGCAAAATGGCAATGTAAACATCAGAACAGTAGGTGTTCACCATCCTAAGAGAGGTAGGAATTGGGGAAATAATTATCAGAACCAACAATGGCGTCCAAGGGATAATAATTTTGTTCCAAACAGAAATATGCATGTAAACAACAGTACGGAAAGTAAGGCTATGCCAGCTAACTATAATGAAACTAAAGGAAACAGTAGTATGCCGAGGCAGGAAAACTAGTTCCCGTCTATGAGGACACTGGCGCTCACCAGGCGGTTACTTTTCCTAAGCCAGTAGTTAAGGGAATTGGTAAGACAGATCAGAATACTCAAACTGAACATGTGGATGAAGAGTCGGTAGCACGTAAGGATACAACAGAAATATTAGATCACTCACAGTATTTGATAGATACCGTGTTAGAGACGCTTTCTAAGTGGGAAGAGGAAGAGAAGGCGCAGCAGTGTAACAGTAGGGATGAGCTACAAAATACTGAATTGACAAGTGAAGAAGCAGAAGAAATTCATGCTTATATTTACGATGAGGATGATGTGCTCTTATCTAAAGTGCCTGTGCAGGATGTTGATAATGTACTAATAGATTTAGGACAGGAGATAAGTGGGAATGTAGAGGGTAGGCTGTTTGGGGTCGATGAACCCAGTAGCTGTGACCAGTTGTCACTTGAGAAGGAAACCGACGATAATGGTGAAAGTGGTTTAGCTGTAACTAGTATTATGCCCGGTCTGGAGGCGCAGAATCGCTCAGACTACAGTAATTTGGGTCATGTTCAGCAAACTAAATGTAATGAAGTCGTGCGGTGTTTCGATTTAAAATTAATCGATCGATTGGAAAAAGCAGCTGAGAATGTAATTCAGGAAACCCCTACACACTGTGACCTAAATGTAATGAAGACAGATGTCGATCACTTTTGTTGGAGACAAATCCAAGAGGAACTATTAGATGAATTTGAGGAACCACCTGTACAACTTAGAATAAGCCACCCTATAATAATAGTGAATATGTTGGGTATCAATGTACGTTGTCTCTTAGACAGTGGAAGTGAGGTGAGTGCAATATCGCAGTCCTTCTTTGATGCATTACCTGGTAAAGACAAGCTTACAGTAATGAGGGTATCAGGACTAAGAATAATTGGTGCCACTGGCAAGGTGTCAAAAACGATAAAGCAAGAAGCTTTACTACCCTTTAACATAAGTGGTAATTTAATTGATCATCCATGTTTAATTGTAAATAATCTCAGTATTGAGGTTTTAATTGGCATAGATTTCTTGTCAAAATATCAGAGTGTTGTTGACTTTGAAAGAAGCCAGTTAAAAATGGTCTTGCCAATAACCGGAGTAATTACAGTCCCTTTTAGTGATAAACATGTAGTAACTGATGATGGAACTTGGGAGCTGCCTATACGAGTTCTGAAAAATAGGAGGTATTGGGACGAAGGTGTTAATCTTAATAACAATAAACTGAATACAGAAGGAGAAGAAGAAGAAGCAATTATTTTAGACAAAATAGAAACTAAATTGCAGGAAATCGATAGGATTTCAACCAATCAGAAGGAAGAACAGAGACAGGTTCTAAAAAGGCATCATAAAGTATTTTCAGATCGACCTGCCAGATTCATAGGTAGCCAATGAATGCTGTAGGGAGGAGGTTGTTCTTTAACCTCTACACAGTGTGGCAGCTGTGCAGTCCCAGCTGTGTGAGATCTTCTTTCCCTTTCAGGTCTCACTCATTCTTCATCTTTCCTATCCACAAAAATTTCGACCTCTTCTTTCATACATTAAATTTTCCGGTATGGTTATCAGTACAGCGTTAAACCAATGAATGCTGTAGGGAGGAGGTTGTTCTGTAACCTCTACACAGTGTGGCAGCTGTGCAGTCCCAGCTGTGTGAGATCTTCTTTCCCTTTCAGGTCTCACTCATTCTTCATCTTTCCTGTCCTCAAAAATTTCGACCTCTTCTTTCCAGACATGAAAATTTTCTGTCATGGCTATCAAGCCATGAGTTATGTAACCATTCTATCTACCGATTAGTGAAGAAAAATTACCTAATGTGACAGACCTAATAGTGACAAACAATAGAGAAGTATGACGTAATTAAGATATAAAATGTACTTGAGTAACAATTATGTATAATACCTTGGTAATATAGTAAGTACAAAGTGTTGTTTTATTGGAAATGGTCCACCAACAATAATTTAAAAAGATGTATGAATTCATGTACAAGCAGGATCTGAAGTGGTAGTGAAACCTAGTGTATGCATTAGAGCTAACTAATAAATAGTAAGAAAGAGATTGCTTAGTGTTATGAAAAATATGCAGATAAGTTGTAAGGATGAACTCACCTGGTGTAGCAAGGAAAGGCAGTGTAATAGAATTGAGCAGTGTTTGTGGTTGAGACGTGAAGGACACGTCCCTGAAGTATTTATTAGGTTGGAGCTGGCCATTATTTTAGTGTAGTGTGTGACTGGATACACCTACACGTATTGAGGTTATGAGTTGGAGGCGTGAATGCGACCATAGGTACCCTTATGTTAGATGAGACAGAGCAGCTCATGGTGTCCTATAGGTTTAAGGAATTTAGCATTACGCTCGTCCATATTTACTTGATACACTTTAGTGGTAGGTCCGAGAGAGACTACCTGAGGTTTCAGCGTCCGATCGAGTGGAAATGGATTGCCACGTGAGCAAACTAATCAGCTGCAATACACTATGAGTATGAGGTAAATGTGGTTTCCTATGCTTTAAATTTAAATGGAGTGAGTATTACTTAAGTTCATACACTAGCAAAGTAAGTAAGTACATAATGACAGACGTGAAACATTATTTTAGCTCAGCATAAATACACTTCAAAGTAAGTAAGTACGTAATTGCAGATGTGGAACTGGCAACAGCAGAGGACCAATAAGTGGATTTAGTAGTCAACTAAACGTAGTGTGTTTTGAACACTCAAAACTGTACTATTACCAAAAGTTACTCACATGTACAAAGAAGCTGAGAAAACAACCACTAATCATCCTCATACTATCTCTAAGAATAAAGTAATCAAAGATGAGTCAGTTAAGTAAATAAGATGCAGATTTGGCAGGATTGTACCGAGCATTGGTTCAGTGTTCCGGCCCAGAAATAATAAATACAGATTAAATATGATTCATGATTATATGCCTTGAGCATAGATTTTCTCTAGTACATGACTAAAGGCGTTTTGAGCCATTTGTGTAACGATTTTATGACAGTTAAGTAACCGCGAGAGTAATACTGAAAAAATTCTGTTAACTTTGTTCCAGCAACATACTGAAGGATAAAATGTATATATCCCTATTTCATTGTAACCCTCCCTTAGATTTTAAGTGAACAGAGTCTGAGGCACTCTTTTTGTTTGTTCTACAGGACAAACCAGATAATGGCAGCCTGGTAGCTGCGTGAAAGTGTGGAGTGACTTGGACACAACTCACAGTGACCCCTCCCCTTTCCCCCATGTAATTTAGAGAGAACGTGAAGGACGCACACCATAGCAACTTCCCCTCCTCTACCCTTGTGAATGGAAGTGTAGGACGCCAGCCAAAGCGGCTACAACCACATGTGTAAAAATTATTTGTGAACTTTTTCTTTCAGGTTTAGAAAAGACTGCTAAGAGATAAACATCTGTTTATGTACCATGTTATTTTCTTTGAATTTGTGTATGTAAAAATGTATTTAATGGATCTAAGATTTTCATAATTTTTCAATTTGTATGTGTTTGTTTGTCTAAGGCAATATGTATGCCAAAATATTTCATTGACTTTGCTTTAAAAAATTTGAGTAATGACATTGTTTAAAAGGCAGTGAACATGCCTACAATTTAAATAATTAATGTAGGTAATCAGTTTTCTTTAATGTTTCTACGATTTATATTTCAATTTTGATTTTTCATAGGGAGTTAAACTGTACTCTTGCTTCCCTTTTTGTAATTAAATTTTTTTTCATTCATTAACATTCATAAACAAAAAATTTAAGTAGAGGGTGATGTAGGGAAGCAGCCTACTCACGCTGTTGTAAATTCACATCAGTTTCCATTATGTGCCAGCCAGTCTGCTGTAACTAGCTCTGACGTCATAAATGTTGCGCAATACCTTAAAAATCAAGCAAATGAACTAAAACTTTTCTAGCATGTCAGAAATAATACTAAATTAATGTGTGTTAAATATCAGTTCGATAACTTCAGCCATTTCCGAGATTTGGACGTTTTTCTGGAAAAATCATTGGCGCAACAGAAAAGAGCTAGAGACTTCAAAATTTATATTTAGATTCATCTTTCATAATGATTTAATAAAAACAGTACTTTGGATTTCACAAATTAAGACTTTAGTGGAAATTCATGATTTTTTGGTTTTCGTCTCAAAACTGAAGGAAGCAAGATAGATTAAGTAGGCTAGTAAATAAGGCTAGGTTGTTTAGATTTAAATAGGTTGGAGGTCCGCTATGATTATGAAGATGTGTAAAGTTTCTTTTTAATACCTATAAAATTATAGCGATAGCGGATCTCAACAGGGCCAGTTCAGAGCTCATCTAGTGCGTGCAGGGCAATTAAATTAATTCTCTCGCCTAAAGTATTTAACTTAGCCACGTCAAAATTTTATTATCAATACTTACCTGCGTGCTGAATGCACGTTTAAATTAAGAGATTCTTCGGCCATCAGCCAAAGAAGCTATAAATTATTATGTAACTTGAAGTGGTGCGTTACTAGCCCAGCGGCTAGTCGGGAGAGCGGATTTAATCAGGCGTTCCCTCAGCCGTCCGCACCGCGGCTTTATATATAAGAACACTGCGCGAGGAAGCAAGGCCCCAGTTCTCTCCAGACGCTGAATGACACGCCATCTGTGTCGGTAGTCGCGTCGCATCAGTGTATCTGCTACAAACAGCCTCGGGTGCCGTATTAAGTTACTAGAGATATGCGGAACCATGAAAACATTTTATGTGAAGTGTTAATTCTGGAATGATTTTCATTATCTAGCTTCAGTTTGCGTACTGTCGTATTTTCACGTGCCGTCGCGGGACAGTCATTCTACCAAATATTTAGCGTGGCGTTTGATGAAATATTTTCATCAAATTATGGCGAGCATTCTTTTTAACATTTGATTCGGACATTTATAGTTGCATCAGCGCATTAGACTCTGAACTGTTCTGTTAGTTAGGTTGTAGGGATACTTGTGGTTTTTATTAGTGAATTTCAGAATATACTCAACTATTTTGGAAAACCGTTTTTGATTAGAAATCCCGGACAATCTCCTAATTCCTCAGAGCTATAAGCTGCAGCTATAAGAACATTCTCAGGTAAAGTGGGCACTAGGATATCTATTTACTGGCTCCAAGTTTTATTAAATCACTTTCTGGGGGTCACGGAGTAAATAGAGAGCCAGTGTTGAGAACGGCAAAAGACAGCAATAACAAGTTTCTAAAAGCTAGAAACTGATTCAACACGCAAGCGTTTATGCAGCAAATTATTATTTCTACAAACTCTCATCCGCCGCCCCACAACCGCACAGCAGTATTCTAAAAGAGACTACAAGCGTAGTGTAGGCAGTCTTCTTAGTAGACCTGTTACATTTTCTAAGTGTCCTGTCAGTAAAACGCAGTCTTTGGTTAGCCTTTCCCACAAGATTTTCTATGTGTTCCTTCCAATATAAGTTGTTAGTAATTGTAATACCTAGGTATTTAGTTGAATTTACGGCTTTTAGATTAAATTGGTTTTTCGTGTAACCGAAGTTTAACGAGTTCCTTTCACCACTCATGTGGATGACCTCACACATTTCGTTATTTAGGGTAATGCCACTTTCACACCATTCAGATATCTTTTCTAAATCGTTTTGCTGTTTGTTTTGGTCTTATGATGACTTTATTAGTCGATAAACGACAGCGTCATCTGCAAACAACCGAAGACTGCTCAGATTGTCTCCAAAATCGTTAATGTAGATAAGGAACAGCAAAGGGGCCTATAACACTACCTTGTGGAACGCCAGAAATCATCTCTGTTTTACTCGATGACTTTCCGTCGATTACTACGAACTGTGATCTCTCTGACAGGAAATCACAAATCCAGTCACATAACTGAAACGATATTCCATAAGCACGCAATTTCACTACGAGCCGCTTGTGTGGTACAGTGTCAAAAGCCTTCCGGAAATCCAGAAATACGGAATCGATCTGAAATCCCTTGTCAATGGCACTCAACTCTTCATATGAATATAGAGATAGTTGTGTTTCACAGGAACGATGTTTTCTAAACCCATGTTGACTGTGTGTCAATAGTCCGTTTTCTTTCAGGTAATTCATAATGTTCGAACACAATATATGTTCTAAAATCCTGCTGCATATCGACGTTAACGATATGGGCCTGTAATTTAGTGGATTACTCCTACTACCTTTCTTGAATATTGGTGTGACCTGTGTAACTTTCCAGTCTTTGGGTACGGATCTTTCGTCGAGCGAACGGTTGTATATGATTGTTAAGTATGGAGCTAATGCATTAGCATACTCCAAAAGGAACGTAACTGGTATACAGTCTGGACCATAAGACTTGCTTTTATTAAGTGATTTAAGTTGCTTCACTACTCCGAAGATATTTACTTCTACGTTACTCATGTTGGCAGCTGTTCTCGATTCGAATTCTGGAATATTTACTTTGTCTTCTTCTGTGAAGGCATTTCGAAAGGCTGTGGTTAGTAACTCTGCTTTGGCAGCACTGTCTTCGATAGTATCTCCATTTCTGTCGTACAGAGAAGCCATTGATTGTTCCTTGCCGCTAATATACTTCACATACAACCAGAATCTCTTTGGATTTTCTGCCAGGTTTCGAGACAAAATTTCGTTGTGGAAACTGTTACTGAAGTCCGCGCTAAATTTGGAGCTTCTGTGAAACATCGCCAATCTTGGGGATTTTGCGTCTGTTTAAATTTGGCATGTTTGTTTCGTTGTTTCTACAACACTGTTCTAACCCGTTAAGTGTACCAAGGAGGATCAGTTCCGTCGTGTGTTAATTTATTTGGTATAAATCACTCGATTGCTGCCGATACTAATCCCTGAATCGGGTTTGATGCTCGTTATTAACTTAGGATTATTTGTTGCTAAGAGGTCAAGTGTGTTTTCACAACCGTTTACTGTTCACGTGGGTTCATGAACTAACTGCTCGAAATAATTTTCAGAGAATGCGTTCAGGACAATTTCGGGCGATATTTTATGCATACCTTTGGAATTAAACATGTATTTTCGCCACATATCGAGGGTAAATAAAAGTCACCACGAACTACACTCCTGGAAATGGAAAAAAGAACACATTGACACCGGTGTGTCAGACCCACCATACTTATTCCGGACACTGCGAGAGGGCTGTACAAGCAATGATCACACGCACGGCACAGCGTACACACCAGGAACCGCGGTGTTGGCCGTCGAATGGCGCTAGCTGCGCAGCATTTGTGCACCGCCGCCGTCAGTGTCAGCCAGTTTGCCGTGGCATACGGAGCTCCATCGCAGTCTTTAACACTGGTAGCATGCCGCGACAGCGTGGACGTGAACCGTATGTGCAGTTGACGGACTTTGAGCGAGGGCGTATAGTGGGCATGCGGGAGGCCGGGTGGACGTACCGCCGAATTGCTCAACACGTGGGGCGTGAGGTCTCCACAGTACATCGATGTTGTCGCCAGTGGTCGGCGGAAGGTGCACGTGCCCGTCGACCTGGGACCGGACCGCAGCGACGCACGGATGCACGCCAAGACCGTAGAATCCTACGCAGTGCCGTAGGGGACCGCACCGCCAGTTCCCAGCAAATTAGGGACACTGTTGCTCCTGGGGTATCGGCGAGGACCATTCGCAACCGTCTCCATGAAGCTGGGCTACGGTCCCGCACACCGTTAGGCCGTCTTCCGCTCACGCCCCAACATCGTGCAGCCCGCCTCCAGTGGTGTCGCGACAGGCGTGAATGGAGGGACGAATGGAGACGTGTCGTCTTCAGCGATGAGAGTCGCATCTGCCTCGGTGCCAATGATGGTCGTTTGCATGTTTGGCGCCGTGCAGGTGAGCGCCACAATCAGGACTGCATACGACCGAGGCACACAGGGCCAACACCCGGCATCATGGTGTGGGGAGCGATCTCCTACACTGGCCGTACACCACTGGTGATCGTCGAGGGGACACTGAATAGTGCACGGTACATCCAAACCGTCATCGAACCCATCGTTCTACCATTCCTAGACCGGCAAGGGAACTTGCTGTTCCAACAGGACAATGCACGTCCGCATGTATCCCGTGCCACCCAACGTGCTCTAGAAGGTGTAAGTCAACTACCCTGGCCAGCAAGATCTCCGGATCTGTCCCCCATTGAGCATGTTTGGGACTGGATGAAGCGTCGTCTCACGCGGTCTGCACGTCCAGCACGAACGCTGGTCCAACTGAGGCGCCAGGTGGAAATGGCATGGCAAGCCGTTCCACAGGACTACATCCAGCATCTCTACGATCGTCTCCTTGGGAGAATAGCAGCCTGCATTGCTGCGATAGGTGGATATACACTGTACTAGTGCCGACATTGTGCATGCTCTTTTGCCTGTGTCTATGTGCCTGTGGTTCTGTCAGTGTGATCATGTGATGTATCTGACCCCAGGAATGTGTCAATAAAGTTTCCCCTTCCTGGGACAATGAATTCACGGTGTTCTTATTTCAATTTCCAGGAGTGTATTATCGTGTGATTCGGGTACGTGTTTGAAATCAAACTCAAGTTTTCTTTGAACCTTTCAGGAACTGTATCATCTGAATTGGGAGGTCGGTAAAAGGATCCAATTATTATTTTATTCCGATGATGAAATGATGAGTACAACACAAACACCCAGTCCCCGGGCACAGAAAATCGCCAACCCTGCCGTGGTCCAGAGGCAGTAACGCTAGCCACTTTTTTTTACATGATTACATTTAGGAAACGTGTACAAGTGAGATTTCTAGGAACTCAGTGTTACAAGTAAGTGTTACAACAACAAAGGTGGCATAAAAGAGTAATAAAAAAAATAAAAATGTAAATCATTGATGCAATTCCAACTAAAAGGTTCTTCAATAAATGTAACAGGTTCCACTTGGTGCTTCGCCATCGTTATCTGATATCTCCAACAGCGCCTTTGAAGGGCATTTGCAACGTAGGCATTCTGCTTCGCTAGTGCCTCAGGGAAAACAGCATCCTTGCACCAGCCTGTCTCTTCCGTCGCTCATGGCTGATAAGGCAGAACGTTCGGCCGTTAGTGTGATGTGGCACAGAACATTAACCGCAGCTTGGCACTCCCCAGCTGAGTGGGGGGTAAACGAAAATGCTGCGTAAATAATTTGCGAAGAGCGTACGGTATTTCGGTGTGCGTTCGAGGGCACTGTGAGCATTTTGTAGGAACCACCAGTAATCAATCTGCTCTTTCTCTCCGTCGCTAAGTATATAGGCGATGGTGAGTCCTTTGAACCATGTAAGCGCATGATATTTTGCGGCCGGAAAGTAAGTTTCATCTGGACAGAGAAGGGTCTGAGGGTCAATCATATCAGGACGATGATGCGCAAGTAAAACGATGTTCATCGGTATCGAAGAGGTGACAATCTGGGCAATATGGTGAGTCTGCCAGTCCAATAGTGTGAAGTCGCTGTCGTGTGGCATATTTTTTGTTGGCGATCTGATACCACTTCGAACGCACCGTGGATGACAGAAAGTTGTGGTGTATCGTGTTCCACACTCTTGGCCAGTGAACCGTAAGGTACTTGTTTTCCACCACGTTATGGGGAACAGCCCGCAGATGGTTGGTATAAAAATCTTTCGCCTTTGGTGGATGTGTGGCGGAGAGGTTCGAGCTGACATAGCTGTGGTGCGACGTGCGCCACCGACCTCGGCGGGACGTGAGAGGCTGGCA
Source organism: Schistocerca piceifrons (assembly GCF_021461385.2). Classification (NCBI taxonomy): domain Eukaryota; kingdom Metazoa; phylum Arthropoda; class Insecta; order Orthoptera; family Acrididae; genus Schistocerca; species Schistocerca piceifrons. Next base: position 291,327,710 of record NC_060138.1, on the reverse strand, counting down.
TCAGAACCTGTAGTAAATGACCCATGAGAGAGGTATATTGACTTTTCCATCGTTTCCTCATGTTGCTCATGTAAAGGGCAGCTGCTGTCGCCCTGACGTTGACCAATCCCAGCCCTCCTTTGTGCACTGGAAGGGTAAGAGTGTCGTATCGTACTTTAAATATATGACCTGCGGAAACGTAGTAACTGTAGGCCGCCTGAAGCCGGCGACTTATCTGCAGCGGTAGTGGGAGGAACTGTCCCACGTGGTTGAGTTTTGATGCCACGTATAGGTTCAGGTATTCAACACGTTCTAGCTGATTCAAGTCCCGGAGCAGGTTCTATCGCACCACTGCGCGTATGATCTGTAGTTTGCTGCAGCTGTTTTACGCACATCTTTCTTGAACGTGATTCCCAAATATCGCAGATCAGAAACTGGTAGGAGGGGAGCGAGGGCTTCCGGTCCGAGACCACGCCCAATATCCAAGACTGCCTGCGGCCTGTCCGTATCGCTCAATCCAGGTTAGTACGCTTTGAATTTCGTCATTGGAACGAACCAGCAGTAGCAGGTCGTCAGCCTATGTCCTATAGCGAAAGGTGACGTCCCGCAGCGTGATGCCAGATAGGCGGTGGTTAATGCCCCCTGGGAGTGGCTCGAGTGCGATTGCATAAAGGTAGGTAGAAAGGGGACAACCCTGTCGTAGAGACCTCTTAATGGGTACTGGTCCTACCGTCCTTCCATTGACCTGTACGTGTGAGCTGGCTGCGGTCCAGAGACGCCGTAGCGTGTCGATGAGGCCCGGGGGGAATCCCATACAGTCCATTACGCGTAGGAGGAAGTTGTGGTGCACTCTATCAAAGGCGCGGTTGAAATCGACGGAGACGATCGCCGCTCTCAGACGGCACGCAGAAGCGATCGCTATTAAGTCCCTGCAGTCACCGGTGGCCATGTGTATGTTGGCTTCTCCCCCCTGCGACGTCTGTTCTGGAGCGAGGATCATCGGCAAAGTCTTCTTAATATGGCTCGCCATAATCCTAGCGAAAATCTTGTAATCGGCGTTCAGCATTGTAAGCGGCCGACAGTCGTTAATCGATAGCCCTCCACCTGGCTTGTGTACCAGTATGAGAAGACCTTCTACTAACGCTGGCGGCACAACACAGTCTAGAGACATAAGTTCGCGGAACATTATAACCCAGCGAGGCATCATGATTTCACGGAGCGTCCGGTAGAATTCGATGGGCAATCCATCAGGTCCAGGAGGCTTATTGGCCGCACCTTTGTCCACGGCGTCTTCGACTTCTTCGAGTGAGATTTCCTCTGTTAGTGCATTCACGGTAGTCTCGTTGATAGTACGTGTTACCTGTTGTAACACTTCAGTAGTGGCCTCGTCATCGACGGTTCTTTCCTTGTAAAGATGACGAAAATGATCCTCCACCGCCTTTACTATGGTTGCTTAGGTCGTACATAAGCGACCGTCGTGTGTCCTGAGTTGTGTGATTAAATGTTGGCGTTGTCGGCGCTTATCCTCCACAACGTGGTGCACAGTGGGTTCCTCTGCAACCGTACGGTCGTGCCGTCGCGAGCGGACTACTGCACCTTCTAGTCGGCGCTGCGTCAATAATATTATGTGAGTCTTGATTCTGCTTTGGTCATGTTGTCTCTCCGGGGAAGGGGGTAAGGCGTCGAGGTCCCTGAGTGCCACGTAGTAAAAATCGAGGGTCTGTCGATGCCACGCAGTCACGTCCTTGCCATATTGCATAATTGTCCTACGGATTGCTGGTTTGGCACAGAGGAGCCAACACTCCATGGTCGAGGTGTACCGTGGGTGGCGGCGTTCACAGTCAGTCCACGTTACTGCAACTTGCCTATGGCAATCCAGGTCCTGGAGATGAGTTATGTTGAGCTTCCAAAAGCCATTACTGCGCCAGACTTGTTGGGGGCGTAGGTGTATAGTGCAGATACAGGCACTATGATCGGAATAGGCTTGAGGCCATAGTTCGGCGTCCACCACACCTTGTGTGAGGTCTTGTGACACATATATGTGATCAAGTCGGCTGACCGAATGACTGGTAAGATGAGGGTGGCCAGAGCGGTTACCGTGGACTTTTTCCCACGTGTCGCACAAGTGAAGTTCTTGGATCATCGCACCCAGTTCCGGACAAGGCATGTAATGTGGGATTTGGTCCTTGGGGTGAAGTACGCAATTAAAATCGCCGGCGAAGACGCTGTGGTCGTATCGTCCAAGGAAGAGGGGAGCGACATCTGTGGAGTAGAGTCAGGCGCGGTCGTGACGTCTTGTGGTACCCGATGGCGTGTAAACATTAATGAATCGGGTGTTGAGCGCCGTAAATGCTATTCCTCGCGCGGAGGGAAGATACGTGACGTCGGTAACTTCAATACCTTCACGCACTAACATTGCCACTCCGGTGTCTGCAGGGCTACCGGGCGTCACATGTGTGGCGTAACCGCAAAAGTTCGGGAGTGCAGTCGTTTTCACTTCTTTTAGGAAAGCAAAGTCAACTCCCATGGCTCGTATTGTTTCTTTCAAAAGTTGGTTCTTGACAGAAGAACTTATCATGTTGATATTCATTGTCGCCAGGCGGTAAGCCTTGCAACGCGTTGTTTGGGCGAGGTTATCCATGTTGATGTTGGAGAGAAGCGAACATCGGAAGTGATGTCACCCCCCGCCGAACGCTGTCCTCCTTGTGCTGCTTATGCTGCATGATCCGGCGGCGCCTCAGCTGGCCGCGGATCGGGATCTTGTGTCTCGACGTCTTCGGCCCACGAATCTGGCGCGGATGTCTGTTCTTGTTCCATAGACTCGGAATGTTTGATAGTAAGGGACCGGGCGACTTCGCTGCCTGCACTGGTACCTTCCCGCTGCTCACTGTTTCTGTCAATGGGCTGATGGTCGAAAGCTGCATGTTTTTCTGTCTGTTCTGCAAGGTTGAAATAAGTGGAAACAGCCCCAGCTTCGCGGCTGGCTTCTTGAGTGGGCAGTTGTTCTTCCCCGGCCGAATGCGAACCGCTGTGTTCCGACACGGTCCGACGACGGCGCTTTCGGCGTTTCGGTGATCGCTGTTTCCGTACATGGCCTTCATTGTCAGAAGACGGCACTGACTCACGTTCCGCCGGAACAAACGCTTCGGTCGGTATAATAAGGGAATCAATTGCCATCTTGCTGGCGTCAATGTCTGTCGCGTTCGGTAGCTCCAGAGTCGTAGTACTGTTTGCCACCACTGGCCAGGTCGGCAGATCATCCAGGTTTTTGTCCGTGGAAAGTGATTCCTGTACCGATGAAGCGGTCGGCTGTGTCTGTTGTGTGGAGAACGTCGTGAGCGCCGCCGCGTAAGTCACGGGGAGAATAGTCTTCGTCGCTGGTGGTGCAACGTCCTTCGGTGGGAGTTGTGTGATCCGACGCTGGGATGCACTCGGAACGAAGGTGACCTTCCTTGCCGCATCCGGAACACGTCTTCGGCTGGCCGTCATACATAACAATGGCCCGGCATCCTCCTATCTGTAGCTGGCACGTGTCGTTGGAGATCAATGCGCACTTGGCGTTCTCCATTGAGTACTGGATACGTCTTAAACTGGGTCCGTTTTCAGCCACGTGTTCGTGTACCGTGCCGTAGGGGCGGAGCGCCGCTACAACTTCTGCCGCCGGGAGTTCAAATGGAAGTTCGAATATGCGGATAGTCCGCAGTCCCATTGCGGCGTGGCCGACCTCGACGTTGCCAACATTGCCATCTGCGTGGCAGAAGCGGAGTTCTTGTTTCATCTCACGAAGCACCTTGTCGTATGTAGTTTCGTTTATGAGCTTTACATAGACCGTGCTACTGACGATCGAAAAGTGAATGCCGACAATGTCGGCAGCCGGGATCTTGGCTTCCTCGTTTAAAAAGCGTTCGACTTCGAGCGCCTTTGGTCGGGTAAAGTCGTTCCGAAATGTGAATTTCAAGGTTGATCTTCTGTATTGGTTTGCCATGGTCTTGTGGCGCTACGGCGTCACGTTAGTGTCGGCCGAAGAAAGTAAACAAGGCGCGCGGGCCCTCGCTGACGGCGGAGAGCACACACCGCACGTCTGCTTCGCTCGGCTGCGAGAGCCGCACTCTCCACTAGACCACTACGGCCTTTGTGTATGTTGTGAGACCTCCTGAGGCAACCAGTCAAAGAAAGGCGCCATATATCTCGAGAACGCCTGCATACAACATACCGAGAGCTGTCTTTCACGAGAAAAATCGAGAATATTCCTCAGCCTTCTACGCATCAGTCAAAACAAATATAAAATTATGTTAATAACAGCATACTCAAGGCACATAAAGAATCTCCCACCACTTCATCTGTCATTAGACTGGGAAGGAACGTAAGTCGATTAAAATATGAAAGCTATCCTCTTCATGAGCCTTATAGCGATTTACAGAATGTTCAGGATGAACCAAAATTCACCGGCAAAATTTCGGAGGTTGTTCGTGGATATTTTATGATTATTTTGATACAAGGGACCCGAAATTTCCGATGGCTCGTTACAGAGTAATGGCATTTTGTTTGATTTCTTAACCCCGTTTGTCTTCGTATCTGTACTGCACTGAAATATCTGCAGAAAAGTGCAAATGCCGGCGGTATGCACTGGTGTGTCTCCTTCGATCCAATTCTGTTCCATTATCTCACGGTAACTGCCACAGAATAAATCGTAAGTACATCATTCTTCTATAATCTAGCCACCGAAGGACAGGCTTCCCTTCTACCAAAATATTCAGAAAATTTCTATGAACAACATCGGTAATTTTCAAGATGGAGTTCTGGTTCACCTGTTAGATATTGATTAATATGGTACCGATTATGGCGGCAACGTTGGTTTTATTTGGGAGGGATAGCCAATTGACTGGGTTCGTCAACTACAAAGTACAACACCACATTTTACATGATCTCATGATCACGTTTCAACAAAGCTAGATTCTATGATGAGTCTGCATAAGAAGAGGCACTGAAGACAGGAAAAGACGTACAGTATCTAGTCGATGATTCGTTGGACACAACTGTAAGAGAGGCCTGCAGTGCGTTGTCCATCAGCAAGTAAGTGGAAGTGCGAATTGTGTGGGCTAGAGGTCTGTCCACAGGCCATAAAAGTTAACGACCCTAGAGGACACACAGTTTTACGAGAGCACAAATGTTTGAAAATGTATCGAAAAATTAATCGTTTCTGCCCAATGCCCATAGATGAAACATTTCTTTGGTTAGTGAGCCTACCGTTACGTACTAGCAACGGTTGCTAACAAATAATTTAGCAGGATTCAGAACCAGTGCTCACCAGTAATAATAAGCAAGAAGCAGCCCAGGGTGCCTTTTTGTAGACTGTCGAGGAAGAAACGACTGAGGCTTCGGTTCTATTACTTGCTTGACGCACGTCTAACTGGATTATCTCAGAAAACAGACAGGCAGTTCCTCTGTTTTTGTAGATGTATACCAGTTCACATTCATATAATAGCTAGCGAGTTGGTGGAATGGTTAAGACATTGGAGTCACACGTGGAAGAACTGACATTAAAGCTTAGCTTTAACCTACCACCCCCACCCCGCGACCATTCAGTTGTACGTTCCCTGTAATATGACTAAATCAGTGAAGGTAGATACCTGGAAGGTTGCTCAGTCAATCTATCACATCGTAACCAATCCAGTCTTGTATTTTACCTGCATTCTTGTCGTTGATGGGACTTGAAGTCTAATTTTCGTTTCTTCCTATTTCTACTACTACCTTTTATGGCTTAAACTTCCCAGTACTTGCTCTCAGCCATTCACGCCCACCGCGCTGCTGATGGTGTTCCGTTACGTTGGTCCTTCAGTCCAGCTCGATGCTGTCATACAGTGTATTATCCGCAGAACTGACCACTAGATGAATCAAGAGGAGGACCCGCCAGTATTGTAGGAGATGCGGAGTATTATAGTCAGCATAGAAGCAGTTACAGCAAGACAGGTCGGGCAGGAGAGCTCAGCGGCTTCCAACGTGGACCAGTCATTGGATATCACCTGTGCAACAAATCCATCAGGGACATGTCAACCCCGTCTAAAACTTCGTAAGTCAATTGTTTGTGATGTGACCTTGAAGTGGAAACGTGACACAACAACCACAGCTAAATGAAGACCACAAAGACCTCATGTAGTGACAGGCAAGGGCCGTGAAGCATTAAGAAGTGTAGTTATAAGAACCACATGAATCAGTTGAAGTAATCACTCATGAGTTGCTAAGTGCTGCTAGCCTACACTTAGCACCGTGGCTGTGCATAGGAATTTAGGAAGAATGGGTACAATGGTGAGTAGCCCCTCTTAAGCTACACATTTTTGTAGTCAGTACAAAAAGCGGCGCTTAAGGTGACACCACTGGAAAATGGATGACGCAAACGAGTAAACTGAAGTGATGAATCACGATATAATACTTGTAAATCTGATCGAACGGTTTGGTTTCGGAGAATGCATGGGAAACATTGCCTGCCATCATGTGCGGAGTCAAGAATGATATGGTGTCACCGCCAGACACCACACTTGATAGGTGGCAGCCTTTAAATCGGCCGAGGTCCGTTAGTATACGTCAGGCCCAAGTGTCGCCACTATCAGTGATTGCAGACCGAGCGCCGCCACACGGCAAGTCTAGTCTAGAGAGACTCCCTAGCACTCTCCCCAGTTGTACAGCCAACTTTGCTAGCGAGGGTTCACTGTCCACACACGCGCTCATTTGCAGAGATGACAGTTTAGCCTAGCCTTCAGCTACGTCATTTGCTACGACCTAGCAAGGCGCCATATTCAGTTACTATAATTACTTCAAGAATGTATTCTGAACAGATAATATTGTGAATCATCTACCGTCAAGAGCGGCGTTCATGATTAATGGATTAAAGTTAAGTATCAAACTAATTACGTCCGCTTTCTGAATTCTCATTCCTTGTCACGTTCAAGACCTCACGTCAGTAAAGTTCTTCCCTTCTCACGCCAGTCTGCGTGAACTAAAACGCGTGCATTTCGGCTTCCACTCGTAACACGGTGTTGGCTCTTCTGCTAACACAAAAAATGAAGTATGGAGAAGTTACTGTTAAGATACGGTGGAGTCTTACGTAGTTAAGGTGTAGCCCCCTTACAGCGTTTAAGAAAACGCTAAATGCGGAAGGTTATGAGCATATTTTACAGCATTGTGTATTGTGGTCAGTAGAGGAACAGTTGTGAGATGATGATTGTTTCTATGAGCATGACAATACACCCTGTCATAAATCAACATCTGTGAAGTAATGGTTCGTGGACGGTAACATTCCTGAAATAGACTAGGTCGCCCAAGCTCCCTAACTGAACCTAATGGGAACCTTTAGGATGAGCTACAACGTGGACTTGTAACCTCCCCCCTCACTTACCGACCTTAATGACAGTGAAAAATTAAACCGCGTGTACCTAATGGAAATTTGGGAAAAGCAATCGTCACCGAAGTTAATCTATCGGTAAAGAGGGAGGAAAGGGTTACATCTAAATGAAAGGAAAAATGCAAATGAAACTGGTGGAAATTAATTTTGGAAAGGGGTAAAGTTAATAAAGAAAGTAAATGTGCGGCCGTTACGTTAACAATTAACTAGCGGTAATTAGATATTTGAGATTTGGGGGAAATCACGGTCGCCAGTCCTAAGGACAATTACTATAGTAACTGAAAAAGAAAGGTTATTACACATATAATTAACACTAGAAGCGTGGCAACTGAAGGTTGACACGTGTAGTGTGAAAACTGAAAGTTTGTCAGAAGTAATAAATTTCGCTACACTCTGACTTAATTTAGCAAAAGAATTAATAAAACCGGAAAATCGAAAGTTAATTTAGTGACTGAAGTTAATAGTGAGCTTTCTTTCTGAAGCACATCGAAATCCAGTAAAATACGGTTAGTCTTGGACTACCTCAACAATCATTTCAAAAGCAACTTGACTCTACGCAGTTTAGAAACAAGAGATTTTACTTTGAACTTGAATTAAATGATTCTGAACTATTAACAATAGTAAAATTTAGTACATACCAAGCTGAGCTGCAGTCACAGGTAAGCCAAAATATGCTAACAAAAGTCGCACTCTAAATTTGTACTCGTGTAACCTAAATATTGTAGCCAGCTACTGAACTTTGAAATTAAAGCAGTGAAATCTAATTATAATATTTTAATGCTGGCGTTTGAATTTCAACGACACTCGGGTTCATTTCGGAAAAGGAAGGGACCCTGCTTGGCAATGCAATTGGGACAATGAGCAACAAAGGTTCATGCTAAGTTGCTGTAATTTTGCGAGGCAAATGGAACAATTCGAAAAGCTGAGGTCTGCCATACAGTTCTGAAACTTTACGTGCTTTTAGTCTTCCTTGTTGGTTGATTGAAGGTTTGAAGCCGTCGATCGAGGAGGTGGCGACAGTCACTCATTGTCGGCCGTCGCTGTTGCAGAAGCTGGATGTTGGCGCGCCTTCTTCTCGACACGGTCACCAGGCGAAACGGGCTCTTGATGTGCGCCAGCTAATGCTTCCCGTCCGCGACACCATGTCAGAAACTATCATCGCGAGTCGAGCGCAATTACATGCTGCCAAACCCCGAAAGCGCGGCAACTCGCGGGAGCGTCACACAACACCTGCTCCACTCGCTACTCCAGCCAGACTCCGACTGCTCTGCCCGCGCTCCACGCGGCAGAGTTAACACTACCAAAGATCCTACACACTTTGATTCGTCACACGACCTATCGACGTAATCGTTCGATAGCAGTTTTCCCTAGGCAAGACCCAGCGTAAAAATACAAATAATATTTACGAAACAAAACAAATAAACATCGACATGAGTGCATTAATATATATATACAAACAGTAAAACAATTACAATATATAAAGAGACAGAAATGTCATATCTTGAGGTAACAAAACAAGGAAAAAAATAATAGTACAATAGATGGAAATAGGAGTATATGCATTTCCGGCGTTACAGACTTCGCTGCAGACTCAAGCGTCCAAGCGTCTAGTTGTTGGCTCTTGGAGATGAAGAGTCTGCCATTCCTCCACAGTCGTTCATACACCACATGGAAAGTGTCCCAAGCGAATTCCAAACCGTCATAAAGGCAGAGGATGGACACACCCCTCATTAATATCTACTAATCTTTTTTTCCCTTTATTAGATTTTGAGAGGAAAAACAAAAGACGGGGGGGGGGGGGGGGCAGGGCAGACGCAAGAGGGAATGGGGAAAGGCAGCGGAAGGAAACGCAAAAGGACTCGGGGGAGAGAAGGGAGGCAGAGAGAGGGAAAAAACAGGATGGAAAGGGTGGGCGGGGGGGGGGGGGGGGGAAGAGGGAGCCTAGGAAAAGGACAAAGGAAAGGAGGGGGAGGTGAGGATCAGCGTTGATAGGAGGGATAAATGGAGGGAGAGAGGGCATCATGTGGGATGTTTAACACATTCGTAATTACATGAGTGACTGCAGATGCTGTATGTAGCAAGCGTCTTTCCTCACCTGCGACGGAAGGTGTGGACGCTGCGAGGGTGTACGATGGCGAGTCCTCCCTGTAGACCCGCCTCCCTCTCCGCACGCCCCCATTCACGCATGTCCACCGTCCGCACTAGGCGTCGCCACAGCGGCTGCAGGTCTTCGTCATCACCCATGGCAAGTTCCAGCATCTGCCAGCAGAGTCCTATGAAGGAGATCAACACTGGTCGAAATTTAAGTACCAGGTATAAATTACTGTGGTCCATAAATGGAATAAAATAAACAAATTGCTTTCATATATTTTATGAATTCCTGTACCCTCCAGAATCGTCGTAACGTATATCAGCAGAATTTTGAATGTAAAGTTTTATAATCATTCAATGCCAGACCTCCACGATTAGTCCACATGAGCGATCCCTCATCTTAGTCGTAACACAAGGTCTCATTTATCTAACATCCCTGTTGTGTCTATCCAAAAAGCACTCCCATCTCTCGAACTCATAGCTCCTGCCCAAAAAAATTCCTCCCTCAAACAGAAAAGAAAATGCCCCTACCTTCTCCTAGTTGAAATGAACGGACAAATTTTTTACCGGTTGAGGTGCTCATCCGAAGTTGCACCAACGTAGTTTACTGTTTTCTGATACTGTGTTCGGAATCCGTCGAAAAGAATAGAAAGCAGTTGTTCGTGAAATTCACAACGTATTAATTCTGGTTAGTATACTAAATTTAGTTGGCACTTTTGGGACTTAGTTTGCGACCAGCTGTACATTGAAGAGCTGTTTGCATTCATCTCTGCGACGGCAATATTCATGTATTCACGTCTGGTACTTAACCAAAGCTGGAGGTCGTAGGCATATAAGTTATACCGGATGATCAAAAAGTCAGTATAAATTTGAAAACTGAATAAATCACGGAATAATGTAGATAGAAAGTTACAAATTGACACACATGGTTGGAATGACATGGGGTTTTATTAGAACCAAAAAAATACAAAAGCTCAAAAATTGTCCGACAGATGGCGCTTCATCTGATCAGAATAGCAATAATTAGCATAACAAAGTAAGACAAAGCAAAGATGATGTTCTTTACAGGAAATGCTCAATATGTCCACCATCATTCCTCAACAATAGCTGCAGTTGAGGAATAACGTTGTGAACAGCACTGTAAAGCATGTCCAGAGTTATGATGAGGCAATGCTGTCAGATGTTGTCTTTCAGCATCCCTAGAGATGGTTCAAATGGCTCTGAGCACTATGCGACTTAACTTCTGAGGTCATCAGTCGCCTAGAACTTAGAACTAATTAAACCTAACTAACCTAAGGACATCACACACATCCATGCCCGAAGCAGGATTCGAACCTGCGACCGTAGCGGTCGCTTGGTTCCAGACTGCAGCGCCTCATCCCTAGAGATGTCGGTCGATAACGATACACTTGCGACTTCAGGTAACCCCAAAGCCAATAATCGCACGGACTGAGATCTGGGGACCTGGGAGGCCAAGCATGACGAAAGTGGCGGCTGAACACACGGTCATCACCAAACGACGCGCGCAAGAGATCTTTCACGCGTCTAGCAGTATGGGGTGGGGCGCCATCCTGCATAAACATCGTACGTTCCAGCAGGTGTTTATCAGCCAAGCTGGGGATGATGCGATTCTGTAACATATCGGCGTACCTCTCACCCGTCACGGTAGCAGTTACAAAACCAGAATCACGCATTTCCTCGAAGAAAAAAGGCCAGATAACGGTAGATGTGGTAAATGCAGCCCATACCGTAACTTTCTCGTAGTGCAATCGAGTTTCCACACGGTTCTAGGATTTTCGGTAGCCCAAATTCTGCAGTTGTGGGCGTTGACAGACCCTCGGAGCGTGAAATGAGCTTCGTCGGTCCACAACACGTTACTCAACCAATCGTCATCTTCTGCCATCTTTTGAAACGCCCACTCCCCAAATGCCCTCCGCTTCACTAAATCGCCAGGTAACAGTTCATGATGCCGATGGATTTTGTACGGATAGCATCGGAGGGTACGCCGAAGTGCCAACCAAACAGTAGTGTATGGAATGCCGGTGCGACGTGAGACTGCACGAGCGCTGACTTCCCCGTGCATAGACGAACCCGCTACAGTCTCCATTTCTCCCTGAACTGTCTCAGCAGCATTACGCCTTGTGCTCGGTCGGCCACTACGGGGTCTATCGTCTAAACAACCCGTGGCTTCGAACTACGAAATCATTCTCGCCACAGCTGAATTTGTCAACGGACCTTTACCCGTTCGAATCCCCTTCCTATGTCGATAGGATCGTAACGCTGAACTAGCACATTCCTCATTCTGATAATACAGCTTGACTAAAAGCGCCTTTTTAGGCAACGTCAACATGCTGCGACTGCTGGCGCATCTGATTCTCTCTCTCATTACAGCTCCTTTTATACACGATTGTCATACGCAGTCACTGACGTTTTACTGTCCAGCGCCATCTGTCTGACATTTTGTGAACTTTGCTTTTTTTTTTGTTCTAATAAAACCCAATGTCATTCCAAGCATGTGTGTCAATTTTTACCTCTCTATCTACATTATTCCGTGGTTTATTCAGTTTTCAAATTTATACTGACTTTTTGATCACCCGGTATTTACAGGAGGACAGAATGAACGAGATGTCTCTCACATGCAAGAAGTAAAATAACGTGCTCAGACCTGACCCCTGAGATACGAGAGAAGATGCTTCCAGGACGACTTTTCATTCCCACAGAAAACACGCTACTGTAGCTTTCGAAGAGTCTCAGGTTTGCTATCTGAAAATTATAGGTGCCCAGTTTTTCTGAGTAGTATGTCAAAATTAACGGTATCATGTCTATTGATGAATTCTTGTAGTGTCAATATGTTGGCTACACCGTTGATCAAAGCATATTTCAGGACACTAGTTACCTTAATTATGCTATGATACTTATAAAAACCATCCATACAGAACATTTAAGTGAATAACAGTCTTTCCTTTCAGATCATCCTTTAATGTAAGGACGTAAAATGTTTAAACTTTTATGTGTCTAGGGTAGATGGTAGACCGAGCGAGGTGGCGCAGTGGAAAGCACACTAGACTCGCATTCGGGAGGGCGACGGTTCAATCACGTCTCCAGCCATCCTGATTTAGGTTTTCCGTGATTTCCCTAAATCGTTTCAGGTCAATGCCGGGATGGTTCCTTTGAAAGAGCACGGCCGATTTCCTTCCAAATCCTTCCCTAACCCGAGCTTGCGCTCCGTCTCTAATAACCTCGTTGTCGACGGGACGTTAAACACTAACCACCACCACCACCACCAACACCGCTAGATGGAAACTGTGAAACTAGGACTGACTGAAGGAAGCAAGCTACTTAAGACAGGTAGCGCACCTCGGCCAGAGGAGTGTAAATGTAGACCTGCGTCACAGAGGCGGCAGCGTCCAGCAGCGTGTCCAGCTGGGGCAGGTAGTGCGGCGTGGTGTGGAGGCTGTAGAGGCAGCCCTGGAAGGCGCCCAGCACCTCCATGCCCGCCCACAGCAGGGTAGCCGCGACAGGCCGCTGCCCCCTCCACGCCACGCCCGCCAGGAATGTGGCGTATACGTCGAACAGCACGTTGCTCGCTGCATCCAAACCGAAGGAGCCGCCACTCTGAGGAAAACACACTGCACTAGACTCACACATGTACACTACCGGCCATTAAAATTGCTACACCAAGAAGAAATGCAGATGATAAACGGGTATTCATTGGACAAATATATTATACTAGAACTGACATGTGATTACATTTTCACGCAATTTGAGTGCATAATCCAGTACCCAGAACAGCCACCTCCGGCCGTAGTAATGGCCTTGATACGCCTGGGCATTGAGTCTAACAGAGCTTGGATGGCGTGTGCAGGTACAGCTGCCGATACAGCTTCAACACGATACCACAGTTCATCAAGAGTAGTGACTGGCGTATTGTGACGAGCCAGTTGCTCGGCCACCATTGACCAGACGTTCTCAGTTGGTGAGAGATCTGGAGAATGTGCTGGCCAGGGCAGCAGCCGAACATTTTATGTATCCAGAATGGCCCGTACAGTACCTGCAGCATGCGGTCGTGCATTATCCTAATGAAATGTAGGGTTTCGCAGGGATCTAATGAAGGGTAGAGCCACGGGTCGTAACACATCTGAGATGTAACGTCCTCTGTTCAGAGTTCCGTCAATGCCAACAAGAGGTGACAGAGACGTGTAACCAATGGCACCCCCTATCACCACGCCAGGTGATAAGCCAGCATGGCGATGATGAAAACAGGCTTCCAATATGCATTCACCGCGATGTCGCCAAACACGGATGCGACCATCATGATGCTGTAAACAGAACCTGGATGACGTTTTGCCATTCGTGCACCCAGTTTCGTCGTTGAGTACACCATCGCAGGGGCTACTGCCTGTGATGCAACGTCAAGGGTAACCGCAGCCATGGTCTCCGAACTGATAGTCCACGCTGCTGCAAACGTCGTCGAACTGTTCGTGCAGATGGTTGTTGTCTTGCATACGTCCCCATCTGTTGACTCAGGGATCGAGACGTGGCTGCACAATCCGTTACAGCCATGCGGATAAGATGCCTATCATCTCGACTGCTAGTGATACGAGGCCGTTGGGATCCAGCAAGGCGTTCCCTATTACCCTCCTGAACCCATCGATTCCATATTCTGCTAACAGTCATTGGATCTCGACCAACGCGAGCAGCAGTGTCGCGATGCGATAAACCGCAATCGCGATAGGCTACAATCCGACCTTTATCAAAGTTGGAAACGTGATGGTACGTATTTCTCCTCCTTACACGAGGTATCACAACGACGTTTCACTAGGCAACACTGTCGACTGCTGTTTGTGTATGAGAAATCGGTTGGAAACTTTCCTCATGTCAGCACGTTGAAGGTGTCGCCACCGGCGCCAACTTTGTGTGAATGCTCTGAAAAACTAATCATTTGCATATCACAGCATCTTCTTCCTGTCGGTTAAATTTCGCGTCTGTAGCACGTCATCTTCATGGTGTAGCAATTTTAATGGCCAGTAGCGTACATCTACATCGTTACTCTGCAATTCACACTTAAGTGCCTGGCAGAGGGTTCATCGAACCATTTTCATACTACTTCTCTACCATTCCACTCTCGAATGACGCGTGGGAAAAAGGAACACCTAAATCTTTCCGTTCGAGCTCGATAATTTCTCCCTATGTAGGTGGGTGTCAACAAAATCTTTTCGCATTCGGAAGAGGAAGTTCGTGACTGAAATTTCGTAAATAGATCTCGCCGCAAACAAAACCGCCTTTATTTCGGTGACCGCCACCCCAACTCGCGTGTCACATCAGTGACGCTCTCACCTCTATTGCGCGATAACACGAAACGTGCTGCCCTTCTTTGCACTTTTTCCATGTCCTCCGTCAATCCTACCTAGAAAGGATTCCACACCGCGCAGCAATATTCCTGCAGAGAACGGACAAGTGTAATGTAAGCTGTCTCTTTAGTGGGTTTGTCGCATCTTCTAAGTGTTTTGCCAACAAAGTGCAGTCTTTGTTTCACCTTCCCCACAATATTATCAATGTGGTCTTCCCAATTTAAGTTGCTCGTAATTGTAATTCCTAGGTATTTAGCCGAATTGACAGCCCTTAGATTTGCGTGCTAAGTCGTATACCCAAAATTTATCGGATTTCTTTTAGTACCCATGTGGATGACCTCGCACTTTTCTTTGTTTAGTGCCAATTGCCACTTTTCGCACCCCACAGAAATTCTCTCTAGATCATTTTGTAATTGGAATTGATCGTCTGATGATTTTACTAGACGGTAAATTACAGCATCATCTGCAAACAATCTAAGGGGGCATGCTCAGATTATCACCTAGATCATTTATGTAAATCAGAAGCAGCAGAGGGCCTATGACACTACCTTGCGGAACGCCAGATATCACTTCTGTTCTGCTCGATGATTGACCGTCTGTCGCTGCAAACTGTGACCTGTCTGAGAGAAAATCATGAATCAAGTCACACAACTGAGACGATACTCCATATGCACGCAGTTTGATTAATAGTCGCTTGTGAGGAACGGTATCAAAAGCCTTCTGGAAATCTAGGAATATGGAATCGATCTGAGATCCCTTGTCGACAGCACTCATTACTTCGTGGGAATAAAGAGCTAGCTGTGTTGCACAAGAACGATATTTTCTGAATCCGTGTTGATTTTGTGTCAATAAGTCATTTTCTTCAAGGTGATTCATAATGTTCGAGTACAGTACATGCTCCAAAATCCTACTGCATATGGAGGTCAGTGATATGGGTCTGTAATACG
The DNA here is from genome assembly GCF_021461385.2 of Schistocerca piceifrons. Lineage (NCBI taxonomy): Eukaryota > Metazoa > Arthropoda > Insecta > Orthoptera > Acrididae > Schistocerca > Schistocerca piceifrons. Next base: position 291,311,943 of record NC_060138.1, on the reverse strand, counting down.
AGTACAATGGGTTACTCCTATTTCCTTTCTAGAATATTGGTGTGACCTGTGATACGTTCCAGTCTTTATGAACAGACCTTTCGTCAAGTGAGTGGTTTTATATGATTGCTAAGAAAGGCGCTATTGTGTCTGCATACTCTAAAAGGAACCTGATTGGTATACCATCTGGACGGGAAGACTTGCCTTTAAGTGATTTGAACTGTTTCGCAACACCTAAGATATCTACTTTTATGTCACTCATGCTAACAGCTGTTCTGGTTTCGAATTCTAGAACATTTACTTCGTCTTCTTTCGTGAAGGAATTACCGAAAACTGTATTTAGTAACTCCGCTTTAGTGGCACCATCATCGGTACGACCAGAATCTTTTTGTGTTTTCTACCATACTTTGGGACAATATTTCATTGTGGAAACTATTAAAGGCATCTTGCACTGACATCCGCACTAAATTTCGAGCTTCCGTGAAACTTAGACAGTCTTGGGGATTTTGCGTTCTTCTGAATTTGGCATGCTTTTTTCGTTGCTTCTGCAACAGTGATCTGACGTGTTTTGTGTACCATGGTGGATCAGTCTCGTCTCTCATTAACTTATGCGGTATGATTCTGTCTATTGCTGTCGATACTGTATCTTTGAATTTGAGCCATATCTGGTTCACACGTTCAAAATTAACTTGGAAGGAATGGAGACTCTCTCTCAGGAAGGCATATAGCGAACTTTTATCTGCTGTTTTAAATAGATATATTTTGCGCTTAATTTTAGTGGTTTTCGTTGATATGGTTTTGAGCCTCGCTTCAATGACCTTGTGTTCACTAATCCCTGTATCCGCCATGACTCTCCCTATTAGATCAGGATTGGCAATTTCCTAACGGTGGAAATTTCTGGATAGCGGAACTCCGTGTCTGACAACGAAATGAATCGTGGTTTCTGTACACCTAGAGCATGAACAATTATATCCTGGCTGAAGGCAGTCACAGCAGATGTCGTATTGTAAACATTTACGGTGTTTTTTCTGCAGTCGCACTGTAATATCAAGGACCTCCCCCAGAGTTAATAGAAAGGGTGTTGGGGTTTTTTTGTATGACAGTTATGGCTTTTTTATTGTAAACATTTGCATCCAGGCAGCAGGTAGCGCATGTGTGCCAACCATCAGGGACTGCTGAACACAGTGTGTCTGTCTGCTCTTGCTGATCACCAGCACCCTGGCAATATTACTTCTTTCAACGATTTTAATGTAAGCTAAAAGTTACAAAGATAAGCAGTCATTGTAGATCAGTCAGTAAGGTAACTCATTCTTAAACATAGGTTGTTACAAAGTATATTGCTCCCATTATTATTCCCCCCAGATTGGCTAAGCTCTAATGGCAGTGCATTTTTTATCTCGTGTAGTGAGCAGTTGGTGATTTCATTTGTATGAAAAAGCACGTAATACGTTAAAAAGTATTTGACTGGTCCTCTTTATGTCTCCTACAACTCACTTTAATAAGGGACCACCGATTTGCTTATAACAATGTTTATACTTAGAAATAAATTCGTCATTCTGAAATCCTTCAGACAATTTCTGAAAGCTGCAGGAACTACCAAATGGTTCTCAGTTGTTTAGCACACAAATAATAGTCAATTTCGTTCAAATCACAACCCTGTTCTGCAAGGTTTCGTGTATCTCAAAAAACAGTTACGCTCATTTTTTAGTTTTAAGCCACTCTAATAAGCACTAACCATTAATACTCTCTTTCTCGGTACAATCGCTGGCACTGCAGTTTCCCGGTTGCAGCACTGTGCTGTATTAAGGAACAATTTGCTCCAGAATATTTACGACTATAGTACTCAGCAGATTTCATGAAAACACCAACGTTTTACAGTCATCATCCACTTTAGCTGTGGTTGAACCTTTGAGGTCAAAGTACCGAGAGATACTTTATTGTTCAGAAACTGTAGTATATGTCCATAGTAATCACTTACATTAACAACTAATATTGTTGCTCTGCTTTTATCAGATTTTGCGTCAAGTGTCATAACCTCACTCATTTTCAGCTGTATCTGAAGAGACAGTTTGAGTGATAGCGATAAAATTGCAATAGATCCCGGTGTATTTTTATTTTATACCTGAAGCAGAAATATGATGATTTTGAGCAGAGATAGTATTGCTGTACAATTTGTATTTTAAAGGTACATGCACTGCTGCAATTTAAATGAACAAAAAAACAGCTGAAAAAGCATTTTCCCATCTATATAAGAAATCTCAAAGGGTGAACATGTCAAAATGTACAGCAGCACCAAACGACCCTCATTACAGCAGCAAATAATCGCCAAGTAAGTATTAGTGATGATGACAATAGATTGTCGACATACACACACACACATACATACACACCCACACACGTGTGTGTGTGTGTGTGTGTGTGTGAGTGAGTGAGTGAGTGAGTGTGTGTGTGTGCGTGCGCGTGTTTGGGTGGGTGCGTGGGTATGTATCAGAGACGGTTCCTGCGCACATTTGTAGGTTTGCGCTGCCCCCAAAATAATTTCGTTCAACCATGTTTGTATTTGAAAGCGGCGCTCGGAGGGCCACAGCACCAAGTTATGACACATGAAGATGGACTTATAAGAGCCAGAAACCGGTCATGTGATAATAAAAGAACTTTAACTGAAGCAATATTCTCAAGCTTTGACAAGTGGAGTAGTAGCGCACCATTTATCTCCCTGAACTGCCTGGTCACCAGCTCCAATCACCGAACGAACCTCACCCAAGCCACCCTGGCAGTCGCAGAAACAGGGTCGGAACTCTTCCGAAGAGAACCACAACTGACAGAGCTTCGAACGAAGTGGAATTCTCGCAGTTCCTTCCCGTTCATGTGTAGCTGCCAAGGAAGTAACAATTTACTGCACATTGTGTTCGTTGTTTCAGCGTGCGCTATACTGAATTTTGAGGCTCAAGTAACAAGCGAATACGTGAAATAATGGACCAGGTAATTTCCTTGCTCTCTGAATCTCTCAGCTTACGCAAGTCTAAAGAAAAATTAAGGCTCTAGAGGCTAGGAAGGCCGACTACTACTTCGAGAATTTTACATACAAGTAAAACGAAAAGTCATCGATTATACAGAAAATTTAACTCTGAACTGTACAGCAAGCATAATTGGCTGTGTGGTTGTGATTTGGAAAACGCCTTTTTTTGTTTTCCTTGCTCATTATTTGGAGGAGAGCTTTCGTGACTAAAGACCGAGTCTGTGGCATTCAGCACCTCCCTGACAAAATTAGGAAACACGAACTTTCTTCAGTCCATGCGATTAACGTTTTGAATCTGGCAAGTCTAGGCAATGTAAAATAGCTACAGTGGGCACAGAATATCTCTTGCAGTACAAATCCAAAAAGCTACCGATAACAGGCATTTACTAAAGCTATTTATTAACTAAATACTTTTTTGTGGTGTGATGGAACTTGTTCTTAGAGGACATAACGTGACTGAATCATCTTTATATCCTGGTGGTTTTAGTACCTTGATTAATTTTAATGTAGAATTAGACTCCGTATTGAAACCACATGTAGAAAAAGCAACAGTTTTCAACGGTACCTAAAAAACCAGCTAGAATGAACTCCTCCAATGCATGCTTCAAGTCTACCAAGAGTAAATTAGAAAATAAATTAAAGATGTGTTTTTTTTTTTTTTTTTTTTTTTTTTGCTATAATAGCTGATGGAACTAGTGATGTAGACTGCCTTTTCCACATGGCTATAGTGTACAAGTACATAATTAATAATAGGCAAGCTGAAAGATTTTAGGACTTCATAGCACTACGAGAAAAACGTGATACCGAGTCTTTGGCAAAGTACTTCATAGTACAGACAAATCAGCACTTGGAGAACTGTCCACACAACCTAATAGAACAAACATATGGTGCAGCAGCAGTCACGAGTGGCTCGTTACGTGAAGTGCAGGCTATTGTTAATGAAAAAATTTCCAATGCTTCATCCATTCATTGCTATGGCCATCAGGTGAATCTCATTACACTTGAAGCCACTTCGATTAATATAAATGTGCGAATATTTTTCGCTAAACGTCATGTACTTTGCAGCTTCTTTTCAGCATCTCCACAAAGAACATCAATTCTTGAGGAAATAGTACGAAAATGACTGACACGTCCAGTGTCTAGTGGATGAAATTTCCAGTCAAGGAGTGTCAATAATGTTTCCGAATATAAGGACCATATTATCAAGCGCATGAGTAATGTGAGCAATGGGGAAAAACTCTTTAATGAAAACACCGTTCCACAAGCCTGTTGTTTAGTAACGATTTTAAAGGACGAAAGGTTCATTTTCTTGCTCCACGTGGATATCTTATACAACCAGCTACAAAAAAGTCTCAACATCAGGTAACAGCTTTTGAGTGTGAAATTACAAAAATTAGAGAAAGAGTGAATGAAAATTCAACAGATTTGCAGGAGTATCACAAAAAAGGGAGTACTGAAGATGCCAGAGCGATGTGCAATCTACTGCAAGAGGCAAAAAAAGTGATGTTATGAGTTACGAGGGGAAAATGATTTACGTTCACTGAACGCCTAGTTGCAGTATCTCTATTTCTACCAGAGAAATTCACCATTTACTCTTCCAGTTCTCCAGAAACTTTTTTCGGAGTTTCAATTGAATATTATTCGTTTTTGGAAGCAAAAAACCCTTATACGGATCTCTGTGTTATTTATGGAAGAGAGGAGATCAAGAGTAAGTGTGGTGTTTACATTAAGTGAACCTGCGAAATTCTTGAAAGCGATCATTACAATTGCAATGGTCACATCAGAAGCAGAATGTTATTTTTATCACTGAAACGCATCAAAACCTTCTTGTGAAATACTATGCGCCAAGTAAGACTATCGGCATTTTCAATGATCTACATTGAATGAGATCTCGTTTTTAGGAATTCCCGGCTTCAGTCAAAGTGTGTCTGAAAAGTTTGCTACCATGAAGGAAAGAAGAATGGAGTTCCTGTACAAGTGATCACCAGTACATCAAAATTCAGAGATACTTTTTCTGCACGTGGTGTTGCAATTTATTTTAATTTCTTTTATACCGTGAAGTAATACTTTATTCTGTGTACACATTTGGTTGTTATTGCTAGTAACTGCTGCAGTAACATGAGTGAGCGACATGTTTACATTACGCATTACAAAACAGTCAGCAGTGAGCCAATTCTCTCTCCACTGTTGATGTATTTCTTGATGTGCAAAGTGCACCACCGCTATTTTCGGTCACAAGCCAGCGCTGGTGTGGGGGACAGGTGGGGAGGGGTGGGGGTGCGCTGGTGTACGTGCGTTTTCACCACATTATTGGTATTTTTATGCAGATGGCATAAATGAGACAGTCGTCTGAACTGCATATAACACAATTTATTCCAAAAAGTTTAAATGGCGGCAATTGTAAGAACTTTAATATGGAAATGATGTTGGGTCGTGAGGTCTGACCAGCTGCAGTTTTTTTTAAATCCTCTTTGCAGCAGTAAAAAAGTGACATTGTGTTTGGATGAGTGAATTCATCTGTGTGTTACTTAACTGCAAATTTTTCCCATTTTCACAGAACACACAAACTCCCTCAGCAGTATTAGGCGATCATATGATCTCTGCAGAGGACGTCCCATGAACAGTTAATTTTTTAACAAGAAAGGGTGCACTTATTTGCAAGAGACAATGCTGAAAATCTTTGTGTATCTGAGTTAGCGACCAAATACGCTCTAGACAAACAACTAAGCTGGTAGCTATTTATGTGTACCGTGCCTATGAGAAAATATGGACCAGTTTGATAGAGTTAGGATACAAAACTCTACATCCTTCAGAGCAACTTGTCTCACAATATTATGATGCATGCTGTGCATCAGTATATAACAATATGCCTGAATCTACCATGCCAGATGTAGGCACAGAACTACTTTCCTAGGTAAACATATTCATATACCCAATTACATGGAACAGATTATAAATATAAAAGTGTAAGTCATGTGTATGTCTTCTCTCTATAAAGTACCTTGTATGCTAATGTAAATGTATGGTTATAACCATTGATGAGTGGACAAGACATCCTCATTGCAAGGACTTTGTAGTAACAAAATGGTTCAAATGGCTCTGAGCACTATGGGACTTAACTTCTGAGGTCATCAGTCCCTTAGCGGTCGCACGGTTCCAGACAGTAGCTCCTAGAACCGCTCGGCCACCCCGGCCGGTTTGTAGTAACAGATTGGGCCTACAATACTACTGGAAATCAGAAGACGAAGAAGAATCAAACACTCCTGCTGCCTATCAGTGTACTACAGATAATTGTAGATCCATCAGACTGTGGCAAGATGATTGTTATTATGTCATTGCTAATGCATCATCGTGTGCTACACATCATTATGGCAAGACAGACGCTTCTGTCGCAGCTCCGGTAAATCTTATTGGCTCGCTCGTCCCACACCAATGACGTGACACACAACATAATGAGTAGCACCCTATTATGGAGTAATAGTCTTCGAGACTTAACAAACTGTATCATTTATAGCATCCAATGATGGAGCAGTTGTCTCCAAAATTAGTCGTGCTAAAAAATCATTTACCACTGAAACAGCTTTCTCAATCTTATCAAGATTTTCAGTGGATTCCGAAGACTTCCTGGGCAATCAAAAATTGTGATTATTCTTGAACGTGTGTAATCACCTGCAGTGAAAATTTATATGAGGAAGAAAAACGCCAATGCTCCTCTAAAGAAATCATCAAGGTATTCGCCTTCAGCCCTGTATGGTAAACAAAAGGAATCTGAGAAGACGGGAAAAGCAAAAAAGCAAAGCCATTGAGACGTGGTGCTATACAAGAATGTTAAAGTTAGGTAGACTGATAAGAAATGAGGAGATTTTCATCAGAACCAGCGAGGAAAGAACGTGTGGAAAACAGTGACAATGTAATGTCACGAGCCAGAGGCAAGAGGATTGACTGCTACAAGAGAGCAACATGGCGATATACGATGGCTGAGCGTTACTCCACTGCACCTACCTAAGCACCACAACTCATGTGTGTCAGTGACCAGTGAGTTACCGAAATCAGATATACTTCGGCACGTGGTGTACTTGACACCTGCAGTTGCCACACCGCAACAAACCCACTTTGGCGCAGAGAAATATCGGTCGTTGGTTCAGATCATCGAATCGGCGAGTCATGGAGTCAGCTCCTTCCAACATGAGGTCGTCATTCAACTGTCACCCTGACGGGATCAGCATCTACGGCGTACAGCTGCAGCACTGATGGAGCAATGGACGAGTTGAGGGCTTCCGGCTAGCCAGACATTGGGCGTTCACCAGCGCGAGACGCTACAACCGGGCATAGGTCTGGCATTCGGACTCGGATGCCTCCATTGCCTCATCCCAGGTCGACCGCCAGTTGGTCTTACTTACAGCAAAGCCCGACCATGTCACCTCATCCCGCAGCTGAACACCAGGAGCACCTGATGCGTTTAAGTGCTCATTCCTTGCTGCTGCGCTGAGCTAAACATAGCAACTGCCGCCTACATCACGTCTACGTATCGTGCACTATACGTCACCCACCACCCAGAGCCTGCCTGACGTGGACACAAGTTGCTAGCATACACAGTTTGGAAATAGATAAAGGTTTTTGCTGTCAACAAGCTGGTTTTGACTCACCCTAACCCACCAACCTCCACTATATAAAACCTACTCCCGTTACAACGGTAAGAAGGGGTAGGATGATAGGACATACGTCACAACATCAAGGAATAATTTCCATGCTAATGAGGGAATCTTAGAGGGCACAAACAATAGGCAAGATGAAAATTGGAATACATCCAACAAATATGTGAGGATGTTGGTTGCAAGTGCCACTTTGAGATAAGTCTTTGTTACAGGAGGGAAATTCGTGACGGTCCAAATCAAACCAACCAGAAGACTGATGAAAAAATTTATGTGGGACAGTAAAGTCGACAAATTTTAAAAAATATGAAGAGAGATTTCTTACCCGCCTAAAAACTGGTCTGCCAAAGAAACCGTGGTTCTACGGATTCAGAAATGAGAAAATGGTGTCAACGGGGCATAATACGAATGAGGTCAGATCATCTCCACAAAAAAGAGGTTTTTAAGGTTTCGGCCATCCCCCCTCCTCCGCCGCTACCCAATTGTGCACGTTATAATGAAGATAAATCCGAGTCAAATTGATTTTTATCAGCTTGCTCTAAATCCCGGAGACAGTAAATGAAATCATCTAAAGGTACGATTTAAACTTCACTAAATTCTTTTATGTGTGAAAGAACTGTTACCTAAAAGAGGTGGTCATGACCGGCTGTAATCTGAAAGAGCGCCATTCAGGTATGACGCATTTTTAAAATTTTATACTGTGTATGTAAAAAAAAATATAAATATGTCTGTAATACATATCATGTAAATTTTAAATGACTGTGTTATATGCAAATGTGTATGACAATGTATCTGCTAAATTCGTGGTTATCAAACCCAAGTGTGAACAACCGCATACACTCCACAAACAATCGTCTCTGCCTGCATCTTCTCCCAAACGATATGGAGGTATCCCTATATTGAATGTTTTAGGCAAACTGACATATCAGCTGCAGCTTATATTTTGCTCTGAAATGATTTTTATTAACCTCACGAAACATTTTATGAAGAAAAAAAAAGGCGTGAAGGTGAGGCCTGTAAGTACTTCACGAAAAAATTTCCACGACCGAGTGAATCAAAAGTTGCAGCTGGTTGTTGGTAAGCAATCGAATCATTTGGATATAGTTTTAGGTATTGTTTGAATTATTCATCTATTCTTTTAGTGAAACCAGTCTATGAGAGCAACCGAATGACAACAATTGACGCTGTCCGGCGCATTCAGTTCTGAGCAGGAATATTCGACCGTTTTGCATTGTTATATTACTATTGTTGACTGCACTTTGTAATACCTTGCATCACTGCCATTCGTGTTACGACATTTGCATTTTATTGACTGCTAATAAGTAGCACATTTATTCAGTTTTTCGACTTTGTTTATGAATAGACGTTTTGTTGGTAGGGAACTTTGCGTCTGGATCAGAATGTAAAAACGCTCAGTGGCGTTGGACTGACATAAATCATATGACTGGATAAAATACAATCCCAAGTAAAATCAGTGCACAAACAACATATTCATGCAAGGTCACATTATGAAAGAATGTAAATTAAAAAATTCAAAGAAAATTAACGAATGATGTTATATTTTGGGTAAAAAATACTTGTTAGAAATGATAGTATATGTTTAAAAATCAAGTGATTAACTCACTTAACAATTTTAAAAACTGAATTTTACATGCTTTCTTTTCACATCACGTCAGCATTTATCGAAACATAATTAACGGTGATGTGCAAACCAATGGGAAGAAAGCGAGGAAGAGGTTTCATAAATTTAAATGTTTATTTATTTAAACATAAATTAATGATGAAGTACCAGTTATTAACCTTTTCATATCAACCAAAAGTCCAAATTTAATGTCAAAAGTACGAAAAAATCATATTTCAGCAAAGAACTACGCAAATTTAGAAAATATTTCCGTCTAAGATAAATGTTTTGTATTCAGCTCTACTGGAAAGAAGATTTGTCTGTTAAACATTTACAAAGACCTAGTCATGGTTTACGTAAAACCAAGACACCTGACAAAGCATGTAAATGAAATCATTAAATCAGAAGAATGAGTGAGTACATTCACATGTCAGGGACTTGGGTTAGTCGTTTGTCTCACATTAAGTTCAGCGATTTCGACTCTGAGACTGAACGAAAATATCCATTTAGGTGACATGCCCACTGGGACTATTTTTATTCGGTTACGTCGCTCGACTGAAAGAAACTAAATGAACGAAACAACAACCGACTAGACAGTCTACTGTTAAAAGTAGTTGGTTGTCACAGCACTTTAGTGGCACGCAGTATGATGAAATATTACGTGGCGATGAGTTTACCCGAGAAAATTTTAAAACATTTGCTCTTACGAAATAAGAGTGCACAAAATAATAAAGAGCTTGCGAGTGAAGTGTTATCGTGTTATGAAAATCACGACTTTTTTTCAGGAAACGCACTTCTTCATGATCGTATCGACTTCTGCTTCCCTGAAACTGCGGATCAGTTCCTGACGAACTTACGAAGCAATTTCATAACTATATTGAAGTCATGGAGAAGAGCTACGTAGGGAAGTTGACTCTATTTGGTAGCCTACTGCTGGGCTTATTTCTATGGATGCTCTAGATGTAGCAGTCAAAACGGTGAAGCGCGGTAGGTTTATAGTTCGATGAAAAATTTCTTCAAAATGCTGGGTCAGAATACTGCCGATGGTGAACTGTTCATAGCATTGAATATTATGAACTCCAGTGGCACCGATTGTTTCACTCTTTATTCATTGCAAGAAATTAATGGATTGTTTGAATGTTTACTTAATTTCTAGAAGAAACTCTAAAAAGAACGGAATACTCTTCGCTTCTTTCTGGCTTAATTTAGTAATTTTGGTAGCTGATATTTATTGAATTTTATCAACGGAAGTGCTTTCTATTACTTGAGTCATTCTTCACTTAAGAAGTCACACTAATTTCCTATACTAAACATTTAGAGGGTATATTGCGAATTAAACAAATTTGTATGTTGAGGGTATAAAACAGGAGGTAAGTATAATAAATGCGGAAATCTTAAAAATACACTATTTGATCAAAAGATCGGGATACTTCTATGTAATGTGGAACTGACTACGAGATGTCACGAGAGACGGACCCGAAATTATGAAAGGAGGCTGGAAGTATTGTGTTGTCAGTAGAGAAGCAGTAACCACACAGTGTGTAAGTCAGTAGGACTTAATGATTTGGAACATTTGCTAGTCATTGGATGTTACCTACGTTCTCAATTATTTGCTTTGTGTGTTCCTATCCCTACAGTTTTTACCCTCAACAGCTCCCGCTAGCGTCATGGAGGTTATTCTTCGATGTCTTAGCAGATGTCCTATCATTCTATCTCTTCTTCTCCTCAATGTTTCCTACCTGATTCTGTGGAGTATCATCCATCCCTTGCCACATCAGTCCACCTAAATCTCAACATTCGTCAGAAGCACCATATCTCAAATGCTTCGATTCTCCCCTGGTTAGGTTTTACTACAATCGACGTTTCACTGCCATACAATTCTGCGCTTCAAACAACCATTCTCAGAAATTTCTTTCTCAATTTAAGCCCTATGTTTGATGCTAGTGGACTTCTCTTGGCCTGAGATGCACCTACTTATTATGTCTCCTTGCTCCATCCATCATAGGTTATTTCGCTGCCTAGGTAGCAGAATTCCTTAACTTCGTCTGCTTCGTGATCCGCGATTTTTGAGTCAAATTTCTAGCTGCCAATTCTCATTACTTTCGTCGTTCTCCGGTTTACTGTCAGGCCATATTATATATAATTACTGATCTTCAGACGTATCTCCTCATTCCTTGATACTTCCGTATCCCACTTCCCTGCGCACTGATTTTCCTTGCTAGTCTCTTAAACTTCAGCCTAATCTTCATCATTACTAAACTGTGATCTGAGTCTCTATCCGCTTCTGAGTACGCCTTACAATCCAATCCCCTGATTTCGGTATCTCTCCCTGACTGTGATGTTATCTAAGTGGAATCTTCCTGTATCTCCCGGTATTTTGCAAGTACACATCCTCCTCTTGTGATTCTTGAACAGAGTATTCGCGATTATTAGCTGAAATTTGTTGCAGAACTCAATCAGTCTTTCTCCTCTCCCGTTCCTGCAACAGAGCCTACATTCTCCTGTAGCCTTTTCTTCTACTGCTTCCCCTACAACTGCATTCCTATCCCCCATGACTATTGATTTTTCCCCCTTTGTGTATTGAAATACCGTCCAGTATCCCCACGCACTTTCTGCATCTCTTCATCGTCTGCTTGTGGCGTCAGCATGTACACTTTCACTATTGTTGTCGGTGTATATTTGCTATCTATGCTAATGGAAATAACCCTGTCACTGAACGGTAACTCATTCTCTGGCCTCCCTTCATATTCAAAACGAATGCTAGTCCAGTTCACCATTTTCTGCTCCTGTTGATAATACTCTATAGTCGTCTGACCTGAGATCCTTGCCTTCTACCCCGTATCACTTCACTGGCCAACACTATATCTAGACCGAGCCTCAGTATTACCATTTTCACATTTTCTAAGCGCCGTATCACATTCAGACTTCTGATATCCCACGTCCCGATTCGTGAAACGTAATCCTTACGTTGATTATTTCATCTTTAGCTCATGGTCACCTCCTCTTGACAGTACAGTCCGAGGGATCCGAATAGGGGACCATTACGGAACTTTTTTGCCAATGCACAGATACTTTCTCAATTACAGGCCACATGTCCTGTGTAGATATAATACGTGTCTTTGATATAGTGGTTTCCATTGCGTTCTGCATCCTCCTGTCCTTGATCAACGCTGATTCATCCGCTTTTAAGAGCAGTTTCCCACCCTAATGACAAGAGAGTACTCTGAACCTCTCTCTGCTCCTCTGTACTCCTTGACAAGGCCATTAGCAGAATGAGAGTGACATCCTGTGCCTGAAGTCTTCGGCCGCCATTGTTGATGATTTCTATGTAAAATTTAAGCAGTGGCGGATTTTGAATCAGGGACCGGGGACGTTCTACTAGTCAAAGACGCTACGGTTATACTCCTTCAAAGCTACCCAAGTTCACTGGTGATCATGTGACTGTGAAGTGGAAAGGCGAAGGAACATCCACAGCTGAACAAAGACCATGCGGACCTCACATATTGTTGAATGGCGGCCGCCGTCAATCATTTCGGAGAGTGGCTCTAATAAATTGCATGAAATGAGTGGAAGAAATCACTTGCTACCCGCCGTCAAGCTAGCACAATGGCCATGCGGGGCGAGTTGTAAAGAAAGGGATGCGATGTCGAGTAGCTGCTCATAAGCCACACATTGTTTGTAGCCACGCTTGAGGTGGTGATGAGCGAAGCCACTGGACAATGGGAAACGGTAGATTTGGAATGATGAATAACACTACAACCGTGGCAACCCTATGGAACTGTACGGGTTTAGCGAAAGCCTGGGGAGCTTTGTCTGCCATCGTGTGTAGTTCCAACAATGAAGCAAAAAGGAAATGGTATTACAGTATTAGGGTATTTTTCATGATTAGTGTATGATCTGCTTATTGGCACTTAAGAAAGGAAGGATATCACCTCACACACATCATGTTGTTCTCAATGGAGAGACGTCTACAGACGTTAAAGTAACCTCTGGCGTGCCACAGGGGAGTGTTATGGGACCATTGCTTTTCACAATATCTATAAATGACCTAGTAGATAGTGTCGGAAGTTCCAAGTGGCTTTTCGTGGATGATGCTGTAGTATACAGAGAAGTTGCAGCATTAGAAAATTGCAACAAAATGCAGGAAGAACTGCAGCGGATAGGCACTTGGTGCAGGGAGTGGCAACTGGCCCTTAACATAGACAAAAGTAATGTATTGCGAATACGTAGAAAGAAGGATCCTTTATTGTATGATTATATGAAAGCGGAACAAACACTGGTAGCAGTTACTTCTGTAAAATATCTGGGAGTATGCGCACGGAACGATTTGAAGTATAATGATCATATAAAATCAATTGTTGGTAAGGCGGGTGCCAGGTTGAGATTCATTGGGAGAGTCCTTAGAAAATGTAGTCCATCAACAAAGGAGGTGGCTTACAAAACACTCGTTCGACCAATACTTGAGTACTGCTTATCAGTGTGGGATCCGTACCAGGTCGGGTTGACAGAGGAGATAGAGAAGATCCAAAGAAGAGCGGCGCGTTTCGTCACAGGGTTATTTGGTAAGCGTGATAGCGTTACGGAGATGTTTAGCAAACTCAAGTGGCAGACTCTGCAAGAGAGGCGCTCTGCATCGCGGTGTAGCTTGCTGTCCAGGTTTCGAGAGGGTGCGCGCCGGCCAGTGTGGCCGAACGGTTCTAGGCGCTACAGTCTGGAACCGCACGACCGCTACGGTCGCAGGTTCGAATCCTGCCTCGGGCATGGATGTGTGTGATGTCCTTAGGTTAGTTAGGTTCAAGTAGTTCTGTTCTAGGGGACTGATAACCTCAGATGTTAAGTCCCATAGTGCTCAGAGCCATTTGAACCATTTTTTTCAAGAGGGTGCATTTCTGGATGAGGTATCGAATATATTGCTTCCCCCTACTTATACCTCCCGAAGAGATCACGAATGTAAAATTAGAGAGATTACAGAGATTCGAGCGCGTGCGCGAGGCTTTCCGGAATTCGTTCTTCCCGCGAACCATACGCGACTGGAACAGGAAAGGTAGGCAATGACAGTGGCACGTAAAGTGCCCTCAGCTACACACTGTTGGGTGGCTTGCGGAGTATAAGTGTAGATGTAGATGTAGATTTTACAGCTTCTGTACTGCACTCAGTAAAGGAACCGTTTGGAGAGATGCTTGTGTCGACATGACTGTACATCCTGTCATGAAGCAGCATCTGTGAGGCAATGGTTTGTGGATGACAACAGTCCTGAAAGGTCGATATGTCCAGAGTTCCAACCCGAACCCAATGGAACACCTGTGGGCAAAGTCAGAACGTCGACTTTTCTGCAGACGCCAGCGTCCAAGATAACTAACCTCTCTGGTTTCGGCTCTTAAGGAAAACAAAGCATTCAAACACCTTCTTGAAGTGTTCCCAGCAGAGTTCAAGCCAATTATTCAAAAAGTCTTAATCGCATTTATTATTATTATACCGCCAACCGGTTTCTACCCGACGTAGGTGTCATCTTCTGGGCGTTTACACCATTGGTTGTCTGCTGGTGGTGTCACTCCTGTCTACATAACGGCAGGAAACTATTGGTAATCTTCAAAGAAGATTACCACATTCCAGTCCCTTGACCGAATGATAACTTCATTACTAAGTAATCCATCGACAAATGATGGAGTATAATTGTCATGAGTATCCTGAACCAGCAAAACGGGCACATTGAAAGTTCCTGCATGTACGCGGTCGCTGCACGCTCTAACGCTCCTGTCTACATAACGGCAGGAAACTATTGGTAGTTTCCTGCCGTTATGTAGACAGAAGTGACACCACCAGCAGTCGACCAATGGTGTAAACGCCCAGAAGATGACCCCTACGTCAGGTTGAAACAACACCGACTCAAAGGAAGGCCTCGGCGCTTGTTGGTGACGTCACGTCAGCTAGGCACGGCGAACGCCAGGTCTGTTGCAGGCAGAAACGCCTGGGCGTGCTTATCACTATAAATCTCTTATTTTTGGACAAAATGTTTGGTATTGTTTTGGATTCTGCAGTTAATTAGATGAAAAATTTTCTTATTATCGTAAAGCTACAAATGAAGATCATAGTTCTGTATTACTAAATCCTGTCGAAACAAACGTAGATCAATATGAGAAGATCCTTTGCGCAATTGCAGGCTTCGGAAATTTTACATTATTCAAGTAACTGTATTTACTTGGTCCATTTTGTTATCGAATGTTGCCCCAACCCCCTTACAATTAAATCGTCTTTTGTTTATTTATTTATTTTCGTTTGACATCATCACTGGAAATGTGAATTAATTTACATGTGTAAATGTCCAACTGATGCCAGTCATTAGATTACAGTCGTTTTCAACGAAAGTAATTCTAAACAGGAAACAAAATAGCTTCATACATCGAAAATACCGCTGAGCTTAAACTTTTTTAAACATGCACATTAGAAAAGATAAATATTTTCGCCTCTTGCAAATGAAAGGAGAAACTTTATAAGATAAAAAAATTTTATTTGATAAAACAAGTATCTCTCTTTCGCCTCTTCTTCTGTCCCCCACCCCCTCCCCCCAACGTGTACAATCGCAAGATATTTCATTAATATTCAGTGCTCCTCATCCCATAGTCAACCAAGATACCTGAAGAAGAGCAGCAATATGTTCACAGTTTCTTGTAAAAGGAACCCAGTACAAACGTAACTTCCTCAGTTTTACTAAAAAGGTAAAGAAGCACGAATTCTGTTGCTGCTGGACCATGAAGTAGTTTTTGTATGCCCATCCTTAAAACAGGTGGAAATTTAAGTTCAGGAGTACACTATTTGTTAAGAAGTGTAAAGAATTGCACAATTAATTGATTGTAGAAATCTCTCAGAACAATGTGTGTTGGTCAACTATCGCCAATAGTTTCATATTTTCCTGTGTCAGAGAGGGAGACACCATCATTATGAGTATGCCTGCAAAAGACCTGGCGTTGGCCGTGCCTAGCTGACGTGACGTCACGAACAAGCGCCGAGGCCTTCCTTTGAGTCGGTGTTGGTTGAAACCGGTTGGCGGTATAATAATAATAAATGCGACTAGGACTGTTTTTGAATAACTGATTAATCATACTAATCGCTGCTTCATCTCCACAACCATGTTGTCCAAAAAAAGAGTTCAAGCCGCCAAAGTGGCCCATTAATTGGTGTCCGGACACTTTTCATCAGATAGTGTACGTAATACGTGAACTCTCAAAGAAAATTTCTCGCACAGTATTATGAGAGACGGACGCTGCTTCATAGAAAGTGTCGTTACTAACAGGTTGGCGCGGAGCACTTACCAGCAAGCGGAAGGCTGCGCAGGCGAGGAGCGTGGCGGCGAGCGCCAGCCAGACGGCGGGTTGCAGCGGCAGCAGCAGCAGGCGCTCCGCCGGCACCGCCTGCGACCGCCGCACCAGCAGGTCCCCGTCGCAGCCCGCGTGCGGGTACAGAGTCTCCAGCGGCGCCACCTCCTCTGGGGAGAAGAGCCGCACGTGGGCAGACACGCGGGCGCGCCCGGACTCAAGGTCCGCCAAGTCGCCCGTGAAGGAGCCGTTCGGCAGGCGCATCCCGACGTGCGTCGCGAACGGGTCCTCCGGGAACCGGGCGCGCAGCCCGAGGAACGGCGCCAGCTCCAGCAGGATCGCGCTGTCGTGTCCGGCCGGCTCGCCCGCTACCCTGTCTCCCACGGCGGTCTTCCTCAAGAAGCCGCCAGCTGGAAGCGTCATCGTGGCGGCGACCCTCAGTAAGCCGTCCTGAGGCTCAGCTGCGGTGACAACTACTACGTGCTGCACCTCCAGTGCTGTTTTCATTCCCCCTCTCGACAGTACGTCTTACGAAATCATATTTCCCATACCCCTTCTTTCCATTCTGGGGCGTTCCTATTCGTACTTGTGTAGAAATATGACAGTTAAATTTTCAAATCCGTCTTCATGGAACCATCGGAACAACTCCTCTCCAGAGCTACTGTTATTTGCTGACGAATAGACTGCCAGTATTAAACCACTTATTACACGGGACGCGGTAATTCTACGGCGATCGTTGCTGACGTACTTCAAAATATCTTCGACTTCAGAGAAGATTACCACATTCCAGTCCCTTGACCGAATGATTACTTCATTACTAAGTAATCCATTGACAAAAGATGCACTATAATTGTCATGATTTTCCTGAACCAGCAAAACGGGCACAGTGAAATCTCCTACATTTACGCGGTCGCTGCACGCTCTAAACACATCTCCTAGAAAGCGCTGACCCTCATCTCGCCTCCAAGCTCCCGACAAGATGTATACAGCGTTACCTTCCTTTGGAATTAAAATCTCCTGAATAAACTGATTTAAGATTGTTAGCGTTAAATCTGACTTGTAAGTTTGTTGCTCCGCATTTGTTGTCCCTTTATAGTATCAGGTAACGAAACGCTTTCGTCCATAGCCCTCAATCTCACGAAGACAGACAATGTACGTCAGCAGAATGAGCAAAGTACAATGATATGAACCCTTGTAAAGCTCAGTTATACCGGAATACACAAACTTCATAGCGAACTGTGGATACCGAAGCCACACTTATCATCATTCGTCTGCAGCAAACTGCTGCCAAAATTCTTACTAAACAGTATGAATGCAGTAGGCTAGAAATAGCAGCTAAGTAAAGCAGTAATTATACTGAAGCTTCTTTCGAACATCGACGACTATTCTGTCCCTCTGCTTATTGAAGATAGTCCTTTCTCTTTCTCTCCTATTTACATATGAAGGAAGCTACCGTGTAACAAATGGTTCAAATGGCTCTGAGCACTATGGGACTCAACTGCTGTGGTCATTAGTCCCCTAGAACTTAGAACTACTTAAACCTAACTAACCTAAGGACATCACACACACCCATGCCCGAGGCAGGATTCGAACCTGCGACCGTAGCAGCAGCGCGGCTCCGGACTGGAGCGCCTAGAACCGCACGGCCACCGCGGCCGGCGTGTAACATGGAATTAAGATTACAGCGATGCTGATATTCTCTATGTATATAAAACATCACCAGTTTGCAAATTCACGTCAAGTGGAAAAAAAGCAGCACGTTCGCCAGGAACATCGATTACTGTTATTAAGCACAAAAGAGCGTTCTATTGCTTTTTCTGGCTATAAGAAGAGGAACAAAAGACTTAATTTCTGCAGTCGCTGTTCGACTTGAACGGAAAGAATTACAAAATAAGTCCACGATGCGAGGTCACGTACATTATAAATCTGATATTTGACATGAATTGGTAAGTACTTTCCTAGATATACTCTTAGTAAAAGTTGTGCGACCTTCCCTGTTGCTCACACCAAGGAACTAGCTGCAACGTCTGTTCAGGAGGTCTTGCCGTCCAAAGTGACTTGTCCACTGTGTAAAATTTACGAGTATGCTAGTAAATGTTTTAGGCTTGTTGCCAGAAGAGGTTATATCAATTTGTAGTACTGATATCCACCAAGTAAATCACTACATTAGTTAATCTGGACATTACCTCGGCAATAAAGTGTAATCAAGTGATCTGTAGCAAGTAAATCAACACTTTACGTAACACGACTGCTTTCTCAAAGATTAAATGTAACCACACATTTCACAACTGCAATGGTCTAATGCCGCAGTACAAACATGTCGACGTTGCACTTTCAAAACAGAGAGTCGTTACAGGATAAGTTCGCACTGGCGAGTCGGAATTACTGAACTGACGTCTCATGAACTCGCACTAGTATAATAAACAGCAGTTGCTTACTCAGTGATCTGAACAACACTGCAGACAGCAGGCGTCGTTGCGTCGCGTCAGACACGCGACATAATTGATTGCAAATCTGTACGTATCACAATGTGACATCATGTTAGGACACGCACTGAGATAACTGACACGCAAGCTTTATTAATTTCCATTTATCTCTTATGATACATAAGCCATATCTGTATCCCAAAATGGCTTACAGATGGACTGTTGTGCGGTATTTCAGTAGCATAAATAATTCACCCTGTCGTTTTCGGATGAAGAACGCCCATTCGATTATAACATTAACGATATACTTATTACAGAGAACAATGCAATAGCCGTGAACAAAATGTTCGTGACAGGCTTTATGTTATAAGCACTAACTTACATTCTCAATACAATGAAAGAGCACAGGTGCACCTCACTTAAAATAAATCATTTTCTTGACATTCATCAAAAGTTGATGTCAACAGTACGGTCAGTGAGGATGAAACAGATAGAAGTGATAACCGTTGCTTCTGCGAGATGCTAAATAGCAGATTCATATCTTTTTATTTCACTCACCTTCCTTTTCTTATTAGGATTTAGTTTGACGAGATCATACATCCCTTGACATTATTGTCCGCTCCAAACATGCCGCTCCAATACTGTGTACGAATTTCCTTCACTTCGATTACAGCGTTAACATTAGAGAAAGGTGTAACGCAGCACGTTATTACGAGATAACATCCGTTGCAGTAAGGCATACAGTCGTCTAGTATGGTGGCTTCAGGATGGCTATGTTTTTTTCTTTTTTTTTTTTTTCTTTCCGCTTTGCTCATAGCACAGCTGCCGTGAGAACTGCATAGCGTAACGTTCAGTCGATACGAAGATTCATATCCTCTGCGAATCTAAATAATCCATATTAATTATTATCCGATTTTGTTCTAATTTGATACGCAGCTTTTCGTTATTAATGGAATTGTGCTGTCAGATTTTTATTTATTATAGTTCCGAAGATAAATAGAATTACCTAAAAGCCCTAAAACCTGCGCTTGTTTTTTAAAAACCAAGATAGGAACAATAACAGATTGACTTTCATTATCATTTGAAGCCATTACAAAGTTGTTAGTGCATAAAAATCAATTAATTAGAATTTTCTTTTTAAAATTTTAGCCACTTTACGTTACGTAATACAAAAATCGGTCAAAATTATTTGATTATATTTTGTTGTGTGAGTGCATGAGAATGATTGAGAGAGTGTATGTGGAACATACGTTAA
The DNA here is from genome assembly GCF_021461385.2 of Schistocerca piceifrons. Taxonomy (NCBI): domain Eukaryota; kingdom Metazoa; phylum Arthropoda; class Insecta; order Orthoptera; family Acrididae; genus Schistocerca; species Schistocerca piceifrons. The sequence goes on along the minus strand of NC_060138.1, from coordinate 291,291,678 downwards.
AATTTAGTATTTCATTTTACGTAAAACCTTGCACAAACGAAACGTGGGAAAGTTATGTTGCAACCACGATTCAGGTGACGTATGTCTGTGTGAGCATGCTTTTTATAAAAGCAGCCAGAATGGAACTTAGAGGCGGAATAAGTTCATTTAGCAATTTGAAGAATGTTTCGCACTTTGCTTATGTTGATTAAACATAACAAAAAATTGTGTTGCTAAATTAATTACTCTCAAATTAGCGATTGGATAAGGCAAGATTTGCCGAGAGAATGATCAGGAAGGAACGTCCTGATTGGTCGTTTAGATCAACAGCCAACCCGCATTAAGCTGTTCCCGAACGAATAGAGGAGTGGCCAGAAAGGAGACTACCTTGAGAGAGCCGCTTGCCAGCCGGCCTACGGATAACACGATGTTAGATCGCTCCTTAAAAATACTCTATAAGGTGAGGAAATAGTGAGCTAATTTCGGTCCGAACATATCGTGACTGAAGCGACTGGAGTTACGAACAGCCGCGCTGGACCAGCCGAGCGTTCTAAGGCGCTTCAGTCATGGACTGTGCGGCTGGTCGCTGCGGAGGTTCGAGTCCTCCCTCGGGCATGGGCGTGTGTGTTTGTCCTGAGGATAATTTAGGTTAAATAGTGTGTAAGCTTAGGGACTGATAACCTTAGCAGTTAAGTCCCATAAGATTTCACACACATTTGAACATTTCGTTGCGAACACTTTAATGACAGTTTGGTGTTTCTAAGTTAAATATTTTGACAGGTATGAGAGTGTGAACTTTCTGGTCGTAGTAACAACTCCACGTGGCGTGTTTTGTGCTCTGTACGGAATATTTTGGCGAGCACTTCTTACGAAGAAGACCACTGTAACGGCCGAATGTTTAACTCGCGAATAGTTGTGGGTCTGTGACTGGTAGAACGCGAAAATTAGTCGGGTCGGACTTGCTAAAATTCTGGCTGCTTTTCGAGTGAATTTTTGTTATACAGACAGTGAACTTTCAATGATAACGTTTCACCATATTAAATACGGACTTGATAGCTATTTCATGTGTTTCAATATAAATAAAAAACAGAGTTAATCTAATTTTAAAAGCTTTTCTGCAAGTAGACTGAATATCCCGAACGTCCGATTTTTTAATCATGAACTTTCAGGAACCGACTTTAAACCAGAGCTACGCGGCCTCTGTATGGTAGGTGTTAGGTAGTGGTTTCATCAACGCTGCTTTACACTGCCTAGCACGTATCTGTTACTACAGAGTGAAGGGACATCGGCAAGAATCCTATCGAGGTAGATGGACTGAACGATAGCTTTAACAACAACACAGCCGACCGACCCCGCCCTGCCGCAAAGGGTTTGCAAGATTTTCTACAACACTGGCGATGCAATTTGTTTCCATTGTCTCTGAAGCAGGGTGAATAGCTATTACCATATTACAGAGCTGATGATGTAATCTTCATTTCATTTCAGCTGAAAAAGTAAAATGTTATTTTAACATGAAATGAAGACTGACTTATTACTACTACGTACACCTATAATTATATACAAACGACTCATGCCATTCCTGTATCATTTACATAGAACACTAACAATGAAATGAGTTAGAAGCAGTTTATATTTACATGACTTCCTTAAAAGATACAGAGCATTGACTCTTAGTGTTTCCAAAGATTCTTGTTACTTTGACTCATACAAAAGAGATGCTTCTGCATAGAAATCTAATAAGTGACATCCATTTCACTATGTACAAATACAAACTTTCTCCTTTTTGAAATTACTTCTTCAGCATTACTATGACCTGTAGCATTACTGTGATTTGACATTTGTTTGATAATAACACCCATATATAAAAATCAAAAGACTTACGTAACTGATCATACAAAAATAAAAACATAGCATACATGTTATCTCTTTAGCAACTGTCTCGTAGTGCCCACGGAATGGAGTAGGTTGAGTGGAAATACGTCTCTCGTGGGATCAATTCCATTTTGTATTCATAACCTTTGAGAAAACCGGCTTTTTCATGTCGACGATTATCTAGATACATAGATTCTGCTGTTCTTTCTGTAATGTGAGCTTTACAGGCCTGCACATTATTGTATTTTTTAAATTTATGTCCTCTGAGAAAAAGGTGAAGCTTCTGTCCATATACCAATACCTCTACACCCACAAACCTAATACTAACACCTTGTCCAAACTTACTGTGCCCTGCTTTACTTTTTATGAAGGGTAATCCTAACTCTTTCCCGTGTACATGAAACGAACATTTAACACAAGATAGTTAGAGAAATGAGTTTTTTCCTTTAGGAATCCTATTCCTCAAATGCAGCTCACTAATAAACTTTATACGACAAGAAAGGTGCTTATTACCGCTCCATTTGCTGTATCAACTTCCATGTGGATATTCTTTGATTTAGCACAAATAGCACCCGATGTTCTAAGTTTCTTAACAGGGGGAGGTGGGGTACGAGGTGTAAATAATTCACAAATCTTCTTAGGCAATTCGAGAGACGTTACATTCATGGCTTCCCCTGTGTCGATTATCAATCCTTGCTCGACGTACTCCCTATTTCAGTCGCGGCCATATCGTACTTAGTCAGACGAACCTGAGGTACCAGGTCGATTCTCATCTATGACTTCAGATAGTCTTACAGACAGGTATTGTCGCTAGTTTTGTGCTGCCACATTTTCAGATGCAGGAGCGCTGGTTTGTTTTACCAGTTGACTGGATATTATTTGCAGTGTTTGCATGCTAGTTACTAGGCCGACTATTATTCCAGTGAGGCTGCGAATTATTTCCGATATTCCCGACTTGAAAATACGCAGGAGTATACCTCGCATCATTTCGCCGATACTTGAGTTTGGCGATTTTACACCATCAACTGACAGCTAATTTGTACCATTTTGACCCGTCGTTGACGCGCCATAATTTCTTCCATTGCCGTTCCTGTTATAATTATCATAGGGATACTTGAAAGACGGAAGGGTATATGGAGGGTCTGCAAAAGGGAGATGAACCTCAATGAAATGTTACATAAGTGGGAGAGGACGTATATGAATATGAGATGGGAGATATAATAACGTGAGAAGAATTTGATAGAACACTGAAAGACCTAAGTCGAAACAAGACCTCGTGACTAGATGACATTCTATCAGAACTATTGATAGCCTTGGGTGAGCCAGCCAATGATAAAATTCTTCCATCTAGTGTGTAAGATGTATGAGACAGGTGAAATACCATCATACTTCAAGAAGAATAGAACAATTCCAATTCCAAAGAAATCAGTTACTGGAAGATGTATTACCGAACTATGAGTTTAATGAATCATGGTTGCAAAATACTAAGACGAATTCCTGGCAGAAGAATGGAAAAACCGGTAGAAGCCGACCTTGAGGAAGATAGGATTGGATTCTGGAGATACGTAGGAACACGCAAGGCAGTACTGATTCTACGAGTTACCTTAGAAGATAGGATACGGAAAGGCAAACCTATGTTTATAGCATTTGTAGACTTAAAGGAAGTTTTTGACAGCGTTGATTGGAACACTCTCCTTGAAATTCTGAAGGTAGCATGGGTAAAATACACGGAGTAAAGTGCTATTTGCAGCTTGTACAGAAACCAGACGGCAGCTAAAAAGTCGAGGGACAGGAAAGGCAAGCAATAGTTGAGAAGGAAGTGAAATGAGCTATAGCCTATCGCCGATGTTATTCAATCTGTACAGTGAGCAAGCAGTAAAGGAATCCAAAGAAAAATTCTGAGCAGAAATTAAAGTTCAGGGAGAAGAAGTTAAAACTTTTAGGCTTGCTGACAACATTGTGACTCTGTCAGAGACAGCAAAGAGCTTGGAAGAGCAGTTGAATTGGATGGACGGTGTCTTAGTAGGAGGATGTAATATTAATGTCAACAAAAGCAAAACAAAGATAATGGAATATAGCAGAATTAAATCAGATGATTCTGACTGAATTAAATTAAGAAATGAGACACTTAAAGTACTAGGAGTGTTTCGCAATTTGGGCAGCAAAACAACTGATGATGGTCGAAGTAGAGAGGATATAAAATGCAGTCTGGCAATGGCAAAAAAAGCGTTCCTGAAGAATAGACATTTGTTGATTTCGAATATAGACTTAAGTGTTTGGAAGTATTTTCTGAAAGTATTCGTCCGGAATGTATCCATGTATGGAAATGAAACATGGATGATAAAGAGTTTAGAAAAGAAAGAATAGAAGATTTTGAAATGTAGTGCTGCAGAAGAATCCTGAAGATTAGGAAGGTAGATCATGTAACTAATGAGGAGGTTCTCAATAAAATGGGCAGACAACGAATTGGTGGAACAGCTTGACTAAAAGAAAGTATCGGTTGTTATGACACATTCTAGGACATCAGGGGATCACCAATTTAGTACTAAAGGGAAGTGTGGTGGGTAAAAATTGTTGAGGGGGACCAAGAGATGAATGCAGTAAGCAGATTCAGAAGGATGTAGCTTGCAGTAGTTATTCGGAGGCGAAGAGGCTCGAACAAGATAGTGTTGCATGGAGGGCTGCGTCAGACCACTCTTCGGACCGAAGACGACAACAACAACAACAACAATGAATATCATCGTTCGTAACAGATACACTACTACCGTTGCCGTTATTTAACTTAGTCTCTCCATGTAAGAGGTCAATGGAATTAAGGATTGACATGAAAATAACTGCGTTAGTGTCGGGTACATGTATCAGCTTTTCCTTGATAAGTACACGGAATTTAGATTTTAACAGTCATATCACCTCTTGTGACATGCATTCAACCCAGTATTTCTCAAACTGCCTCCAGAGGTTGTCTTGAGCACAATTATGAGGCTGAGGGTTATATGCTTCTCTTCGAAGGCGCCCCTGAATTTTAGTAAATTAATATTTCTTTAGGAACGTCCTCTTGCATTATGCGTAAGTTTTATAACTATCTGCTGTTTCACTGGCCAACAAGGCGCCACCTCCTTGAATGTATGTATACACAAAATGGACAATTTGATCATCCCTCCACGTTTTTGACATCACGCCACGAAAACTTTTGATGAAAATAACTGGGTGAGGGATTTGCTTTCGGGGATGAATATCTGAAATAGCCTGTATTTCATAAGACTCTCCTAGTTAAGTGTAGGGTACAGTCTACCAGCGGCCTCATGTCACTAGATAAGTGACTTCCTACCGGTCTGACATTTTCTGTGTCACACCTGTTTACATCCGCACCTCGCGGCGGAACAATGTACGTTCGAACAGCAATAGGCGTTGCATCTTGACAAACTTATTTTACCAGAGTAAGTTGCCTTTTAATTTAATTTACTTCTTTAGTCATGTCATCATCCCATTGTGACGATTTAGTGCCGTTCACTTCGTTAGATTCTGTCCGTCCTGACAGAGTCTCGTTAGTAGTTTGCTGTACTATTACTAGTAATTCTTTCTGTAAGCACTCTCTAAACTGGTCGTCCCTTTTTTTAACCAGCTAACGTAATCTAGTGTGTTATTATTGCTCTTTTCCTTAAACGTTTCCTGCATTTGTTCTTCTTGTTCAAGAGTAATCTCCCGTACTTGTCCAGTGAGCTGCTGAACGGTTCCTTCTAAAGTTGCGTGGTCTGCTTTTATCTGATTAACTTGACTGAGACAGGTAACTCACAGTTCCAGCAAATCTTTATACGCTTTCGTTAAGTTCGAAAATTTCCGTCCTCATACTCTAAAAGTTTTCTTTTGGTTCAAATGGCTCTGAGCAGTATGGGACTTAACTTCTGAGGTCATCAGCCGCCTAGAACTTAGAACTAATTAAACCTAACTAACCTAAGGACATCACACACATCCATGCCCGCAGCAGGATTCGAACCTGCGACCGTAGCGGTCGCTCGGTTCCAGAATGCAGCGCCTAGAACCGCACGGTCACTCCGGCCCGCAGTTTTCTTTTAACTGAAAATTAATTCTTGTTTCTAGTTCAAATGCTACACGTTCAAAATTCGTATTCATATTTGAACTTATCTGTGCAGTTACTTTAGTACGCATTTCAGATGCTATACATTCAGTGTTCGTATTTTTATCCAAACGCAACTGTACAGTTCCTTTATTATGTACTTCAGATGCTACAAGTCCAAATTCGTGTTCATATGTTCCCAATTCGAGTTTAATATCTTTCCAAAAGTCTTACGAAGATCAGCAAACGGTCCAGGTAATGGGTTTCATGAAGTTGTCGCTTCTGTTGATTCTGAAAGCTGTTCAGTTTCGTATGTCACACACCCCACCTTTTCGATTGAGGTGCGTGGTATTTCTTGTTCGTCAGCTTCCGACTCCACGTCGCTATCCTCAGCGGAAGACCTGTCTTTAGGCCTTCCGACTTTCCCCACATTTAATTAATTAAAATAATTCTGGGATAGTTTTGAAACTTGCTAAAATATTAGCTACTACGCTAAAGTCAGTTGTGTTATTTCACTGAAATAAGCAGTAACGCATGACCTACAATAAAATAATCTAATAATGCTAATGAAAGTTCTGCACTATATTTCGGCCATCTTGTCGACCGTACTCTCAACTGAAAATTCCTAAATCCTTCGTATATAAAAAATGTATGAAAAATATTATACGCTAATTTTGGGTACATTTAATCACATATCATGTCCTGTCACATGAAACACGCGAAGATAAGTGACAGAAATGTAAGAGCCGTACCTTTCGTTGCTAGTGCCACAAACAAGAGGGTGTTGTTTTGCAATTTTTTCTTTTATTTCAAATAAATTTGAAAAATTTTCATGTTATCTTCTCAATGGATTCGGTCAATAGTTTCGTTTTCCGTATAATCTCTCTCTCCATTCAGTTGCAAGATATGAAAAAGACACAAAAGTTTTTGAAAACACAGTAATGCAAGACCCAAATTACATCTATCTATAACATTAAACTGAATATATATTATTCATCTTTTAAGAAATTAGAAAATCAGCTAGGCTCATTATTTATATGGAATCGATCCGTTTAATAACTGCGCGACCCCGTGTGATTATTAAACGCTATTCACTATATGAAAATCTCATTTAGTGCAATACTCGGATTTCGTCTCTTAATTCTACAGGTTCAATTTTAAAAATTGTAGGGAATAAACTGGAACCAAATGATGCTTACAATTTTTAATGTGAAAATAAGCGATTCCGTTTTAATGGCAGCCACATTTAACATTATTCAATTTACTTTCTCGTTAATATATTTTGAAACGTAATTTTTGATCATTATCATGACACTTCAATGCTGATATGGATTATTAATTAACAGAACGTTACACATAGCTCACGTTTAATCTAGGTGAGATCCAACAAAATAATAAGATCAAATAGACATCATTCCTTTTTTTTATCTACAAAAAAATACAGAGATTTTCTTTATTTACTACTACTTATAAAAGCATTGTTCTTAGACCTCTCTGAACCTTTTATTGGCTCTGCCTATACTTTTCGTCGTACCAAGTCGACAAAATGAAACTCTCTTGCGTTATTGAATTTGGGGGAGTTACTAAGAAAAATTAAAAAATAACGTTACAAACTTCAACGCAATGCGTCACCTCTACAGAATTCGACTGTTTCCAGAATACTCTAGAGTAATGAATCTGTCGTGAAAAACGGAAATTTGCCTTAGGCCGGCACTTTTACCCTGATCTTATACTTTGCAAAGGCAGTTGCCTTCACCCATTAGACCATCTTACTCCGTTGTTTCACATTAATGATGTTTGCTTCCATTAGATCTGAGCGCTATAACGAGAGGTTCTCTCACTTGGTATTTGGGAAACCACCACAGAGGAAATGGATTTAGCGGAAAACTGCGGATGCACACAGCCGTAGGCGTACTGTACAAACCAACTGAATAAGAATTTAGTGAAATGAAATACGTGCCGCGAACTGTGATGATCAATGAAATGCCCCAGAATGCAGTCACGTTAGAAAAGCAGTGCCTACATTGTTTGAAATATGTCTTACTCCTCCGGCACCAATATTGATTAGTAACGGCATATCCATTACATTTCGTGTTTTGCATTTCTATACGGATTTCGTTGAAATTGTGACGCAGTGATTTTGTTGAGCACATAACGCACGTCGCGAAGAAACAGCGTTTGTCCAGACCAGTCCCTACCACAAGGTAGAGAGAGAAATAAAATTAATCCTTTAATTCCGATCACAGATTCTAACTCCTAATAAAATTCCGAGTGATTGATAAAAAAGACAGGCCGATTAATAATTAACAAGCCGTCAGTCTTAATCACTCTGTTAATACTAATAAATCAATTTTCCCACATTCGCAGACATTACCGAGATATTGTCTAGAGGTTCACCAGATGGAGGGGCAAAATAATTTTGACATTCCCCGTTTGAAGCCACGTGGTGGGACTAACATACACTGAAGCGACAACCATCATGAGGTAGCGATATGCACATATACAGATGGCAGTTGTATCGCGCATACAATGTATAAAAGGGCAGTGCATTGACGAAGCTGTCATTTGTATTCAGGTGACTCATGTGAAAAGGTGTCCGACGTCATAATGGCCGCACGAAAGGTGTTAACAGACTTTGAACGTGGACTGGTTGCTGAAGCTAGACGCATGGGACATTCTATTTCGTAAATCGTTAGGAAATTCGATATTCTGAGATCCACAGTATCAAGATTAAGCCGAGAGTAGAGATGGGAAAAACCGATCAGTATTCTATTTCTGATTAACCGGTATTTTTCGGTATTTCTTTGGTCTCGGTAATAACAAATATTTTTATTTTTTACTGATAACCGAATAAAAACCGAAATATCAGTTGGGCATAGCAGTAGAGCTAAAATTTTTCATTTTTTAATAACCCTTTTTAAAAAAAGTAGTAATTCTTATTCGTAAAATTAGCATTCGTTTGATGTATTGTGATTAGTGCTTTTCCAATGAACTCCACATACGATAATATTGTTATACTGTTACAATATCGTTATATATTGTGATGCTGTTGTAATGTATACGGATTCCATTGAAATACGAATGAGATAATGCGCTTCCTCCTAAGTAATACTGAAGGGGAACGAAAATTTATTGAACAACTATATGGGATGGGAAAACTTTGTCACCCTGGATGTAGTCAGTGATATTAATACAATCGCCATGTACTGAAAATATCAGGGATTATATAAGACCTCACAATAAAATTCTTACGAGGGTGTGTCAAATGAAAACCTTAAATATTTTTTAAATATTATTTAATGTGCAGAAGTGGTACAAAACTGTATCACTTTTCAAAATAATCTCCCCCACGCTCAATGCAAGCCCTCCAGCGCTTACAAAGTGCATCAATTCCCTTAGAAAAAAATTCTTTTGGTAGTCCGCGCAACCACTCCTGCACCGCGTGGCGTACCTCTTCATCAGAACAGAACTTCTTTCCTCCCATTGCGTCTTTGAGTGGTCCAAACATATGGAAATCACTTAGGGCATGGTCTGGTGAATATGGTGGATGAGGAAGACGCTCAAAATGCAGGTCTGTGATTGTTGCAACTGTTGTACGGGCAGTGTGGGACCTTGCATTGTCATTTTGCAAAAGGACACCTGCTCACAGCAATCCACGTCGCTTTGATTTGATTGCAGGCCGCAGATGATTTTTTAGGACATCTGTGTATGATGCACTGGTGGCAGTGGTCCCTCTAGGCATGTAATGCTCCAAAATGACGCCTATTTCGTCCCAAAAGAGCATAACCTTCCCTGCTGATAGTTCTGTTCGATGCGTCTTTGGTTTTGGTGATGAGGACTAGCGCCATTCCTTGCTTGCTCTCTTCGTTTCCAGTTGGTGGAAGTGAACCCAGATCTCGTCCCCAGTTGCAAGGAAGCATCAACACGTCGTTCTCCCATTTCAGGAGTCAGCTGCCGTGGTACCCATCTTGCAGACACTGTGTGAAACTGGAGCACATCATGGACAATGTCGTGAGCTGACCCATGACTAATCTGTAAACATGCTGCAGTGTCATTCAGTGTCACTCGGCGGTTTTCCTTCACTATGTCTTCAACTGCTGCAATGTTCTGTGGAGTCACAACTCGTTGTGCCTGACCTGGACGAGGAGCATCTTCCACTGAAGTCACACCATTTGCGAACTTCCTACTCCATTCGTAGACTTGCTGCTGTGACAAACATGCATCACCGACTGAACCTTTATTCATTGATAAATTTCAGTAGGTGTCACACCTTCACTACGCAGAAACCTAATTACAGAACGCTGTTGTTGACTGGTGCAAGTCGAAAGTGGAGCGGCTATCTTTATACTGATACTGCGACGGTATGTGTGCATCTGCACTATGCTGTCACGTACAGGCCATTCTGCACTCTGTTTGTAGCACGCTTAGGAACTTACAGGATAACGGCGCAAAATTTCGATTTGTTGTTACAGATTTAAGGTCTTCATTTAACTCACCCTCGTACGATAAATAAGACAGCGCGATACTCAGTGTAATCCAATAAGAACAAATTTTCCGTGTAGTATACAATACTGTTGTCATATGTCTCACGTCATGTTGGATAACAAAGGTACCACAATTATGAAAAGTATATATATATATATATATTCCTCCTTACTGTAACGTAATACTGTAAGGTGGAACTAATCTGTGAGATCTTTCAATGCAGGATGTGAGATACATTAACGTGTGATGGCATAAACAGAACTGTCCACACCAACCATACCTAAAATACAAAAGCGTAAGTACTGTAATTACCATAGTTACCACAGAATCATTTAATCACTGATATCTTTACTATCCACATTCTATACACCTAATCACATCAAGTGTAGTTCCATGTAAAAGATCGCTAGTGAAAATGGGCAAAGTCCAAAATTAGTCAGCCGGTAAATAAAAAGCAGCTTCCATGTTAAAATGTCTTCTCTTCAATAATGTCCCTATAGGCCTGTGTCGTGACCTGAGGTGCGCTTGTACTTGCAGGGTGCAAGAGATGGATCCACTTGGCCATACGGTAGTTTCTCGCTGTCGTCGCCGGACGTACGTTGTATTGCAGAATGGCACCAACCCTAGTCTGGAAGTATTTTTACGAAGCTACATAGCAATTAAGTACTGTACAATGCTTCAATTGCTTCAAAAGATTAAAGATTTGTCTGCAGTTTCTATGAAATAATGAAAGAGTAAGGAAATTACGGTAACTGTAATAAATTAAAAATTTATAAACAATTCATTTATAGTATATACTGATAACAGAAAGTAGCTGATCTGGTGCCTGTGCCCCGCCACACGCCTTTATCTGCTCGCAGTCCTTGAAAAGAAACAAATTAACACGAATGGAAGTTCTTAAACCTCAGTTTTTGCCCTTTAGCACTGCCTATCTGTAATGTTCAGTGTTACGAACCCGATTGCAATATGATTTTTAGCAGAGTTTCAAAAAGTTAAAAACAGTGGGAGCATATTGGTGATTTTTGTAGTATTCAACCATTTTTGTAGTATTCAGGCACTTACAACTTTTCAAGAAAAGCAGCGAACATTGGACGAACTAAATTTCCTTTTATTTGCCAATTTAATTTAATGTTTTGATTCCACGTATCTTGAAATGGAAAGAGGCAAAATTTTTCAATCTTTATTCGATTTCTACGTTTATTAAAGGAATAAAAACTGAAAATCGGTTATTTATGAAACCTGTTTCTTAGAAGTTTTAGCAGTCAGTTTAAACTACATGGAAAAAAACTGGTATAACCAAAACTTCCTGGCAGATTAAAACTGTGTGCCCGACCGAGACTCGAACTCGGGACCTTTGCCTTTCGCGGGCAAGTGCTCTAACATCTGAGCAACCGAAGCACGACTCACGCCTGGTACTCACAGCTTTACTTCTGCCAGTATCTCGTCTCCTACCTTCCAAACTTTACAGAAGCTCTCCTCGAGTCTCGGTCGGGCACACAGTTTTAATCTGCCAGGAAGTTTCATATCAGCGCACACTCCGCTGCAGAGTGAAAATCTCATTCTGGTATAACCAAAATCCAGTTGTGTAAGCGATAACCACCATCCCCAGCCCAGAATACCAAATTTCAGGCAATGCCTCTTACCACAGACAACGCAGTGGCTTACGGCCATCACTTAACGACCGAGAGCAGAAGTGTTTGCGTAGAGTTGTCAGTGCTAACAGACAAGCAACACTGCGTGAAATAACGGCACAAATCAATGCTGGACGCCCGTTGAAAGTATTTTTTTATGGCAGTCCAGCGAGATTTGTCATTAATGGTCTATGACAGAATACGACCGACGTGTTCCTTTGCTAACAGCACGACGTCGCTTGCAGTGCATCTCCTGGGCTCGTGACCGTATCGGTTTGACCCCAGACGACTGTAAAACTGAGGCCTGGTCGGATGAGCCCCGATTACAGTTAGTAAGAGCTGATGATAAGATTCGAATGTGGCCAAGACATGTTGGTGGCATGGTATGGGCTGTGTTTACGTGCAATGGAGTGGCTCCTCTGAGCCAACTGAAGCGATCGTTGACTGGAAATAGTTATGTTTGACTACTTGGAGACCATTTGCATCCATTCATGGGCTTTGTGTTCCCAAACAACGATGGTATTTTTATGAATGACGATGCTCCATGTCGCCCGGCAACAGTTGTTCGCAACTGGTTTCAAGAACATTCAGAAGAATTCGAGCGAAAGATTTGGTAACCCAGATCTCTCGACATGAATCCCATCGAACATTTAATGGCCATAGTCGAGAGGTTAGTTCGTGCACAATATCCTGAATCGGCAACACTTCCGCACTTACGGACAGCTGTAGAGGCAGCGTCGCTCAATATTAACGCAGAGGACTTCTAGCGCCTTTCTTTCATGTAGTCTGGTGGTAGTAACCAATGAAGTGGAAATGAGTTACACCCAGAGTTTTATCACTGAATCTGCTCAACACGTATGCAAGTAAACAGTCTGGGGAGGGGGGCGGATGCGGGGGGGGTGGGGGTGCAACTATGACACTGCTGGGCAATTGTAGCTAGACAGTAGGATACCATTAACGTATTTTTTAAAGACTTTCACTTTTGCTTACAATAGAAATATGATGATTTCCTCAAGTCACTTAAGTAATTCCTTTCGTTTTTTTTCACATTGGAGATTGTGAAGAATTGTGAAGATGTCTAAGTGCTATTACAAAAACATTCCGGAAACCCTGTGCCACTCAGAGAATGAGAACTGTTGGTTACTACAACCGCCAAGAGAATTCAGTCGATCGTCACTGCAAGTAAGACGAGTGGGTGGGGGAGGGTGGCTGGGGGTTGAAGAGGGGGGGGGGGGACGGAGCAGTACATACTGGCCTCCATGAGTAATTGCAGGCTGATTCAAATATGACAATTCTTTGTCATAAGGGTTGTGTGTCAATGTACACGCCGGCCGAAGTGGCCGAGCGGTTCTAGGCGCTACAGCCTGGAACCGCGCGACTGCTACGGTCGCAGGTTCGAATCCTGACTCGGGTATGGATGTGTGTGATGTCCTTAGGTTAGTTAGGTTTAAGTAGTTCTAAGTTCTAGGGTACTGATGACCTCAGAAGTTATGTCCCATAGTGCTCAGAGCCACTTGAACCATTTGTCAATGTATACGTGGAAAAAGCGTATCACAGAGTTTGTAGAAAACACAAAACTGTGAGATAATCTGGGAGTGAAACACATGAGAAACGTAGCCGTTCCAAACTTCCGGCTTGGGATCTCTTCAGCATTGTATAATCTGTGGTATGCAGTGCTTGATGGAAAGAATCAGCATAAATCCCCATGGGTGGGGTTAACTGATGCAGGACAGTTGATCGTGATTGTGGTGTGCGTACTGTAAGACCTTCGGTACACACACCATCAGATTATTTGACTTGTCGCTCTAATGAAGTGGGCGAGTGTCAGCAATATGTCTCGTGGTCTTATCGTGGCGTGTTTATCTTCTGCCGTTAGGTCAGGCGATAGAAATGCCACTTGCACGCTTAGAGTAGCAGATTGACGGTGACCAGCTTTAAACAGAACTTGATTAAGTTTCGCACACATTTATTAAAATAATAAAAAGCATAGAAATAACTTGGTTCTGGATGCTATTTACAATTGAAAATCTGAAGTTCCTTTGGTCTTGGTACGTTAATCTTATTCTTACGTATCTCTAATACTTGACAAAAGTGTCTATACATTTATCTTCATGGCTATGTACAGGAATATGATAATCTTACTAGGCGCAGACTGAAACTTGACTAATGCAGGATGACTAATCGGAGGTCTGTACATTCGTTATAATACCTCGCGCGTTCATGTATCACTGCGCGAGTGTGATCCGCGAGGAGAAAAGGTTCTACGTTAGCAGCAATCTCATTGGCTGCGTTACATATTAATACGCGGTTCGGCGCAAGCCGAATTTGGTCCGTCTTTATGGCAGCACCATCTCGTAGAGCGGAGACGGACGAGCGCTGCGCCTGCGCTGTTGTGCTTAGCGGGGCGCGCTCTATTGGGAAAGTTGTGTACGCGCTGACTACGTGAAACTATGTACACAACAGTGATCAAGGTAAAAAGGCTTTCAAACAGACTATACTTGATAAATGCAACGAAATGAGTGAGAAGTGGCTTCGTGGCGCCTCGCCTGTTGTCATGGCCGCAAGTATGATTACAGGCAACACAGTACATTAGCTGACCACATTATAGGTTGCAGGTGGTTTCATTTTGCTACTGAAAGAACTGATTGGGAAAGTATATGACTTTCTAGTGTGCTGTTCTTATGACGAATTTCACTCTTTCAGATCATCAGCGGCCATTTCCGCGGCTACGGTGAATGTCCGAGGATACTTCGCTAGTAATAATGAAGCTTTCATAAAGGCAGCAGCAGAAAATTTCGGCTGATGGTTTTTGTCACTAGACGGTCTACCATCAACTCACTGCATGGCACTTTATGCAAGCCAAACTTCCACTATGAATAATACCGTTACAATGTCAGAAAAATTATTCCTCGTACAACAAAGGAAGAGCTTCAAATTCCTGTTATTCCTGATGTCGAAGTTTAGATATATTGTGGCAATAAGAAACCTCCGATGCCACAACTGAAGCTGTAAGAACGGGGTTTTGCCAACAGATACTGGAAATGGAAAATATATATTTTTGCAGAACACAGCAACTGGATTACCGGTTATCTCATGCCTATATTTCGGAAGAAGACTGCGCAGAATTCAATGGATTCAATACTTGTGTATGTCGGTAACAGAAACATGCAATAAGAACCGCTACCGGTACATTATTGGAGATGGCGGACTCTTCCCTCACCCCTGCCCCCTGGTGTAGATGTGTCAACATCACACTCATGACATTATGTGTTTTTCCCCCTCCTCCACTTCTCCTTCTACACTTATATTCCCTTCTCACACTTACCATCCTCTCTCTCCTTCCCACTTGGAAACTGGAGGGGGAAACGTCAGTCTGTGCTGAGCTGTTTGACTGTAAGGACACAGGATGGTTTTCACTTTATTTTGGGTGTTTATTGGAAAATGTTATTCATTTCGTTATTTCTGGGGTTAAAATTCGGATCATCCTCAAAATTTTGGGGGAAAACGCAGGATATATTGTTTATTTTTAAAATTCAAATTTCATATTCTTTATTTAATCAGCTTGTGGAAGCTAGGGCTTCACCACACCCCTCCTCCACCTGAAAATTAGTCGAAAAAATTGCTCTGTCTGTGTTGAGCCGTTGGTGTACAAGGAAATAGGATGGTTTCATTTTGGGGTGTTATCGTGTTATAAAATGTTTCCTAAAATTTTGTCTTATGGCAATGCTCATCTTCACATTTGGAGACTGACTAGCCTACATCACATTACCCCCACCAAAGGGCGCTGGGAACAGAAACCTCCCTTCCCCCACCTAAAAATAGTCGAGAACGCACCGTCCTTTCGTCGATGTTTCAGGTGGTTGGCGGCATTTAAATCCCCCAGGTGTTCACCATTCCTTTCTGGAAGATAGAATGTGTTTGTTCCACCCTCTACAGATTTCCGCAAGCCAGAGGCCGTCATCCATTTCGTTCTGGAAAATACGCTTGCAGCATTTGTGAGAGAGACCGAAAGTGCATCGTTCTTTGTCAGTGTTTCAATTGGTCAACAGCACTTACGTGGCACTTAAGTGGCCCAAGACTGCTAGATGTAGAGAGGGTATTTTCGTTATTAGTTCTATGTGGGAGAAATGGATGGCAATAATAAGAGAGCACACTGTCACTGGAGTGCAGGGAAGTAGCCTCCTGCCGATCTACAAGTGAACAGCTGCTAGGAGGAACATAAGGGTGGGTAACAATATTACAATAGTGATCCACTGTCCCAGTGCTGATATTTTTTTATTTTTTCTTATTTATTTATTTATTTATTTTTGGCACGCTTTAAATCTAAGTGTCATCGTCGACAACAATCCAGACTTCATGGTGGAAGGAATTCGGTGCTTGGGTTCACCTTATTACGAATGAATGTTTGGGGTCAACTTCTTGGGGCCTGTATATCGCTCCATAAGATACCGCCAGTGAAATGGGTTAGGATGGCATAGAACCAAGGAACGTGGTATCTTATACCGATGCCATGGGAAGGGTATTGTCCTGCCCAGACCTCTTATTTGATACACCGAGTAACGCAAAGTGTCTATTTTGTTGTGCAAGGTCATCGTCCGTTTGCGAACTGCTACTAACATCATATCCATATGGAGAGGCGCGTGCAAGTCAAGAATGCGGGTATAGTGGCTGGCACGAAGATTTGGCTCGAACCACTAAGAACATTAATGGGGCGGTAATTTGTGGCCAGGGTAACTTCCTTCTGTGGTTTGGGAACAGGAACTACCTTGGCGATCTTCCACGCAATGGGGAAGTACTTTGTCAAGAGAACAGCCATTGAAAATACTTGTCAAGTGAACCAATGGTTTACGTGGAAAGTTCTTAAGGTATAACTTGCTGATCTTGTCAACACCAGGTGCTTTGTTCCCATTTAGCTTCCTGAGTATGGTTCTAACGTTGCTAGGTGTAATTAGACGGGGACGGAACTGGTCAGGAGCAGTGATGATCCGATAGACGAGTTGTATGGTCGCATACTCGTGGTCTCTCTGAGCTCTGTTCACGGGCTCCCTAGAAGTGTCATTTGTCGCTGAAACGGCATCGCGAATGTTTCCACTTTTGTGAGTGAGTCTTCTGTTAATTCCTGAGGAATCTAAAGCGATCGTTTGGGCATCGAGTCAGCCCTCAAATTTTTCACTAACCGCCATTCTTTTCTGGTTTGTAAGAGGAAGGAGGACATCTTGTCATCCTACGTTTCTACTCGCCAATCAAATAATCGCCGTCGAAGCTGCCTTCCCGGGCGATGCACCATCGGTGGTAAGCTGGGTTGCGACACCGTTGCCGTAACTTCAGGTACAAGTTCTTCTGTAGCCGTAGTTCTTCAAGTACGGAAGCAACGGGAAGTAGGTCTGGAAGTGCTCAAGAGCCGTTACAGACGACAGTTTGCGGGCCTTCTGGAGCTTCCGCATTAAGTAATCGATGGCGCAATCGATTTGGGTCATCGTCTGAACCTCCAGTGTAGGCACGATTTTGTCATTTAAGTACCTCTCGAACTGGGGCCAGTTATTTTTCTGGTGCACTCGCTGGTTCGGTGGGTGATTCGTAAGTGGTAGAGACACCAGAACAGGGTCATGTTTCGACGATAACTCATCGATGGTAAAAAGACGGGGGTCAATCCCAAGTCCTTGGGTGATAACAACGTCAAAGATATCTGTACGTTGATGGCTGGGGGAGGGAGTGTGAGTCGGCTCAAAAGGTCTCAAGACCTCCAGGACAAAGTACTGTTCCACGTGGTGCAGCACCAGTCCCCTAGGGTTGGTGTTACGGGAATTCCAGGTAGGATGCTTCGCATTCCAGTCGCCACCAATAAACGTCTTACTGTTTGGTGCTAAGATATGATGTAAATCTTGTGCTATGAGCTGCGCTGCTAAGAAATTTGAGTTGTCACCTCCTTAAGCACAGCAACCGCTCTTTGTCCGAGACATCCTCTATGTTGAACGACCAGTGTCACACAGTAGACCCTGCACTGTTGAAGCAAATGCTCATCCTTACCATGTTGTAGTTGCAGTCCACACCTAGTCCTGTGGTAGTTGAGGGGGGCTTTTTGAGCAGCCAGGCTACCCATGTCAACCATTACAAGTTTCTCACCAACGCGAACAGTTGGACGTTCCCTCTGTGATTATGCATGACGAGAGGTTGATGTGAAGAACTTCTTGAAAGCTTTCTGAAATTCGCTACAACCCTTCCAAGAAGCTGCATGCGGGCCGTGGCAACCCACGCACTTAGGAGGTGAACCTGGAGACAATGTGCATTCAGTACTGGGGTGCATAGCTTGCCGGTAGCCAACAATAATAAAACATGTGTGTCCAACGCTGACAACGTTTACACTAGGACGGTTCATTGCGAGAGCGGTAATCCTCCACCTGCATTTTTGTTGATAGCACATAGCGAACTTCATAGATGGTATCAGGTTTATCCCCCTTTGGTAGTGTCACAGCGTACACCGGCAATGGGCGGAGCTTTCCCTGCCTCTTATGCCTGAACTGGTGTACATCCTTTATGGTAAAGCCTTGCTCTTGTAGGTCTTCGTGCACTTCCTCCACAGTAATCGAAGGTGGAAAATCTTTTACCACCACCTTCGTAGACCTGCTGGTGACTTCCTGCTATGTGTGAAATGGTAACTATTGATTCTTGCAAAATTTGAACATCTTCTTCTGGTAATTCTCGAGGGTGTCAACGTAGAATTTTACGTCATCTTCCTGTGTACAGCTCGTAAAACACAATATATCTATTCCTTAAGGTCTCGGCACAGCTTAACACGGTTCTCACAGTTGTAAATCACTACGGGTGGTGCCTACGGCGCCTTTGGCACGGAAGGAGGTGCGTGTGGCGGGTCGGCAGCCGTAGGCTCGAGCACCGACGCTTCAGGGAGGGCTTCATATCTGTTTGTTGTGACAAGGGTAGCTTGTGCAGCTCGTTCCAGTGCCCGACCAGCACTCCCAATCATTAGCCTTTGTGTCCGATACAGACCTAGCCTTCAGGCTTTGTTTCACCGTGTCTTAGTATAGTTGCGGTACAGTGTCACTCAACGTAGTGTCCAATGCGATGTCCTAGGCGTGAGCCATGTCGTCATCAGATGGGGAACCCGCAGCCTGCAGTCGCCTTCACACTCCCGTCGACGCCTCCGTGAAAAATTGCACAGATACTTCCGTAAATACGTCCGCGAGCACACGAAAAATACTATAACTGACTAACGATGTACGCTTCATTAAGAACACTTCAATACAATCAAAAACCTCGAGTCGTAACAATGATCCTGTGCTGCTTTTTTTGTGGTACGTTGAAGTGCAGCGTCACCGGTGGGTCTCAGTCTTACTGTCTTGGCGGAGAGGTAAAATTGTTATAACTTACAATGACGTCATTCCAAAGTCCCATATCAAACTCTGGCGGTGGCAGCTCAAGGTGCAGGCAATAAGTAGCACAACTACACTAGGTACTGACATTAGAGGCGGTATGGTGGTCGACACACATCCAGTGGTCGTATCAACACTGACACTTCATTAGTGGCCACAACAGGGCTATCTTTAGCCGTTGTCTGAATTTGATTCCTCACAGATGGTTAGAGGAACAAGGTGGCGGTGGCAGTGCCAAGGAGTTGTGATGCGAATTCTGTAAGCTAGCGACTGTGTTGCACAGGACACCCACTTTTTCATAGGGATAGCTTGCCTTCTCTCGAATGGACGTCTTCAGAGTCACCATGTTTGTTTCCACATGGAGGATAGCTACCCCCGTGAGGGGAGGAACATGCAGACTCCACCAAAGCACCTTATTCTGGAGGCACTGGAGGGTCTGCATC